>NC_063161.1:106952814-107633528 GCF_023159225.1 Perognathus longimembris pacificus
GGTTCCACGAAGCTGGGCTGCTTGCTCAGCCCATATCTTGCAACCTGGTGGGGAGATCTTGGCACAGAGACGTTGTGCCAGGATGCGAGGGGAGCAGTCTAGACCCCACCAGCAGCTCCCAAACAGACCCATCGGAGTCCCCGAAGACAGACAGCCTCCTCCACAATGTGTCCATCCGAGAGGTCTTTGTGGAGTCCTCGCTTGGAACCGCGGAAGATGTCCGGGAAATGGCGGGGGATGACGAGGAAGAGCAGCCCACTGACTTGGCGGTCCACACGGACTCCAGTCATTTGAACCTCCGAAGCCTGGATGTGCTGAGGGCCACGCAGACCCCGTGCCCCTCCAGGACCTCTATCCTCAAGCCTCCACGAGACTTATGCCTGACAGAACAGGCCGAGTCGAGCGCCAGCCAAAGCCCGGCTTTGGGCGTCGTCCTGCAGGACTGCGAGACCGACGCGTTCCTGCAAACCTGCAGCCCTGCAGTGCTGCTGGCCGCACACGTGCTGCCCTCCCGGAGCTCTCTGAGCAGCTCCCGCAACTTCTCCGGTAGCAGCACCTCCGGTTATGGCCCCTGCCCCCCCTTACCAAATGGAGCCCATCCCCAGAAACAGCAAGAGTCGGAGGCCTCGAACCCCCAGGACCCATGGTACAGCAAGATGTTCGAGGACTCTGAGAAAAAGATCTGTGAGAGGCCCAGAGTGAGGATTCGCGAGGAAAAGGCCGAAGAAGCCAGGTCCTCGCAGCGCCCGAAGCGGTGCCTCCCTGCCCCGGCCAGGAAACCGAGGAGCGCGAGGAGGAAGGCCTTTCTCCCTGAGCCACAGAAGGCGCAGCCTCCTCCAGAGAGCCATTTGGGCAACCGGGTAAAGAATTTTTTTATGTCGTTTTTCCCTGGGAAGGGCAGAGCTCAGGCGGATTCCCTTCCAAAGTTCAGGATCCAATCCACCGGTACCCAGACCCAAGACTTAGGCACAAGCAGAATGTTTGAGAGCAGTAAAGCATCAGAAGCCCAGGAGCTCATGAACAGTGTTGGGCGGAACCTGGAGAAGAAGGTTGGGTCCCAACAAGAACGTTCTCCCTCCAAGAAAACTTTACACAAAGAATTCCAAGCCCCTGTGAGGAGAAATTCCCACTACCACGTGTCTCCTTCCTGCTTGAGACAGTGCCCATTTAGGAATAGAGTCTGCTGTCACCAAACCAGCTGCCTTGGCCACAGCCGTCCTGTCAGTGATAGGATGGTCACCTACCAGGGGACAGCCTCGCCTCCCCGAAGGCCCGTGTCTCTAGCCAGTCATCCCTGCCAGCATAGGCAAATGGGGACAAATATCTCAGGCCACCAAGTCCACTGCCCACGGCACTGTCCTCATGTCACTGGTCTATTCTGTGGTCATGCATACCACCCCACTCAAGTAGTTTCTTGTGGAGTATATTTTCCTCAGGATAATTTCCAACCCATGCACAGCAATACCATTGTTTTCATATGACTCCATCTTTTGTGAATGGATGACTTCTTCCTTCACTGATGTGTATTGCTTCTTAATAAATGTCTTTTGCACTCATGAGATGTTGTGGCTTCTCTGTGCTGCTGGCTGGGGTAGGGATGGTCAATATGTGGTCTTCCTCAAAGCAGCTTCTAGAAGGGATGGGTACATAGGATGAGGACTTGCCCTCAGCCCACAAGATGGATAGAAGACAGCTTACCAGAATGTTCTTCAGCTTGATGCTTGGAACATCTTCAATCCACCTTGCTGGCTGCTAACAAGGGTTGAATAACAAAGCCTATGTTTATCCTGCATCTAGCATGGACACTTCTCTGGGAATTTTCACAGGTTCTCAGCCACTGAATGCTAGCGGTCTGCTGGGAGGGCAATGCTGTGAGACATATCTAGTGTCAGCTCCATTGTTTCCCCTTGGGCCACTGGAGTTTGGGTAGTGTGCTATCCTCCAGAAGGAGAATTTTAAGTTAGAGGCTAAAGCCTTAAGTTGCCTCTGCCAGGAAATTCCTTTTTATTTGGGTTGAGAACAATTCCCTTTGCTGGGATGTCGAGGAAAATAGTCTATATGCCCTCATAAATGGAGATGTGTGCAAGGTGAGCCTTGCCTGAACCTGAGTCACTTTGGGTGGCAAGATTTTGTCTAAAATTCAGCTTAATTCACCTTTATGACTAAGAATAGTACCAGGGGAATCATAAAAGCTGCTTTAGCCTGACTGGCACTGCTGGCTCACATCTGCAATCCTAGCTACTCAAGAAGCTGAGACCTGAGGAATACAATTCAAAGCCAGCCCAATTAATTTTGCTTTGAGCAAGAAAGCTCAGGGACAGGGCCCAGGCCTTGAGGTCAAGCTCCAGGTATAGCACAAAAACAAAAGCCCTTCAGCCTGATGAACTGGAAAAGTGTTATACATATTTCAGGAACAATCTTTCATTGATAAACAGAAAATCTATGGACTCAGGAAGTCTATACCAGAAACTTCTTGCACCAAGGGGCTAGGCCCAGTAAAGCTGCAAATAAAGTTGAAAACTTTAAGGCTATACCTTTCACTCTGGATTCTTGTAAATCCAAATACCAGTTTTAATAAAGCAGAAAACAGTTAAAAAAAAAAAAACTTTGACCAACCCTGCAAGATGCTGACCCATCCAAAAGAAGATACTTAGTAGAGTCTGGGTCAGGGTAACTCTATACCACACTGAGGAGTTATCCATAACCTGCCTTTCCTCAGGGTTGGTGACCACATAGAAAATGTGTGGGTTTTTTTGTTTCTTTTTATTATATAGAGGTACATTCTAAGGCTGGGGAAGGGATGTAAGGTGATCAGAGCATACAATTGTTCCCCTTCCATCAGATGACTCTACATCACACATTTCAATCTCTGAGTCAACCTGCTACATTGAAGAGCTCTAATGCCTTAAGACACAGGTGCATCCTATCTGAATCTTACCTTTTGGCAAGGACTTTTGGTTAAACAGTTTGAAAAAAGTACTGGCTTTAAAACAGAACATTTGCCCCTTTTTAGGTCTAAAACATTATTGGAAAGCAAAAAATTTCTCTAGTCCACACACCTTTATAGGAATTTTGTTTGCATGCTCCTTTACTGTGGTTTGAGTTCATTTCAGGACTATGGGCCAACTCCAACAGAATCTGAAAAGAAAAGGCAAGAATATTATCTCAACTATGATTCTAAAAAATATGGAGAATTTTTTATTTACATAAAATTTGCATCTAACATCTTAGATTTATACCAGTAGATTAATAAATGGATTTGGTCATATTCACCTCTCCACCCCCATAGTAGTTGGTGGTTTGGTTTTGCTTCCACTAGCTTCCACAAATGGCACTTATCTTTGGGGGACTGGCCTGTTTCACCTAACATACATTTTCTAGCAAATAACATTTCATTCTCTCAATACTCAAAATTCTGACATATATAAAGCAAAATGACTCCGGATATTTTTCAAAAGAAGTCTGGATGGCAAATGAATAGAGAATTGTTCATCCTTAGGTATAAAAGAAATACAAGCAAAAATTACACTGAGGTCCATACCAAAAAAATCATACTGGGATCCCACCTCACTCCATCAGAATGGTTACCAAGAATGAAGAACAAATGCTAGTGAGAATGAGGGGGAAAGGAACTCTTTCTTAGTCACTGCTAATGAGAATGTTAACTATAGTGTTAACTATAGAACTTCCCAAAAAATAGAAACAATAGTATTTCTGTATACCCATTCTTCAGGTTGCCCTGTGCAAAACTGAGATATAAGTGTTACTTTGTAAAATCTCAGAGTTTTGAAAACTGATGTCCAGAATTTTGTGATGCTATATTTTAGCAACTTGTGCATCTTTGCAAAAAATGTTTAAAGTATACTGTATTGGTATGTGGCACCCAATCTCTGATATCAAAGCAGGAAGTCTAGAAGATCCACCAGGAGCCATTTCAAAAATAGTCTAGGAGCATTTAATGATCTATAGAATGATAAACACATTGCTATCTCTACAATAACCAGATTTTTCATTAGGGAGCTCCTAGAAACACTGAAAATATATGACAAGGTCAAGGGTCATGACATGAAGCTCTTGGACACTGCTTCTCACTTCCTGATGCCTGGAAATGCTTGGGCCTACCCATATGCCTCCAACCAGCCCACTCAGGACCCTTCATAGACTTAAAGTCAGTGCTAGTGGTTTTCTAAGAAATAATTCTTTCTACAATTCAACAGAACACTAGGTAAGTATATGTATAAGTAAAATGAAGGAATAAACCAAAATAGAGGCATAAAATAAAACATACCAAATGTGGAGTGACTTAATTATATATTCTGTGTCTTCAAATGCTGAAGTACTTTAAAAATTTTTAGGTTATTTTGCCATTTGGTAGGCTAGAAACATTTGGTAGGCTAACTTCATATATGTACCAGCCTAAACTACAGATCAATTACTGTTTTATCAGACACAGATACCAAGTGTAAGCCCTTGAACAGCTATTCTGTAAAAACTTCTAAGAACAAGTTGTGATGTGTGGCATAGTTTTACTTCTTAATAATAACTAAAAGCCCAATGATTAATTTTTAGATAAATGAAACACTAAAGGAATGAGAAGAGATTAGTCTTAAAAACCTACTCATCCCAGAATACAGAGGAAGGTTATTTTAACCATCCATTGTGCATTCCAACATGGTTTTCCTTACTAGATCAGGTTCAAAATTTTCAAAACCCAAACACCTGTTGAGGAATCACAGTCATCATGATATTCGTCCATGTCTCATACTATGTGTATTCCTGTATTAGCTGATTAAGGGACACAGTGAACTCAAGCTATAATTAATCACTGATCCTTGAAATCTTCTAAAATGTGAGAAACTACTCAATTGCACAGTATACTACCATAATTTATAATGATGCATTTGCATACAGCAGCATTAAATTTGAGTGGCACTACCTAAACTAAAAATCAACTTAGAAAGTAATGGAATATTTGATTTTAAGTATTATTTGGTCTATTTTGTGTATTTATCTATGTATTTATTATTTATCTACTTTTATTTGCTCAGTAGGAAAATAGTGCACTCAGTAGTACTAATGTGGTATGAATGGATTAATACATCCTCAAGAGTGAGTGGGTATCTCCCTTGGTCTTTTCCCCATCACTACATTCACATCACGGAGGAGTCATGTGACCCCTCAGCACCTCTAACATTGGTTATATGCTTTTTTATTGATTTTAGTTTTTAACTTGATTAGTAAGTGGAAGTAAGTGGAAAGAATCTATTAAATGCAATGATTCACCTTCTGCCCTGAGTTTTCCTTATGAGCACTCATAGCCATTCAGTACAGGGGAAAATTATCAAAACAGACAAATTTATAAAGATTAAAAAAGAAAGCTATAATTTTTAACGTGATGAAATAATTTCTTCAATTTCATTAGATACAATGCACTTAAAATTTGCAGCTCTCAGAATGGAAAGAGCTAAGAGCTGCAAACTTGCTGAAGGACTGCAGGACGGATTAACAAGGGGGGAGCAATAGCAGACTCACCATATCTGGAATGCAGACTCACACGCTACTGCTGTGGTTGCTGCCAAAGGCCGCCCAAAGCAAGGCAGAGGCCAGAGGAGCATCACTGCCACTTGAATAAATAATCACACTGCACAGGTTAACAGGCACACGGACAGGAGCTCTCCTTCTCCTCTCCATACTTTTTAGTTAACACACAGGAAAATGCTAGAAATGGTAGCAAGAATCAGTCTTGTTCAAAGTGTCCTGGTAAATATGTAGCAAGAAGCCCTCAAGATGAATGAAAACCCTGACTCATGCCATTTGATGTTTGCAAGCATTCCCACCTTGATCAAAATTGAATCTTACCCATACTGACTTCAAGGTTGGAAAGAGATGTTCAGTTTCACATATTTTATGGCCATTCCCCCGTGCAAGTGAGAGACACGAAAAACCACAGAGCTTCATGCATAGGAAGTTGTCATAAAATAAGCAGCCAATGATGAATTTTGAAAATTTACCTGTTTTAAATATGATTGCTTAACTGTAAGCTTATATTATTTTATATTAAATAATAACTGGTTTGAATTCTTTTAGAGCTCATGAAAGCCTGATGCTAGCTACTGAAAATTGGTACAAATATGCAACTTATAAATAAAATATTAGAAATATTTATTTTAAAGTCAGGATGAGGACTTTAGTAGGGATCACTGCATCTGCTAAATATTCTTTCAGAAATCTTTTTAGCACACAGAGGAATTTTAAATTAAGATCATAAGAACTGAGGATAAAAGAGCTGCAACAGTATAGCTAGAAAATCTAGAACCATTTGGTCAGCTACTAGTTCAATATGCACAAACAGAATACAAATCAACTAGATCTAAACTTTTAACACATACAGGATCATGTGTACACATACAAATCTATGTGTACTTATAGTGAGAGAAAATGTTAGAGAATGAACAATATTGAAATGTATTATACTTGAAAAATCAAATATATTGCATCTGTGAGTGAAGATGGTAAAAGCACACTCACTGGAAGCTCTTGAGTGGTAGGAGATGGATGGTAGGATGTGGTCAGTCTGATTATAGTCTATGTAGCGTGAAATACCAATGTGAAAATCTCTTTGCACAACCAACATGCACTTTAAAAATACATGACAGAATTAGAAAACAGATCCTATCCAAGGTCTGGGTACTGGCAGGAATGAGGAAGTTGAACCAAGAGGCTGAAAAGAAAAAATAAAATATACTGATGGACAATGTTGACCAGACAGACAGACTCAGAATCTCCCAGTCAACCTAACAGGATCAAGTCTGCCCACACAGAGGAGCTTCCTACCTCAGTGCAGCTTTCTGTCAGCAAAGCCATGCTCCTGTAGCCAGAGCTGTGGGTCCCTAGGGTGGATTTCACCTTCTGGCTGTGGAGGTGAAAATAGACACCACCACGCAAAAGTGTAGCACCAGCTGGGCACCAATGGGTGGCTCATGTCTGTAATTGTAGCTACTCAGGAGGCTGAGATTTGAGGGTTATGGGTCAAGGACAGCCTGGATAAGAAAATCTTTGAGTCTTATCTCTGATTAAGCACCAGAAAACTGGACAAAGTGGAGAGTGCTAGCCTTGGGCATCAGGAACAGTGCCCAGGCCCTGCATTCAAGCCCAACGACCAAGAAAAGAAAAAAAAAAGTGTAGCACCCTTCTGTTTCCTCACATGCCTGCTGACCTGAAGTCATTCATCCTTTCATTTCAAGCCCATGCCTAGTTCTCCTTTCTCTGGCTTAGATTTTGGAATAGACCCTAGTCCTAGGGAGTTGCTTTTTTTTTTTTTTTTAATACTAACCAGACACTACACGCTAAGTTTCATGGATTGCTACTCATTCATTGCCCCCAGGAACCCTTGCCAGATGCTGAAATTGGAGTCTGGCTCAGATGGGCCTTGCATTCTTAGAATCCTAGTAAATATTGCATTTTAGTAACTCCTACCTCTTTCCTCCCCTCTGGCCATACTGACTTTCTTCCCCTCACCAAGGGAGCATTCAGCAGTGTTCGTTACATGAGCCATATGTCTTATGAAAGCCTTGGGTCAGAAACCATGTCATCTCATTCAAGCTAAGGGAAGTGTGATGCTCAAAATCACCCAATGACCTTTCCATAGGTTAGATGTCAACTCTGGAAAGCTCAGAGATATTCTCATGAACTTTAATTTTATTACATGACCTAAGAAGTGTTTAAGAAATACTGGTAGGAATTCTGCATCTTCCACCATTCAGCCAGTAAGAGAAAGCTTTCTGGAATAAAGTTCCTCAGCAAGTGAAGCAGAGTTCCCACATGGTCAGGGAAGATGTAGGATTTCTCCATCACCCTCACATAGAAACTCAGGCTGGACAAAACCCATTTTTTAGGGAGCCCCTGATTCCAGCCTCGTCTGCCTGAATCCTGCACCCGTTCTTACTCTGCACCTCCCAGGATTTGCAGACAGACTCACATGGGTCTCCCGAGCTTCAGGAGAGGCAGGCAGACCCCCAAAAGGGCCCAAGGCCACCAGGTCTTCAAGTCTGAACCAACGCTGACAGCCATGTGTTGATGTATCACACTGTCCTCCTGTGTTCCTCACGGACCACAAGCTGAGCTTGGCAGCCCTCACCCAGGCACATTCCTATCCCAACTGCCAGAATAAACGGTCCTCGGAAGTCCTAATTTCACATGCAAACTGAACACCCTCACATGGAAATGTTAACCAATCATGATGTGGCATGGAGCATCATTTACTTACAGAATACCTACCCAATAAGGATGGCCTGCCACATCTTTCATTTACATAAGCACATCAAGGGAACTCTGGGTAGGAAAGCTTTCTATATGAGCAAGGTTGTTCTCTATCTTCTGACTTTCTCTCTTTCTTGATTACTAAGACTTTACAGGTTTTTTTGTTTGTTTGTTTTTTTGGCCAGTCCTAGGCCATGAACTCAGGGCCTGAGCACTGTCCCTGGCTTCTATTTTTGCTCAAGGCTAGCACTCTACCACTTGAGCCACAGCGCCACTTCTGGCCATTTTCTGTATATGTGGGGCTGAGGAATCAAACCCAGGGCACTCACGTATACGAGGCAAGCACTCTTGCCACTAGGCCATATTCCCAGCCCCCCCTTACAGGTTTTGTTTTGCTTTTTCTGAACTTATGCTGAATTAAATTTTAAGATTGGGTTATCAGAGAACTACGGATTAGTAACAAAAACCTACCCACTAAAGACATGATTTGGTTGCAGACAGATCTCTCCACTCATCACTTTTCCCTCTTCTCTTTCAAGAATAATATCTGATATAGCAGGAGCCCCAATCTGGACTCCAACAGCTTCCACTTTCCATATGAACAGGACTTCTGGCCACACACCTATGTCTCTTGCCTATAATCCTAGAGACTTGGGAGGATGAGATCTGAATATTGTTGTTCAAAGCTAGTCAGAACATGAAAAGTCTCAACCACAAAATGCTGGAACTGGAACTGTGGCTCAACTGGTATAGCACTGGCCTTGAGCAAAAAGAATTCAGGGACAGTTCCCAGGCCCTGAGTTCAAGCCTCAGTACTGACACTAAAACAAACAAACAGTGCTTCCCGTGAGGCCACTGATTTTCAGGGACTAGATGAACTTACCTTTCCAAGGGATCTCTCTTATACAAGCACAGACTTGCTTCTGCTCATGGTATGATGAAATACTTTATTTGAAAAGATGTTTCTAAGAAAGGCAGCCCTGCCTTAAAATTACCCCATTTGATCCTCATGAACATCATACATTTTCTAGAGCTTTAGTTTGGAAAGGATCTCAGCCCTGGAGGGAGGTGGAATATATGGAGAGAAGATTTCTTGGCACGGGGTTGTCAGATGAGCTACGATGCACTTGGCAGCTGCTGGCACATACTTGGTTTCTGGGGGAATAGCAGCTCTCCCAGCCCTGATTGTGTGACCTTCCTGACCCAGCTCTCAATGATGCCTGGAGACATGGAGGCAATCCTGCAAACATGGCACAGTCACCCACAATCCCTTGCTAATGGGTAGTGCCAGATATGAGTCCACACGTGCCCTGCCCACAAGAGAAATTGGCCTCTCTGCCATGAAGCCCTTGTCGAATGCTGCAGTGCTGGAGGGGTCTCCCTCTCTGACTTCTTAGGTGCCTCAAGCATCAGTCTCTTGGGATTAACTGTTAGTAGCAAGTATGGAAAGTTATGGCTTCCCAGAAAGCACCATTTCCATTGTATAAGATGGAGCTCTCTGGAATTGTTGCTTTTCATCCCTAAATCAAGAGGCCCCTGAGAAAGGAGGCCAGCCAGTATCAATAAAACTGGCCAATCACCAGACATCTTAGATTTGTTGCCTTGGTCATATCCATTGTCTATCTGTTTGGACAGGATCTCAGACCTCTGAGGACAGAACAATTGCTCATCTAAACAAGTTCAAGTTCTAATAAGTGACACTTAAACTAGCCTTTAAATACCTGGGGACGCTGCAATGAAGAACTAGATTCCATGGTTTTGTTATTTCTTTTTGTTGGCACTAGTGATTGAACTGAGGCCCAAGTGCTTGCTATGCAGGCACTCTACAACCTGAACCAGGCCATCAGCCCTTCATTGATTATTTTCCACAAAGGGCCTTGTTTTATTGCTGGGCCAGCTTAGCCTTCGGTCCTCTTACTTGTGCTTCCATGTGTTTCTGAGGATAACAAACATGTACCAGTACACCTAACCACTGACTGAGATGGAATCTCATGAACTTTTTTGCTGGGGCTGGCTTTGAACCACAGTACCCATGTTTTCTCCTTCAAAGTAGCTAGGATTACAGGCTTAAGTCACCACTCCTGACTCACCACTGAAAAATTTCAAGTTTTACTATTTTGTATGTGTATGCTAGTGGTACCAGGGCTTGAACTCAGGACCTGGGTGCTATCCTTTAAAAGCTATTTTGCTCAAAGCTATAGTCCTATTACTTAAGCCACAGTTCCCCTTTTAGCTTTTCGGTGGTTAATTGGAGATAAGAGACACTGATTTTTCTGCCCAGGCTGACTTTGAACCTTTATCCTCAGATCTCATCCTCTTCAGTGGCTAGGCTTACAAATGTGAGCCACTGACTCCCAATTTAGCTTTTTAAAAAATACATCTTTGTACTATCTATCTGCAAAGGTTCATAGGAAAATGAGGGCGTTCTCTTTCTTTGATGCCAGGGGGACATTTAAACCTGAAGGTGTTGCAGGATCCTTCACGAGAGTTTAAATCTCTAAGAATAAAACCACATGAGAGCACATGTTTCTGTGTCTCTCCAGCTGTTCGAACCTGCTTTGGAAGCCAGTCTTACTTACTCTCCCCCTCCCAAGTTTCTTTATGTGAGTAATAATCTTTCTAAGCATTCTTGGTTTTTGTGGCACAAATCAGATTAGGGACAGATTATATCCTGGCTCTTCAAATTGGCCAAAATATGGAGTAAGTGAAAGTTCAAATTCATGAGCCAAACTCATGCACAAACTGCACATTTGTTCCACCTAAAACATTATATTGTTTGAGTTTTAACTAGGTTCTGCTAATTAAGATGCACAATTAGGATTTAACTTTTCCTTTTTTCATTTTCCTGATGAATAATAAGTTTTCAATTATTTTTATTCATGTCATTGGATCATATTTCGATTGGGATACAATTTTTATTATGTGCTTTTATGTTCTTTAGGTATATACTAGATGATTCCTTAGCCTTGTTATATGTGTTTTAATGTTTTCTATCTATGTTGGTGTCAGATTACTTTTTTTCATCTTTTTTTGTTTAGTTTTGGTTTATTGAGATCAAGTCTGAAAGAATCTGAAGTGTTTTCTCTGCTTTTAGCATTTCTCAGTGGCTGGCAGATTCCTTAAGGTGCAGCCTGGGCCAGATGAACATGCAGATGAAGGAGCCAGGCTGCTGGTTGAAATCCCTGAAACTGTATTAGCTCTGTGACCCTGGGTAAGCTTTGCTAACTTCCAAGTTGGGCTTCTCTATGTAACTGGAGTAACTTTGCTAACTTGTGGGGGAGAAGATTAGAGTCAGTATGTGTGAAGTGCTTTGGTTAATGAATGGCATACCATGTCATAAGTGAAAGCTATTCTGAAACCTTGCAAATGGAGAACATGAACTGCCTGTGACCCCCAATGCAGGCTCCCTTTCTTTCTTTTTTTTTTAATTCAAATTTTTATTATCAAACTGATGTACAGAGAGGTTACAGTTTCATACGTTAGGCATTGGATACATTTCTTGTACTGTTTGTTACCTTGTCCCTCATACCTCCCTCCCTCCCCCCCCCCCCCCCGGAGGTGTTCAGTTCACTTACACAAACAGTTTTGCAAGCATTGCTTTTGTAGTTGTTTGTCTTTTTTTACCCTGTGTCTCTCAAATTTGGTATTCCCTTTGACTTTCCTACTTCCAATACCAGTAAACACGGTTTCCAATATACTCAGATAAGATTACAGAGATAGTGTAGGTACAACCACAGGAAGGTGATACAAGAACATCATCAATAATAGAAGCTACAGATACACATAGGACGTTGAAAGTAGTTACAACTATGATATAACAATTGTTTCCATAACATGGAGTTCATTTCACTTAGCATCATCTTATGTGTTCATAAGGGTATAGCTATTGGGCCTTGTGATGCTCTGCTATGACTTGCCTAAACCTGTACTAATTATTCCCAATAAGGGAGGCCATAGAGTCCATGTTTCTTTGGGTCTGGCTCACTTCATTTAGTATAACTTTTTCCAAGTCCTTCCATTTCCTTACAAATGGAACAATGTCATTCTTTCTGATAGAGGCATAAAATTCCATTGTGTATATGTACCACATTTTCCTGATCCATTCATCTACTGAGGGGCATCTGGGTTGGTTCCAGATTCTCGCTATGACAAATTGTGCTGCGATGAACATTGTTGTGCTGGTGGCATTACTGTGATTTTGTTTGTGGTCTTTTTGGATAGATACCCAAAAGTGGGGCTGCTGGGTCATAGGGGAGTTCTATATTGAGTGCCGGCTCCCTTTCTATCCATGCTCAAGGCAGCAGCAATTCTTCTGAAGCTTAGGGGACACGTGTGGTCTCTACTCTTGTACCTAAACCTCAGTCCTAGCATTTGTCTCAAGGTGACATGAGGGCTGTCAACTGAGTGTCCTACAGCATGTAGATGTCCGGGACAGGAGCAGATCCTGCAAAGCTCCCGTCATGATGTCTGCAAGGAGACAACAAGAAACAAGCAGAACAGATACAAGAGTGCATGCATTTGATTTCCACACATTGAAAATAACCTGCTGTCAGATAAAATTCATGCCACATAGTTGAGGGACCTCCACTGGCCTCGTACCACGTGGCTCAATACACTCCCCCTCCAATCACTCATTCTGTCTCTGTGGGTCCTCCGTTCTTTGGGTCTTGTTTTTATTTCCTCCTTGGGCAGGGGAACTTGGTTAAAATTCCTGCTGGAGGAGGCAGCCCTGAAAGGTTTTGTGTCTCATCACATGAATGTATCCAGAGTGGAGAGAGTGGGATATTCATTAGAGCCATGCCCAATCACCAACTCTCATTTATTTCATTCACTTAGGAGAATAAAAAGTATATAGCTTACATCTGTTGAGTTTTCCAGTTATCTGAGTGTCTATACAGTGTCACAGTAACAGCAACAGACTCTCAGAGACCTGAGAATAAAGTTGACTTTCCTGTCTAGATGGAGGGTTTCTCTTGTGGAGGAAACTATAACAGTAAAAATGGTTTCATATGAGGAAATATGCTCTCTTTTGCATTTGGAAACATCTACTTTTTGGGGTAACTCTTTAAGATTGTTTTGCTTCCTTCATTTCTATCTGCAGATCAGAGACCATGAATAACTTTTAATGAAATTGCTGGCTATATGTCTTACAGGGCAGTACATGTGTGCATATGTGTGTGTGTACCAAGTGAGTGTATAGTTCAGGACATTGAGTTCTAGTATATTGCATGTGTAGGAGATGTGTAGAAGAAATGATATAGAGCACAGTGAATTTTGTGAATATGCATATCTAACTATCATATATGTTAGAGTTGCATATGAATGACTATTTGGTATATGCAGGATTAGCAGCCTGTGGCGGTGTGCTTGATTTTAGGGAGGTTTCTGTATGATTTGAAGACACTGTATGCTGCTACAAATGTGCATACATGCATTTGAAAAGAGGGAAAGCTATGTCTTCCTGCTTTGTGTGCACATATATTCACATCCTAGGACTTACATGTATACCCATAGTCTCTAGCTAAGAACTTAGGGGCTATCCTTTCACTGTAGAAAAATGTAGGGAGAGTGGGTTGTTAGAAATATTTGGATATTTTGAATTGTATAAAGAAATACATAAGTGCAGGAGGAATATCAATATCAAACTTTAAATTGTACTACAAAGATATAGTAATAAAAACAGCTTGGTACTGGCACAAGAACAGGCTTGAGGACCAATAGAACAGAACTGAAGACCCAGAAATGAACCCACAGACCTATGGCTACCTAATCTTTGACAAAAAAGCTAAAAATATAGGTTGGAACAAAGACAGCCTCTTCAACAAATGGTGCTGGCAAAACTGGGTCAACACCTGTAACAAACTAAAACTAGACCCCTATCTATCACCCTGCACCAAAATCAACTCCAAATGGATCAAAGACCTGGAAATAAAATCAGACACCCTGAAAACTCTACAAGAAGAAATAGGAGAAACTCTAGGACTCCTTGACACTGGAAGAAACTTCCTCAACAAAGGCCCAGAAATCCAACAAATCAAAGAATGGCCGGACAAATGAGATTATATCAAACTGCAGAGCTTCTGCAGGGCAAAGGATATAGCTTTCAAGATAAATAGAAGTCCCACAGATTGGGAAAAGATCTTCACCAGCCATACAATGGACAAAGGCCTGATATCTAAAATATACAGAGAACTCAAAAAGTTCAGTTCCTCCAAAACAAACAATCAAAGAACCAACGGCCCTCTCAACAAATGGGCTAAAGACCTAAAAAGAGACTTCTCTGAAGAGGAAATGAGAATGGCCAAGAGTTGTAGGGGATGGCTATACCTTTAAGACCTGGGGCTGCTTGGCTGCTTAGCCCCTCCCATCTCCTTCCAGGAAACTGGAAGAGGCAGCCTCTCGGCTGCGAGCACGTGTGCCACCATGGCGCTAGGCCTGGGGGAACTGTGGTCTCTGCCTCTGTGAGAAGTTCTGTGACATTACCATGATGGACAGTTCATTAGCCAATCGTTAATACCCAGTTAGTCCCCCCTCTTCCTGCCGCCATTACTGTTATATAACACCCCCCCCCGCGCCCCAAATAAACCCAGTGGGAGTTCCAGAAGCTCACCCCAAGATTACCTGCACTCACGTCCTGTGTCGTTCTTTAGGGGACCGAGGGGAGGAGGGGCATCTCGCAACTATGCACCCCCAAGGTTTGCACACTGGGCCACACTCCAGCTTTTCCGCCCAGCAGAATGGGGTGGGATGGGGCAGGATATGCACGAGGGTGAAGAGGGGAGCCCGACAGAAATGGCGCCCAACGTGGGGCACACGACAAGCCCTTGCATCGCAGATGGTATTGTCTGGGCGTGTGTGTGTGTAGTACCCCCAAATGGTGGGGCAGAGCTCAAGTTGATCCACGCTCCAAAGATACTGGATTGGACTTGTGGGACGCTGGGGCTGAGGACCAAAGGATTTCAAAACATGCTGCTGGCCCTTTTGGACAGGCTGCTAGGGAGAGGAGAGGATTTTCCACTGCCTGGGGTGGATGGCTTGCGCACAAGTCCCGCGACGCAGAGCGCGCGTCCGAGGCAGTCCCACCATGGCGGCTTCGTGCCAGGCAGGGTGGAGCGGAGCGCGCGTTCCGCAATGGGCGCAGCAAGGGAGCACAGGCGGCTACGGTGCCTGGAGCAGGTGCCACCATCTGGAAACCCAGGGTTTCCAGGTCCTGATTTGAGAACAGGTCGCCGGGCAGGCGCTGGCAGCGGCATGTGGACAGCGCCATTCCTGAGCCGCTGGCGTGGAGCAGCTCGTCCTCACACCCACCCCCCCTCTCTTTTTCTGCTTCTGAGGCCTGGTGGCAGTGGGAGGCATGGAGCAGAAGCGGCGAAAGCGGAGGGCGTGGGCATGCACGGAGGGCGACCTGGGCTTCGTGCGGCCTCGGGTGGCGGCTGCGGGTGGGAACCCAACCTGAAGCGCCACTACTTCCTTCTCACGCTTCTGGGCCCTGGCCCCCACTGTGGTGGCTGTCGAGCAGGGTTCGTGTGCCCAGTCCTGGTGGGGAGTGGCGGGGCAGAGTCAGCCCAGGTGCGGTGATGGGCCTTGGTGATGGGCGTGCCAGATTCCTGGAGGCTGGGCAGGGACTTGGAGTCTCCAGCTCCCAGTGACCCTGACCCCACTCTAAACTCTGTAGCTGTGGCCTTGTATTTCAGGGTGTACCAGATTCCCCTGGGCTGGGCAGGGGCTTAAAGATATCTTGTTGTGTTAAGCCACTCCACGTTTCTATTTTTTTCATGTCCTGTTTTGTTCATGTCCTGTCTCCAAACTGTTTTTTTTTTTCAAAATGTGGCTTCTTCATTTCCTTGCCAGATAAACTGTGAAAGTTTTTACTTCCTAGAAAAGGTTTCTCTTGCTTTTTTATCTGACCATGTGGTTCTACTATGGGCAAAATAATATCATTTGCCACTGGAACTCCAGAAAACTTATATGGCCAATCAAAAAATCAATTTTAAGAGCACTCAAAGTTTATGCACATTGTCTGTATGTCTGTATGTCTATCTGTTGGTAAAACCTAAAAGCAAAACAAAAGCAGGTTTTAAACCCAAACTGGTCATGTTTGGATACAAGCAAATGTGTCTAAGATGTAAAACCAGTGTGTTAAAAGTCAAGTGTACATCTGATCCTGACAATTCTTTGGTATAAATTAAGATTTTACTTTTCCATTTTTCTCTCCTGTGCTCTCATAAACTCTTAAGATCGACGAATCAGAATCATTTTATACAAGTGTGACTATTAACCTAAATTTTCCTGACCCAAACAAAATTAACGTTTTGCTTCACAGGATACAGGTTAAAAAAAATGTGAGCTAGCCATGTGGATTTTGTGATTAGAAAAATCCTTTTACCCTACTTGAACCAGAAGGGCATGAGCCTCCAAAAGCCAGAGAATACTCAAAACAACCAACCAGGAAATGCTGGGGGATTTTAAATGTCTTTAACCAGTCTGTGTAGAATCTTGCAGACAATCCAGCAGGAGATGTGACAGTCTATCCAGATTCTGAGAGATGCCACTACAGCCTCACCCAGATCCAACTCATCTCTCCTGCCTGCCTCCATCACTCATAACTAACAAAGCTTGCTGATTCAGGATGGAAGACACAGCCACTGCTAAAGCTGAGACTTTTACATTATCCTGAATCTTTTCCCTCTCAATTATTATTCATTTGTGCTCTTTTCCACCTGCCGGTAAGACCAAATGGTATGATTTAAATTGATGGCACATCAATCTCATGTTCTCTAAGTGTTACAGCAAAACTTTGACAAGTGGTTTTTGGTCAGTTCTCAACAAGTTACAGATGGGCTCTATTCCTGGTGCTCTCCACATTGCTAATTGGATATAAAAAAGGGGGGCTTATGACTAAAACTCTTTGAAATGCAGTTCAAAGCCAGCCCGGGAAAAAGAAAATCTCTCTAAAACTCCATTTCCCAATTAACCAGCAAAGAGCCAGACTGGAAGCTTGGCTCAAGAGAACCAGCCAAATGCTGAAAGTGGCACTGTGGCTCAAGTGATAGAGCACTAGCCTCAAGCAAAAGTTCTCAGGGACAGTGCTCAGGCCCTGAGTTCAAACCCCGTAAATGCGGATGGGAGCATGCCATCCCAGCAACAAGCACCTGAACTCCTGGGACTCAGCCAGTCCAGGAAACAGGGATATGGAGAGGAGTAAGAGGAGAATGATGTCACATCCTAAACAGAGTTGCCTTGTCTCGCCCTTCCAAAACTAATCAGAGCCAGGAGATCAAGAGGAATAGTTACCTGTCCATTTTCCTTTTTTCTGCCAGTTGTATATATGTATATATATTTATTTTAGCCTCTGACTGGCTACTCCAAACTGGTTCACTAACACTAAACACTTCCTTCAGCTATCCCTCCTTCCTTGTAATTGGCCACAACTGGGTTTATATTCTGAATGGAACTTTCCTGGCTTATGCCCAGGGTATGTTCTCCTATGCCATTCATGTTAACTAGCCCTATGAATTTATCAGTCTTTTGCCTGACCCTTTCAAAAGTCTCTTTTAACAGAATAACATCCCTCACTGAGGTCACCACCTGGGAACTTGCAGTTCATGGCCATCCTTCTGCACTGCTGTGCCCAACACAGACCTGGACCCTGGAGGCCCCAGCCCTGGGAATTTCCTGATGTGCCCAAGGTGCAGGGGCTGACCAGAGGAGATCATGACACCCTGCCCCTGATGACCATTCTAGTGGTAATGATGAGGACTTTTACCAACCAAACTGGACGGTGCCAGGCAAATCATGGCCCTTGACCACTTCACCCCCTTTCAGCAAGAAGTAGTTTCAGAAGAAATGACCTTCGCCCATACTCCCAGCCTGGTGTCCTCCTCTGTCATTTTTTCAAAAAAAAAAAGGGGGGGGGACAGCCCCTATGACTAGTTAAGGACAGCTATGCTTACATTAAATATCTTAATATCTTAAATTTACACAAAAAAGAAATTTTAAATCTTCCCAAAACAGTGCGGGAAGGAGCATTGCATGTGCCTTTACGGATTGGTAAATTAAGCCCGGAGCACTCACTCTGGAGAAATGTCTTTCCTTGCTCTCTCCCTAGGAAAACAGAGATCATGGTGGATTTTTCCTGTTCTCCCATGGAAGTGTGCAAAGCCTGCCTATGTACATTAGCGGTGGACCAGTGCCAGCCCTGCTTGCTCCCTGGACCCCGCCTGGCGTCCCTTGGCGCAATATTTTGCTGTGACAATGTTGCCCACAGCCTTGCAGAAAATTGGAATGGAGTATTATTACTTTGTTGTTTCCCTTTTGCCTTTCACCCTACTGCTGAGTTTAGGGGCTCACGCTGGAAAAAGATAGATGTGAGGATTTAGACACCTTACTTCAATGTTTATGATACAATGTTTTACTAACCACATGTGTTAAGTTACCAGTGGTGGACCAACAGAGATGCCAAAGCTTCGACCTGCTTTTTTTTTTTTTTTTTTTTTGGCCAGTCCTGGGCCTTGGACTCAGGGCCTAAGCACTGTCCCTGGCTTCTTCCCGCTTAAGGCTAGCACTCTGCCACTTGAGCCACAGCGCCGCTTCTGGCCGTTTTCTGTATATGTGGTGCTGGGGAATCGAACCTAGGGCCTCGGGTATACCGAGGCAGGCACTCTTGCCACTAGGCTATATCCCCAACCCCTCGACCTGCTTTTACCTCACCGCCAGAAGAGGGAAACGATGCCTGCATTATCCTGAGTGGCTCAGAAACGGGCTAAGAACCCCAATTTCTACGGACTGAGCCAAATGGATGGCCCCTTCACCTACCCCTTCCCTTGTGGAAGGGGTCCCATATATATCTTATGTCAGCATTTGCTTCATGCCTACATATGCCATATGTTTACAGCATCTCCTGCTAATTAAAAAAAAAAAAGAGGGAGATGTAGGGAATGGCTATACCTTTAAGACCTGGGGCTGCTTGGCTCCTAGCCCCTCCCATCTCCTTCCAGGTCCAAAACCGGAACAGGCAGCCAAACCAGCCCCAGCCTCTCAGCTGTGAGCACGTGTGCCACCATGGCGCTAGGCTTTGGGGAACTGTGGTCTCTGCCTCTGCGGGAAGTTCTGTGACATCACCGTGATGGATAGTTCATTAGCCAATCGTTATTACCCAGTTAGTCCCCCCTCTTCCTGCCGCCATTACTGTTATATAACCCCCCCTTAAGTAAACCCGGTGGGAGTTCCAGAAGCTCACCCCGAGATTGCCCGCACTCACGTCCTGTGTCATTCTTTAGGAGACCGAGAGGAGGAGGGGCGTATCGTGACTACGCACCCCCAAGGTTTGCACACTGGGCCGCACTCCAGCTTTTCCGCCCAGCAGGATGGGGTGGGACAAGCGCGAGGGTGAAGAGGGGAGCCCGACAAAGAGTCACATGAAAAAGTGCTCTACATCACTGGCCATAAAAGAAATGCATATCAAAACAACATTGAGATTCCATCCCACCCCAGTAAGAATGTCTATTATCAGGAAATCTAATAATAACAAATGCTGGAGAGGATGTGGCCAAAAGGGAACTCTACTACATTGTTGGTGTGTCAGGCTAGATTTACCTCCCCTGGTGTGGAGATGCTAAGCTTACTCCCTTATCAGTGCTCCCCTTTTCACCCTCTCCCCTGGGCACCCGACCAGCGGGCAGCCAAGGTGGAGCAAAGGGACACGGGCTAACCTAAGGTGCACGTGGCCAAACGAGATCCCCTTTTCCTCCCTCCTTACCCACCAAGGAAGCCAGGCACAGACGGATCTTGGAGACCCTTTGGAGAGCAATCCAATTTAATCGGGAGGGGCTCACAGTAATATAGTAGTGATGACGAGGATTGAGCATGAGCCGGCGATAGGCTGGCGAGCTTGTACATCCAAGAGCAGCTCCCAAGGACCTCCTTCATGGGCTAACGTCATTTCCCATAGTACCGCCCTCTGGGCAAAGCCCTCGAAAGGAGAGCACATGTGCTCGCTGGCGCAAGGTAGGGGATGGTCTCAAAGCTACCCCTTCTGGTTCCGGACCCAGAAGGAGATAGGTGTGGCTCACTTCCACACTGCCCCAGGGCTGGGGGAAGGGCGGGGTCTCGGGAGCACTCTCCTCGCCCTTCCCCCCTTAAGGCCAAGATGAATCCCCAACATTGGTGGGAATGCAAACTTGTTCAACCCCTCTGGAATGCAGTGTGGAGGTTCTTAAGAAGGCTAAACACAGAGCTCCCCTGCAAACCAGCAGCCCCACTTTTGGGCATCTACCCAAAAGGCTACAAGCAAGATCACACTAAAGCCACCTGCACAACTATGTTCATCGCAGCACAACTTGTCATGGCTAAAACATGGAACAAACCTAGATGCCCCTCAGTAGACGAGTGGATCAGGAAAATGTGGTACATATACACAATGGAATTCTATGCCTCCATCAGAAGAAATGACACTGCCCCATTCATAAGGAAATGGAAACACTTGGAAAAAAATCATACTAAGTGAAGTGACCCAGATCCAAAGAAACATAAACCCTATGGTGTCCCTCACAGGGAATAGCTAGTAGAGGAATAGGCTAGTCATGGTAGAAGACCAAAATACCCCAATAGCTACACCCATATGACCACATAAGAAGATGCCAAGTGAAATGAACTCCACGTTACGGAAACAAGAGTTATACCACTGTTGTAATTATTCTCAACATGCCATGTGAACTCATACTACTTTTTTTCTCTTTTTCCTTGTCTGTTTGTTTGCCTGAGTGGTTTGTCTAGTTTTTTTTCTCTTGTAGTCCCTTCCTGTGGCTGTACCCTCACTACCACTGTATTACATCCAAGTACCCTGGATATTGTCTATGCGGGTAATAGAACTGGGGAAGGGAGAGGGAATACCAAAATCAAGAGAGAAAGAACAAAAACTCAAACCATTCAAAAAGCAACACTTAGAAACCATTTGGTGTAAACCAACTGTACAACTCTTGGGGGTAGAGGGGAAGGAGGAGGAGGGAGGGGGGAAATGAGGTAGGAGGTAACAAGTAGAACAAGAAATGTTCTCACTGCCTTTCATATGAACCTGTAACCCCTCTGTATCACACTTTGGCAGTAAAGAAAAAAGAAAAAGTAAAAGTAAAGAAAAAAATTTAAGAAATACATATATCTAGGGATATAGATGGATTCTATTTATGGTTTCTCAGGATAGACATTTATATATGCTTCTATTTATTGCTCTTAGTAAAAATGCTTGCTTGGGGAAATGAAAGAGTGTAACGGGGTATTTGAGGGAGAACATGACATCTATGTGTCTGTGAGAGATTGCTGTGTTTGTTTTTGGCTTCCATGACTTGGTGTGTACACACATGTTTATAATGCAGGCAAGTTGTTTATGTTTTATTTAGGCATGTAGAATTGTGTCTTAGAATGAGAATGTGTCTTAGAATAAAAAGTGTAGGTGTTTGATATGAGTTTCTTCATATGTTGCTGGAAACTTTGTGTAAATGCAGTCTGGATGCTAGAAGGAGTGTGGTATTTTGTGGGGATAAGGATATGTGTACTTTAAGTTTTAATTTGATAGTGGTTTGGAATTTGATTTTGTTGGTGCATTTGTTTATCTGTTTGATTGTTTTGACTGCATGAACTTAGAGACTTGAGCTTACTGGCCAAGTGCTGAACTATTTGAGTCATACATCCATTCTAGGAGTATGTGGGGTTTTTGTTTGGGTCGTTGTTCATTTTTGCCAGTCCTGGGCTTGAACTCAGGGCCTGAACACTGACTCTGGATTCTTTTTGCTCAAGGCTAGCACTCTACCACTTGAGCCACAGCACCACTTCTGGCTTTTTCTGTTTATGTGGTGCTGAGGAATCAACCCAGGGCTTCATGCATGCTAAGCAAGCACTCTACCACTAAGCCACGTTCCCAGTCCAGAAGTATGTGCTTTTGTAATCAACACTGAATATTGTGATTCTGTTGGGATTTTAAGGATGCATGTATTTTATACTTGGACAGAAAAATTCTTTGTGTACAACCAGAATTCTTGCAGATAGAAATAAGCAAGATTGAGAATTTTCAGGGTTCAATAGGCTTGTGTACTTGGGAGTATGTACTTAAGCTTGTAAGGAATCCCCAGTAACTGATAGGGTAGAGTTCCTCTGTGTGTGTGCATGCATGGGTGAGCACACGAGTGTGTGGGTGAGTCTATGGCTATACTCTGACTGTGTGCTCAGATATCTGAGTGCTTACATTCATGTAAACTAGTAATTTGGATATATTCAAAAGCTATGATTATTATACTGTCATCTCAGAGCTTTGGTACTGGTGTGTGCTTTCACTATTGGAATGTAGGGCAGCATGTGTACATGGAGTAAAAGCTAGAGTGTGGTGGTACTAACAGTGTAAATGCATGGTTTATCACAAAGTATTTGTGGGTCATTTTAAAGGATGCTTATTAGAGGGAGTGCTTTGTTTTTATTTAAAGGAGTATATAAGTGTGAATGTGTATCTTTTTAGACATAGATGGTGTTTGAAACAGAAGATTGTGTGCATGTGTATACAGGAGCCACTAGTGGGGTAGGTGTGTATTTAGAAGATGGTGATGGGAGGATTCTGGTTGAGATTGTTTCTATGTAAATACAAACATATTTGGGAACTTTTTGTGTGTGAGGAACCTAATAGTATTCCTTGATGTCCGTGTGTGTGCACTCATGCACACTTGGTGCCTTGATGCTGTATTTTAGAAGTAATCTGTAAGGTCCCAGAAAGTTGAGTAATGGTTTGAAATATAACTATGTCAGGATAATTGATTCCGTTCTTTCAAGTTTCCGACTGAAAAATTGCAATGTGTTACAGAGAGAGAGAGAGAGAGAGAGAGAGAGAGAGAGAGAGAGAGAGAGAGAGAGACTGAGAGAGATTAAAATGGTCCCCATAATATATATATAAAGTCAACCAAAATTGGCTTATGTTGTCAAGTTCACTAAAGGTAAAGCACTAAACTCTGAAAGCAAATATTTTTGTGCATTGATGTTTTGGGGGAAAATCTCTGTGTGACATACATGTATATAGTAGAGAGAGTAAGAGTTCTAGAAATAGAGTCAGGACAAATCACCTTCTGTATCAGAAGGTTGTTTTTGTCGGTCCCGGGGCTTGAACTCGGGGCCTGGGTGCTGTCCCTGGGCCTCTTTGTGCTCAAGGTTAACACTCTACCAGTGACCCACAGTGCCACTTCTGGCGTGTGTGTGTGTGTGTGTGTGTGTGTGTGTGTGTGTGTAGCTTATTTGGATTTAAGAGTCTCTCGGGGACTTTTCTGCCCAGGCGCACTTCGAACCACGATCCTCAGATCTCAGCCTCTTGAGCAGCTAGGATTACAGGCGTGAGCCACCAGTGCCCGGCTACCAAAAGGGTTCTTTACTGGAACTTGCAGATGGGTGGTATATAATTGTATGGGTGGCAGATTGGTAACTTTGGAAATCATGAATGGTAGAGTATGGCATGATGAGATTTTATAAAATTTTATAGAACTGCTTATTGTTACTAAGGTGATGTGTAGAGGAATAACACTTAAAGACAGGTGCATTTCTTTTTGGGCGGTGTCACCCCCTCCTTCGCTCCCTCACCTGCACCCACCCATGACATGGTGGTTTTAAGGAAGGATCACCTCCAAGTTTCTGAAAGGGATCTTGGCCTAGAAGGTAAGCTGTACTCCCCAAAAGGGTGGCCAGCGCATGCGCACAGGGGAAGTGTTCTGCCAACCGTTCAACTGGCGGTTAGAAGGGGGAATTGCGCAGGTGTGAGTGTTTGGGGCTAGCGCGAGCCTGGATGCACAGGCCTGAGCGTGTATGCGGCAGAAGCGTGGATGCGCAGGCGCGGACGTGAATGCACACGACTGAGTGTGGATGCGCAGGCGTGACCTGAGCGTCGCTGCCCAGGCAGGAGCGTGGATGCGCAGGCGCGACGTGGATGCGCAGGCACCAGCGTGAATGCACAGGACTGAGCGTGCTTGCGCAGGCGCAACCTGAGGGTTGCTGCCCAGGCAGGAGTGTAGAGGCGCAGGCGCGAGCTTGGAGGCTGTGGTCTCAACGGTCGTGGCTCCCATGGCGACATCCAAAGTCATTTAAACAAAAACAAAGGTAATGGAAACTCAGCACTGATTCTACCTTGGCATGGCCAGGCACTGCTCCAGTGTTCCCATCCTTGGTCTTAAGCATCTCTGTGTGGGACTCAGTGCTCTCCTGAGCCCAGGCTGGTACCTGGCACTGTTTTGTTTGGTTTGGGGGAGAGCCACAGCCCTGGGTGCCCCTCGTTGTTCTGTGGGGTCTTTGGCTGCCCATTGGGGAGTGGAGGGTAATAAACGCGTTCTGAACCTACAAGCACAGCCCCTCCGATAATCCTTAATGCCCCCAAGAAGGCAGAAGGTTGAGGGAAACTTCTGTGTTTGAACAGCATTTTCCTGTTCAACTGAAAAGTAATTCCTGTCATTGCAAAGTAATGGAAATTCTGGCAGACTTTCTTGTTTCACTTGGGACCCTTATGGGTGTAGGCAAAAATATCAGCATCATATTCCATCTATATTTATCTGTGCTGTTGATACCTATGCAGAATTTCATAAGAGTTTATTCAGACTAATGTCATATCATGGATGATTTCCACGGATGCAAGAGTTTGGTGAAAAATCAGAACTTTATAATTTGTTGAATAAAAGGAATTTACATGGAAGAGAATTGTGTATCTTATTCCATTGTATGCTATTCATCTATTCAGTAAATATTATATATTCATATGGGTTTTGTGATAACATATGAAGAAGTCATCGAGCATTTTTGATCATGTTGAAGGCATAGGTTTATTTTGGATAGCATGTAAATTGTAATATTATCAAAATGTAATATTTTTTGCTACCTGGAGACTGAGCATTCAGAGGACATGGGTCATGTTCTTCATGTGTTTTGAAACACTAGTTGGAAAATTGTATTAATTTATGTTTTGGAGTTACATTGTAAATTGAGTGTGAGAATGTTATCTATGCATTTGCATGTGTGAGCAATGATAGTTGTAAACATATTCTGAATAAAGGAATTCAACATGGTGTTTGCAGCATGATGCTTGAGTGTATTTATAAACTGTAAGATGCAATTGCATTTTTGGGTAGGTATTTGTAATTAGGGTTTTTGACATTTTACCAGTACTTTTTCAAAACAAATTTCAGATTTGTGAGTGTATTAGGGAAAATTTGGAAGAAATCTGTGCATATGCTTATGGGCCATGGTAAGAAATCTGTCATTTTTCTGTGGACTTGAAATTGTTTTTTGTAGTGGAGAAAATGTAGGAGGATGGTTTGAATATTCAGGAATTGCTGGACAGTGGGGTTTTTTGTGATTTTTCACAATTTTATTCCAACGTGATTTCTTATATTTCTTACTAGGTATTTAATAGTGTGTGTGTGTGTGTGTGTGTGTGTGTGTGTGTGTATTAGGTCTTCTGTTTCCTCAGAGTAAGAGGCAGTAATGGCTACAGGTATTAAAGATAGACCCTGAATGGTGAGAAGAGCATCAGAATCTATTGGCCATTTGGTGTATACATCACAATTGTGGTCATTCTGAGTTTTGCTTTATTCTTAACTAGTTTAGTTAATTCTCTAGGACTAAAGAGTCCTCATAAATATTAACTTCCTGCCCTTCTTCATGCATATGGATTCAAAGTTGACAATATATAGGAAAGTTAGATATTCTTTAAACATTTGTGTATTCCTGGAATCTAGGTGTCACAAAGGCTGGGACAGTGGTCAATAGGTATAGAAAAGAGTATTTCTATGTGTGCATTGTGTGTATCATAGACTGCAGTCTTACAACTGCACTGTTTGCTTGACAGCAGGTAAGATGAGCCAGGTTCTGTGTTACAAAATATCTCAGACTCATCAAGGCAGACAGAAGTACTGCTATCTCTGCATGTTCAACTATTTGAAAAGGATGCGCTCTATGGGTCTGGATGGTTGTAAGCCCACTATCACCTGCCTGCTGGTTGGTAGGTACTGCTGGCTCTCAGGCAGATTGGCTGTGACACCAGTTCAGTGGTAACCTATCCCCATGAAAAGCTGATGTTTCAACACTAGGTACAACCTTCAAATGTCCACAGTGCTGAATAAAGAGTTTGATTACTGTCTGGGAAGCATGTTTCAGTGAGGCATATTTGAAGAAATGTTCCATCTTCTTTTCTTTTTTGAAGGCTTATGGTGAAGCTGGTTGGAAGCTTATGTCAGCTTTGTGTTTCCCTGATAAGATAGTACAGTTTTCTCCCTTCCTTCCTTCCTTCCTTCCTCCACTTTTTCTTCCTCCTCTTCTCCTCCTCCTCCTCCTCCTCCTCCTCCTCCTCCTCCTCCTCCTCCTCCTCCTCCTCCTCCTTCCCCATCCCCCTCCCCCTTCCCCTCCCCCATCCCCCCTCCCCCCCTTATTTTTTGGCAAGCTGACCAGTGAACCAGACTTGCATGATCAACGTGGCTATGAGCAAATGTGACACTACTTCTGCTTTTCCCTGACTTGTTCTAAACAGAAACCTGACATAGAGGCAAGAAATGATTTCTTTTTCAGAAAAAGGTAGAATGGTGATAGGAGTGTGAAGACTAAAGGTTGTGCTCATAAAAATATAAGAACTGTGTTGGGTATTGGGTGCTCATGTTACATACTGACACTGAATTTGTCTACATTTTGTATATTCCCTGAGAATTTTTGTGAGGTCAGGTGTAAAGGTGACCAAGTAATTAATCTGACAAAAATAATTTCAACAATGCACATAATTGAAGAGCTGTGGTAGAAGCATTGAAAACAGCTTTAGGCCAAATTTATACCAAGATCCTGGCAATAAATACAGAGGGCAAAGATTTGAAAAACTTATAGTTTGGACAGAAAGTAGTATGTCTAAAGTTGAGAATAAGAAGGGTGTGGTTGCCAAAGTGATTAGGACCATGCAAAGGACCCAAGGTCTCTACAATGAGTAGAAAATGCCACAAGGGCTTCTCAGGATCAGCACTACCAGGCACCCATCGGCTAAGATGATTTTTTGGAGTAGAGAACACCAGGCTTCCTTGATTGCACAGGCTGCCCAAGGAATAGGTTCCAAGGGTCTTTGGGTTCAGGCTTTTTTATTTTTCCCTGTGGACATTCAGAGGCCACAGAAGCTATGGTCTCTGTGGGCCCAAGTACTGCTTGTGGGGGTATCAGGGCTGGTTTTATACATTTAGTGATGATTGTGAAAGCTTGCCAAATGAAAGACTTATGAGATTATGGAGGCTTCTACTGTGATTTCAAAGGAAAGCCTTTATGTTCAGGAGGCTTGAGGTAAAGTCAGAGGCCCTGCATGCATCCTGTGATCAGGCTCTGTGTGAAGCTGTGAGAGTGAGCCAATGTTGCCATGGGATACAAGGCATTTGGAGATGCCAGAATGTGGAACGCTGGCTGTGTGCCAAACCAGAATAAGAGTGTAACCTGTGGCCTTAGCCAGCAAAGCCAGAGTGATAAGGTTGCTCAATACAGTGGGGGTTCAAATCCCGCCACCATGCTTGTGGAGATGCAGGATGGGAAGTTTGCCCCAGGCTTTGGTCTTGCTTTGGTTTGATTCATCCTTGTTGTTTTCTTATTCTTGCCTTTTGGAATGGGAACATTTATCCTGTACCATTGCATCTTAGAAGTATGAAAATTAATTTTCTCTTTCATTTTTAAAATTAACTGATTTTTTTTATTGTAAAGGTGATGTACACAGGGGTTACACTTACAAAAGCCAGGAACTGATTACCTTTCTTTTTAAACAGTGTCACCTCTTTTTTCTTTTCTCCCAGTTCTTTCCCTCCTCCATAAGTTGTATAGTTCATTTTCAACATAGTCTAGTGAGTATCATTTCTGAATTAGTTCACTCTTTGTCTCATCATTTCTGAGCTCCTCCTTACCCTCTCCAAAACAGATAAACTTACATACAAGACAAAAGATACATTCATCAAAGACAGCAATGAAAGTGAAAAGCAAAAAACAAAAGCAAAAAACAAAGAAACCTCTTGTTTCCCTTCCTTGGAGTTCATCATGATAAACCTCATTTTATTTATGATCATTTGCTCACAGCTGTTGAACCTTTGTGATCCCGTCCTAGGAATATCCTCCTTTGGATTCACTGTGTTCATGTTTAGAGTCCTTTTTAATTTGTCATGTCCAAGTGTAATTTTTTTGTCTTTTACCATCCATTGTGTTTACTTATAGATTTATAGGCAGATTCTAATGACTACAAATGAGGGAAACTGTGCAATCTATGTTTCTTTGGGTCTGGTTCACTTTGCTTGATATAATTTTTTCCAAGTCTTTCTACTTCCTTACAAATTGTGCACTATCATTCTTTCTGATGGAAGCACAGAATTCCATTTTGTGTATATGTAACACATATTCTTGATCCATTCATCCACTAAGGGGCATCTGAGTTGATTTCATATTTTGGGTATGGTAAAGAATGCTGACACCACCACCCCCCAAAAAAGAGAGATGAGTACATATTTTAGCACAAATGGCACAAAATTCATTAAGAAGTGGATTCATTTTTCAAGTTATTTAAGAGGAATGATTATAGGTTAATGTTTTGATAAGTTTCCTACTTTTATAGGTAATTATTTCTCTCTTGCTAAAAATTTAGTAATTTTATGGAATTCTTCAAAGTTAGATCTAAGAATATAATTATACACACAAATGTTTATGCACACTCAAAATGAAGCCTTTTAAATGTATATCCCAATAAATCTACAGAAATATTCCAAAGAAAGCATATTATCATGAACCTGCCATGTTTTTCAAGCACAAACCTTTCTGTTCTCTACTTGTCATGTTTTAGTTGAATTCAAACACTCAAAACACTATAGTATGTAAAAACTAAAAATGTTCCAAGTTAATACAATGGAAATTGTACTGAATATATTTGTTATTTCTAGATCAACTCAATCTCAATAGACTATCCTGTAAACAAAATAGTAAGATAACACTTCAAAAACAGACAGACATCTATCATGAATGTACAGTAACCACTGTGGAAATTCAATTAACATAATGTTTATCGGAAAATCGCAAAATTTTATGGTTGTATTTTATCTGCTAATTCAAATATGACAATTTTTTATTTATATTTTATTTTACCATCTCTATTGATTCTTAATGCTTTATTATTATGTGAGTTTGTTGGCTGACATGTGTATTTTATTTAATATTGACTGCACCGTGTTTATTGTGTTGGTGGAAGAAGACATATGAAAATATATAGAGAAAGGCCATGTGGATGTTTTCATGGAAAAATTCCAATATTCCATAACTCTGCTGTTCAGAATTTCAACAAAACTTGAAGTGGGTACCAGAAGCAGTATTGGCTCTGTGGGGATAAGTGCCAACTGTGAAACTGCATGTCTTCTCAAAGGCCCATCTCTTTGGCATCACTTGATGTGCACCATTCTGTAGGGCCATTGCATGGTTCATCTGATAGTGAGCTGCCTTGAAAGTGTGGAGGAGGATGAAAGTACTTGCAGTTCTCCCAGGAGCATTGACCTTTAATGTGATCCATGCAGATCATCACAGTGTTATCGGTCACACTGCAGTTATGGAAGCACCTGTGGGGATGCACAAAGTGACATTCTCCCCACAAGTACAATTTCTAGGCTGAAATTCATGGCAAACCTCCAATTTATCTGAATGTACTGCTCTGTGGGCAGTAACTCCTGACCATGCAAGGGCTGGAGTTCCAGAAATCAGAACAGATTATTTGATAACTGTTAGGAAAATGGAGGAGAATGGGGTTTGGACTGTATCATCAACAGTAGAGGACTGTTTATTAAGGAACAGGAAGGGATACAGACTTTCCTGCCAGTTTGGAGGTTGTGTGAGGGAGTGAATTTGGGACAAGGCTTATATGGGGTTTAAGCAAGAAGGCAGAGGTTAATGAAGGAGCCACTAGGTCTAAGAAGTTGGTGGCTTTTTCTTTTGCTCACAATGGGTTGTTTATAGCTGGGCTTAGGTGAATTGCCATGCCTGCATATCAATGCAGGTTCACATGTACCTGAGTTTTAGCCTGGCATCTGTATGGGCCTGGGAAAACTGGGTAGGGACAATCCTTCAGTAACAGTTCAGCAGGAACCAGGCTCATCTCAGGATGAGGTATGTAAAGATTGAAAGCCATTGATGGATTAGCTGCAAATGATGGATTCATAGGAAAAGAAGTAAGAGATGACATTTGAGCATTTGGGAGCAAGAGCTACATCTGTTGGGCAAACATGCCAGTGGCATGTTCTGTTGAATGAGACTGTTCCTTCCATTAATTTCTAGCTGTGTTTTAAAGTATGGAAGAGGGTGAAGGGACTTGTAGCTCTCTCACGTACAATGACCCTGACCAGCTCCAGGAACTCTTCTCTTTCATTTTTTTAAGAGGCACAAATAATATAGTTGCAAAAAGTCCCATTTTTGTTCCACTGGAGAGAAGTGATAATTTAAGAGAGAGGGAGTGTTGGGAGAAGAAAACCTATCTTAGCAAGAAGGCAGCACGGCAGAGGATGAGATGCTAGGACTGGTGCAACTTGTCCAGCCCCGCCTAGAGGGAATTTCTGTCACTTCACTGCTGCTCATGTGCCATCACTGAAATGTGGTGTCAGGATCAAGTAAGTGAGTGCCATGGCAGTTCAGCTGCCTCGAGAAATGGTTGATTCTGGAACATGGGTTGTGAGAGGGTCTTATCTCAATCTTGCTGTCACAGAGATATCCTAGACATGTAAATCTAAGAAAACACAATTGTTTAAAGGTTTTCCTGCTTGAAGATCTGTGCCTTTGGCTTTCTTTCTAGCCAGTCCTGCTGTCTCTTATTTGAGACATTTCTCTAGGTATAAGAAGAGAAAATATGCAAGAAAATAATTTTTGTTCTTAACTCCCTCCACAATTAATTTTTAAAACTTGGAACAGGTACTGGGATAAAATAAAAGATTCGTTGTAAAAAAAAGATTCGTTGTAAATAAAAGAAGAGATAGAAAAGAATGATCTTGGTGGGTATTCACTAAGAGTTTACCTTGGGCCTCAGAGATCTGGGACATGGAATTTCGAGCAGTGCTGCAGATGTTAAGGATTTGAGGGCTGAACTGGAGATATACTGAACATATTTTACATTGAGACATGGACATAAATTTTGGGGGAATAGAAGTACATTATTATATTTGGATCTTAAGTATCTCACAAAGCCTTTCTTTTTTAAAATTTCTTAAGCTAATATCATGATTGGAGGTTTGGGAGCCAACTAGGTAGCACATAGTAGAAGGGAATTAGGACATTTTAGGCATGCACCTTAAAGGGATATTTACACTCTGTTCCCTCTTTTTCTGCTTTCTGACCTCTATGAGGTGTGGAGGAATCACCAACCACACACTCTCCATCATGATGTACTGTCTCAGCAAGTTCAAGAACAAGAGGGCCAAGTGACTAGAGACTGAAACGTGGGAATCTGTGAACAGAAATTAATGTGTCCATCTTTTAAATTATTTATCTCAAGTACTTTATTATAGTAACATAAGGCTAACACCCTTTATAACCACAACACAGCAGGCCTCAGGCCCTCTCTCTGCACACACTCACCTCCTATACATGCAAGTAGCAGGGTACAACTAACAGATATCAGCTTGGGGAGCAGTGATCTGGAAACTTCCTGCCAACTGTAGCATTGCTCATTTGCCCAATGGGAAACACTAGTCCAGTCAGTGGCAAGATGAAGTTTTGTAATGAACACTGAGTATTATGATGCATTTGGAGTTTTAAGGGTACATATGTTTTATACTTGACAGCAGGATTGTTGGTGTACAGCCAGACCGCCTGGAGGTAGAAAATTTACATGACTGAAAAGTCTCCGAGTTCGATAGGGCTATGTACTTGGGAGTATGTACCTCTTCAGGTAGGGGTCCCGCAGGATCCATATGGTAGAGTTTGTGTGTTTTTGTATGTGCTTGTCTGTGGATGTGTGTGTGTGTGTGTGTGTTTGAATCTTTGAGTGTAGTGTGTGCTCAAATATCTGAAGGGTTGACGTATGAGATAAACTCAGGAAAAGTGATGGCTGTGTGATCAAACCAGATGTCACCAGGTATAATTCTAAACCAGATGTGTGCTTTGACTCTGAGAGTGTGGGACAGTATGTGTGCACAGAATAGAAGTGCAGTTGCAGTGGTACTAAGAGTGCAAATTCAGTTTATATATTACAGGATTTGTGAGTACTTTGTAAAAAGATACTTATTAAAGAGAAGTGCTTGCTTTTTAGTCAGAGGAGTATTTGAGTGGGAATATGTGTCTTTTCAGACAGGGAAGTTACTTGAAATAAGAAGAATGTGTGTGTGTGTGTGCATGCACACGTGTGCACTCACATAAGTACACTCACATGAGAGCCAATAGTGAGGCAGTATGTATTTGGAAAGCTTTAGTAGAAGGATTGTGGTTGACATTGTTAGCATGTGTATAAGAAAAGTGCTTAGACCTATGGGTTGGGGAAGTGAAAGTATTCTTTCATCCATGAAAGAATGGACATCATGAATCCTCAGGGAATATATTCCTTTACATCCTTGTGATTGTGTTTGGGGATTTGAGTGTACATTTTAGAAGTGATGCCTATGGTTGTTCACAATAAATGTGTATCCTATTATATGATAGGCATATTTGATCATGTTTTTCAGGGACTCCACATGTTGTGTGTGTACATTTAAATGCAACAATATGAGTTAATGGTTACTGACATTGTGTTTTTATGAAGAGAATCAGGTCTGATTTTTATTGGGATGTAGGATCTGTTCCATAGACTAGGCTTATATGCAGGTATATGTGTGTATAGGTTTATTTTCCATGTTGGTTGGGATCATGTACAGTTATATTCAAGTAATGTATAAGTGTGTACACAGGGAACCATGTATGTATGTAAGCCAGGAGGGAATCAGTTACAGATATACCTGACAGCCAGGAGTGAGTGTATTTGCAGTGTTTTGGCAGTCTAGAGATAAGGCTGATTTGTGTGCCTGTGTGTTTTGTAGGGTGAGTATGAGTTGCGGGTTCTGTGTCTGTTTTCATATGAGAGAGGCTGTTGCATGCATGTCTTTCCAGGCACATGTATACAGGAGCAATGATATGGGTCACAGAGCCCTGTGGTTGAGTGTGGTATGCATTGTGTGCTAGAAGGAGGTTACTGGACACAGTGGTGATCTAAGGCTATCTTATGGGATGGAGCCTTGATCCTGAGTCTTGCTCACACTCATCTAAGGACACATGAATGACAGTGATTCCCCCCAAAGTGATGTTCTGCTTGCTCATCCTGATCCCATAGATGTGGCTACCTTAGTTCTGCTGTGGGTGAGGTGCCAGTCATGCTGGCATCCACAATGCTGGGCGAGTGGAAGGTGCAGAACACAGCTGACTCCTTAGTAGCAGAGACTGAGGAGACTCTCCTGTGTGCTGTGAGCCAAAGCCAATTTTCTCCAGAATGGGCCAGAGATGTGAAATCAGAGGATCCTACCTGCCAAGGCATAAACAGACCAAGAGAACAATTCCTGAGAGCTACTTATGTTAGCTTATCTGTCACTGTCTTCCTCAGTAGCTCCCAGTATGTCATAAAGGCAAAGCACCTATATGAGCCCTATAGGGCCCCATCATCCTGTCCCTACAAGTGGTCCACGGGTCCACATGCCTGGGTTCATGGTGTGCAAAATCTGGTTACAGTCTCATGAGGCTGGCCCTGCCATTAGCTCTTATCCTCCTTCCCTTGGCCTGATTGTTCCTGCTGTCCTATGCTCTCCTTGTTTGACACTGGGCTTCAGGATTCACCTTTTCCAGCTAGGAATGGTCTGTCTCCTCTGTGTTCCCACAGCATCCCATGCTGCCACCTGTAACTCTCAGAAAAAAAAATTCTACTGATGCTGCTTTTCTGGACATCAGCACATCCTTCCTAATACTTGGCTGTGGTCTGGCTGTGGTCTTCAAGCACAGGTTCAGTATGCTGAATCTGTTCCTCTGCAGTCTCTGTCCACCCCCCGCCCACACACACTGCATAAAACACACCAGGTTGCTTTTCAGAGAGTTTGGGTTTTTTTCCTAAAATTTTCAGTGTTCCCCTCAAAACCATAGTGGATTCTGAGGGTCTTCTTGCTGTGCCCACACCATTGGACAACAGGTAGCCTATGGAATATTGTTGGAAATACAATTGCAGAGAATGAATATATAGGGAAAGAGAATGAGGACAGGCTTGTGTGAAAATTGAGGAAGTGTTTGTTGCTGTTAATACAATCAGGCTAGCTTCGCTTTTTAGCTGACAGGTAGTAATGAAAGGATTCAGACCTCCCAAAGACAGGGCCTGGAGTAGAGACCTCACTATCCTGATAATTACATTTCCAAGGAAGGTCTCTTGAGCCGGGCCTTGAGAAAGACACTTTGGTTTGTAAGAGACACACTGACATCTCACAGGACAGAGAAGCCACATTTGTATGAAATGGTGGTCTGAAATTTATGTCAAGTATAGGTGGAAACAAACAATTCTTCTGACAGTCTTGAGTTTTTCCAGATAGGAACTCAAAGGAGCAGAAACTGTTTCTGAGATAATGTCTTAGGATGTTAAAGTTTAGTCAACTACCTTAGGACAAGGTATTGAACAAAGAGTTTGGCCAAGTGAGTTTTTTTTCTGTATTTATCATCTAAAGGTCTTTCTCATTATCTCACATACACAGCCCCATACACATGAAACTTTGTGGACAACAATTGAATATGTTCTGGAGTTTTCTGCAGTTGAACCCAGTGCTTTATCCCTATAAGCACATCACTATACCTCATTCCTACAGAGTAAGTGTTTGTGTTGGGTTTCCATTTGTTCCCTGTGAGAAAACTTGAGGATGATGCAATTTGTGTGTATATTGGTCTTATAATCTTGAGACTTTGCTAAAAATATTCATGACTGTCGTCTAAAAGAAGATTCCTTATAAATTTTCTCTTAAAATTTCTGCATTTGTCATGTATAAAACGTCTCTGTGATATTTTGTGTTTTCTGATTATTTTGTCTCTTTGGGGAGACTGACATTTTGAACTCACAACATTGGGCTTGTTAGGCAGGTACTCTAATGGGAAGCCACACCTGTAGCTAATTACTTTAGGTTATTTTTCACATAAGGTATCACTTTTCCCCAGGCTGCCTGGGACTGAAATCTTTCTACATTCTTTCATGAAGTTGCCTTGAGCAGCAGTGCTTCTGCTGTCCACCTGGCGAGTAAGAGGGCTTACAGTGTAAGTTACCCACACCTGGGTGATCTTGATCTTTTTTCCTCCCATACTGGAGAGACTAGAACCAACAGTATTAAATTGAAGATGAGTGGAGAGTTGGAACTGAAGGAAAGAGCATATATTCTTTTACAATTAAATATATGTTATCTTTTGGTTGTCTTTTTATGCTCTTCATTATCTTGAGACAGTGCCTATCTTCCCTAGTTTATGGAGAGTTTTTAATCATTCATCAGTGTTGATGTTTGTTAGGTTTATCCACATTAAGTAATGTGAACATTTGTTATACTCGTCACAGGGTGGATTAAATTTTCATTCATTGATTATCATGAACCAAGAGTCAGCGTAGAAGAGAAAAGCAAGACCTTTAAGTTCACAATTGGACTGGGGGTTGAAGGCTAGGCCTCATGTTGTTTGCTAGACAATTGATTTACACACTTTTTTTAAACCTTTAGAATGTTTTGCAAAGACAGTCTCAAGGCAAGCGCTCTACCACTTGAGCTACACCTCCACTTTCAGCTTTAGTGGGGGATAATTGGAGGGAAATTCTAATAGACATTATTGCAGGGGCTGTCTTTGAAGCCGCATTTTTAGATGTCTTCTACGAATACTGGCATGAGCCACTGGAGTGAGACTGGGAACAACAGTCTTATACAAACATAGTAAACTTGGCTAATCTTCCCATAAGACAATGTTTTATTTCATTGATTGATACTTTTTTCTTTTACATTTAGTAGATTTTTATTCCTATTTCTTACTCCATACCCTTCACATTTTAGTCTTATTTGGGACTTTTCCTTGCTTTCATCTATTTGGTGGATGTGCTGTGAATGTTTGGGCATTTCCTAGCTGGCTTTCCTGACAACACTGTGGTCCCAGTGACATGCATTGGATCGTATGATTTCTGCTTCTGAATTTCTTCAGCATAGTTTGAAGGAAGAGAACCTGAATTAGGTCAATTTGATACTAGAAAACGCCAAGGACTAAAACCAAGAAAAACCTTAGAATCTGCTGGTTCTTGATAAAGCCAATGACTCAACCAACAGAATGAGGGAAATGCTTTTGAGTGTGTAATGGTATTTGGGTTGCAACTTGGGTTTACGGGCAGGTGCTCAACAACTCAAACAATAAACTAGTACTTTTTCTGCCAGTATGTCCTTTTTTGCTACTGTTGCTGTTGTTTTTGTCCATATTCCATCTTAGTGATATTTCTGGGATTCATACCTTCTCTCCAACTTCTACTTCTCAAATTGCTGGGAATACTGACAGGCACCATCACACCAACTATAACAAAATTTATTAACTAGCCTAGAATTGCACAAGTGTAACCCCTACTGAGAACCAACCTCTGGACTCCAGAAAGGTAGTGAGTCACAAAGAATAGAAATGATGAAGGGGGATGTAGGCTAATAAGCAGAGGAGTTTTCATGTCTTTTCTGGGCAAAGGTGGAGATCTCTCTGGAACTTAGGTGGTCTACTTTTTCACTAGGTTACTGATCTACTATTTTGGGCCATGACACCTGGTAGGTATCTTTATAGCAAAGGTTAAGGCTACAAAGGAGATCAATAAGTAGGAACATAGAGAAGGCAATGTGTGATCTTGTTCCAATCATATCCTCAGACATTTTCAGGTCTAAGTGAGGAGGCAGTGTTGTCTGCAAAAAGCAGCCATCATGACCTAATCAAATAGACCATGAAAAATAACCAAGAGTGTTTGCCTAGCATGCATAAAGCCCTGGGTTCAATTCCTCAGCACCACATACACAGAAAAGGCCAGAAGTGGTGTTGTGGCTCAAGAGATAGAGTGCTAGCCTTGAGCAAAAAGAAGCCAGGGACAGAGCTTAGGCCCTCAGTTCAAGCACCCCAAAATGACCAAGAAACTGTAACCATGTTATCCCACGCCACAGAGGTGCCATTCACAACAAGGTTAGTGCAATACTAGTGATGCATTGCCCAACTGCATGGCCTTCAAAATTAGTGACATGCAAATCAAAATGAATGAAGCCAGGGGATTTACTTAGTAACTTTCCTTGAAAAACATGGAACAATTTCTCAAGACTCATTACTTACATTCACTAGGAACCTCATGATCATGCCTTTCCGATGTGAGTTTTCTGGAACATGAGTTCTGAACAGGTCTTATATAAATCCTGAGATCACCCAGACATCCCAGACCTAGAGATCCAGGAAAACAGACGTACCAGTTTTCCTGCTTGAAGATCTGTGTATCTGTTTTTCTTTCTAGCTATTCCTGCTCTACACATTTCAGGTCCATTTATTTTAGGATCTCTCTTTCTATATGTAGGAAGAGGGAATATACATGTGTTGTTAATTAACTCCATAGTTAGTTAATTTAAGATAGAAAGCCATGTACTTGGCTTAACAGGATGTAAAAGGGTTAAAACACAGGTGTCTGGGAACTGCATTTCTTCCCTTAACAGCCTCTGAGTGCTTGTGTATTGTTTTCTCCTTCTTATTATTGGGAAGAGAGCAGTGTAAGGAATGAGTCATAAAACTTGAAGTGGTCTTTAGATTATCAGCAGCTGATTACTCTAAGCCAGCCACTCACTATAAGCCTCTGGATAGTCCTTATCTATGAAACAAATTGGATAGTGAAGGGCATGCTTTTTCTTCCTAACAACTTGGGGAATTAACCCTCTCCCAAACTCATTATTTCATTTTATTATTATGGGGGAGTTGATAGACAAAGGGGTACAGTTACATGAAAAGGTAAGGAGTACAATTCTTTTAGAACCATGTCTGTCCTTCCCTTACTCTCACCCAGGTTTTCCTCCCATCCCCAACCAAAAGAGCTACAGTTCATTTTCCATATAGTGTCTAGTAAGTTCCACTGTTGTATTTGTTCACTATTTGTCCCATCGTTTCTCGATCCCACTTAACCCTCCCCCAAGCAAACTAACAAAAGGAAAAGAAAACAAAAACAAAAAAAGGCAACTAAGAGACAGCCTGTATCTTTGTCTTGGATTTCATTTCATGAAATACTTTATATAATCATGCACATCACTATTGAGCCTTTGTCAATCATTCCTATATATACCTTCCTTTTGTCTCAGTGAATGTCTAAAGTCCTACCTAATTTATCATGTCCCATTGGGGGGTATGTATTTATGAATGATTTACATATGTATACATATATACATATATATTTTCATATTCAGTATGGTTACTTGTAGGAAACTATGCAACCTATGTTTCTATGACTCTGTCTTACTTGACTTAATATATTTTTTTCCAAGTCTTGAATGGTATAATATTGTTTTGCTGATGGATAAGTAGAATTCTTTTTTTTTTTTTTTTTTTGGCCAGTCCTGGGCCTTGGACTCAGGGCCTGAGCACTGTCCCTGGCTTCTTCCCACTCAAGGCTAGCACTCTGCCACTTGAGCCACAGCGCCGCTTCTGGCCGTTTTCTGTATATGTGGTGCTGGGGAATCGAACCTAGGAACTCATGTATCCGAGGCAGGCACTCTTGCCACTAGGCTATATCCCCAGCCCGAATTCTTTCGTATATATACAACACTTTCTTATCCATTCGTCCACTGAGGAGCATCTAGGTTGATTCCATATCTTGGCTATGATAAACACTGCTGAAAGAAACATGATTGTGCTTGTGGCATCGATGTGGCATTGTTTGTATTCTATTAGATACAGCCTAGGAGTGGGATTGCTGAGTCTTAGATAGGTATCTCTATGTTTATTCTTTCAAGGAATTTCCATGCTGCTTTTCTACTTGTTATTCTATACTTTTTTACATTTTAGTCTTCTTTGGGTCATTTACTTAATTTCATCAATTTGGTGGATGTGCTGTTAATGTTTGGGCATCTCCTAGCTGGCTTTGATGGCAACACTGTGGTCCCAGTGATGTGCTGGATTCTGTGATTTCTGCTTTGATACTAGCAAACTCGAAGGAGTAAAGCCAAGAAAAACCTTAGAGTCTGCTGGTTCTTGATAAAGCCAATGATTCAACCAGGAGAATGAGGAAAATGCTTTTGAGTGTGTGATGGTATTTGGGTTGCAACGCAGGCTTATGTTTGCTGGGCAAGTACTCAACCATTCAAGTCCTAAACCTAGTATTTTTCTGTCAGTACATCCTTTTCTGCTTCTGTTGCTGTTGTTTTTGTCTGTATTCCATCTTAGTGATTTTCCTTGGATGCATACCTCCTCTCCAACGTTTGCTTCTCAAGTTGCTGGGACATGCACCACCAGCCTGCAAGAACAAAATTTATTGACTAGCCTAGGACTGTACAAGTGTGACCCCTACTGAGAATCAACCTCTGGATCCCAGCAAGCTGGAGAATCACAAAGAGAGAACAGAAATAACAAAGAGAGGTAATAGGCTAATAAAGTAAGGAGTTTTTATGTCTAATCAGGGCATAAGTGGAGATATCTCCAGAACTTAGGTGGTCTGCTCTTTCACGAAGTTACTGATCTGCTATTTTTGGCCATGAGATCTGGTAGGTACCTTTATAACAAAGGTTAAGGCCACAAAGGAGATACAATAAAAAGAAAGATAGAGAAGTCATTATGTTATCTTACTCCAGTCATCTTCTCAGACATCTTCAGATCTAATGAGGAGTCAGTTTTGTCTGCAAAATCAACCATCATGACCTAGTCAAATATACCATGAAAAATGACCAAGAAAGTGTTACCATGTTAGCCCATGCCCCAGAGGTGCCATTCACAGCAAGGTTAGTGCAATACTGGTGATGCATTGCCCAGCTCCATGGCCTTCAAAATTAGTGACATGCAAATCAAAAGGAATGAAGCCAACGGATTCATTTAGTAACTTTTCTTGAAAAACATAGAACAATTTCTCAAGACTTATTACTTACATTCACTTAGAACCTCATGATCTTGCCCTTTCAATGTGAGTTTTCTCTGTAGTTTGTTCACAGAAACATCTTTCAGGTCTCCAGAGACTTTTACAAACATGCTGCTTTCAAGGCCAGAAAAGTGATCTTGCAATAATCTAACTAACACATGAGCACGCACATTGTAAAGAAAGACGAGGGCATAAATACACAATTTGTTCTTTGGTGTACTAGGATGAGAAATGAAAATGACTTTTGGTCAGAGCATTCTCAGTAGCCATCTATTTTGTCAAAGAAATTCAAAGGCTACAAGATACAGAGTAAGAATGGCTGATACTGTCACAAAGATGGTATAGGAAACATGCTGGGCAGTTATGGCTCTTGAAAGCTTAGCTACAAAGGCGTGGGAGGTCCGCGCGTCCCTGTCTGTGGCAAGATGAGCTCCATTGGCACCGGGGTGCCCGGCTTCTGCTGACTCCCTTTCCGGAAAGGACATTGATGGAAAGCCCCTGAACAATCCCTGGCAACACCTTCTGCCGCAAACCAACAAGAATGCGGATTCTAGAAACTAAATTATGACCTGTCAGCCTCTACCTTCTCTCCAGATGGAAGTATTTTTCAAGTTGAATATGCTATGAAAGCTGTGGAAAATAGTAGCTATTGGGATCAGATGTAAAGATGGCATTGTCTTTGGGGTGGAGAAGTTAGTCCTTTCTAAACTTTACGAAGAAGGTTCTAACAAACGGCTTTTTAATGTTGATCGGCATGTTGGAATGGATATAGAAGGTTTATTGGCAGATGCCCGTTCTTTAGCAGACATAGCAAGAGAAGAAGCTTCTAACTTTAGATCAAACTTTGGCTATAACATTCCACTAAAACATCTTGCAGACAGAGTGGCGATGTACATACACTCTTACACACTGTACAGTGCTGTTAGAACTTTTGGCTGCAGTTTCATGTTAGGGTCTTACAGTGTGAATGATGGTGCACAACTGTAAATGATTGACCCTTCAGGTGTTTCATATGGTTATTGGGGCTGTGCCATTGGCAAAGCCAGGCAAGCTGCAAAGACAGAAATAGAAAAACTTCAGATGAAAGAAATGACCTGCCGTGATGTGGTTAAAGAAGTTGCAAAAATAATTTACATAGTACATGATGAAGTTAAGGATAAACCTTTTGAACTAGAGCTCAGTTGGGTTAGTGAATTAACCAAAGGAAGACATGAAATTGTTCCAAAATTATAAAGGAAGAAACAGAGACATATGCTAAGGAATCTCTGAAGGAAGAAGATGAATCAGATGATGGTAATATGTAACATTTTAGAGTCTGTTATAAATTTTGGACACATTCCCATGTAACTATTTAACCCAGTGGAATATACAGCTTACTGACCAATTTTCATTAAAATTTTGTCTTTTTTTTTTTTTTTTTTTGGCCAGTCCTGGGGCTTGGACTCAGGGCCTGAGCACTGTCCCTGGCTTCTTCTTGCTCAAGGCTAGCACTCTGCCACTTGAGCCACAGCGCCACTTCTGGCCATTTTCTGTATATGTGGTGCTGGGGAATCGAACCTAGGGCGTCATGTATACGAGGCAAGCACTCTAGCCACTAGGCCATATCCCCAGCCCCAAAATTTTGTCTTCTAAAAAAAAAAAAAGCTTAGCTACAGTAAGGGACCTGTGCAGTAAACACCCAACACCCCAAGTGAAGACATTCTCTTAGTTTGACACAAAATCTGGAAACTGACTTCACACAACTCTGTTGTTTTTCAGCAACCCATGCTGCCAGCCCTGAGAATGAGCCCTGGCACATTTCCTGCTTTGCTCTGCACCTTCTAGAACCTCTACTTAGTGGTGGCTAATCATTAGTGAGACTCTGGCAGGTGAGGAAGATTTGAGCTACTTGTCCAGGTTGAGACAACATGGCCAAGTTTTCCCCAACCAGAGACTCTCAGCAATCATGCCCAGAGTCCATAAACCAGGAAAATCTCTAGCTATTCTGAGTAAAAATGAAAAGGGAAACCCACAAAGCATCTCCAAGACAGATATTTCTCCCACTGCCAGACAGCATGGCATCTGCACTAATAGGGAGAGAATCATTGCTGGGCTTGTCAACAGACACAGCTACTTCCCCTCAAGTCTCTACTTGTTTTCCTCTAGAGCCACACATTGGGCAAGACCCTGGCAAGTTGAGAAATTCTCAAGCCAAGATTTAAACCTATTCGGGGCAATAGAAAAAAGCTTGGTAAAATGAAGCCCATCTCCAAACTAATTCCAGAAAACCAGCTAAAGACAGGGAGGCTGAAAGCACAAAACTGACTCCCTACTATATGTTCTTGGGTCATGTAATGATGTGCATGAGCATGTGTGCACCACAGATCCTGACAACCCTACATCATTCCCTACATAGCCTACTCATTCTGTGGACAGCCCAGACAGCAGATCTGCTATTCAGAGTACAGATTCCAATCAAAATATCTTTATTTACGCTGCACAATTACAAAGCCCCCCATGTAAAACTCTCCCATTCTAGTCTCAATGCACCCTCCCCTCATTTCCCCAATTCCCACTGCCCTCCCCTTTCCCTCTACTACCCTGAGGACCCTGGATCCACACTAGGTGAGGAAGACCTTTTGCTTCATGGATTTCAGAATGCGATCCAGGAGACATCTCACTCAGGCCCAACTGGCTTCAATGCTTTTTCTTCTTCCTCTTCCTCTGACCTTCCAATGCCTCACACTTTCTCTTCTGAGGCAATGAGGGCTGAATCTGCCCTAAAGCCAAGTCCTGCTTTGCAGAGCCCTCAAGGCAAGGTCCTGGGCAGGATTTCTTTACCAGGATGCATGAGGCCCCAGTGGGAGACCTTTTCTTGGACTTGGCAAGTGGAGGAGGACCCACGCTTTGGCATCTTCTCTTGGGCAACGAAGGCCTGAGGGCTTGGTGTCCAGAGCAAAGGACAGTGGTGGAGGCTCTGGGGCTCTGTGATGTTCCCCAGGGTAGGAGACTGTACTCAGAGCCCAACAAGGAAGTCAGGCTGGGGACACCTTCCTTGTCCACCCTCCTGTTCCCTACTACCTTGCAGGGAGTCCCAGCAGGAGACTTTCCCATGGGATTCACTGCATCTCCAGACCCTAGATTCTGGGGATGGGATCCATGTCCATGGGGAGAAGCAGTGGGCAGGGTGGCTCCCACTGAAGGAGACCCTTGACCCCCCTGGAGGAGAACAGCAGCATCAGACATCAGCTGCTCTGTACTGGTGCCATCATGGCTCTGATCATCACTGGAAATGATTTGCAGAGTGCTGGTATCTCCACTGACTACTTGTTGGTGGCTCTGGTCATTTCTAGGTGCATTTTGGCACATGGCAAACTCAGACGCACCTGAGGCCACTCGAGGTGCCCCAAGACGTTTCTCCACTATCTGTTAAAGGAAATGAAGTTACTGGCTTTGCATCCAAAGAAAGACAGAGGCTCAAAGTAGAGGGAACGACTGAGGGGTCACCTCTCTGGGTTGCAGAGACATGCACATGTGCTTCCCACCTCCCTACTGAGTCTCTTTCCAGCTCTGCATGCTCAGCTCCTCCCTGGCTCCCCTGTCCTCTTCCTTCTTGTCCACATCCACATCTACCATGAGGAATAATCTCAAGAGCCATGCAGCCTAAGGCTAGGCTCCCTCCCTTAGGGTTTTGCTGCCTTTCTTGCCGCTCCTGATCTACTTGCCTACAGTCCTTCCTGTGTTTACCTGGTCAGGGGTGAGTCCTTCTTCTTTTTCCAGCTCCTCAATTAGGGCCACGAGATCCAGCTGTGGTTTGGAGGAAAGCAATTCTTGCAGGAATGTGGGATGAATGATGGCCTCCACCTGGGAACAAAGGAACAGGGTGTCAGTGTGTGTAGAAAGGGGCAATCTGTGCCAAGAGAACTTTGAGAATGACCTCCCCAACCTGGTCCACAATCACAGAAATTGAATATTCTCTCGCTCTCTCTCTCTCTCTCTCTCTCTCTCTCTCTCTCTCTCTCTCTCTCTCACACACACACACACACACACACACACACACACACACACACACACACTGTGTTGAGCAAACAAGAAAGCATGCTAAATTCCAAGGGCCAGGAAAACTAGTAGACAGCAGAGCTGGAGATGGAGCCCACATTTGATATGAAATCCTCCTGGGAGCAGAGCTGGTCAATGAGGCTCAGGAGCTCTGGGTCTGAGCAGATGTCATCAGCATTCTGCTGTTGCTCCATTCCCTCCTCTTTGTATATTCCCTGAGACTTGTGAGTGGAGAGTTCTGGAAGGCCCTCCAGCCAGTCCATGATGGCCATGTACTCCTCCACGGCTTCAGGTGGGATCTCCTCAGGTGCCTTGGTCTCTGGTGGCTTCTGGCCTGTGGGTGCTGATGGTTGGGTAGACACTGCCTTGAGGCCAGTCTTGCTGGAGTTGCCTTCTAAGAGAGAGGAAACCAAGACAATGCATGGATGGGGAAACCAGCTTTACCCCATGATTGCTGAGAAGCAGTTTACTAGAACTACACAGGCCAAAGGCCAGCATAGACACTGGAGCAAGAAGAGACACTGCAAAATGCAAAACACCTAGGACAGCCATGTGGGACCAAATGCAGAACACTGACATGCTGGTGGTCTGCCCATCCAATCCCTGATCCTGAGCAAGTGTTGTGCGAGGTGCCAGGATAGTGGAGAGAGGAACTACAAACATAGCCCCAATAATTACCATTTCCATGCCAACTACATCAGAAACCTCAAGCTCTAGGGGTATTTTTTGGTTCCATTGTAAAAGCAATTCCACCACGTGAAAGAGGAGCCCTGGATATGGACAAATCCTTCCAGAACCCCTTTGTCCATCTTACGCCATGGACTCTAGTGGACCCTTGAGAGATTCTACCTGGCTGCAGGGGAATGTCAGGGAATGAGTGCTTTGGAGAATCTGGTTTCGATGGAACTGCAGGAGGCTGGCATTGGATATTCATTATCCCCTGCAACTTTGAATTCTCCATCTCCTCTGTAGCCTCAAATTCCATGAACCTGGGAAACAGGGAGGCACAGAGTGATTTGATTGATTTGAGCCCCAGCCCCAATTCCCAGCAGGAGAACGTGGAAGGTACAGTACATTCAAGTACTTGTCTAGTCCCAGAAGTTGCAAATACAGGGTGAAACCCAAAGGGAAGTTGATACTCCACATCAACTAGGACTAGCATGGAATCGGTTCAAGACCAAGTGACTCAGGGAAAGTCTTCAGTGACTCAACTTCTAGGCCAGGTGCTCTGTCTGGCCCCATAACCATAAGAGCTGACTGTCAGAAGCTGATCAGGGATGTGACTGAGGCCAGAAAACACTAAAACTAATGTACCAGATCGAGCAATCTAAGCCTGGAATCAGAAAGCCTAGGAAGATGTCCCAAGAGACAGGACATAGAAGTCAGGGCAGAATAGAAGCTGACCTGTGTGGTGGGCTTCCCCTTACTGTTTCTATTATCAACACTTTGAAAACATGAAGTTAAAACTGACAGTTTCTAGATCAGTGATGTTGCCCACAATCCAAGAGCCACCAGTTTCTGTTGAGGGAGGCACTCTGAGGCTGGAGTAACATTTTCCCTCACTTCTTTGTTATGATGGTAATCTTTCTTTGGCTGGTTACTCCTCTCTCTAACAGAACATCCACATCCTGTCAGGTGTGGACCAGGCATAGTGGGGCTTGAATTTCTGAGGACCACACTTAGAGCATGGCCCACACCTCAGGTAGACTGTGCCAGTCCCTGGGCAAAAGCTGTCAGGGGAAAGGAGTCTTCTGTGCCTGTCCATACCCTTCCTGGCAGTGTGCATGACGAGCCCCACTACACCCAGGTGTGCAATCTCTGTCTTCCTCCACCACACAGCCCCCAGTCCAGGGTTGCTCACTCACTTGGCCGCCATCTCAAAGTAGCTCATGCGTTCGTAATTGCTGATGCCTTCCCATTCCTGAAGGCCTCTCCACAGGCCCTCATCCAGGGACATGGTGGGCTTGAGCCGGGCCAGAGACCGAAGCACTGGGCTGCAATTCATCAGCATCAGCCATAGTCCACAAGTGACCCTCCATTCCCAGTTGCCACAGCCCAGGACATGACCTTGATCTCCACACCCCTGCTGGCCTCTTGTCCTGCTCCAGGGTGGGCTCTTATTTGCAGGTCTCTCTTACTGACCACAGAAATCAGTAGCAAGGGCACTGCCCGTCCCCTTCCATGTTCCTATCAGTGCTTTCTATTATTGTATATTATAGATGGAATGATGTTTTGTTGTTGTTGTTAAAAATTGACATGTTGAAGCCTTAATGCCCCTTTGATGTTATTGGGAGACTGGTCTATGGGTCAGCCTAGCTTAGGTGCAGTCATGGAGATGACATTTATTCCAAGGACAGGACATTGCCCATGAGAGACAGGAAGAGCAAACAAAGCTACCTCTCCTCCCTGGGTGACACATACAAGGCTACCATGGGGAGACCCATCTTCAGACATGGAATCGGCCTATGTCAAAATCTGAGGATTCCATTCTCTGGCCTGTGTGAAAGGAATGTCATTTCCACTACTACTAAGTGTTCCACAAATGTGCATGATGGGCTGAGCTGAGTGGCAAGCGCACAGAATGGTCTTGAGCCTAAATACAAATGGTGGCTCCCTTTTGCCCAGCTGTTCTGAGGGAATTTGTACTCTCTATAAGGCTGATCCTTCTTGAAAACTAAGATGGGTCTCACTCACAGGGGCACCATGGTGTAGAGAGATAAGGCACTTTTCTTGCCCTCATGTAACTCTCCTATTTCTATGTGTGGTTTTCCCGCAGGTGCCCTCAGCCTAAGGATGTCCTGGTCCTTATGGTTGGATCCCCATGCAGCAGCTCAGCAGGAGCTCCTGGTTCCCAGAGGAGGCACTCACATGAAGAAGCAGGCAAGTGCTTCCACATCAGGAGTCTGTGGAAGTTTCTTCCAGATCAAGGTCTTGAATTGCTGCCAGCGCCGAAAGTTCTGATAGACGCTGGGGGTTGGAAGCTTGGCCTGGGATGTGGGCAGACTGCCCTCTGCACGGGGCCTCTGTGGCCAGGGTCCCCACTGGCTAACCTGGGGCATGACGGGAGGATGGTGGAAATCTGGTGGTATGGCTAGAGGGGGTAGGCCCATGCACAAGCTGTCTTGGGCAGCCTGCCTCTGTGCAGTGGTGGGGACAGTCACTGCAGCTTGGGTGGCTGGAGCCAGCAAGGGTAGTGGAGCAGGGCCCACTGGACCCAAGGTCCCAATAGGGACACTCTGAATGAGAGGAGCCTGACTGAGAATAGTTTTTGGATTGTATAAGGGCACTGCTGGGCTTCCCCCTGCCCCCATAGCTACAGTGACACTGGAAAGGCCTGTCCCACTCAAGTTGCAACTTCTTCCTCCTGATGCCACAGCTGTGCTGGGGAAAGCAGGCAGCACCAGAGGGCCCCCCAGAGGAGGAAATGCTGCAGCCACTAATGATGGTGGTGGGGGGGGAGGCTGCTTCATCAGTGACCCATGTACTGGGCCTGGGGCAACCATGTGAAAGGGCAGGGCTGACAAAGGAGTTCCGGTGGCACCAGGGTTCAGGCTCCTGTAAGTTGCAGGCACTGCACATGCTGCTGGAGAAAGAACAAGGGTTCATTGAAGAGGGAAGAGACACAGGACATGTGCTCTCTAGTACTTGGAATTACTGAGGCCTAAGGAAGGAAGGTCAGTAAGTCAGCACTTGAAGTGGTGAAATGGTGTGATTTCCAAATGTCCCCAAATGAATGTCTTGCTGTGTCCCTCTCTTGTGATTTAATCCTGCAGAGGACTTGCTCTTGTTCACCAACACTCCCTCACCTGTGTGCTGAGAGTAACTCCTTGGCTTCTTCTGCATCTGTGGCCCACCCTCCAGCATCCCAGGCAGACAGTCTACTCCCTGAGGGCTCTTCCCTAGGAAGGGGTTAATTTCCTCCCATATGGCAGCATGATCCACAGGGCATGCTTGCTGTTGTGCAGGAGATCCTGTCCATGGGCATTGCTGCCTCCCTAATCTTCCCTATGGAGGTGTCAGATTCAAATGAAACCCCTTTAGCTCCTCAGCTTTCCTTTTCCTGATGCTGTAAATGAACCTTTCCTTCTCTTGTTTAATGTAGCACCAGAAGTAAAATCAGCAAATGAAATCTCTAAGCTAGCACCTTGGGAAGCCCACAGTATCCTCATAGCACACCCCCATTCAACCTGAGGGTCTTTGAGCTGGCACATTCCTGCATAAACTACTGGAGGCAGATCCAGAGCCATTGGTGTGGCTTATAACTTGTCCTTGAACAGCCAGACATGGCTGCCGAGGAGCAGAAATGTCCGGGAATGGTGATTGGTTAATCAATGACCAATATTTCCTGGAGATTTTCACAGTCACTGTTCACATCAGAAACCTGTGACCCTGTTCTATTTTGCCGCAGTCCTATCAGGGATTGGGCAACCAAGATCCAGGTGTGAGCCTGGTACACAGTGGGGAACAGTGTTGTAGTGAGATCCGAAGGACCTCATTTAGGAGCTGTGAAGAAGAGTTGTATCCTCAAGTCTAACACCTAATCACCTGATGTCTCTTTAGTAACAAGAGTAACAGCAGTACATCCTCCTCACACAGTGGACTGGAATAGATGTCCGTTCTGAATGGGAGGTGGCCAGGGGCTCTGGGCTGTGCCCAGTGAAACAGTCTACAGCCTCATCTAAGATACCATATTCTTAGAGTCCTTCTGATGACCCTCTCAGGAGACATCATCACATGGCCATATTTGTCCCCATTCTTCTAGAGGAACTTGGGAAAGTTCAGTGCTCTACTACAACGCAATCTGTTAACTCAGGTTGGGAAGGTAGGGAAACACTTAAATTGGTAAGAAACTTTCAGGGTTATCTGGGAGTTACAGGCCCTGGGCCCTGGCTTTCAGGCTTACCTCCTTTTAAAGCCATCCCCACAGGTTTGGACATCACCCACAACTGTCTGGCAGCCTTCAAACTGAGAAAAGTCAAGTGGAGAACAGAGAGAGCAAAGTGGCTCCAGCTGCTTCTCAAGGTCCAACCACAACTGGGAAAGTTTAAATTTAAATAGCATTAGAATGTGGGGGTCAAGACATTCTACAGTGGGGGAGGGGCAGGGATCCAGTAGGGCTGGGTAGGGAGTTGACAGACATTCTATTAAGGGCTCTGGCAGGTGGACCAGAACCTCAGTTACCTTTAAATAATGCAGTGGCAAGAGGACTCATGGGTGCCCAGGAGACTTTAATAATCTCTCTCAGGTGCAAGTAACAATGTTTTTGCTGATGTTTTATTTCTTCATGGCTTCATCCATAAGCCTGGTTTCCTTTCCTTCATCTCAACATGTTTCCTTCTTTTTTTTATGCTTTTCCATTTTTTTTTCAAATTTTATGATCAAGCTGATGTACAGAGAGGTTACAGTTTCATAGTTAGGCATTGGATACATTACTTGTACTGTTTGTTACCTTGTCCCTCATACCCCCCTCCCTCCTCCCCCTTACCCTTTCCCCCCATGTGGTGTTCAGTTCACTTACACCAAAAAGTTTTGCAAGTATTGCTTTTGTAGTTGTTTTTCTTTTTTTACCTTGTGAGTCTCAATTTTTGGTATTCCCTTTCAATTTCCTAGTCCTAATACCAGTATACATGGTTTCCAATATACTCAGATTAGATTACAGAGCTAGTGTAGGTACAACCACAGGAAGGTAATACAAGAACATCATCAATAATAGAAGCTACAGATACACATGGGACATTGAAAGTAGTTACAACTGTGATATAACAATCGTTTCCATAACATGGAGTTCATTTCACTTAGCATCATCTTATGTGATCACAAGGGTATAGCTATTGGGCTCTTGTGATCCTCTGCTGTGACCTGCCTAAACCTGTACTATTATTCCCAATAAGGGAGAACATAGAGTCCATGTTTCTTTGGGTCTGGCTCACTTCACTTAGTATAATTTTTTCCAAGTCCTTCCATTTCCTTACAAATGGGGCAATGTCATTCTTTCTGATAGAGGCATAAAATTCCATTGTGTATATGTACCACATTTTCCTGATCCATTCATCTACTGAGGGGCATCTGGGTTGGTTCCAGATTCTAGCTATGACAAATTGCGCTGCGATGAACATTGTTGTGCTGGTGGCTTTACTGTGATTTTGTTTCTGTTCTTTTGGATAGATACCCAAAAGTGGGGCTGCTTGGTCATAGGGGAGTTCTATATTTAGCCTTCTGAGGAATCTCCATACTGCTTTCCAGAGTGGCTGAACCAGTTTACATTCCCAACAACAATGAAGTAGGGTTCCCAAGAAAAATAACCATATTTCCTTCATCACAAGAAAGTTCTTGAACACTTTCAATGGTTTTGTGATCTCTGTCTTTCAGCTCTGTTTTTCATATATATGTATGTATTTGCATGTGTATATCATACATTTTGTATAATGTGTACATATGCAGAGTGTGTATGCATTGTCTACATACTCACACATAATTCTGGCTAGAGATGATTTGGACTCTGAAGCATCCATTATAGCCTCTACACTTCACAGCTGTTCAAAAGAATTTAAGAAATGAGAGGGCAGAAAACCCTAGAATGAAGGTGCTTCCTGTTTCCCTTTTCATTTGTTTTAAACATTAGAAATTCTCTATCTTTTTTTTCAAATTTTTATTATCAAAGTGATGTACAGAGAGGTTACAGTTTCATATGTCAGGCATTGAATACATTTCTTGTACTGTTTGTTACCTTTCCCTCATACTCCCCTCCCTTCTCCCCCTTTCCCTTCCCCCGGCCCTGAGGTGTTCAGTTCACTTTCACCATCAGTTTTGCAAGTATAGCTTTTTAGTTGTTTGTCTTTTTTTTACCCTGTGTCTCTCAATTTTGGTATTCCCTTTCAATTTCCTACTTCTAATACCAGTATATATGGTTTCCAATATACTCAGATAACATTACAGAGATAGTGTAGTTACAACCACTGGAAGGTGATAAAAGAACATCATCAATAATAGAAGCTCCAGATACACATGGGACATTGAAAATAGTTACAACTGTGATATAACAATCGTTTCCATAACATGGAGTTCATTTCACTTATCATCATCTTATGTGTTCATAAGGGTATACCTTTTGGGCTCTTGTGATGATCTGCTATGACTTGCCTAAACCTGTACTAATTATTCCCAATAAGGGAGACCATAGAGTCCAAGTTTCTTTGGGTCTGGCTCACTTCACTTAGTATAATTTTTTCCAAGTCCTTCCATTTCCTTACAAATGTAGCAATGTTATTCTTTCTTATAGAGGCATAAAATTCCATTGTGTATATGTACCACATTTACCTGATCCATTTGTCTACTGAGGGGCATCTGGGTTGGTTCCAGGTTCTAGCTATGACAAATTGTGCTGCGATGAACATTGTTGTTCTGGTGGCATCACTGTGATTTTGTTTGTGGTCTTTTCGATAGATACCCAAAAGTGGGGCAGCTGTGTCATAGGGGAGTTCTATCTTTAGCCTTCTGAGGAATCTCCATACTGCTTGCCAGAGGGGCTGAACCAGTTTTCATTCCCACCAACAATGAAGTAGGGTTCCCTTTTGGCCACATCCCCTCCAACAATTGTTATTGTTAGTTTTTTTGGTGTATGACATTCTTACTGGGGTGAGATGGAATCTCAATGTTGTTTTGATTTGCATTTCTTTTATGACCAGTGATGTAGAGCACTTTTTCATATGTCTCTTGGCCATTCTCATTTCCTCATCAGAGAAGTCTCTTTGTATTCTTTAGCCCACTTGATGAGGGGGCTATTGGTTCTTGGCAGCTTTGTTTTGGAAGAAGGTAATTTTTGTAGTTCTGCATATATTTTAGAGATGAGGCCTTTGTCCATTGAATGGACAGTAAAGATCTTCTCCCAGTCTGTGGGCTTTCTGTTTATCTTGCGAGCTATGTCCTTTGCCATGCAGAAGCTCTGCAGTTTGATGCAGTCCCATTTGTCCAACCTTTCTTTGATTTGTAGCCTTTCTGTGTAATTGTTAAGGAAGTTCTGTCCTGTGCCAAGGAGCCCAAGTGTTTCTCCTACTCCTTCCTTTAGTGTTTTCAGGGTGTCTGTTTTTATTTCAAGGTCTTTAATCCATTTGGAATTGATTTTGGTGCAGGGTGATATATAAGGATCTAGTTTTAGGTTGTTGCATGTGTTGAACCAGTTTTGCCAGCACCACTTGTTAAAGAGGCTATCTTTCTTCCAAACTATTGTTTTAGCTCCTTTATCAAAGATTAAGTAGGTTAGTTCTGTGGGTTCATTTCTGGGTCTTCAATTCTGTTCCATTGGTCTTCAGGCCTGTTCCGGTGCCAATACCCAGCTGTTTTTATTACTATAGCTTTATAATACAGCTTGAAGTTGGGTATTGTAATTCCCCATCCCCCTTGCCCTCTCCCCCCATGAGTTGTTCAGTTGGTTTACACCAAACAGTTTTGCAAGTATTGCTTTCGTAGTCTTTCGTCTTTTTATCCTGTGTCTCTCGATTTTGGTATTCCCTTTCACTTTCCTAGTTCTAATACCAGTACACACGGTTTCAAACTTACTCAGATAAGATACAGTGATAGTGCATGTATAACCACAGGAAGGGGATACAAGAAGATCATCAACAGTAGAAGCTATGGTTTCACATGGCATGTTGAAAGTAATTACAACAGTGATATAACAGTTGTTTCCATAACATGGAGTTCATTTCACTTAGCATCATCTTATGTGTTCATAAGGGCATAGCAATTGGGCTCTTGTGATCCTCTGCTGTGACTAGCCTAAACCTGTGCTAATTATTCCCTATGAGGGAGACCATAGAGTCCATGTTCCTTTGGGTCTTGCTCACTTCACTTACTATAATTTTTTCCAAGTCCTTCTGTTTCCTTATGAATGGCTCTTATCTCAAATAAACTACTAAAAAAAATCAGACGTGAGGCGCTAAGAATCTGGCTTAATGGTAGAGTGCTTGCCTTGCATGCATGAAGCCCTGAGTTCGATTCCTCATTACCACATACACAGAAAATGCCAAAAGTGGCATTGTGGCTCAATTGGTGGAGCACTAGCCTTGAGCAAAAGAAGCTCAGGAACAGTGCCCATGCCCTGACTTCAAAACTCAGGACAGGCAAAAATAAATAAACAAAGTCAGAAGTGGGCAGTATCTCACAGCCAATACTCAGGCCCTGAATTCCAGCCTCAGGACTGTCAAAAGGAAAAAAAAATAGTAAGATGAATTTTGACCAACTACAGGTTAATGTAAGGCTCTGATAATATTTTGCATAGGTTCACCTAGGTTCCAGTTTTGTGTACAATAGTAGAATAGTAAACATGAATTGGAAGTTTGAATTGGTGGCTGTTAGGTGTTTGAGATTTGTCAAGCAATCAAGCACTAATTGTGAACATATCTGCATGGCAGTTACTCTAACTACCTCTTAAAGAATACCTGTGTTTTCACTTGCAATTGAGCATCATTGCTAGTTCTCAATGTCCAAAACACAAGAAAATTAATACTTCTCATTGGTGCTGTGACAAAAAGACATTGCTAGAAAATTCCTCAAAGAGACATGGGATGTGTATGTGGAAGAATTCCAAAGGAAAATTCCTGCTAGATGAAGGACTTCACTTCCAACTGGGCACCCTGCAGATGGGAAAGAAGAAGAGTTCAGAAGGACTTTTCCATTTTGTGAATTTCTTGGAAATAGAATACTGTTGGCTAAGGTGTTTTGACCGTAAGGGGTGTGTGAAGTGTAACCCGGGCCATGACAGAATGGAAAGCAGAGCATCTCATGTCTGCAGCCTACAGTACTTCTCCAAGTTTTGCTATATTTATGTGGGTTCACGGCTCCACGACTCTCCAATTTCCTGTTTTCTTCCACTTGTATTTCTGAATGAACTAGTGAATATTTCCACCAAATGCCTGCATGGTGTTTGGTCACAGTGATGGGAGTGAGGACACACAGTGGCTGCCCTCTGCATACCTGCAGGCTTCAGTCTTCTGTGTCATGGAAGAACTGCTTTCTTACATGCACCTACCTTTCTGTTCTGTCTGGCCACCTCCCTGTACAACTCTCCTTAGGTCTTACTTGGGGGCTATGGATGTAAAGGTGTAATGAGATTATTCCAGCTGTAATTTGTGAAGACACACCATGCAAAGATAATGCCTCAAGCCACATTGAGTGCTGAGAAGGAAACACCAGTGAAAATGCACTGGTGAAAAACCCTGAGTTTCAGAAGACAGATGCCCCTCTACCCTCTCAGAGGCAACTCGCAATAGTAAGAGGATATATTTTGTCCTTGGCACTTTGCAGTGCACAAACTTGGTAGTGATGGCTCCAGGACGTTCCTGCTGTCCTGTGGAATTAGAAATCATAGGAATCAGGCTGGGGATATGGCCTAGTGTCAAGAGTGCTTGCGTCCTATACATGAGGCCCTGGGTTCAATTCCCCAGCACCACATATACAGAAAATGGCCAGAAGTGGCCCTGTGGCACAAGTGGCAGAGTGCTAGCCTTGAGCAAAAAGAAGCCAGGGACATTGCTCACGCCCTGAGTCCAAGCCCCAGGACTGGCCAAAAAAAAAAAAAAGAAATCATAGGAATCCTGCAAGTTCCATGAAGGAGAATGATGAAAGTCTTAGTAACTCAGGATAGTTTTGGTTTTTTTCTTTTTTGTTTCTGATTGAGCTTTTGCAATAGGTCACAGAAAGGGAGGGGAAAAGTGAAGGAAAGAGAGAGATTAGGAATGAAAAAAGTGATTAAAAGCTACCCCTTACAGGGTAGAATATTGACCCAAATAGGCTAAGGCTTTCAAGTCCAGTAAAGCTATCATAAAATGCTGAGAGAATCAACATTTATTAGGGGAAATCTCTGTGTGAAAGCAATGTACATAGCAGAGTGCAAACTTAGTAGGAAAAACTCTAGGAACACAGCCAAGAAAAACTACATTGTAGAGTGTTCCCTGGTCTGAAACTGTGCACCAGAGGGGGTGTTTAATGGAAATTGGGGTTGTGTGGTGTGGAAGTACAGGGGTGGCAGGTTGGTGAATTTGGAAACTGTGAGTGGTCACATGTGACAGGCTGTTTTTAAGGAAGGGTGACAAGCAAAGTGATGGGAAGGGGCCTCCCAGGTGAGCTGTGGCCATGCCCCGCGAGGTGTGCGCATGCGCACAGGGCAAGCACGCAGATGCACTACCTTCAACTGTCAAGCCCGTGGTGGAGATGCGCAGACACTGGCTTGGCCACACACTAGGGAACGTTACTCGCAGGCACTAGTGTGGAAGCTGTTATTCCAATGCTCCTTGTTACCATGGTGAAGTCCAGACTCTGTTAACAAAAACACGTGTAATAGAAACTCAGCTGAATCTTCCTAAGCATGTTAACACACTGCTCCAGTGTTCTGCCCTTGAGTTTTAGCATCCCTGTGTCTGTGGGTGGTGATCTTGGGACTCAGTGCCCTTTGAGCCCAGCCTGGTACTTGTCAGTTTGTCCACCATGGGTCCTGGCAAGTGCCATAGCCCTGGGATCTCCTCATTTTTCCGTGTGTTCTTTGGCTTTCTAGTAGGGGATGCAGGGTAATAATGTGTGGTGACCCTGCAGCCAGGACCCCTCCAATATCTCTCATAGCCTCAAGAATAGAGAAGCTTGAGGGAAATTTCTTTTTTTTTAAGTTTTTATTATAAAACTGATGTACAGAGAGGTTACAGTTTCACACGTTAGGCATTGGATACATTTCTTGTACTGTTTGTTACCTTGTCCCTCATACCCTTCTCCTCCCTCCCCCCTTTCCCCCCCTGAGGTGTACAGTTCACTTACACCAAACAGTTTTGCAAGTATTGCTTTTGTTGTTGTTTCTCGTATTTTACCCTTTGTCTCTCAATTTTTGTATTCCCTTTCAATTTCCTAATTCTAATACCAGTACACACTATTTCCCATACACTCAGATAAGATTACAGAGATAGTGTAGATACAATCACAAGGAGGTGATACACGAACATCATCAATAGTAGAAACTACAGATACACATGGGATGTTGAAAGTAGTTACAACTCTGATATAACAATCATTTTCATATGGAGGTCATTTCACTTAGCATCATCTTATGGTATCATAAGGGTATAGCTATAGGGCTCTTGTGATCCTCTGTTGTGACTTGCCTAAACCTGTGCTAATTAGTCCCAATAAGGGAGACCATAGAGTCCATGTTTCTTTGGGTCTGGCTCACTTCACTTAGTATAATTTTTTCCAAGTCCTTCCATTTCCTTACAAATGGGGCAATGTCATTCTTTCTGATAGAGACATAAAATTCCATTGTGTATATGTACCACATTTTCCTGATCCATTCGTCTACGGAGGGGCATCTGGGTTGGTTCCAGATTCTCGCTATGACAAATTGCGCTGCAATGAACATTGTTGGGCTAGTGGCTTTACTTTGATTTTGTTTGTAGTTTTTTGGATAAATACCCAAAAGTGGGGTTGCTGGGTCATAGGGGAGTTCTACATTTAGCCTTCTGAGGAATCTCCATACTGCTTGCCAGAGTGGCTGAACCAGTTTACATTCCCACCAACAATGAAGTAGGGTTCCCTTTTGGCCACATCCCCTCCAACAACTGTTATTGTTAGTTTTCTTGATATATGACCCAAAGACCGAGGCTGATATCAGGAAAGCAACCCCCTTTGCGATAGCCCCGCAAAATATAAAATACCTAGGAATAACCTTAACCAAAGAAGTGAAAGACCTCTTTGAGGAGAACTTTAAAACCTTGAAAAACGAAATTAAATCAGAACTAAGGAAATGGAAAAACCTCCCATGCTCCTGGATTGGGAGGATTAATATAATCAAAATGGCAATATTGCCAAAGGCTATCTACAAATTCAATGCAATACCCATTAATATCCCAACACCATTTTTTGATGAAATAGAGGAAGCAATCCAGATTCATATGGAACAATAAGACCTAGAATAGCAAAAACAATCCTAAGCAGAAAGAACAGTGCTAGAGGAATTACGATACCCAACTTCAAGCTGTATTATAAAGCTATAGTAATAAAAACAGCTTGGTATTGAGGGAAATTTCTTATGTGCCTTAAAAACCATTTCCAATTCAGCAAAAAACAAAAAACAAAAAACAAAAAAACAACAACCAGCCCCTTTCATGGCACGGACATTCTTGCTGCCCTCACCCTTATGGAAGTGAGCAGATCTATCAGCATCCATATTCTTCCCGGTATTCATCAGTGCTCTTGTTGCCATTACAGAGTTTCATGAGAGAGTTTAACTGAAACTGACTTTCCCTGAGTGCAAGAGTGGGGTGAGAATCAAACCTTGTATGCATTAGTTAATTAAAAGAGATTGTATGCAATTCATGTAATAGTTCTCTAACATTTATTATATAGTTATATGTGTGTTTGCTGATATCATAGCAGTGAGTCTTTGAGCAGCTTTCACCATGTGAGGACATGTTTTGATTTTCAAGAGTATCTCATTTGCAGGGTGATTATTATATTACAATGTGTTATTCTTAGCCACCTAGGGCCTGTTACAATTCAAAAGCCTGGATAGTTTTCTGTATGTATTTGGGGACATTACTTGAAACATTGTTTAAATTTATGTTTTGCAAATTGAGAGTGAGAATAAAAGGTGTTCATTTACAAGTGTGAATGAAGATGTTTCTGAAACTATTTCGAATAGCAGAAGTCATAGTAATAGTTGAATGTATTTATAGAATATGAAATGCTATATTTATAAACATATATGGGGTAAGATGTTTTTAATTAGGGTTTTAACATGTTGCCACTACTCTTTTAATTTTTTTGGGGGGGAGGGGGCACCTCCTGGCCTTGGACTCAGGGCCTGAGCACTATCGCTGGCTTCTTTTTGCTCCAGGCTAGCACTCTACCACTTGAGCGACAGCGCCACTTCTGGCCATTTTCTATATATGTGGTGCTGCGGAATTAAACCCAGGGCTTCATGTATATGAGGCAAGCACTCTTGTCACTAGGCCATATTCCCAGCCCATAATTTCTTTTTTCTTTTTTGTTTTTGTTTTTTACAAATTTCAGACTTGTGAAGAAATTTGGGCATATGTTTATGGTCCCGGTAAAGAAAATGTTCATTTTTCTGTGGATTTGAAGTAAACTATAGGAGGATTAAATGTGTATTCAGGAATTGCTACATGTTGGATTTGTCTGTAGTTTTTACAATTTTATTTCCCAGAAGATTTCTTAATATGTGTTTAGTAGTACACTGAGTTTGTGTGTGTGTGTGTGTGTGTGTGTGTGTGTGTGTGTGTGTGTGTGTGAAAGAGAGGGGTGAAGTTGGGGAGGAGGGAGGGAGGAAGGGAAGGAAGCCACGAGGAAGGGAGGGAGGGAGGGAGGGAGGGAGGGAGGGAGGGAGGGAGGGAGATCTTCCATACAATGTAGCCATATCATTCCTGTGCCTCTCCCCAGGACATCACAAGCCAGGAGACCGATAAAGACACTTGCACATCCATGTTCATTGCTGCACTATTCACAATAACCAAGTTATAGAAACAGCCCAGTGCCCTACAAGAGATGAGTGGATCAAAGAATGTAGTACTGGGCTGGGAAGATGGCTTAGTGGTAGAGTGCTTCCCTAGCATGCATGAAGCCTCGGGTTCGATTCCTCAGCACCACATAAACAGAAAAAAGCAAGAAATGGTGCTATGGCTCAAGTGGTAGAGTGCTAGCCTTGTGCACAGAGGCTCAAGGACAGTGCCCAAGCCTCAACTTCAATCCCCAGGACTAGCAAAAAAAAAAAAAGTGGTACCTCTACACAATGGAATTTTACACGGACATTACAAAGAATAGTATTATATCATGTGCAGGGAAATGGATGAAGCTAGAACATATCATCATATCATATTAAGTGGGGTAAGCCAAGCTCAGAGAGACAAACGGCACATATTTTCTCTTATATGCAGAAGCTAGGTATAAGATACACTGGGGCATGACAAATTATACAGCACTCTAGGCATCCACACACAGTGAAACCAAAGGAGGATACTCTTAGGAAAGAGACACAAAGGTGTAATACCTGTGTGCATCTGATCATACAAAATAATACTTATCAAAATGAACTCCAGCAAAGAGAAACAAGTATTTTTTCTTTGTTGCTGTTTTGTTTTCTTTTATTTTTGTCTTATGTATCTGTTCATATGTTTAGGGGAGGGTAAGGGGAGGTATAGAAATGGAAGGACAAAGGACAAACAAATGTAGCAGTGGTACTCACTGGACATTATCGTGAAAATAAATTATACAATTTGCCAGTGGTACTGGGTGGGAAAAGCAGAGGAGAAAGAGAAAGGGTGACATTGTCCAAAGACAAATGTACTCTTTACCTGACTTACATAATTGTAATCCCTCTGTACATCACCTTTATAGTAACAATAAAAATTTTAATTACAAAAAGCAAATTTCAGACCTGTGAAGAAATCTGGGCATATGTTTATGGGCCTGGTAAAGAAAATGTACATTTTTCTGTAGATTTGAAGTAAACTATCAGAGGATTATTTGTGTATTCAGGAATTGTTACATGTTGGATTTGTCTGTAGTTCTTAAAATTTTATTTCCCAGAAGATTTCTTATTATGTAGTAGAAATACACTCTGTGTGTGTGTGTGTGTGTGTGTGTGTGTGTGTGTGTGTGTGTGTGAAGGAGATGGGGGAGGATGGGGAGCAGGGAGAGAGGGAGAAAGGAAGGGATGGAGGGAGGAAGGAAGGGAGAGTGAGTCTGTTCTCTGCACTGCAGTTAAATCTTTAACTTAAGAGGCAGTGGTGACCACATTTGTCACTATGGCTGGGCCTGAGGTCACACTGCTGTGTAAATGAGAACCTTTCTAAGTGTTCTGTATAGATCATGGGCTTCAGTCTTATATCTGTGCTATTTCTTTCAAACCAGTTGAGATGAACCGAGTTCTGTCCTGCAAAACAGCACAGACTCATCAAGGCAGCCAGAAGTGTTGCTAACTCTGCATGTTCAGCTGCTTAAAAGCAGTGCTCCTCACAGGTTTGGACTCTTGAAATCCTACACAAGTTTTGTGCTTACTGTCACCTGCCTCCTGGGTGATAGGTCCTACTGTTATCAGGAAGATTAGCTCAGTGCTCACCGATCTCCATGGAAAGCTGAATTTCCACACTAGGGCTGGCTTTAATTGTTCGCAGTGCTGAGAAGTTTGCATTTCTTTCTGTTTGGAAAGCTTGTTTCATTAGTTCATGTTTGAAGAGACACTTCTTTTCTTTTCAGAAGGCATGAGGTAATTCAACCTCTAGGAGTTCATGTTTGGATTGTGATTCTGTGATAGGGTGGTACATTTATTTTGATGTTCCCTATTTCACTATGTGGCTGACCAATGAGACAGAACTGAATGAATAAAGTGGCCACCACAGATGCCACGGTGCTTCGTTGCTCCCTAAATTTACCCCCCGACTTTCTGATGTGGGCTCTTTTGACAAATCTTCTTGAGGCCAGAATCCTGAGAAATAGGCATGGCAGGTGGCGATTTCACAAAAAAGGTAGAATTGAGACACAAGTGTGAACAGTGCTCATGAGAATTCAGATGGAAACAAGAACTCTATTGGGTATTGGACTAGTGGCTGCTTGTGTTACATACTGAACCTGAACTTGTCTATATTTTTTCCATTTTCTGAGATTTTTTTTTCATGACGTCAGGTTTAATGGTGACCAAGTAGTTGATTTGGTAGGAATAATTTAATAACAGTACGTATTTTAAGTGCTTTCATACGAGAATTGTGTGCTGCTTTTAACAAAATTTAGAGTGAACCTGACCAACAATGCAGAGAGCCAAAATTTGCAAAATTTACACATTGGACAGAAAGTAATGGGTCTGAAGTTGAGGATCACAGCTATGGTGGCCAAAAGACTGGGTCCACAAAAGGGACTCTAGGTCTCTACAATGAGTAGAAAATATCATTAGGGCTTCTCAGGATCAGCACTACCAGGTACCCACTGGGTCTTTCTATCTATAGACTGAATTCTCCTTGTTTTTGGCTGGATTCTTTAAAACTGCTTTTTGCTTTTTGAAAAGGGTCCATTTGCCCTGTGCCACTGCATCTTAGTAGTATATATTGAACCACATGTTAAATGTGGTTACTTGTAGGAAACTATTCAACCTATGTTTCTATGACTCTGCCTTACTTCACTTAATTTTTTTTCCTAGTCTTGAATGGTACAATATTGTTTGCTGATGGATAAGTAGAATTCTTTCGTATATATACAACACTTTCTATCCATTCGTACACTGAGGAGCATCTAGGTTGATTCCATATCTTGGCTATGATAAACACTGCTGAAAGGAACATGATTGTGCTTGTGGCATTGATGTGGCATTGTTGGTATTCTATTAGATACAGGCCTAGGAGTGGGATTGCTGAGTCTTAGATAGGTATCTCTATGTTTATTCTTTCAAGGAATTTCCATGCTGCTTTTCTTCTTGTTATTCTATACTTTTTTAAATTTTAGTCTTCTTTGGGTCATTTACTTAATTTCATCAATTTGGTGGATGTGCTGTTAATGTTTGGGCATCTCCTAGCTGGCTTTGATGGCAACACTGTGGTCCCAGTGATGTGTTGGATTGTGTGATTTCTGCTTTGATACTAGCAAACTCGAAGGAGTAAAGCCAAGAAAAACCTTAGAGTCTGCTGGTTCTTAATAAAGCCAATGATTCAACCAGGAGAATGAGGAAAATGCTTTTGAGTGTGTGATGGTATTTGGGTTGCAACGCAGGCTTATGTTTGCTGGGTAAGGACTCAACCATTCAAGTCCTAAACCTAGTATTTTTCTGTCAGTACATCCTTTTCTGCTTCTGTTGCTGTTGTTTTTGTCTGTATTCCATCTTAGTGATTTTCCTTGGATGCATGCCTCCTCTCCAACCTTTGCTTCTCAAGTTGCTGGGACATGCACCACCAGCCTGCAAGAACAAAATTTATTGACTAGCCTAGGACTGCACAAGTGTGACCACTACTGAGAATCAACCTCTGGATCCCAGCAAGCTGGAGAATCACAAAGAGAGAACAGAAATAACAAAAGAGAGGTGATAGCCTAATAAAGTAAGGAGCTCTTATGTCTAATCAGGGCATAAGTGGAGATATCTCCAGAACTTAGGTGGTCTGCTCTTTCACTAAGTTACTGATCTGCTTTTTTTGGCCATGAGATCTGGTAGGTACCTTTGTAACAAAGGTTAAGGCCACAAAGGAGATACAATAAAAAGGAAGATAGAGAAGGCAATATGTTATCTTACTCCAGTCATCTTCTGAGACATCTTCAGATCTAATGAGAAGTCAGTTTTGTCTGCAAAATCAACCATCATGACCTAGTCAAATATACCATGAAAAATGACCAAGAAAGTGTTACCATATTAGCCCATGCCCCAGAGGTGCCATTCACAGCAAGGTTAGTGCAATACTGGTGATGCATTGCCCAGCTCCATGGCCTTCAAAATTAGTGACATGCGAATCAGAAGGAATGAAGCCATGGGATTCATTTAGTAATTTTCGTGAAAAACATGGAACAATTTCTCCAGACTCATTACTTACATTCACTAGGAATCTCATGATCTTGCCCTTTCAATGTGAGTTTTCTCTATGGTTTGTTCACAGAAACATCTTTCAGGCCTCCAGAGACTTTTACAAACATGCTGCTTTCAAGGCCAAAAAGGTGATCTTGCAATAATCTAACACATGAGCAGGCACATTGTAAAGAAAGTAGAAGGCATAAATACACAATTCCGTCTTTGGTGTACTAGGATGAGAAATGAAAATGGCTTTTGATCAGATCATTCTCAGTAGCCATCTATTTTGTGAAAGAAATTCAAAAGCTACAAGATTCAGAGTAAGAATGGCTGATACTGTCACAAAGATGGTATAGGAAACATGCTGGGCTGTTGGGGTTCAGCTTTGGCCTTGAGGGGGAAGGGCAGAGGAGAGCGCTCCCGAGACACCGCCGTTTCTCCAGCCCTGGGGGATTGCAGAAGCAGGCCACAATTCTCTGGGACCGGAACCAGAAGAACTGGCTTGGCGACCAGCCCCCCAACTTTCTCGCCAGCCCATGTGCTCCCCATTCTCGCGGGCTTTGCCCCTGGGGTGGTGCTAAGCAAGTGACATTAGCTCATGAGGGGGTCCTATGACACCTCGCCAGCCTATTGCCAGCTCTTGGTCAATCACCACTTTTCTCATCACCCCCTACTATATCAACTACTAGCCACTCACTTTTGAAATCAGATTTGTTTTTGGGGGCAAAAGGAGTTGCTTTCCTGATTTCAGCCTCGGTCTTCAGGTTGTTAGCATAGAGAAAGGCCATTGATTTTTGAAGGTTTATTTTATATCCAGCAACTTTGCCAAAGTTTTGGATCAGCTCTAGTAGCTTGGGGGTAGATTCTATGGGATTCTTGAGGTATAGGATCATGTCATCTGCGAAGAGAGAAAGTTTAACTTCATCTTTACCTATTTGGATCCCCTTTATATTTTCTTCTTGCCTAATTGCTCTGGCTAGGAATTCTAGTACTATGTTGAAGAGCAGGGGAGAGAGTGGACATCCCTGCCTTGTTCCTGATTTTAAAGGGAATGGCTTTAGTTTTTCACCATTTAGAGTTATGCTTGCTGTTGGTTTGTCATAAACTGCCTTGATTATATTCAGGAATGTTCCCTGGAATCCCAGTTTTTCCAGGGCTTTTAGCATAAATGGGTGCTGGATTTTATCGAATGCTTTTTCCGCATCCAGCGATAAAACCATGTGGTTCTTTACCTTGCTCCGGTTGATGTGGTGGATTACATTAATTGACTTGCATATATTAAACCAACTTTGCATCCCTGGGATGAATCCAGTTTGATCGTGGTGTATGATTTTTTTTGATGACCTGTTGAAGTCGATTGGCCAGAATTTTGTTGAGAATTTTTGTATCTATGTTCATCAGGGAGATTGGTCTGTAGTCCTCTTTCCGTGATGAGTCTCTGCCTGGTTTTGGGATGAGGGTTATACTGGCTTCATAAAATGAGTCTGGTTGTGAACGTTCTCTTTCAATTTCATTGAAGAGTTTGAGAAATATTGGAGTGAGTTCTGTTTTGAAGGCCTTGTAGAATTCTGCAGTGAATCCGTCTGGACCTGGGCTTTTCTTGGATGGGAGATCATTTATTGCCGTTTCTATTTCAATACTGGATATGGGTCTGTTTAGAAGGTTTAAATCTTCATGGTTGAGTTTGGGGGTATCAATTTTTTCTAGGAAATCATCCATTTCTTCCAAGTTCTCGAATTTGTTGGCATAAAGGTTTGCAAAATAGTCCCTTATTATTTTCTGAATTTTGGTTATTTGTGTGGTGATGCTACCTGTTTCATCTCTTATCTTGTTTATTTGAGTGTGCTGCCTTCGTTTTTTGGTCAGGTTTGCCAGGGGTCTGTCTATCTTGTTGATTTTTTCAAAGAACCAACTCTTTGTTTTGTTGATTCTTTCGATGGTTTTTCGTCTCTAATTGATTTAATTCTGATTTGATTTTAATTATTTGCTTCCATCTATTGACTTGGGGTTTGGCTTGCTGTTCTCTCTCCAGAAAATTAAGGTGCTTCCTTAAATTACTGAGTTGCTGTTTCTCCAGTTTGTTGATGTATGTACTCAGAGATATAAATTTTCTTCTGAGTACTGCCTTTGCTGTGTCCCAAAGGAGCTGGTACTTTGTGTCCTCAACTTGGTTGAAGTCCATAAACATTTGAATTTCCGTTTTAATTTCTTCAATGACCCACTGATGGTTCAGCAGTGTGTTCTTTAGTCTCCATGAATTGTGGGATTTTCTGTGGTGGCTGAATGAGTTGAGCTCTAATTTTATTCCATTGTGGTCTAAGAGAATGCAGGGAATGATTTTGATACTTCTGAATTTGTACAGATTTTCTTTGTGCCCTAAGATGTGATCTATTTTGGAGAATGTTCCATGTGCTGCCGAAAAGAATGTGTATTCTGTCCTTGCTGGGTGGAATATTCTGTAGATGTCGATTAAGTCTAGTTGGTCTATGCAATTGTTTAGTTCTGTGGTTTCTTTGTTCAGTTTTTGGCATGTTGATCTGTCCAGAGGTGATAGTGGAGTGTTAAAGTCCCCCACTATCAATGTGTTTGGGTCTATGAATGTTTCTAGAGCCAGTAGTGTTTGTTTGATGAAGTTGGGTGCTCCTGCATTTGGTGTGTAGATATTTAGGATGGTTATTTCTTCCTGTTGGAGAGCTCCTTTTACTAGTATGTAGTAACCTTCTTTGTCTCTTCTTACCTTTTTTAATTTGAAGTCAATTTTGTCTGATACTAGGATTGCAACTCCAGCCTGCTTATGGGGGCCATTTGCTTGATAGATTTGTTTCCAGCCTTTCACTTTTAGAAGATGTTTACTTTTGCTGGATAGATGTGTCTCTTGGAGGCAGCAGAAAGATGGATCTTGATTTTTGATCCAACTTATGAGCCTATGTCGTTTGATTGGAGAATTAAGTCCATTAATGTTGACAGTTAGGATTGAGAGATGATTGTTTGTTCCTTTCATTATCACTATCTTGTTTAAAGCTGTGTCTTCCCATTTCTTGATCTGATGTTTACTAATTAGGGTTCATTTCTCTGTCTGTATTGGGATCTTGATTATTTTCCCTGTATAGTACATCTTTAAGGATTTTGTGTAAAGCTGGTTTGGTGGAGATATATTGTTTCAGTTGTTCCTTATTGTGGAAGACTTTTATTTGACCTTCGGCTATGAAGGAGAGTTTGGCTGGGTACAGAATTCTTGGTTGGTAGTTATTTTTATTTAGAGTTTGGTATACTTCATTCCAGGCTCTCCTTGCTTTCATGGTCTCTGCTGAGAAGTCTGGGGTAATTCTGATTGCTTTTCCTTTATATGTTATTGTTTTCTTTGCCCTAACAGCTTTGAGTATTTTTTCCTTGCACTCTGCTGAAGCTGTTTTGATCACAATGTGTCGGTGGGATGTCCTATTCTGGTCTGGTCGATTTGGGGTTCTAAATGCTTCTTGTATCTGTATAGGCCTTTCCTTCTGGATATTTGGGAAGTTCTCAGCTAATATTCTGTTAAATAGGTTGCCTATCCCATTAACCTCTTTCTCCAAGTTTTCCTCAATACCTATTATCCTTAAATTGGGCTTCCTGATCGTGTCTTGAATCTCCTGTAGCGATCTGTTTTGTTGATTGGACTGGATTTGTATTGATTTTTTATCTTTCTCCATAGAGTCTAAGGAATCTTCAGCTCCCGAAATTCGATCCTCTGCTTCAGTTAGTCGGGACTGTAGGCTAGTTACTTGATTTCGAATCTCTTTTGCTTCTGACTGGTCTTTCCTGATAATTTCCATGTCATTTCTTAGGTCTTGTATGGACTTCTTTACTTCATTAACTTCATTACTTTGGTTTTGAGAGTTGTCTCTCAAATCTTTAAGCTGGTTAGCTATCTTTTCATTTGACTCTTGAAGTTCATTTATCTTTCTATTTGTGGATGCCATGAAATTCTCCGTTAATTTTTGCTTTGCCTCCTCACGCTCTAGAATAATTGACTGAAGAGATTCAAACTTTTCATTTATCATGTTTATCAGTAGACTTTGTAGAGCATTTTGAGGGTTCTCTTCTATGTCTTTGATTGACTTCTGTGCTTCCTGCTTGTTTTGAGTGGGAGATAAGACTTCATTGTTTGCCATCTTTCTTGTGTTTCTTCTGCCCATTTGAATTGGGGATGCCAGTCTACCAGCACCTGTGAGCACCGTTTAAGACCCAACGCAGCCCTTACCAGGCACTGTTGTATAAATCTTACAAGTTCACAATTATGTACAGATACCCTGTATACCTGTCTATAAAATTAGATTTGGTGTTCCTAAAGAATACAATCTCAATATAACAACTGATCCTGGGCCCTGTATTCAGTAGTTACTTATTTACTGTTACAACCCTATACACAATTCTTGTTTTTATATTAAGATCTTTTAGGACTGGCTTTCTCTATGAACCCCTTTGATTCACTCGTATTAAGCTGGGATACCCTCTATCCAATAACCAGGAGTCATTGGAGACTGGAGGTCCAGGCAGTAAGTCAGGAGGGTAAGTTGGAGGTAGTAAAGAGAATAGAGTAAAATGTATTGGGGAGGGGAGGTGGTGATTTTGGTTTAGTTTCAGTGATGTGGAAGTGTCGAGAAGAGTAGAATCAGTAGAGAGAATAAGGTTGCAATGATAGGTAATGGAGAGTTAGCAGAAAAGAGTGGAGGTGTCTTCATAGGAAAGTAAGTTTTAAAGAAAGAGAACGCAGAGAGAGAATTAAAGTAAAAGTAGTGGGAGACAGACGCATACAACAGAGAAAAATTATTTTAAAAAGAAGATAAAATAAAAAGGAAAAAAAATTTTAAAAATCAGCAAAGGAACAACCCAAACAAACAGAAAAGAAAAAAAACTTGATAAAACAAACTGGTAAAAATAGAAAACATAGGAAAAAAAAAAAGACGACTTTCCAAATTGAAAAAAAAATTGTTTTTTTTAAAGTTTAAGAAATGTTGAAAAGATAAAGAAAAAAAAAATGGAGCCTTCTTTGTTTGGGTGGTCTTTCCCCAGTCTCTGGTTTCCTTATGATGGTCTGCAGTCTATATTCCTGATTTTCTGGGTTTGGCAGAATTCAGCTTGCTCCTCTGTTTGCTGCAGGGCCTCTGACTTTACAGCCTGCCTTTGAATAGGCTGTGAACTCAGCAGGGAGGGGCGCCTCTGGCCTGTTTTACCCAGCTGAGAGGTGCTTGCCTATGCAAGGCTTCTGCCTCCTGCACAGGGCAGCCTCCTTCGCGGAGGTGGCTTTGGAAAGCAGCTCCTTTTCAGGCTGGGAATTGGGCTTCCTCTGTGACGGGACCGTTTAACTGTCTCAGGTTCCTCCGTCTGGTGTTTCCCTGCCGCTGGGAGCTAGTGGCTGTTTTTGCTTTAAATTTAGAAGTTCCGCCGGGCAGGGCGGGGCACCTCTGGCGAAGCCCAGGCCCAGGGCACCCCTCCCGCCTGGGCAGGGGGCATTCTCGTGGGCAGAGTAGGCTCTTGCTGATTGGTCCCTCTTGCCCTTTTCAAAGATGGCTAATTTGACCTCGCTTTTCCCAGGCCCACTTTAGTTCCAATCTGGTCTGACCCTATGCCAGTGGCAAAGATGGCGCTTTGCTCTGGCGGTGGGGGCAGGGCTGCCTTGCCGGAGTTGATCTGTGGTCGCGACTGAGAATATCTTTTGTGGGTACTCACGCTTTCTCGGCGATTTCAGGTCGTCAGTGCTCAGGCGCCAGCTGGTCTCCGCTGTGTGCTTTACCTCCATGGAGTGCGGGTTGCTGTGATGGGAACTGTGCCGGTGTCGCCGACACTGGCGTGGCGGTGGGACAGCACCCAGAGCTCGAATCTGTGTTTTCAGACGTGCAAAGTCGATTTTTCCTTCCTGGCCAGAATCCCTGTACTGGTACAACTTACGCTGGTTGTATTTCTAGTGGTAAAAGTTTCTATGGGGTGAGAAATCTGCGGTGCTGGAGGGAGCTGAGCTAGTGCACTGCAGCTGCTCTGCTGTCTTCTCGGAAGTACCCACCTTAATGTTTTATGATAAATGTTTACAATAAGCAAGGGATTGGCACCTTGCTGCAATGCTTACTATAAAGTGTTTACTAATCTCAGTTGTTAAGTTACCAGCACCCTGGCTGCCAAATCGCCAGGGCCTGAACCTACCTCTACCTCACCATCGAGGAAAGGGAGAGCCATCTGCACTACCTTGAGTGATACCAGAATGGACCAGGATTCCTCTATTTCCTATGGACTAAGCCAGATAAGAGACCCTCCATTGCTTTGTGCCTGTGTTGTGATTGCTCATGTGTTACAGTTGCTCATGTTTGCATTTGCCTTGTATTAAGATTGCTTCTGCTCATGTCTGCTTTATGCTCCCATTTACATTATGTTTACATTTCCCTGTGCTAGACACATGGGTCTCTTATATTGTAAGCGATAGGCCAGAGCTATCTAGATAACAAGTGGCCTTTGGCCTTTTAGCCATCTAGGAACACCATGAGGCTCGTCACTCGAGCATTAGGAACTCCTGCCCACTGAGGCCCGCTGGCATGAGAGAAAACTTATCAGGACTTTCTTTCAAGTGCCAATCCCACTCTCCCCGAGTCCTCTTATCGGGCTGGCCAGCCCGGCAGGCAGGTCAGCCTGAAGAGCAAGGGCATAGCCCAGGACGGTAAGACCCCCCATGGGGGGGCAACCTAAGACATGGCGCGCCCTCGAGTAGGGCGCCTCCTGCTGTTCAAAGAAAAAATAAAAAATAAAAGTAAAAGGGGCAGATGTTGGGGTTCAGCTTTGGGCTTCAGGGGGAAGGGCAGAGGAGAGCGCTCCCGAGATGCCGCCCTTCCCCCAGCCCTGGGGGAATGCGGAAGCAGGCCACAATTCTCTGGGCCAGGAACCAGAAGAACTGGCTTTGCAACCAGCCCCCCAACTTTCTCACCAGCCCATGTGCTCCCATTCTCGCGGGCTTTGCCCCTGGGGTGGTGCTAAGCAAGTGAAGTTAGCTCATGAGGGGGTCCTATGACAAGTTCGCCAGCCTATAGCCAGCTCTTGGTCGATAATCCCTTTTCTCATCACCCCCTACTATATCAACTGCTAGCCACTTCCTTATTAAATCAGATTTTCTCTTGAAGTGTCTCCGAGATCCGCATATGCCTGGCTTTCTTCCAGGGTAAGGAGGGAGGAAAAGCGATCTCATATGGCCGCGTGCACCTGAGGTCTTTCCTGAGCCCCCCACTCCACTCTGGCCTTACATGCGGGTCCGGTGACCAGGGGAGAGGGTGAGAAAGGGAGCGATTAGAGTACAGTAGAGCCTGACACCCCATGCCAGGGGAGGCGAACCGAGCCCGGCACTGGGCAATTATGGTGCTTGAAAGCTTAGCTACAGTGAGGGACCTGTGCAGTAAACACTCCAAGTGAAGACATTCTCTTAGTTTGACCCAAAATCTGGAAACGGACCTCACACGATTCTGTTGTTTTTCAGGAACCCATGCTGCCAGCCCTGAGAATGAGCCTGAAACATTTCCGGCTTTGCTATGCACTTCTAGAGCCTCTACTTAGTGGTGGCTAATCATTAGTGAGACTCTGGCAGGTGAGGAAGATTTGCAGCTACTTGTCCAAGTTGAGACACCATGGACAAGTTTCCCCAACCAGAGACTCTCAGCAATCATGCCCAGAGTTCATAAAGCAGGAAAATCTCTAGCTATTCTGAGTAAAAACGAAAAGGCAAACCTAAAAGCATCTCCAAGACAGATATTTCTCCCACTGCCAGACAGCATGGCATCTGCATGAATACAGACAGAGTCATTGCTGGGCTTTCAACAGACGCAGCTACTTCCCCTCAAGTCTCTACTTGTTTTCCTCTAGAGCCACACATTGGACAAGACCTGGCAAGTTGAGAAATTCTGAAGCCAAGATTTAAACCTATTCGGGGCAATAGAAAAAAGCTTGGTAAAATGAAGCCCATCTCCAAACTAATTCCAGAAAACCAGCTAAAGACAGGGAGGCTGAAAGCACAAAACTGACTCCCTACTACATGTTCTTGGGGCATGTAGTGATGTGCATGAGCATGTGTGCACCACAGATCCTGACAACCCTAGATATTTCCCTGCTTACCCTCCTCAATTTGTCACAGCCCAGACAGCAGATCTGCTATTCAGAGGATAGATTCTAATCAAAATATCTTTATTTACTCTGCACAATTACAAAGCCCCCCTTGTAAAACTCTCCCATTCTAGACTCACTGCACCCTCCCCTCATTTCCCCAATTCCCACTGCCCTCCCTTTCCCTCTGCTACCCTGAGGACCCTGGATCCACACTAGGTGAGGAAGACCTTTTGCTTCATGGATTTCAGAATGCGATCCAGGAGACATCTCACTGAGGCCCAACTGGCTTCAATGCTTTTTCTTCTTCCTCTTCCTCTGACCTTCCAATGCCTCACACTTTCTCTTCTGAGGCAATGAGGGCTGAATCTGCCCTAAAGCCAAGTCCTGCTTTGCAGAGCCCTCAAGGCAAGGTCCTGGGCGGGATTTCTTTACCAGGATGCATGAGGCTCCAATGGAAGCCCTTTTCTTGGACTTGGCAAGTGGAGGAGGACCCATGCTTTGGCATCTTCTCTTGGGCAACGAAGGCCTGAGGGCTTGGTGTCCAGAGCAGAGGACAGTGGTGGAGGCTCTGGGGCTCTGTGATGTTCCCCAGGGTAGGAGACTGTACTCAGAGCCCAACAAGGAAGTCAGGCTGGGGACACCTTCCTTGTCCACCCTCCTGTTCCCTACTAGCTTGCAGGGAGTCCCAGCGGGAGACTTTCCCATGGGATTCACTGCATCTCCAGACCCCAGATTCTGGGGATGGGATCCATGTCCATGGGGAGAAGCAGTGGGCAGGGTGGCTCCCACTGAAGGAGACCCTTGACCCCCCTGGAGGAGAACAGCAGCATCAGACATCAGCTGCTCTGTACTGGTGCCACCATGGCTCTGATCATCACTGGAAATGATTTGCAGAGTGCTGGTATCTCCACTGACTACTTGTTGGTGGCTCTGGTCATTTCTAGCTGCACTTTGGCACATGGCAAACTCAGACGCACCTGAGGCTACTCGAGGTGCCCCAAGACGTTTCTCCACTATCTGTTAAAGGAAATGAAGTTACTGGCTTTGCATCCAATGGAAGACAGAGGCCCAAAGTAGAGGGAACGACTGAGGGGTCACCTCTCTGGGTTGCAGAGACATGCACATGTGCTTCCCACCTCCCTACTGAGTCTCTTTCCAGCTCTGCATGCTCAGCTCCTCCCTGGCTCCCCTGTCCTCTTCCTTCTTGTCCACATCCACATCTACCATGAGGAATAATCTCAAGAGCCATGCAGCCTAAGGCTAGGCTCCCTCCCTTAGGGTTTTGCTGCCTTTCTTGCCACTCCTGATCTACTTGCCTACAGTCCTTCCTGTGTTTACCTGGTCAGGGGTGAGTCCTTCTTCTTTTTCCAGCTCCTCAATTAGGGCCACGAGATCCAGCTGTGGTTTGGAGGAAAGCAATTCTTGCAGGAATGTGGGATGAATGATGGCCTCCACCTGGGAACAAAGGAACAGGGTGTCAGTGTGTGTAGAAAGGGGCAATCTGTGCCAAGAGAACTTTGAGAATGACCTCCCCAACCTGGACCACAATCACAAAAATTGAATATCTCTCTCTCTCTCTCTCTCTCTCTCTCTCTCTCTCTCTCTCACACACACACACACACACACACACACACACACACACACACACACACACACACTGTGTTGAGCAAACAAGAAAGCATGCTAAATTCCAAGGACCAGGAAAACTAGTAGACAGCAGAGCTGGAGTTGGAGCCCACATTTGATATGAAATCCTCCTGGGAGCAGAGCTGGTCAATGAGGCTCAGGAGCTCTGGGTCTGAGCAGATGTCATCAGCATTCTGCTGTTGCTCCATTCCCTCCTCTTTGTATATTCCCTGAGACTTGTGAGTGGAGAGTTCTGGAAGGCCCTCCAGCCAGTCCATGATGGCCATATACTCCTCCACGGCTTCAGGTGGGATCTCTTCAGGTGCCTTGGTCTCTGGTGGCTTCTGGCCTGTGGGTGCTGATGGTTGGGTAGACACTGCCTTGAGGCCAGTCTTGCTTGAGTTGCCTTCTAAGAGAGAGGAAACCAAGACAATGCATGGATGGGGAAACCAGCTTTACCCCATGATTGCTGAGAAGCAGTTTACTAGAACTACACAGGCCAAAGGCCAGCATAGACACTGGAGCAAGAAGAGACACTGCAAAATGCAAAACATCAAGGACAGCCATGTGGGACCAAATGCAGAACACTGACATGCTGGTGCTCTCCCCATCCAATCCCTGATCCTGAGCAAGTGTTGTGTGAGGTGCCAGGATAGTGGACAGAGGAGCTACAAACATAGCACCAATAATTACCATTTCCATACCAACTACATCAGAAACCTCAAGCTCTAGGGGTATTTTTCGATTCCATTGTAAAAGCAATGCTGCCACATGAAAGAGGAGCCCTTGATATGGACAAATCCTTCCAGAACCCCTTTGTCCATCTTACGCCATGGACTCTAGTGGACCCTTGAGAGATTCTACCTGGCTGCAGGGGAATGTCAGGGAATGAGTGCTTTGGAGAATCTGGTTTCGATGGAACTGCAGGAGGCTGGCATTGGATATTCATTATCCCCTGCAACTTTGAATTCTCCATCTCCTCTGTAGCCTCAAATTCCATGAACCTGGGAAACAGGGAGGCACAGAGTGATTTGAGTGATTTGAGCCCCAGCCCCGGTTCCCAGCAGGAGAACATGGAAGGTACATTACTGTGAAGTACTTGTCTAGTCCCAGAAGTTGCAAATGCAGGGTGAAACCCAAAGGGAAGGTGATACTCCACATCAACTAGGGCTAGCATGGAATCGGGTCAAGACCAAGTGACTCAGGGAAAGTCTTCAGTGACCCAACATCTAGGCCAGGTGCTCTGTCTGGGTTCATAACCATAAGAGCTGACTGTCAGAAGCTGATCAGGGATGTGACTGAGGCCAGAAAACACCAAAAGTAATGTACCAGATCGAGCAATCTAAGCCTGGAATCAGAAAGCCTAGGAAGATGTCCTAAGAGACAGGACACAGAAGTCTGGGCAGAATAGAAGCTGACCTGTGTGGTGGGCTTCCCCTTACTGTTTCTATTATCAACACTTTGAAAACATGACGTTAAAACTGACAGTTTCTAGATCAGTGATGTTGCCCACAAGCCAAGAGCCACCAGTTTCTGTTGAGGGAGGCACTCTAAGGCTGGAGTAACATTTTCCCTCACTTCTTTGTTATGATGGTAATCTTTCTTTGGCTGGTTACTCCTCTCTCTAACAGAACATCCACATCCTGTGGTGTAGACCAGGCATAGTGGGGCTTGAATTTCTGAGGACCACACTTAGAGCATGGCCCACACCTCAGGTAGACTGTGCCAGTCCCTGGGCAAAAGCTGTCAGGGGAAAGGAGTCTTCTGTGCCTGTCCATACCCTTCCTGGCAGTGTGCATGACGAGCCCCACTACACCCAGGTGTGCAATCTCTGTCTTCGTCCACCACACAGCCCCCAGTCCAGGGTTGCTCACTCACTTGGCCGCCATCTCAAAGTAGCTCATGCGTTCGTAATTGCTGATGCCTTCCCATTCCTGAAGGCCTCTCCACAGGCCCTCATCCAGGGACATGGTGGGCTTGAGCCGGGCCAGAGACCGAAGCACTGGGCTGCAATTCATCAGGATCAGCCATAGTCCACAAGTGACCCTCCATTCCCAGTTGCCACAGCCCAGGACATGACCTTGTTCTCCACACCGCTGCTGGCCCCTTGTCCTGCTCCAGGGTTGGCTCTTATTTCCTGGTCACTCTTACTGACCACAGAAATCAGTAACAAGGGCACTGCTAGTATCCCCTCCATGTTCCTATCAGTTATTTCCATTAGTGTGTATTATAGACCGAATGAGGTTTTGTTGTTGTTGTTCAAAATTGACATGTTGAATCCTTAATCCCGCAATGATGTTATTGGGAGACTGGTGTATGGGTCAGCCTAGCTTAGGTGCAGTCATGGAGATGACATTCATTCCAAGGACAGGACATTGCCCTTAACAGACAGGAAGTGCAACGAAAGCTACCTCTCATCCCTGGATGACACATACAAGACAGCCATGGGGAGACCCATCTCCAGACATGGAATCGGCCTATCTCAAACTCTGAGGATTCCATTCGCTGGACTGTGAGAAAGGAATGTCATTTCCACTACTACTAAGTGTTCCACAAATGTGCATGATGGGCTGAGCTGAGTGGCAAGCGCACAGAATGGTCTTGAGCCTAAATCCAAATGGTGGCTCCCTTTTGCCCAGCTGCTCTGTGGGAATTAGTACACTCTACAAGGCTGATCTTTCTTGAAAACTAAGATGGGTCTCACTCACAGGGGCACCATGGTGTAGAGAGATAAGGCACTTTTCTTGCCCTCGTTTAACTCTCCTATTTCTATGTGTGGTTTTCCCGCAGGTACCCTCAGCCTCAGGATGTGCTGGTCCTTATGGTTGGATCCCCATGCAGCAGCTCAGCAGGAGCTCCTGGTTCCCAGAGGAGGCACTCACATGAAGAAGCAGGCAAGTGCTTCCACATCAGGAGTCTGTGGAAGTTTCTTCCAGATCAAGGTCTTGAATTGCTGCCAGCGCCGAAAGTTCTGATAGACACTGGGGGTTGGAAGCTTGGCCTGGGATGTGGGCAGACTGCCCTCTGCACGGGGCCTCTGTGGCCAGGGTCCCCACTGGCTAACCTGGGGCATGACGGGAGGCTGGTGGAAATCTGGTGGTATGGCTAGAGGGGGTAGGCCCATGCATAGGCTGTCTTGGGCAGCCTGCCTCTGTGCAGTGGTGGGGACAGTCACTGCAGCTTGGGTGGCTGGAGCCAGCAAGGGTAGTGGAGCTGGGGCCACTGGACCCAGGGTCCCAATGGGGACACTCTGAATGAGAGGAGCCTGAGTGAGAATAGCTTTTGGATTGTATAAGGGCACTGCTGGCCTTCCCCCTGCCCCCATTTCCACAGGGACACTGGAAAGGCCTGTCCCACTCAAGTTGCAACTTCTTCCTCCTGATGCCACAGCTGTGCTGGGGAAAGCAGGCAGCACCAGAGGGCCCCCCAGAGGAGGAAATGCTGCAGCCACTAATGATGGTGTTGGGGGGGTAGGCTGCTTCATCAATGATCCATGTGCTGGGCCTGGGGCAACCACGTGAAAGGGCAGGGCTGACAAAGGAGTTCCGGAGGCACCAGGGTTCAGGCTCCTGTAAGGTGCAGGCACTGCACATGCTGCTGGAGAAAGAACAAGGGTTCATTGAAGAGGGAAGAGACACAGGACATGTGCTCTCTAGTACTTGGAATTACTGAGGCCTAAGGGAGGAAGGTCAGTAAGTCAGCACTTGAAGTGGTGAAATGGTGTGATTCCCAAATGTCCCCAAATGAATGTCTTGCTGTGTCCCTCTCTTGTGATTTACTCCTGCAGAGGACTTGCTCTTGTTCACCAACACTCCCTCACCTGTGTGCTGAGAGTAACTCCTTGGCTTCTTCTGCTTCTGTGGCCCACCCTCCAGCATCCTGGGCAGACAGCCTACTCCCTGAGGGCTCTTCCCTAGGAAGGGGTTAATTTTTCCCCATATGGCATCATGATCCACAGGGCATGCTTGCTGTTGTGCAGGAGATCCTGTCCATGGGCATTGCTGCCTCCCTAATCTTCCCTATGGAGGTGTCAGATTCAAAAGACACCCCTTTAGCTCCTCAGCTTTCCTTTTCCTGATGCTGTAAATGAACCTTTCCTTCTCTTGTTTAATGTAGCACCAGAAGTAAAATCAGCAAATGAAATCTCTAAGCTAGCACCTTGGGAAGCCCACAGTATCCTCATAGCACACTCCCATTCAGCCTGCGGGTCTTTGAGCTGGCATATTCCTGCATAAACAGTAATGGAGGCAGATCCAGAGCCATTGGTGTGGCTTATAACTTGTCCTTGAACAGCTAGACATGGCTGCCGAGGAGCAGACATGTTAGGGAATGGTGACTGGTTAATCAATGACCAAAATTTCCTGGAGATTTTCACAGTCACTGTTCACATCAGAAACCTGTGACCCTGTTCTATTTTGCTGCAGTCCTATCAGGGATTGGGCAACCAAGATCCAGGTGTGAACCTGGTACACAGTGGGGAACAGTGTTGTAGTGAGGTCCGAAGGACCTCATTTAGGAGCTGTGAAGAAGAGTTGTATCCTCAAGTCTAACACCTAATCACCTGATGTCTCTTTAGTAACAAGAGTAACAGCAGTACATCCTCCTCACACAGTGGACTGGAATAGATGTCCGCTCTGAATGGGAGGTGGCCAGGGGCTCTGGGCTGTGCCCAGTGAAACAGTCTACAGCCTCATCTAAGATACCATATTCTTAGAGTCCTTCTGATGACCCTCTCAGGAGACATCATCAAATGGCCGTATTTGTCCCCATTCTTCTAGAGGAACTTGGGAAAGTTCAGTGCTCTACTACAACGCAATCTGTTAACTCAGGTTGGGAGGGTAAGGAAACATTTAAATGGTAAGAATCTTTCAGGGATATCTGGGAGTTACAGGCCCTGGGCCCTGGCTTTCAGGCTTACCTCCTTCTAAAGCCATCCTCCCAGGTTGGGACATCACCCCCAGCTGTCTGGCAGCCTTCAAACTGAGAAAAGTCAAGTGGAGAACAGAGAGAGCAAAGTGGCTCCAGCTGCTTCTCAAGGTCCAACCACAACTGGGAAAGTTTAAATTTAAATAGCAGTAGAATGTGGGGGTCAAGACATTCTACAGTGGGGGAGGGGCAGGGATCCAGTAGGGCTGGGTGGGAAGTTGACAGACATTCTATTAAGGGCTCTGGCAGGTAGACCAGAACTTCCGTTACCTTTAAATAATTCAGGGGCAAGATGACTGATGGGTGCCCAGGAAACCTTAATAATCTCTCTCAGGTGCAGATAACAGTGTTTTTGCTGATGTTTAATTCCTTCATGGCTTCATCCATGAGCTTGGTTTCCTTTCCTACATCTCATCATATTTCCTTCTTTTTCTTTTTTTGTTTTTTTGCTTTTCCTTTGTTTTTTTTTCCAAATTTTATTATCAAATTGATGTACAGAGAGGTTACAGTTTCATACATTAGGCATGGAATACATTAATTGTACTGTTTGTTACCTCGTCTCTCATACCCCCTTCTACCACCCTCTTTCCCATTCCCCCCATGAGGTATTCAGTTCACTTACACCAAACAGTTTTGCAAATATTGCTTTTGTGGTTGTTTTTCTTTTTTTACCCTGTGTCTCTCAATTTTGGTATTCCCTTTCAATTTCCTAGTTCTAATACCAGTATACATGGTTTCCAATACACTCAGATAAGATTACAGAGATAGTGTAGGTACAACCATAGGAAGGTGATAAAAGAACATCATCAACAGTAGAAGCTACAGATACACATGGAACGTTGAAAGTAGTTACAAATGTGATATAACAATCGTTTCCATAACATGGAGTTCATTTCACTTAGGATCATCTTATGTTTTATAAGGGTATAGCTATTGGGCTCTTGTGATCCTCTGCTGTGACTTGCCTAAACCTGTACTAATTATTCCCAATAAGGGAGACCATAGAGTCCATGTTTCTTTGGGTCTGGCTCACTTCACTTAGTATAATTTTTTCCAAGTCCTTCCATTTCCTTACAAATGGGGCAATGTCATTCTTTCTGATAGAGGCATAAAATTCCATTGTGTATATGTACCACATTTTCCTGATCCATTCGTCTACTGAGGGGCATCTGGGTTGGTTCCAGATTCTTGCTATGACAAATTGCGCTGCGATGAACATTGTTGTGCTGGTGGTTTTACTGTGATTTTGTTTCTGTTCTTTTCGATAGATATCCAAAAGTGGGGCTACTAGGTCATAGGGGAGTTCTATATTTAGCCTTCTGAGGAATCTCCATACTGCTTGCCAGAGTGGCTGAACCAGTTTACATTCCCAACAACAATGAAGTAGGGTTCCCAAGAAAACTAACCATATTTCCTTCTTCACAAGAAGGTTCTTGAACAGTTCCAATGGTTTTGTGATCTCTGTCTTTCAGCTCTGTTTCCATATATGTATGTATTTGCATGTGTATATCATACCTTTTGTATAATGTGTACATATGCAGAATGTGTATACATTGTCTACATACTCACACATAATTCTGGCTAGAGATGATTTGGACTCTGAAGCATCCATTATAGCCTCTAGACTTCATAGCTGTTCAAAAGAATGTAAGAAATGAGAGGGCAGAAAATCCTAGAATGAAGGTGCTTCCTGTTTCCCTTTTCATTTGTTTTAAACATTAGAAATTCTCTATCCTTATAAAGACTGTGTATTTTGAGAAAATCCAGGCAAAAATAAATAAACAAACAAAGTCAGAAGTGGGCAGTATCTCACAGCCAATACTCAGGCCCTGAATTCCAGCCCCAGGACTGTCAAAAGGAAAAAAAAAATAGAAAGATGATTTTTTTGACCAACTACAGGTTAATGTAAGGCTCTGATAATATTTTACATAGGTTCACCTAGGTTCCAGTTTTGTGTACAATAGTAGAATAGTAAACATGAATTGGAAGTTTGAATTGGTGGCTGTTAGGTGTTTGAGATTTGTCAAGCAATCAAGCACTAATTGTGAACATATCTGCATGGCAGTTACTCTACCTCTTAAAGAATATCTGTGTTTTCACTTGCAATTGAGCATCATTGCTAGTTCTCAATGTCCAAAACACAAGAAAATTAATACTTCTCATTGGTGCTGTGACAAAAAGACATTGCTAGAAAATTCCTCAAAGAGACATGGGATGTGTATGTGGAAGAATTCCAAAGGAAAATTCCTGCTAGATGAAGGACTTCACTTCCAACTGGGCACCCTGCAGATGGGAAAGGAAGAAGAGTTCAGAAGGACTTTTCCATTTTGTGAATTTCTTGGAAATAGAACACTGTTGGCTAAGGTGTTTTGACCGTAAGGGGTGTGTGAAGTGTAACCCGGGCCATGACAGAATGGAAAGCAGAGCATCTCATGTCTGCAGCCTACAGTACTTCTCCAAGTTTTGCTATATTTATGTGGGTTCACGCCTCCACGACTCTCCAATTTCCTGTTTTCTTCCACTTGTATTTCTGAATGAACTAGTGAATATTTCCACCAAATGCCTGCATGGTGTTTGGTCACAGTGATGGGAGTGAGGACACACAGTGGCTGCCCTCTGCATACCTGCAGGCTTCAGTCTTCTGTGTCATGGAAGAACTGCTTTCTTACATGCACCTACCTTTCTGTTCTGTCTGGCCACCTCCCTGTACAACTCTCCTTAGGTCTTACTTGGGGGCTATGGATGTAAAGGTGTAATGAGATTATTCCAGCTGTAATTTGTGAAGACACACCATGCAAAGATAATGCCTCAAGCCACATTGAGTGCTGAGAAGGAAACACCAGTGAAAATGCACTGGTGAAGAACCCTGAGTTTCAGAAGACAGATGCCCCTCTACCCTCTCAGAAGCAACTCGCAATAGTAAGAGGATATATTTTGTCCTTGGCGCTTTGCAGGGGACAAACTTGGTAGTGATAGCTCCAGGACGTTCCTGCTGTCCTGTGGAATTAGAAATCATAGGAATCGGGCTGGGGATATGGCCTAGTGGCAAGAGTGCTTGCCTCCTATACATGAGGCCCTGGGTTCAATTCCCCAGCACCACATATACAGAAAATGGCCAGAAGTGGCCCTGTGGCACAAGTGGCAGAACGCTAGTCTTGAGCAAAAAGAAGCCAGGCACAGTGCTCAGGCCCTGAGTCCAAGCCCCAGGACTGGCCAAAAAATAAATAAATAAATAAATAAAAGAAATCATAGGAATCCTGCAAGGTCCATGAAAGGAGAATGATGAAAGTCTTAGTAACTCAGGATAGTTTTGGTTTTTTTCTTTTTTGTTTCTGATTGAACTTTTGCAATCTGTCACAGAGAGGGAGGAGAAAAGAGAAGGAAAGAGAGAGATTAGGAATGAAAAAAGTGATTAAAAGCTACCCCTTACAGGGTAGAATATTGACCCAAATAGGCTAAGGCTCTCAAGTCCAGTAAAGCTATCATAAAATGCTGAGAGAATCAACATTTATTAGGGGAAATCTCTGTGTGAAAGCAATGTACATAGCAGAGTGCAAACTTAGTAGGAAAAACTCTAGGAACACAGCCAAGAAAAATTACATTGTAGAGTGTTCCCTGGTCTGAAACTGTGCACCAGAGGGGGTGTTTAATGGAAATTGGGGTTGCGTGGTGTGGAAGTACAGGGGTGGCAGGTTGGTGAATTTGGGAACTGTGAGTGGTCACGTGTGACAGGCTGTTTTTAAGGAAGGGTGACAAGCAAAGTGATGGGAAGGGGCCTCCCGGGTGAGCTGTGGCCATGCTCCGCGAGGTGTGCGCATGCGCACAGGGCAAGCACGCAGATGCACTACCTTCAACTGTCAAGCCCGTGGTGGAGATGCGCAGACACTGGCTTGGCCACACACTAGGGAACGTTACTCGCAGGCACTAGTGTGGAAGCTGTTATTCCAATGCTCCTTGTTACCATGGTGAAGTCCAGACTCTGTTAACAAAAACACGTGTAATAGAAACTCAGCTGAATCTTCCTAAGCATGTTAACACACTGCTCCAGTGTTCTGCCCTTGAGTTTTAGCATCCCTGTGTCTGTGGGTGGTGATCTTGGGACTCAGTGACCTTTGAGCCCAGCCTGGTACTTGTCAGTTTGTCCACCATGGGTCCTGGCAAGTGCCATAGCCCTGGGATCTCCTCATTTTTCCGTGTGTTCTTTGGCTTTCTAGTAGGGGATGCAGGGTAGTAATGTGTGGTGACCCTGCAGCCAGGACCCCTCCAATATCTCTCATACACTCAAGAATAGAGAAGCTTGAGGGAAATTTCTTATGTGCCTTAAAAACCATTTCCAATTCAGCAAAAACAAAAACAAAAAAAACCCAGCTCCTTTCATGGCACAGACATTCTTGCTGCCCTTACCCTTATGGAAGTGAGCAGATCTAACAGCATCCATATTCTTCCCGGTATTCATCAGTGCTCCTATTGCCATTGCAGGGTTTCATGAGAGAGTTTAACTGAAACTGACTTTCCCTGAGTGCAAGAGTGGGGTGAGAATCAAACCTTGTATGTATTAGTTAATTAAAAGAGATGTATGCAACTCATATAATAGTTCTCTAACATTTATTATATAGTTATATGTGTGTCTGCTGATATCATAGCAGTGAGTCTTTGAGCACCTTTGACCATGTGAGGACATGGTTTGATTTTTGAGAGTATCTCATTTGCAGGGTGATTATCATATTACAATGTGTTATTCTTAGCCACCTGGAACCTGTTACAATTCAAAAGCCTGGATAGTGTTCTGTATGTATTTGGGGACATTACATGGAACATTGTTTAAATTTATGTTTTGCAAATTGAGAGTGAGAATAAAAGGTGTTCATTTACAAGTGTGAATGAGGATGTTTCTGAAGCTATTCTGAATAACAGAAGTCATAGTAATAGTTGAATATATTTATAGAATATGAAATGCTATATTTATAAACTTATATTTTGGATAAGATGTTTTTAATTAGGGATTTTAACATGTTGCCACTACTCTTTTAATTTTTTTTTTCTTGGCACCTCCTGGCCTTGAACTCAGGCCCTGAGCACTATCCCTGGCTTCTTTTTCTCCAGGCTAGCACTTGAGCGACAGCGCCACTTCTGGCCATTTTCTATATATGTGGTGCTGCGGAATCAAACCCAGGGCTTCATGTATATGAGGCAAGCACTCTTGTCACTAGGCCATATTCCCAGCCCATCATTTCTTTTTTCTTTTATTTTTATTTTTCTCTTACAAATTTCAGACTTGTGAAGAAATTTGGGCATATGTTTATGGGCCCGGTAAAGAAAATGTTCATTTTTCTGTGGATTTGAAGTAAACTATAGGAGGATTATTTGTGTATTCAGGAATTGCTACATGTTGGATTTGTCTGTAGTGTTTATGAGAACTTTTCTAAGTGTGTTGTGTAGATCATGGGCTTCAGTCTTATATCTGTGCTATTTCTTTGAAACCAGTTGAGATGAACCGAGTTCTGTCCTGCAAAACAGCTCAGACTCATCAAGGCAGCCAGAAGTGTTGCTAACTCTGTATGTTCAGCTGCTTAAAAGCAGTGCTCCTCACAGGTTTGGACTCTTGAAATCCTACACAAGTTTTGTGCTTACTGTCACCTGACTCCTGGGTGATAGGTCCTATTCTTATCAGGAAGATTAGCTGTGTCACTAGCTCAGTGCTCACCGATCTCCATGGAAAGCTGAATTTCCACACTAGGGCTGGCTTTCAATTGTTCGCAGTGCAGAGAAGTTTGAATTTCTTTCTGTTTGGAAAGCTTGTTTCATTAGTTCATGTTTGAAGAGACACTTCTTCTTTTCTTTTCAGAAGGCATAAGGTAATTCAACCTCTAGGAGTTCATGTTTGGATTGTGATTCTGTGATAGGGTAGTACATTTATTTTGATGTTCCCTGTTTCCCTGTGTGGCTGACCAATGAGACAGAACTGAATGACTAAAGTGGCCACCACAGATGCCACGGTGCTTCCTTGCTCCCTGAATTTACCCCCCGACTTTCTGATGTGGGCTCTTTTGACAAATCTTCTTCAGGCCAGAATCCTGAGAAATAGGCATGGCAGGTGGCGATTTCACAAAAAAGGTAGAATTGAGACACAAGTGTGAACAGTGCTCATGAGAATTCAGATGGAAACAAGAACTCTATTGGGTATTGGACTAGTGGCTGCTTGTGTTACATACTGAACCTGAACTTGTCTACATTTTTTCCATTTTCTGAGATTTTTTTTTCATGACGTCAGGTTTAATGGTGACCAAGTAGTTAATTTGGTAGGAATAATTTAATAACAGTACGTATTTTAAGTGCTTTCATACGAGAATTGTGTGCTGCTTTTAACAAAATTTAGAGTGAACCTGACCAACAATGCAGAGAGCCAAAATTTGCAAAATTTACACTTTGGACAGAAAGGAATGGGTCTGAAGTTGAGGATCACAGCTATGGTGGCCAAAAGACTGGGTCCACAAAAGGGACTCTAGGTCTCTACAATGAGTAGAAACTATCATTAGGGCTTCTCAGGAGCAGCACTACCAGGTACCCACTGGGTCTTTCTCTCTATAGACTGACTTCTCCTTGTTTTTGGCTGGATTTTTTAAAACTGCTTTTTGCTTTTTGAAAAGGGTCCATTTGCCCTGTGCCACTGCATCTTAGTAGTATATAGGTTAATATCCTTTTAATTTTTAGGAACACAAAGTAACATGCTACAAAAGGTTCGTTTTTGTCCCACTGGAGAGAAGCAATAAATGAAGGGAGGGAGAAGAAAACCTAATATAGTTGGCAAGAAGGCAGCATGGCAGAGGATGAGATGCTAGGACTCGTGCATCTTGTCCAGCCCCGCCTAGAGGAAGTTTCTGTCACTTCACAGCTGCTCATGTGCCATCACTGAAATGTGGTGTCAGGGTCAAGTAAGTGGGTGCCATGGCAGTTCAGCTGCCTCGAGAAATGGTTGATTCTGGAACATGGGTTGTGAGTGGGTCTTATATAAGTCCTGGGATCACCCAGACATCCCAGACTTAGGAATCCAGGAACACAAACTTACCAGTTTTCCTGCTTGAATATCTGTATATCTGGTTTTCTTTTTAGATATTCCTGCTCTACAATTTCAGGTCCATTTAATTTAGGATCTCTCTTTCTACATGTGGGAAGAGGGAATATACATGTGTTGTTAATTAACTCCATAGTTAGCTAATTTCAGGTAGAAAGCCATGTACTTGTATAAAACAGAGACAACGATGTATACAAAGAAGAGAACAAAGAGGAAAGCATTTTCCTTTGGGTGAGGTTTCACTAAGAGTTTACCTTGATTCTCAGAGCACGTGTGGGACCTGGAATTCTGAGCCATGATGCATCTATTGAGGACAGTAGGGCTGACATGGGGATATACTGAAAGCATTTGGCACTGGGACATGGACCTAACCCTTGGAGGATAGAACCATAATATCATGTTTGGATCTTTGGTGTCTCACAGTCTCATGTGTGCCTTCTTTTTTGGACTTGTTGGGTTCTTAGGTAAAACTGTGATTGGCACTTGTGGGAGCCAGCTAGGTAGAGCCTAAGTGGGAGGCAATTAGGCCATTGTAAGCAAGCCTCCTAAAAGGCTATTTGCACTCTAGCTCCTCTTTTCCTCATTTGTACCACTATGAGGTGCAGAGGAATCATCCACTGCACACTCTCCATCATAATGTACTGCCTCACAACAAGTGCAAAACAAAGAGTGCCATAGGACCAGAGACTAGAACCTAGGGATCTGTGGACCCGAAGAAATGTATCTTCCTTCATGCTATTCTTCTCAAGAACTTTTATTATAGTATCATCAACTAAAACCCTGTATAACCAAAACACAGCAGGCCTCAGGCCCTCTCTCTGCACACACTCACCTCTTATACATGCAAGTAGCAGGGTACAACTGACAGATATCAGCTTGGGGAGCAGTGCTCTAGTAAGTTCCTCCCACCCGAAGCATTGCTCATTTGCCCAATGGGAAACATTAGTCCAGTCAGTGGCAAGATTAGTATTGAGGCATTTAAGGAAGCTCATAGCCTGTGCTATAAGGACACCCAGAATCTAATCAGCTGCAGTGTAGAAAAGACTGGGAGGAGCTCAGGTGAATAATCCCAGGCCCCTGTCAGGAACATGACATGAACAGTGGGTGTGCTCCCAGTGATGGGACAGAGTCCAGCGGACAGCAGATACTGCAGTGGTCCATTTAGGATGATCCTTTCATTTGGGTCACCTCTCTGTAAGCCACAATAGTACTATCATGTGAAGAAGAGATGTCCAGCCATTAGTGCTTCTCACTGGACATCAGGTTTCTAAAGGTGGAGTGTGGAACCAGGGAAACTTACAGATTTAGGAGCCATGCTTCTGGTTAAAATCCTTGAATATTTGTCAGCTGTGTGACTCTGGGAAAGCCTTGCTAACTCCCGAGCCTGGGTTTCTTTGTGAACCTGAAGTAACTCTACTAATTCCAGAGGCTGTGAAGATTAAAGTTAGTATGTGGAGTGCTTTGGTTAATGAATGGCAAGGTATGAGAAGGTGTCCTAGTGAAAGCTGTTTTGAAGCTTTGCAACTGGAGAACAAAAAATGTCTGGGTCCTAATGCAGGCTCCCTTCCTATCTACATTCAGGAAAACAGCAATTCTTCTGAAGTGCTAGAAGCATATGTGGTCCCTGCTCTTATACCTAAACCTTATCCTCAGCATTTGCCTCACAGTGACATGAACGCTGTCAACTAGTACTTAAACCTCAGGGACAGGAGCAGATCCTGCAGAACACCCATCATGGTGTCTTCACTAAGAAAATAACAAAGAATGAAGAATAGCTTCCACAGAGTATATTTGGCACACATTATAGTACTGCAATTACCTGCTATTGGATAAAACTCATAACTGCATTCTGTGGTGGGGTGTGGGGGGGGGTGTAGGGGTGTGTGTGTGTGTGTGTGTGTGTGTGGCTGAAATTTCTGCATAATCTTCATTCCTGCCCTGCACAATGTGACTCAATATTCTCTCTCTCTTTCCTTCTCTCTATCACCATCATCATCATCATCATCACCATCATCATCATCATCTCATGTTCTATCTCTAGGCTCAGCTGTGAGTCCTCCCTTATTGGGTCTTGTTCTTGGTCCTCCATGGGCAGAGGAACTTGGTTAAGCGTTGTGCAGGGGGAAGGCAAGCCTGAGGGCTTTGTGTCTCTGCTATGTGAGTCTGTCCAGAGGAAACAGGAGAGTGGGCCATCCATTAGAGCAATGCCTGATCGCATTCATTTCAATCTTCAGGAGAAAAAAATGATCTACTAATTATACCTGCTGGGTATCCAGTCATCTGAGTGTCTCCATAGTATGACAGCACAGATATCAAGTAGACCTGAGAATAAATAGATCTCTTGTCTAGGCTGAGGATTTCTCTTGTGGAAGAAACTACAACAATAAAAACAGATTTATAGGAGGAAATATGCTTTCTCTTTTGCACTATTATATTCTCCTTCCTTTAGGAACAAGAAAAATTGGGTAGGTCTTCAAGATTGTATTATATCTTTTATGTCTTTTTGTTGTTGTTTTGGTCAGTCATGAGGCTTGAAGTCTGGGCCTGGGCACTATCCCTGAGTTCTTCAGCTCAAGGCTAGCTCTCTACCACTTGAACCACAGCACCACTTCTTGTTTTCTGATAGTTAATTGGAGATAAGAATCTCACAGACTTTCCTGCCTGGGCTACCTTTCAACCGCGATCCTTAAATCTCAGCATTCTGAATAGATAAGATAACAGATGTGAGCCACCAGCACATGGTATGTCCTTCATTTCTGTCTGCAGATCAGAGAAGATGAAGGGCATTTAATCAAATAACTGATTGTACATCACCACAGTGCAATGTGTCTGTGTGTGTGTCTGCGTGTCTATGTCTTTGTCTTTCTGTGTGTCTTTAAGTCAGGATGTTGATTGTTTTTCTCAGAAGGCGTAGGCTAAATTTCGTTTATTGCTTGCCAGCTAAAACTTTCCTTTTTACAATTATTAAAGCATTTATTTCTCAGCAAACAGTAAAGAAGATGTGCATTGTATTTACGTGACACAACTGTTCTAATTCTTTTCGTTAATTCCTTTGTCCCTCTTTATAACCCAATAAACCAACTGCTTGTTTTCTCCGTTTTACAGAAGACAAACTGACACACAAAAAGGTGAGGCTAATTACTTTCTAAAAACATACGCTTAGCAGGATGTAAAAGGGTTAAAACCCAGTTGTCTGGGATCTGCATTTCTTCCCTTAACAGCCTCTGAGTGCTTGTGTATTGTTTTCTCCTTCTTATTATTGGGAAGAGAGCAGTGTAAGGAATGAGTCATAAAACTTGAAGTGGTCTTTAGATTATCAGCAGCTGATTACTCTAAGCAGCCACTCAGTATAAGCCTTTGGATAGTCCTTATCAATGAAACAAATTGGATAGTGAAGGTCTTGATTTTTCTTCCTAACAACTTGGGGAATTACCCCTCTCCCAAACTCATTATTTCATTTTATTATTATGGAGGAGTTGATAAACAGAGGGGTACAGTTACATGAAAAGGTAAGGAGTACAATTCTTTTAGAACCATGTCTGTCCTTCCCTTACTCTCACCCAGGTTTTCCTCCCATCCCCAACCAAAAGAGCTACAGTTCATTTTCCTATAGTGTCTAGTAAGTTCCACTGTTGTATTTGTTCACTATTTGTCCCATCGTTTCTCGGTCCCATTTAACCCTCCCCCAAGCAAACTAACAAAAGGAAAAGAAAACAAAACCAAAAAAAAGGCAACTAAGAGACAGCCTGTATCTTTGTCTTGGATTTCATTTCATGAAATACTTTATATAATCATGCACATCACTATTGAGCCTTTGTCAATCATTCCTATATGTTGGGGTTCTTTCTCTGACCCGGCTCGGATGCTTATTTCTTTCTCTCTTATTACCCTCCGTATCGTCCTCTCCCCTAACCCTCGGCCTGCAGGTATGTTAGGGTGAGACGTAGGGGTGACTCCGGCCTGGCGTGCACGCGACCTACGTGGTAATGTGGCCGCTATCCTTCCCTGGGAGCTAGCGTACATAGACCACGGAGTAGGCTTCTGAGAGCGAACTGACTTTATTGAGGGAAGGTCAAGGGGAGATGATTCCGAAGGAAGGGGGTTGGCCAGGATTCCGATAGGCTAAGAGCTGTCACTTGACCTCCAAGGGGCTGGGTCACTTGAGCCCACTGAACCTGGGCGGGGTTGGTGGGCGCCGGGCTGGCTGCCAGCTAAGTCGGGGGTCTATTTGCCCAACCGGTTTCTCCGGATTCCAATGTAGAGAGGGTGGAAGGGCCGCATTCCCCAGCTGAGGGAGGTGCATCAAGCCCCTTCCATCAAGGGGGGAAGATGGACCCCAACACCTATATATAACTTCCTTTTGTCTCAGTGAATGTCTAAAGTCCTACATAATTTATCATGTCCCATTGGGGGTATGTACTTATGAATGATTTACATATGTATACATATATATACATATATATTTTTTCATATTCAATGTGGTTACTTCTAGGAAACTATGCAACTTATGTTTCTATGACTCTGTCTTACTTCACTTAATATAATTTTTTCGAAGTCTTGAATGGTATAATATTGTTTTCCTGATGGATAAGTAGAATTCTTTCGTATATGTGCAACACTTTCTTATCCATTCGTCCACTGAGGAGCATCTAGGTTGATTCCATATCTTGGCTGTGATAAACACTGCTGAAAGGAACATGATTGTGCTTGTGGCATCAATGTGGCATTGTTTGTATTCTGTTAGATACATGCCTAGGAGTGGGATTGCTGAGTCTTAGACAGTTATCTCTATGTTTATTCTTTCAAGGAAATTCCATGCTGCTTTTCTATACTTTTTTACATTTTAGTCTTCTTTGGGTCATTTACTTAATTTCATCAATTTGGTGGATGTGCTGTTAATGTTTGGGCATCTCCTAGCTGGCTTTGATGGCAACACTGTGGTCCCAGTGATGTGTTGGATTCTGTGATTTCTGCTTTGATACTAGCAAACTCGAAGGAGTAAAGCCAAGAAAAACCTTAGAGTCTGCTGGTTCTTAATAAAGCCAATGATTCAACCAGGAGAATGAGAAAAATGCTTTTGAGTGTGTGATGGTATTTGGGTTGCTACGCAGGCTTATGTTTGCTGGGTAAGGACTCAACCATTCAAGTCCTAAACCTAGTATTTTTCTGTCAGTACATCCTTTTCTGCTTCTGTTGCTGTTGTTTTTGTCTGTATTCCATCTTAGTGATTTTTCTTGGATGCATACCTCCTCTCCAACTTCTGCTTCTCAAGTTGCTGGGACATGCACCACCAGCCTGCAAGAACAAAATTTATTGACTAGCCTAGGACTGCACAAGTGTGACCCCTACTGAGAATCAACCTCTGGATCCCAGCAAGCTGGAGAATCACAAAGAGAGAACAGAAATAACAAAGAGAGGTGGTAGGCTAATAAAGTAAGGAGCTCTTGTGTCTAATCAGGGCATAAGTGGAGATGTTTCCAGAACTTAGGTGTCCTGCTCTTTCACTAAGTTACTGATCTGCTATTTTTGGCCATGAGATCTGGTAGGTACCTTTATAACAAAGGTTAAGGCCACAAAGGAGATACAATAAAAAGGAAGATAGAGAAGTCAATATGTTATCTTACTCTAGTCATCTTCTCAGACATCTTCAGATCTAATGAGAAGTCAGTTTTGTCTGCAAAATCAACCATCATGACCTAGCCAAATATACCATGAAAAATGACCAAGAAAGTGTTACCATGTTAGCCCATGCCGGGCTGGGAATATGGCCTAGTGGCAAGAGTGCTTGACTCGTATACATGAAGCCCTGGGTTTGATTCCCCAGTACCACGTATATAGAAAATGGCCAGAAGTGGTGCTGTGGCTCAAGTGGCAGAGTACTAGCCTTGAGCAAAAAGAAGCCAGGGACAGTGTTCAGGCCCTGAGTCCAAGACCCAGGATTGGCAAAAAAAAAAAAAAAAAAAGGCATGATACCCATGCCCCAGAGGTGCCATTCACAGCAAGGTGAGTGCAATACTGGTGATGCATTGCCAAGCTCCATGGCCTTCAAAATTAGTGACATGCAAATCAAAAGGAATGAAGCCAAGGGATTCATTTAGCAACTTTTCTTGAAAAACATGGAACAATTTCTCCAGACTCATTACTTACATTCACTAGGAACCTCATGATCTTGCCCTTTCAATGTGAGTTTTCTCTGTGGTTTGTTCACAGAAACATCTTTCAGGCCTCCAGAGACTTTTACAAACATACTGTTTGTAAGGCCAGAAAAGTGATCTTGCAATAATCTAACACATGAGCATGCAGATTGTAAAGAAAGACGAGGGCAAAAATACACAATTTGTTCTTTGGAGAACTAGGATGAGAAATAAAAATGACTTTTGGTCAGAGCATTCTCAGTAGCCATCTATTTTGTCAAAGAAATTCAAAAGCTACAAGATACAGAGTAAGAACGGCTGATACTGTCACAAAGATGGTATAGGAAACATGCTGGGCAGTTATGGCTCTTGAAAGCTTAGCTACAGTGAGGGACATGTGCAGTAAACACTCCAAGTGAAGACATTCTCTTAGTTTGACACAAAATCTGGAAACGGACCCCACACAAGTTTGTTGTTTTTTAGCAACCCGTGCTGCCAGCCCTGAGAATGAGCCCTGGCACATTTCCTGCTTTGCTCTGCGCCTTCTAGAACCTCTACTTAGTGGTGGCTAATCATTAGTGAGACTCTGGCAGGTGAGGAAGATTTGCAGCTACTTGTCCAAGTTGAGACACCATGGCCAAGTTTCCCCAACCAGAGACTCTCAGCAATCATGCCCAGAGTCCATAAACCAGGAAAATCTCTAGCTATTCTGAGTAAAAATGAAAAGGCAAACCTAAAAAGCATCTCCAAGACAGATATTTCTCCCACTGCCAGACAGCATGGCATCTGCATGAATACAGACAGAGTCATTGCTGGGCTTTTCAACAGATGCAGCTACTTCCCCTCAAGTCTCTACTTGTTTTCCTCTAGAGCCACACATTGGGCAAGACACTGGCAAGTTGAGAAATTCTGAAGCCAAGATTTAAACCTATTCAGGGCAATAGAAAAAAGCTTGGTAAAATGAAGCCCATCTCCAAACTAATTCCAGAAAACCAGCTAAAGACAGGGAGGCTGAAAGCACAAAACTGACTCCCTACTACATGTTCTTGGGTCGTGTAATGATGTGCATGAGCATGTGTGCACCACAGGTCCTGACAACCCTACATCATTCCCTGCTTAGCCTCCTCATTCTGTGGACAGCCCAGACAGCAGATCTGCTATTCAGAGGATAGATTCTAATCAAAATATCTTTATTTACTCTGCACAATTACAAAGCCCCCCTTGTAAAACTCTCCCATTCTAGACTCACTGCACCCTCCCTTCAACTCCCCAATTCCCACTGCCCTCCCCTTTCCCTCTGCTACCCTGAGGACCCTGGATCCACACTAGGTGAGGAAGACCTTTTGCTTCATGGATTTCAGAATGCGATCCAGGAGACATCTCACTCAGGCCCAACTGGCTTCAATGCTTTTTCTTCTTCCTCTTCCTCTGACCTTCCAATGCCTCACACTTTCTCTTCTGAGGCAATGAGGGCTGAATCTGCTCTAAAGCCAAGTCCTGCTTTGCAGAGCCCTCAAGGCAAGGAACTGGGCGGGATTTCTTTACCAGGATGCATGAGGCTCCAATGGGAGACCTTTTCTTGGACTTGGCAAGTGGAGGAGGACCCACGCTTTGGCATCTTCTCTTGGGCAACGAAGGCCTGAGGGCTTGGTGTCCAGAGCAGAGGACAGTGGTGGAGGCTCTGGGGCTCTGTGATGTTCCCCAGGGTAGGAGACTGTACTCAGAGCCCAACAAGGAAGTCAGGCTGGGGACACCTTCCTTGTCCACCCTCCTGTTCCCTGCTAGCTTGCAGGGAGTCCCAGCAGGAGACTTTCCCATGGGATTCACTGCATCTCCAGACCCCAGATGTCATCAGCATTCTGCTGTTGCTCCATTCCCTCCTCTTTGTATATTCCCTGAGACTTGTGAGTGGAGAGTTCTGGAAGGCCCTCCAGCCAGTCCATGATGGCCATGTACTCCTCCACGGCTTCAGGTGGGATCTCCTCAGGTGCCTTGGTCTCTGGTGGCTTCTGGCCTGTGGGTGCTGATGGTTGGGTAGACACCGCCTGGAGGCCAGTCTTGCTGGAGTTGCCTTCTAAGAGAGAAGAAACCAAGACAATGCATGGATGGGGAAACCAGCTTTACCCCATGATTGCTGAGAAGCAGTTTACTAGAACTACACAGGCCAAAGGCCAGCATAGACACTGGAGCAAGAAGAGACACTGCAAAATGCAAAACACCGAGGACAGCCATGTGGGACCAAATGCAGAACACTGACATGCTGGTGCTCTCCCCATCCAATCCCTGATCCTGAGCAAGTGTTGTGCGAGGTGCCAGGATAGTGGAGAGAGGAGCCTCAAACATAGCCTCAATAATTACCATTTCCATATCAACTACATCAGAAACCTCAAGCTCTAGGGGTATTTTCGGTTCCATTGTAAAAGCAATTCTGCGGGCTGGGGATATAGCCTAGTGGCAAGAGTGCCTGCCTCGGATACACGAGGCCCTAGGTTCGATTCCCCAGCACCACATATACAGAAAATGGCCAGAAGCGGCGCTGTGGCTCAAGTGGCAGAGTGCTAGCCTTGAGCGGGAAGAAGCCAGGGACAGTGCTCAGGCCCTGAGTCCAAGGCCCAGGACTGGCCAAAAAAAAAAAAAAAAAAAAAAAGTAAAAGCAATTCTGCCACATGAAAGAGGAGCCCTGGATATGGACAAATCCTTCCAGAACCCCTTTGTCCATCTTACGCCATGGACTCTCGTGGACCCTTGAGAGATTCTACCTGGCTGCAGGGGAATGTCAGGGAATGAGTGCTTTGGAGAATCTGGTTTCGATGGAACTGCAGGAGGCTGGCATTGGATATTCATTATCCCCTGCAACTTTGAATTCTCCATCTCCTCTGTAGCCTCAAATTCCATGAACCTGGGAAACAGGGAGGCACAGAGTGATTTGAGTGATTTGAGCCCCAGCCCCAGTTCCCAGCAGGAGAACATGGAAGGTACAGTACAGTGAAGTACTTGTCTAGTCCCAGAAGTTGCAAATGCAGGGTGAAACCCAAAGGGAAGTTGATACTCCACATCAGCTAGGACTAGCATGGAATCGGGTCAAGACCAAGTGACTCAGGGAAAGTCTTCAGTGACCCAACTTCTAGGCCAGGTGCTCTGTCTGGGCTCATAATCATAAGAGCTGACTGTCAGAAGCTGATCAGGGATGTGACTGAGGCCAGAAAACACTAAAAGTAATGTACCAGATCGAGCAATCTAAGCCTGGAATCAGAAAGCCTAGGAAGATGTCCCAAGAGACAGGACACAGAAGTCTGGGCAGAATAGAAGCTGACCTGTGTGGTGGGCTTCCCCTTAATGTTTCTATTATCAACACTTTGAAAACACGAAGTTAAAACTGACAGTTTCTAGATCAGTGATGTTGCCCACAAAGCCAAGAGCCACCAGTTTCTGTTGAGGGAGGCACTCTAAGGCTGGAGTAACATTTTCCCTCACTTCTTTGTTATGATGGTAATCTTTCTTTGGCTGGTTACTCCTCTCTCTAACAGAACATACACATCCTGTCAGGTGTGGACCAGGCATAGTGGGGCTTGAGTTTCTGAGGACCACACTTAGAGCAGGGCCCACACCTCAGGTAGACTATGCCAGTTCCTGGGCAAAAGCTGTCAGGAGAAATCTCTGTCTTCCTCCACCACACAGCCCCCAGTCCAGGGTTGCTCACTCACTTGGCCACCATCTCAAAGTAGCTCATGCGTTCGTAATTGCTGATGCCTTCCCATTCCTGAAGGCCTCTCCACAGGCCCTCATCCAGGGACATGGTGGGCTTGAGCCGGGCCAGAGACCGAAGCACTGGGCTGCAATTCATCAGGATCAGCCATAGTCCACAAGTGACCCTCCATTCCCAGTTGCCACAGCCCAGGACATGACTTTGTTCTCCTCACCCCTGCTGGCCTCATGTCCTGCTCCAGGGTGGGCTCTTATTTCCAGGTCACTCTTACTGACCACAGAAATCAGTAGCAAGGGCACTGCCCGTCCCCTTCCATGTTCCTATCAGTGCTTTCTATTATTGTATATTATAGATGGAATGATGTTTTGTTGTTGTTGTTCAAAATTGACATGTTGAAGCCTTAATGCCCCTTTGATGTTATTGGGAGACTGGTGTATGGGTCAGCCTAGCTTAGGTGCAGTCATGGAGATGACATTCATTCCAAGGACAGGACATTGCCCTTAACAGACAGGAAGTGCAACGAAAGCTACCTCTCATCCCTGGGTGACACATACAAGGACAGCCATGGGGAGACCCATCTCCATACATGGAATCTGCCCATCCCAGAATCTGAGGATTCCATTCTCTGGACTGTGAGAAAGGAATGTCATTTCCACTACTACTAAGTGTTCCACAAATGTGCATGATGGGCTGAGCTGAGTGGCAAGCGCACAGAATGGTCTTGAGCCTAAATCCAAATGGTGGCTCCCTTTTGCCCAGCTGCTCTGTGGGAATTAGTACACTCTACAAGGCTGATCTTTCTTGAAAACTAAGATGGGTCTCACTCACAGGGGCACCATGGTGTAGAGAGATAAGGCACTTTTCTTGCCCTCGTTTAACTCTCCTATTTCTATGGGTGGTTTTCCCGCAGGTGCCCTCAGCCTCAGGATGTCCTGGTCCTTATGGTTGGATCCCCATGCAGCAGCTCAGCAGGAGCTCCTGGTTCCCAGAGGAGGCACTCACATGAAGAAGCAGGCAAGTGCTTCCACATCAGGAGTCTGTGGAAGTTTCTTCCAGATCAAGGTCTTGAATTGCTGCCAGCGCCGAAAGTTCTGATAGACACTGGGGGTTGGAAGCTTGGCCTGGGATGTGGGCAGACTGCCCTCTGCACGGGGCCTCTGTGGCCAGGGTCCCCACTGGCTAACCTGGGGCATGACGGGAGGATGGTGGAAATCTGGTGGTATGGCTAGAGGGGGTAGGCCCATGCACAAGCTGTCTTGGGCAGCTTGCCTCTGTGCAGTGGTGGGGACAGTCACTGCAGCTTGGGTGGCTGGAGCCAGCAAGGGTAGTGGAGCAGGGGCCACTGGACTCAAGGTCCCAATAGGGACACTCTGAATGAGAGGAGCCTGACTGAGAATAGCTTTTGGATTGTATAAGGGCACTGCTGGCCTTCCCCTTGCCCCCATTTCCACAGGGACACTGGAAAGGCCTGTCCCACTCAAGTTGCAACTTCTTCCTCCTGATGCCACAGCTGTGCTGGGGAAAGCAGGCAGCACCAGAGGGCCCCCCAGAGGAGGAAATGCTGCAGCCACTAATGATGGTGGTGGCGGGGGAGGCTGCTTCATCAGTGACCCATGTGCTGGGCCTGGGGCAACCACGTGAAAGGGCAGGGCTGACAAAGGAGTTCCGGTGGCACCAGGGTTCAGGCTCCTGTAAGGTGCAGGCACTGCACATGCTGCTGGAGAAAGAACAAGGGTTCATTGAAGAGGGAAGAGACACAGGACATATGCTCTCTAGTACTTGGAATTACTGAGGCCTAAGGAAGGAAGGTCAGTAAGTCAGCACTTGAAGTGGTGAAATGGTGTGATTCCCAAATGTCCCCAAATGAATGTCTTGCTGTGTCCCTCTCTTGTGATTTAATCCTGCAGAGGACTTGCTCTTGTTCACCAACACTCCCTCACCTGTGTGCTGAGAGTAACTCCTTGGCTTCTTCTGCTTCTGTGGCCCACCCTCCAGCATCCTGGGCAGACAGCCTACTCCCTGAGGGCTCTTCCCTAGGAAGGGGTTAATTTTTCCCCATATGGCATCATGATCCACAGGGCATGCTTGCTGTTGTGCAGGAGATCCTGTCCATGGGCATTGCTGCCTCCCTAATCTTCCCTATGGAGGTGTCAGATTCAAAAGACACCCCTTTAGCTCCTCAGCTTTCCTTTTCCTGATGCTGTAAATGAACCTTTCCTTCTCTTGTTTAATGTAGCACCAGAAGTAAAATCAGCAAATTAAATCTCTAAGCTAGCACCTTGGGAAGCCCACAGTATCCTCATAGCACACTCCCATTCAGCCTGAGGGTCTTTGAGCTGGCACATTCCTGTATAAACAGTACTGGAGGCAGATCCAGAGCCATTGGTGTGGCTTATAACTTGTCCTTGAACAGCCAGACATGGCTGCCGAGGAGCAAAATGTCAGGGAATGGTGATTGGTTATTCAATGAGTAAAATTTCCTGGAGATTTCCATAGTCACTGGCCACATCAGAAACCTGTGACCCTGTTCTATTTTGTCCCAGTCCTTTCAAGGATTGGGGAACCAAGAACCAGGTATGAGCCAGGTACACAGTGGGGAACAGTGGTGTAGTGCACACCATGATCCAAAGGACCTCATTTAGGAGCTATGAAGAAGAGTTGGATCCTCAAGTCCGACACCTAATCACCTGCTGTATCTTGAGTAACAAGAGTAACAGCAGAACATCCTCCTCACATAGTGTTCCTCTCTGTCCTGTCCTCCTTTGAGAAAGAGAATCCTAGAATCTACAAAGTGAAAGTTGACAGCATCCACATCAGTTCTCTTTTCATGAAATACCAGACAGGAGAAATGGGTTCAGTCCTCATGTCCACAGTGAAATGAAGGGCACAGACAATGGACAAGACAGAAAATCTGAAGGTCTCTTTGAGTCAAAGGGATTACAATTGCCAGGTTTGGGAAGCCCCAGTTCTGAGTTGATTTAATATCATGGCTGCCCTGTCCCTTGCCAGTAAATTGCACCAGCTCCGTGGACTGGAATAGATGTCTACTGTGGATGGGAAGTGAGCATGGGCTCTGGTCTGTGGCCAGTGGAACAGTCTACAGCCTCATCTATCACCATATTCCTAGAGTCCTTGTGATGACCCTCTCAGGAGGCATCATCAAATGGCCATATTTTTCCCCAATCTTCTAGATGAACTTTGGAGAGTTCAGTGCTGTACTTTTATACTACAGCTTAATTCCTTAACGCGGGTTGGGAGGGTTGGGGAAATTTAAATTGTAAGAAGCTTTCAGGGATATCTGGGAGTTAGAGTCCTATGGTCCTGACCTTCAGGCTTACCTCCATCTTAAGCCATCCCCACAGTTTCGGACATTGCCCACAGCTGTCTGGCAGCCTCCAAAATTAGAAAAGTGGAGAACAGAGAGCAATGCAGCTCCAGCTGCTTCTCGCGGTCCAACCACAACTGGGAAAGTTTAAATTTATATAGCAGTAGAATGTGGGGGTCAAGACATTCTACAGTGGGAGAGGGGCAGAGATCCAGTAGGGCTGGGTAGGGAGTTGACAGACATTCTATTAAGGGCTCTGGCTCTGGGAGGACCAGAACCTCAGATCCCTTTAAATAATCCAGTGGCAAGATGACTGGTGAGTGCCCAAGCAACTGTAATATTGTCTCTCAGGCACAAAATGCAGTTGTTTTGGTGATGTTTTCTTTGTCCATAGAGTAATTATCTGTACTTTGCCCCACAGGGTTTCTTAGTTCATAGGTAGTCCTTCAGGGTTTGATAAGCTCAGTCTTTAAGCTGTGTTTTATTTATACACGTATTTCTACACACATATACATTATATGTGTATATATAATGTACATATGTACATATATTTTATATGTACATATATGCTGCATACACATTTTCTCTATAGACACTCAAAAGATTGGCTAATGCTATGACTGGCTATGGAGTATCCATTAGCGTCTCTGGACTTCATAGCTATAGCAAGAGTGTCAGGATTAGGATGGTAGAAAGCTTACCCTTGCCCTAACGTCCAGGTGGTTAGTATTTCACTTTTCCTTTTTATGAAAATATTAGAAATCCTCTGTCTTTGTAATGCTGTATATTTTGAGAAAATCTGGGCTTCCACTATTGATCTTAGTCCTCATTCCTCTCCTCCACATGGTAGTGTGAGATGCCCCTGTGATCAGGGAGACACTGCTCACTGGCTTCATAGTCACTTGTCTCTATCACAACCCCTTACTCTTTGGAATGCAAATTATTTTCTCCTCCTCCTCCTCCTCCTCCTCCTCCTTCTTCTTCTTTATTGTCAAAGTAAAGTACAGAGTGGTTACAGTTTCATATGTAAGGCAAGTACATTTCTTATCCAACTTGTTACCACCTTCCTCATTTTCCCCCGCCTCCCCCTTACCCCTTTCCCTCTCCGCCCCCCCCCCCATGAGTTGTACAGTTGGTTTACACCAATTGATTTTGTAAGTATGGCTATTGTAATGGTTTGTCTTTTTATCCTTTGTCTCTCGATTTTGGTATTCCCTTTCCCTTCCCTAATTCCAATATACGTATATACAGTATCCTGGGTACTAAGATCAGTTACAGTAATAGCAAGAGTAAAACCACAGGAAAGGAATACAAGGGGGAAAAAAGGTATTGTTTCACATGGCATGTTGAAAATAACTACAACAATGATATGCCACTTATTAAGCGACCAGCACAACTATGTTCATCCCAGCACAATCAATCATTGCTAAATTATGGAACCAACCCAGATGCCCCTCAGTAGATGAGTAGATAAAGGAAAATGTGGTACATTTACACAATGGAATTCTATGCCTCTATCAGGAAGAATGATACTGCCCCACTCGTAAGGAAATGGGAGGACTTGGAAATAATCATACTAAGTGAAGTGAGCCAGACCCAAAGAAACATGGACTCTATGGTTTCCCTCATAGGGAATAATTAGTACATCTCTAGGATAGTTGTAGCAGAAGATCACAATAGCTCAATAGCTATGCCTGTATGAACACATAGATGATGCTAAGTGAAATGGAATGCATATTCTACATTGCAGGGCTGATTTTTATGTTTTGAGGGCTTTGTCTTACCATTGTTGTTGGGGGGGGGGGGCGGGCCGGAGATTGACACTAAATGATGGTAAACAACATTCAATAGGAATCACCGGTAAAAGTTTGTGTTTTGATCTTCCCCAGGCTAGTGATTCATCATTCTCTGTCCTGCTGCTGGGCAGGGACAGCTAACAGTAGCTTTCATAGCCACGTGACCATCAGAGTACATAGCTGACAATCCATATGGCCGTGGGTTGCATATTAAATGTTTTGTGCTTTTGCTCCCTTCATGTCTGTACAATACCCGTGTGTTCATGCTAATGAAACCTTTAAGAAGAAAACAATTTTGTCCAATTGCAGGTTAATGTAAGGGCTTGATAATGCTTTATGTAGGCTCACCTAGGTTACAGTGTTTTGTGTCCTGGAGATGGTTAATACGAATATGAATTTAGAATTTTGTGTTTTGTTGGGTTTATTAAGACATACCACTCATTAAGTGAAGGATTTGGAGTATATCTGCATAGCAATTGTTTTAAACTCCCCCTCTTAAAAAATTGTGTTCTAATTTGCATATTGTGAGTCATTGGCAGTTCTTCATTGTCCAAATCACAGCAAAAAAAAGCATTCCTAGTTTGTGTTGTGACAAGAACGCATTGCTAGAAAAATGCTCAAAAAGAGTTGGGGTGAGCATGCTCAGAAATGCAAAAAGAAAAAAATCTAGGTAATGGACCTCACTCCCTGCTGGACACCCTACAGACAGAAAGGGAACCGATATCTAAAAGGACACTTCCATTTTGTGAACTTTCTCTGAAACAGAACAGTTGGGAGATAAGCCATTTTGACCAAAAGAGTTGTTGTATGAAATGTTACAAAGGCCATGCGGAAATGGAAGACAGAGGATCTCAACTCCATAGCCTAGGGGCCTTCTCTCTAGTTTGCTACGCATGTGTGGTCTCATGTCTCAATGACTCGCCAGTTTCCTCTTGGGAAATTCTTGTCTTCTTTCACCTGTATTTCTGAATGAACTAGTGAATATTTCCACCAAATGCCTGCATGGTGTTTGGTCACAGTGATGGGAGTGAGGACACACAGCAGCTGCCCTCTGCATACCTGCAGGCTTCAGTCTTCCATGTCATGGAAGAACTGCTTTCTTTTTTTCTTTTTTTTTGCCAGTCCTGAGGCTTGAACTCAGGGCCTGAGCACTGTCCCTGGCTTTGTTTTGCTCATGGCTAGCACACTAGCTCTTAAGCCACAGTGCCACTTATGGCTTTTTCTATATATGTGATGCTGGGGAATCAAACCCAGGGCTTCCTGCGGGGCAGGGAAATCCCACCCCACACTGTGTCACTGCCCAGGACGTAGCAGGGGGCATGGTATTAGGCTGTGACAGGAGTAAGGGAGGGGCAGCCTAAGAAGTCCCCCCACCCAGCCACGGTGGCACTTTTAATTGGACCGAACAGCCACGGTGGCACTCCAAATTGGTCCGGCAATAGGAGGTGGATGGGGCTTCAGAGGCCCCCGAGTGTATATATAGGCTGCCTGCCTAGACAACAGGGGGGAGAGGAGGAGAAGAGGGGTGGTTAGAGGAGACAAGCAGGAGGAGGAGAGAGGAGGTGAGTGAAGCTGAGTGGAGCAGCCTGAGGGAGAGTCCGGAGTCTGAGGCCTGAGGAAGAGTCCAGAGCCTGAGGCCAGCAGAGAAGCCTAAAGCCTGTGGGGAAGCTTGAAGCTTAAAGCTTGAGGAGAGGAGAGGCCTACAGGAAGGAAGCTTGCTCCTCTGGAGATTTGGAGATTTGGAGGCTGAGGTAGTTGGAGATTAAGGTGTGGAGGTTCCAAAGGACAGGTTTCAGGTCTGGGTTCTGGGTAACTAACCCAGGACAAGGTAGTCGCAGGCTAGCATTTGGAGGTGGAGGGCTGCTCTGGTTCTGGGTTTTAGGTTGTAAATAAAATCCCTTTGTAAATAAAACCCCTTCCCACCTTAAGTTGTACCTCAATGGATTATTCTCACTCTTGGGATACAACATTATGTGAAGCAAGCACTCTACTACTAGGCCATATTCCCAGCCCAAGAACTGTTTTCTTACATGCACCTACCTTTCTGTTCTGTCTGGCAGCTTCCCTGAACAACTCTCCCTAGACTTTACTTGGGAAGCTTTAGATATGCAGACATAATCAAATTATTCCAGCTGTAATTTGCAAAGACACACCATGCAGAGGAGTAGATAAAAGTTCTTTGGACCCTTGGTTTTGATGGTTCTTGTAGAAATGCCTCAAACAGCATTGAGTGCCAAGAAGGAAACACCAGTGAAAATTAACTAAGGAAGCATCGCTGTGTTTCTGAAGACAGATGCCCCCCTAAGCCTTGCAGAGGAAGCAGAGGAATAGTGAGAAGACATATCTTGTCCTTGGAACTATGCAGTGGGAAGATCTAGGCAGGGATAGCTTGGAGGATCTTCCCACTGCCCTGTGGAATGAGACTGTATAGGAATCCTACAAGGTACCAGAAAGGTGAGTGATGGTTTTCAAAGTATTACTAACTCAGGATAGCTTTTTCTTTTAGATTTTGGACTGAAATTTTGCAATATATCACAGAGGAGGAAAAAAAAGGGAAGGGAGGTGTGGGGGGAGGAAGGGAGAGAGAAATTAAAATGATCTCCATACTATTTGTAAAGTTGACCAGAATTATCCCAGGTTTTCACTAAAGCTATTACAAAACTTTGCAAGCAAACATTTGTGTGTCAACATTTATTGGGGGAATCTTTGTGTGAAATAAATGTACATAGCAGAATAAATGTAGTAGGAAGACTAAGGAATGCAGTCAGGACATTTTGGAGTGTCCCTTGTGTCTGAAACTGTGTCAGAATGGGTCTTTAATGGAACTTGCAAATGAGTAGTGTGTAAGTGCAGGTGTGGCAGGCTGGAGAGTTTGGAAATCATGAATGGTCTTGTCTTAACCAGCTGGTTTTAAGGAAGAATAGCCACCGAAGTTCTGGGCCGGGGCTTCCAGGGTGATCTCTGGTCCCTAGACGTAGCCTGTGCATTCGCACAAAGGAGGCACGCTGATGCACTGCCTTCAACGGTCAATTCCTTGGTGGAGGTGCACAGGCCCGAACATGGATGCACAGGTATTAGCATGGACACTGTTATTCCAATGGTCCTTGTTCCCATGGTGATGTCCAGAGTCTGTTAACAAAAATACGTGTAATGAAAACTCAGAGCTGAGTTTTCCTAAGCATGTTAGCGCACTGCTCCAGGGTTCTGCCCTTGGGCTTTAGCATCCCCATGTCTGTGGGTGGAGACTGTGGGATTCATTGCCCTCTTGAGCCCGGCCTGGTCCCAGGCAGTGTCTCCACCATGGATACTAGCAAGAGCCACAGCCCTGGACACCCCTCATGGTTCTGTGGGATCTCTGGTCCTGAAGTGGGGGTAGCAGGCAATCATGTTGTGACCCTACAAGCCAGGCGCCTCAAATACTCCTCACAGCCTCAAGAATGTACACACTTGAGGGAAACCTCTCATGTGTTTGCAAAGCATTTCCAGATCAACTAAAAAGAAGCTCCTGCTGTTGCAAAGTGATGAAAGTTCTGACACACCTTCTTGTTGCACTTGTGGACCTTATGGAAGTAACTAAATACATTTGATAAGCCCAGATTTCAAGGGTCCCCAAAGACCACCAAGGAGCCAATTCCGATGCAAGTACACGAGAGTCTTTATTGCAAGTTTGAGCCTGGACTTACAACCTTTACGGACCTTATGGATCTTGATTGAGAGCCCTGTCCTTCTATCTAGCAGGGTTTTTATACGGTTGTCAGGGGCATTTCATTCATCATAGTATCATACAGCAAATTACATCGTGCCGCGGGAAAATAAAAAAACAATTTTAAAAGCTAGTTAAGCTGGTGGAGGGAACAGGTCTGGAAAAGATGGTTGGCTGGCTCATGGGGGGCGGTCACTTAAGCGCAATGGTCCGGGCCCTCGTGACATACTGCCATCCTGCAGGGCTGTCTAGCCATTATCTTGCCTGAAGAAGCAGCTAGACCTTGAGGCCTTCTCCACCACCTGCTGATGGCTGAAGCTGGGGAGTTTACCGCAAAAAGGGGGTTTGAGATATGTTTCCTAAAGTGTAAGTCCTTGGCATTTTCTTAGAATAGCTGCTAGGGAATAACATTGTTAATAGTTAGCTGTGGCTGAGAGGGACTGATTTTAACTCCTTAGGTGTGGGGAAGAAAAACAATTTTATTCAAGCTCAATTCGTTAGGCAGGGCCATAGGTACGTTTTGAATAATGACTCAAAGTATCCTAGCTCCACTGACTTCTGGCTACCTAAATTATAGATTGTATTGATATTTTGTCTAGGCCTTACACATTAGCATCCATATTCTGTCTGTATTCACCAGTGCTGTTGATGCCTTTGCAGAATTTCATGATATTTTCATATCATGACTGACTTCCTGCAATTGTAAGAGTATTGATTATGTCCAATTAATAAAAAAAAATAAAAAAATTAAAAAAAAGAGTATTGAAAGTCAAAAGTATTATTTGAATCAGATAAAGAAAATGAAGTTACTATAAAAAGGAGTCTATATTTTATTATTCCTTTGTATGCAACTTAGTCATTAAAATCTATTTCATGCTTTTTAAATTATTTATTGCTATTATAAAGGTGATGTACAGAGGGGTTATAGTTATATATCAGTAAAGAGTACATTTTTTATAAATTTATTTACTGTCAAAGTGATATATAGAGGGGTTATTGTTTATAAGGTGTTGCATATATTTCTTAACCTGTTACTTCCTCCCTCACTCCCCCTGCTTGCCCCTCTCCCCATTTCCCACTCCCCCCCCAAAGTTGTACAGTTGTTTACACAAAATGGTTTTGTAAGTATTGCTGTTGCAATGATTTGTCTTTCTATCATTTGTCTCTTGATTTTGGTAATCCCTTTCCCTTCCCTAGTTCCAATACACATATATATATATTATCCAGGGTAGTAAGATCAGTTACAGTGATATCAGGGGTAAAACCACGGGAAAGAAATACAAAAGAAAAGAGGCATAATTTCACATGGTATGTTGAAAATAACAACAACAATAATATACCACTTGTTCCCATGACTTTTGATGTTAAGGTGCTGTTCATTGCTTATCGCCAATTTTGCTTATCTTCTTTGGAGAAATGTCTTTTTGTTCACTTAGAAAGGGGTATTTGATACTTTGTTTTTTTGGTTATGAGTCCTTTATCAGATACATTTGTAAATATCTCCACCAATCTATATGTTGTCTTTTCTGTTTCATGACTCTTCAGTGTACAGAAGTTTTCAATTTGGGGGAAGTCCAGTTGTTTTGTTGTTGTTGCTTATGCTTTCAATATCCTCAGAATCCATGGCCAAATCCAATGATATAACTATCCATTCTATTTTTTCTTCTAAGAGTTTCAATGTTAAGAACATTTTAATCCCTTTTAACATTCATATGTAGTTTGAGGCAGGAGCATGACTTACCTTGTGTGGCAGCATCCATTGGTTAAAGACAGTCCTATCTCCATTTCATGGTCTTGCCACCTTGGTAAAAAAAATCAATTGACCATACATGTGAGAGTTCCTGTCTGAACTCTTTTTTCCCCCATTGTTTTATATATCTGTATTTAGGTCACTACTGTAATGTTTTAATTCAGGATTAGTTTTGAAATCTTTTTATTTTTTAAGAAAAAGAAGGCCATTTAACTCTTTGTGGTCCTTCACAATTCCATTAAGAATTTTAGGATTGAAATTTTCTTTTTTCAAAGAACTTATGGATTGTAATGAATAGGTATATTAGTTGTGGTAGTATAGCCATGCTAGAGATATTTAGATGTTCCAATCCAGGATATCTTTTCTAATATATAAGGTATTCTTTTATTTTAGCACCTCACACACGGGAAAACCATACAAAAATAAGTCCTTTGGTGATTAACTTATTTTACCTAGCATAATGTTCTGTAGGTTTGTGTTCATGTTGTAGTATCTGTCAGATATTCCTTTACTTCCTGGTATATGTGCATATGTACACACATACACATTTTTGAAAATCCATCTTCAGTGGATGAGGGCGGTTTTCTCCTTTTGGCTATGAACATAGGTGTACAAAGTTCAAGCCTTGCTTTGTTTTTTAGAAGTATATTTTGAGAAGTGGAATTGTAGGATCATATGATAATTGTTTTTAATAATTTGAGGGAGCCACACTGATTTCCACAGTGGCTACCCATGTTACATTCTAACCAACAATGCATAAAATTCTAATTTCTCCACATTATCACCAACATTTAACATTTTTTATAGTAGCCTTCATGCCATTAGGCATTATGTAGTATCTCACTGAAATGTTTTACATTTCTGAAGTAGCTTTGATATTGTGTATCTTCTTGTGAGCTTATCAGAAAAAGTCAAGTCTTTTGCTCATATTAAAATTGGGCTGTTCACCAGGTGCTGGTGGCTCACACCTGTATTCCTAGCTACTTAGGAGGCTGAGATTGTAATTCAAAATGAGCCAGGACAGTTAAGTCCAAGCATGAGACTCATCTCCAATTAAGCACCAGGAAACTGGAAGTGGTGCTGTGGCTCAAAGTGGTACAACACTAGCCTTAAGCAAAAGAAACTCAGGGACAGTGCCTAGGCCCAGATTCAAGCTCCAGGATCATTCATACAGACAGACAGACAGACAGACAGACAGACAGACATAGAGACATACATACATACAGACATACATACATACATACAGACATACATACATACATCTGAGCTGTTTGTCTCCTTGCGTCATAAGGAATAAACCTTTATTAAATACATGATTTGCAAATACTTCGTTTCATTCAGTTAGTTGTCTTTTAGGTTTAATTATTGTGTCCTTGGGTAAAAGAAGTTTTAATTTGTGATGTAGTCTAGTTTGTGTTTTCTTTTGCCGTCAGTACTTTGTGGCATCCTATCATTGCCAAATCCAATGTCAGGAAATTTTTCTTACATTTTCCATTAAACTTTAGTTCTTACACTTTCATCTTTCATTCATTCTGAAATAACTTTTGTATATGTTGTAAGTTAAGAATCCAGTTCCATTCTTCTGGATGTGAAAGTCCAGTTTCCCCAACACCATTGTTGAAAAAACTATAAACTTGGCATCGTGGTTAAAAATCATTTTACAATTAATCTAAATATATATTTCTGGATTACTCTCCTTCATTGCTCTCTGTATCCTTGTCTATGAAATTTCCAAACAAATTTGGTCATTGAAACTTAAGAAGTCTTGAAATAATTAGAAAAATGAAACCTCAAATGTATTCAAGAAAAAAATGTTACTAGAGATTATATGTTAATTTTGATATTTTGAATTTTTCCAAAACAAAGTTATAGTTTTGTTAAGAATTGCATTGAATCTGTAGATTGCTTTTGGCAGTAGCAATGCATTAATGACCATAAATATTCAATTCCATGAGCATATCCTTCCTTCCTGGTGTTTAAATTTTCTTAACTATTTTATAGTTTTCCAAGATATGTGCAAAACTTTGAACTTTTGGTTAACTTTATTCTAATGTTCTATTTGATATGTTAGATGATGATTTCCTTAACCTTCATTCCAGATTTTTCAGTGTTAGTATATAGAAACATAACTGTTGTTTGTGTATTTTGTATCTGGAAATTTTACTGAATTGATTAATTCCAGCAAATTTTGGTGGAATCCTTGGGTGTTATATCATTGCAATTTTACTTCTATTCCAGTGAGCATTTCTCTTATTCCTGTTTATTTCTTTCTTGATGTGGCTAGAACTCCTAATACTACATTAAAAAGAAGTGAAAAGTGGTATCTTTATCTTGATTGGAGGGAGAGTGTTTCATTTTTAACATCAAATACAGTAAATTGTGGGTTTTCTCTGTATCATGTTTTATCTTGTTTTTATTGTATCTATTCCTTCTATTCCTAGCTGTTGTTTAATCATGAAAGGATGTTGAATATTATCAAATGCTGTGGGTGTGTGCACGCACACGTTGTGCAGTAAAAATACATCCATCTTTAAGAAAAGGTATGAATGTGATTTTCAGATGTGACTCAGAATAACCAAGGCTGTAACTGGCCAGTAGCTCAGTAAGTACAGGTCTGAGGTCAGGAGGGCAAGTATTTCTACTTCTTCAGAATTTGCCTTACCAGGTCATATACTTACACTCATTTCTAACGTATCCTTTCTGCAATAGGAATGGGATGTTTATGCTTTTTCCCACCATTGCATTTTAGAAGCAAATAACTTCACAAGATCACAGCTGAGAATTTTTATTTAAGGGTGGATTGTACCTACAGCCTCATCTGCACTGTTTGGTTTGTTTTTAAACTATTTTATTAATGGCAAATCTGAACATATAAACTCAAAATTAACAAAAGCAAACAAAAAAAAACCAGCTTATAACATAATGCCAATTGCTATGATGTTTAATGTTCTAAAAACACAAGCTCCAAATAAATGGCAAAGTTAAAATGACACTTTAAAATAACCAAGAATCAGGGCTGGTAATATGGCCTAGTGGCAAGAGTGCTTGCCTCCTATACATGAAGCCCTGGGTTCGATTTCCCAGCACCACATGTATAACAAAATGGCCAGAAGTGGTGCTATGGCTCAAGTGACAGAGTGCTAGCCTTGAGCAAAAAGAAGCCAGGGACAGTACTCAGGCCCTGAGTTTAAGGACCAGGATAGGCAAATAAATAAATAAATAAAAATAACCAAGAATCAACTAAATTTAGATAAGATTTAGCCAATATTCTTGAATGGAACTTAGTATTATATTTTTTTTTTGTTTTTTGTTGTGTGTGTGTATTTTTGCCAGTCCTGGGGCTTGAACTCAAGGCCTGAGCACTGTCCCTGGCTTCTTTTTTGCTAAAGGCTAGCACTGTGCTGCTTGAGCCACAGCACCACTTCCGGCCTTTTTCTACATATGTGGTGCTGAGGAATCGATCCCAGGGCTTCATGTATACGAGGCAAGCACTCTTGCCACTAGGCCATATTCCCAACCCCTAGCTTAATATTATATTGCATGGAACAGGCTGTTCTTGGAAATAGGAAGATTTTCCTGTTTTAACTTCACTGGAGTCACTGTTCTTTTTTTTTTTTGGCCAGAGATGTTTTAATGTACAGAAATATGGCTTCTTAACAAATTAGTATTCGATATGTACATAGTCTACAGCTATATGTGTGTGTATAAATTTAAACATATATTTATTAAGAGGTTTGGTCTTAAGTGTTTAAGTCCTCAGAGAAACAAACAAACACATAAGCAAAAGCAGTAATTATGTACTACATGAGACCAGTCATGGATACAGGATATGTTAATAAACCTGATGGTGATAACTACTGCACTGCACCATTTGTACATCTTAAATCTACACTATTTTCTTTTTTTTTTTTTCAAATTTTTATTGTCAAACTGATGTACAGAGAGGTTACAGTTTCATACGTTAGGCATTGGATACATTTCTTGTACTGTTTGTTACCTCCTCCCTTATACCCCCCTCCCTGGAGTCACTGTTCTTATTCAAGAACACAAGCAGCACAGCTTCTTGCTTCCTCTCTCCTAAAACAGGTGAGCCCAAACTCTCAAACACAAACTACTTGTGTTTCAGGTGGCTTGTGAAGGTTAATGTATTCATTCACACTTTAGATATTTTGGATTTGGAGTTGATGCTCACATGAATTAAGGATGCAGGGTTTGTTGGGATGCTGTGAATGTATTTTTTTTCTTAATGATATTTTATGAAAGACAAAGTAAAATACAGAGATTTGAAATTTCATTTTAGAAACCATTGTGGATTGTTTTTAACCTATGTAGTCATTTTACACATAGCTTACAGAATGTCTTTTGTCCGTTTTTCAGATCCAAAAAAGAATGACATCTTATACAACTTTATTTAAAATAAGGCTTAGAATCAGAATTTAGATGCAAAATGATGCCATCAATTAAAAAAGTATCACTTTATACCAATTTTGTGTATTGGTGCAACTAAAGAGCAAAGATCATTTGTCAATACTTCAAATACCATGTCCACATTCAAATTAATGTAAATGTTCTTGAAAATTAATAAGCAAGTGATTAATTTTCCACCCATTACTTATTACTTCAACAGTCTTTCAAGAAATACTACTAGTGAATGCTGGACAAAAAAATTGTGAAACCAATACTGTTGGCAGAGGAAACAAACTGTAAGTTAGGAAATTCATAAACATACATTTATTCAGGAAATACAATTACTAGTCCTTCATAGTTCAATGATTCATTCCATAAGATGAAATAGTCACAACATGTATTCTTGTAATTTGATACCAAGTCATGCTGACATTCTTTTCAGATTAGCCACAACCATATCTTCAATTAAATGCTATCTGTTTTAATGGTAAACAAAGTACTTGAGTCAATCTACTTAAGTACTTGAGCAACAAAACCCTAAAAACAAAACTAAACAAAGCAGAAGTTAAACACAAGTAAATTCATGAGTCCTAAAGAACAAGGCTACCACCGTCTAGTATTATAGTAATGGATACAGTGGCTAGGTTAATACAGTACAGAATTACCGATGACAGTATTTACTTGCAATTTTTAAACATGCTTTTTCAAATAATCTTATTTTTGTTGGATTTAAAGGGAGAGGGGTAAAAGTTTAAGTTTAAACTACTGGCAAAGTTTATTTAAAAAACAAAAAGGAATGCTAAGTACCTTTTACTACTAAGCAAAGACTGAGAAATATAGTAGGTAAAAAGTGAATTATCCTATTCTAACACTTGCGAACAGAATTTAGTGTAAAGGAAAACTTGGTGGTTCGCAAACCTGGATGTGGGATGTGCATTAGAAGCACATGCAAAGATATTGCCAGGTATCAGTCTTTTAAGCTCTTCAGGGCTTTCTAAGATGCAGCAAAGGTTGAGAACCACCTAGTCAACTCAAGAAATTTATACAAAGATGAATGGAAAGTTGGGGAAAGGAGTCATTTATGTTTGTACATTACAAGTTAAACACCTATAATATACTTACTACGTGCCAAGTTTTATTTACCAAACATTCACTAACAGGGTGAAAGTCCCTTCATGTCTTCATTTATATGAGACCACTATTATACATCTTGCTGTGAATGTATTTTATATGTCAAAAAGGCATGATCTTCAGTGATGCAGAGAGCCAAGTGTTTTGGCTGAATTTTATTCTTCCAAATTCATATTGTAAAAATCCTAACAGCCAAAGTGAATGTTCTCAGAGGTAGAACATTTGAAGAGGTAATGACCATCTTTCTGAGAAGAGATACCAGGGAAGCATGTGCAGAGAAAAGGCCATGTGGGGACACATGAAGAAGCCTGCCATTGGCAAGGTAAGGAGAGGTTTCAGTAGAATCCTCATATGCCAACAACACAACCAGGGACTTCCATTAGCCATAAATACAAGAAAATAAATTTCTGTTGTTTAAAGTCACCCAGTGTGGGTAGTTTTGTTACAGTAGCTCTAGCAAACCAGGATCCTCAGATCCCAGCCTCCTGCTGAGTAGCTAGGATTACAACCATGACCCACCACTACCTGGCCTAAATGCAAAATTTAAAGTTAAAAAAACTCTATTAAAATTTTATGTTTAATAGACTGAAATTTCTTAACTATACTACCAAAGTACAATTCATTTTTTAAAAAAGCAAAATCTGAAAATTCAACTTCACCCACATTTCTCCTTGAAAGTCACTGCTATGAAGACAAAAAGGAAGCCACCACAGAAAGAAATATTTGCAAATTACACATCTGTTAATGGATTTTCATATATAATATATATTTAAAAACCCAAATGTAAATCAATTAATAGATGTGAAAAGATACACATATGAATCATAAGAAAGTGTCAAAACCACAGTAAAGTGCTACTATACAGCTATGGTAATGTCTAAAAAAAAAACACCAAGCTAAATATTGCAAAGATAAAAAGTTCATTCACGGGGCTGGGAATATGGCCTAGTGGCAAGAGTGCTTGCCTCGTATACAGGAAGCCCTGGGTTCAATTCCCCAGCACCACATATGTAGAAAATAGCCAGAAGTGGCACTGTGGCTCAAGTGGCAGAGTGCTAGCCTTGAGCAAAAAGAAGCCAGGGACAGTGCTCAGGCCCTGAGTTCAAGGCCCAGGACTGGCAAAAAAAAAAAATTAATTCACTGCTAATGACTATGAAGTGGTCCAACTAACTTTGAAGAGTGGTCTGTGAGTTTCATAGACAATAAATCTACACTATATTATACAACCCAGCTATTAAACAGTCCCAAGTGTTTATCCAAAAGAAAGCAAAGCAAATGTCCACAGATTTGCATTCTAAAACTGCTTTATTTGTATTTGTCAAAACCTGAAAACAACTCAAATGTCTTCAAATAAGTAAATGGTTAAATAAACTGTGATATATTATTATAAAGGGATACTGTCCAACAAGAAAAACAACATGTACAATATTAGCAAAATTCTAAGTATGCTGAATGAACTGAGTGCTGGTGGCTCATCAATCCTGAATACCTTGAAGGCTGAGATCTGAGGATCACAGTTCAAAGCCATCCTGGGCAGGAAAGTCTCTCATACTCTTAACTCCAATTAATGACCAGAGAGCCAGAAGCAGAGCTGTGGCTCAAGTGGTAGATTATTAGTCTTGAGTGAAAATATTATGGACAATGCCAGACCCTGAGTTCAAGCCCCCAGGACTGGCACACAAGAAAAGTATTGAACTCTATAAGACAGAACTGATACACAAAAAAATTTAGGCTAAGGCCAAAAACTGAAAAATATACAGCAGGAAGATTAGCTGATTTAGTCTCAAAGGGAAGGTATTCCCATGAGCATGGAGCAGGAAGCATGAGGATGTAGCCTGAAATGCCTGGGAGAGAGCTTCTCCCATCACCTCAGAGGAAGGGTGGGCCACATCCATACCTGCTGAGCTCTTACTGCCTGCATCCTCATCTTCCCAGGACTTCTCAGTCACCTGATTGAAAAGACTTTCAGCAGGGTTCCTCCCCTTGTTCCAGCTGTGTGATGAGTTTGTGTTTGGAAAATGCAATTGCTGCTCATAGGAAACAAAATCAAGGTGACCTTAAGCTAGTAACCTTTAAGAGGCTATCACAGAACTCAGCCAAACGAAATGATAAGGAGGTGCGGAGATGGGGGTCAAAGATGTCTAAATGCTCAGAAAGTTTGAGCAAGGGTAGGAAATCCTGGATCTAAAGGCTGTATAATGATTCTGCTGTGTGCTTGAGTGATTGAAAAATCCTCCTCCATACGAAGTAAGGTAACTTTAGTGGTCCAGTCACTGAGATAACCTAGAGAGGTCCAGCATGAAGATGCAATGTCACTGATCTCACACACTCACACACACACACGCCACAAATACTACATACACATACACACACACACACACACACACCACTACAACATATGAACAAACTCTGAGAGGATTGGTGGAAAACTTTCTGCACCAAAGATATGGCACCTATTAGACAAAAGCTTAAGATGGGGCTGGGAATGTGGTTTAGTGGTAGAGTGCATGCATGAAGCCCTGGGTTCAATTCCTCAGCACCACACACAGAAAAAACCGGAAGTGGCACTGTGGTGGCTCAAGTGGTAGAGTGCTAGCCTTGAACAAAAGAAGCTCAGGGCTGACACCCAGGCCCTGAGCTCAAGGCCCAGGAATGGCCAAAAAAAAATATTTTTTAAAGCTTAAGATGCCTGTAGGCAGCTTCTGGAAGCTCAGACATGCTGGCCTTACCAGTGAAACGAGGCGACCATAGTTCAGCATTACTTCCTTGCACAGGGTCCTGTGGGCAGGGCTTTGTAGCTTCTACGATCTTCTGGGTGAAGGCCACAGCCGTAGTACAAACACATCCCGGCTCACTGAAGAACCAGATGTGCCCAGTAATAAGTTTAAGCTATTAACTAGGACCAAAGAAGGAAGAGGGGTGCCCTTAGGCCCCCACATGAAATTTATAGATCCTGCTGTTTGCCCTGACTCCTCCTTCAAACTCACCGTGGCCGCCACCCAGCCACATGGGCCCTAAAGAACCGACATCGATGGCCAGCACTTGCCTCTCACCAACACCGACGACTGCATCACCAGAAGACCAGCAACACTTCCCAGGGTCAGTGGAGGGTCCAATGGTGGGATTCGGACCGGCCCTAGGCGCCTGAGGCACGGACCGGAACTTGGGGAGCCCTCCTCCAGAAAGCTGCCCCGGCCCTAAGGACAGGACACAGTGACCGCCCCAAACCCCACGGGGACCCCACTTGGAAACGCCCTCCCCCCCCCCCCCCCCGGACTCTCCTCCGAAATGGACAGCTAGCACACAGACCCCACGCCCGAAGACCACCTCGGCCGCCAATGCCTCTCCTCCGTGAAGGAGGGGCCAGGACACCCTTCGGGCGCCCCCCCCCCCACCCCAACCTGGAGCCAGAGAAACAGTCGCCTCCGGCCACAACGCCTGGAGCTGCAGTACTAGGCCCAGACTGCCCAGAGGCACAAACTACAATACCCACACGGCCCTGCGGCCGCCAGTACACTACCCGCACTGCCCCAGGGCAAACTACAATACCCACATGGCACTGCGGCACGCGCTACACTACCCACAAACTCTCGGGAAGAGCCTTCAATACCCAGAATGCCGTGAAGGGCGGGGCCAAAGTATCCTGATTCCGCCACTGGCCCTGGACTTCAGGCTGCAGCATCTGCTTCTTTTTCCCTGCAGATAACTTTAGGACAGCTTTCGTCTCGTATTCATAGACTACACAAAAGGTATGTAGGATCTTGAAATTGAAAAAAATCAGAAAAGGATAGCCCAACCCTTAAGTACATAAGAAGGGTGGTTTAGGTAAGTATTAGTCACCAATTTGAAAAATGTTACCTACCTAGATGCTTGTCTTTCACCTCGCAGGTTTACCCCATGCTTTTACACTAGTGTTTTTTGTTTTCTGTTTGCGGGGCCTGGGGCTTGGACTCAGAGGCTGCGCCACTGTCCCTGAACTTTTTTGCTCATAGCTATTGCTCTACGGGCTGCATGTCCAACTTTTTGGTGGTTATTGAAGTCTCATGGTCTTCTTTCCTGCCCAAGCTGGTTTCGAACTGCAGTGCTCTTAAGTAGCTAAGATTATAGGCATGTGCCACCAGCTTCTTGGCACCAGTGTTTTAAATAACAGCATGTATGAATGCATTTTTTTTGGAGTGCGAGAAATGCTGAGGGGAGAAATTAAAGATGATTCTAAATTTTATGTTTAAAATCGATATAACTGTGATGCATGACACATACAACAATATGAATGAATCGCAATATCCATACATAGTGAAAGAATTCACATAAAAAGAATACATTCTATTCTATTCCATTTACATAATATTCTGGAACAGGACACATTATAAGTGCAGAAAACAGATACAAAGTTCCCAGAGAAGTGGTGGAATTTTATCTTCCTAGAACAACAAAAATGTTAAATGAATGTGGAAGTGGTTACAGACTATACATTGTCAAAATTCGTAAAAATGTACTCTTTAGTAAATTCATTGCTTATAGATTATATTTAAATAAAGCTGACTTTGTAGTTTAAAAGCTACAGCTGTACACATTCCTAAATCCAGCCCATTCCAGAGTGTGTTGGGGGGTGGGGAGTAAATGGGGCTTGAACTCAAGACCTAGGCACTGCCCCTCAGCTTTTTCTGCTCAAGGCTAGAGCTCTTCTGAGTCACACCTCCACTTCCAGCTTATTGCTGGTTAATTGGAGATAGGAGGCTCATGAAGGAAGACTTTCCTGCCTGGGCTGGCTTTGAACTAGGATCTTCAGATCTCAGCCTCCAGAGTAGTTAGAATTACAAGCATGAGGCACCAGTGCCCTGACAGCCATTCCATTTTAAGAATCTATTCTACAGATGGACAAGATGTAAACAACATATGTTTACAAGCTCATCACAACATTGTTTACAATGCCTCACTAAATTGAGAGCTAAGAAGTAAGACTCTGCTTTTTTCACTTTGAGATTTTTGAATCATATTAATATATTCATTAGTAAAAGACCGGATTTTAGGTTATTTCCATGGTATAGATGAGAAATTTTGGTGGCCTGGGCAAGGGTGCCCTGCCTGGAGCAGCTTATTCAGCGCCCACCCACCCCCCGCCCCCCCCCCCCAGCCCCAACCTCTTTCCCTCTCATCTGTGAAATGACTCTTCATTCCTAGGACTTTCTTCCAAGTTTCAGGGTGCTGTACCCTTGTTCTGAACTCTGAATATTAAAGGCACTCAAGAACAGGGAGAATATAAAGGATCAGGATTCTTTGCCAGTTTAGGATCAGGGTCTCAGTGAGGACTTCAAGTGTTGTTTGACAAAATTACCACCAGATGGCAGCATGGCTCTGTTCCCCGAAGACTCATGGCTACCTATGAAAAGGTCACTGAGCACTTGAAATATGACTAATTCTAAAAATTGTTTTACCATGTAAGACACACATGGAATTTTTGAGACTTGGTTAAAAAAAACACACAAATATTCCATTCATGTATTATCATTGATTATATGTTGAAACTAATGTATATATAGTGAGTTAAATAAAAGATTTAAAATTATTTCCACCTGCTTTCTTTTCTTTGTACTTTTTGACATGACTACCAAAATTTTTAAATGTATACATGTAAATCACATTGTATTTCTACTGAACAGTGCTTTATGGACTCTCTGTAAAACCTCCCAGCAGAATCAACAGGAAGCCAGAGCCAGGGCTGGATGTCATAGAATTACTTCACCAGCACAGCAAAGCCCTGAAATCAAGAAGGGAACCTCTAGCCATCCTTTCTTCTCTTATGAGGCAAGCAGTCTACCCCTAGGCCATATTCCCAGCCCCCTTTCTTCTCTCTTAGACTATGAGGTCTCCAGGGGATTCCGTAAGGCAGCTCCTAGGAGCCAGTACTGCACTCACCATGCCACACTGCATCTGCAATCTCAGTGGCCCTGACATCCAAGCAATTTCAAGTGAAGAAACAGAGTCAGAGCCGAACAGGGACCACCAACATTCATCTCACAGGTGAGGTGTAGGACTGTACATAGAAGTCACATGACTTCCTGAATCATCATATATATATATATGTATATATATTTGCCTTAAGATTCATATTTTGTTCTTTGGGTTGTTTTTTCAGTACTGGGGTTTGAACTCAGGGTCTTGTGCTTGCTGGACAGGCAATCTAGCCCTGTCTGTCCTCCTATATCACACTTCCTGCTCACTAACTAAGGTCTCCTGAGAAAGGGAAGCATCTTCCTATGTCTCCACTGCTCATCTCTTCTGTGCCCATGGATTGTTATCTGGAAATCATAAAGTGAGAAGCTATATTAGACCACTCAGTGGATAAGACTTTACAAGTGAACAGGAGCTAGTTCTCAGCACATACTGTCTGTGGAACGGAACAATCTAGAAGTGAGACCAATGCACCGACTTTGTTGGGCACTTGCTTCATACCAGGCCCTGTGATTTCTTTCACCTCATGTAATCTACATGGCATCTGTCAAAAGTAGGTGCCGTTACCCATTACCTACATTTTTCAATAGAGGAAACAGACCGAGAGATTTCCAGAAGCTAGTCTTATAGTTGTGTAGCAAGCCAGGGCTTCCTGAACATGTCTTTCTCGGGTTTGAATCTCAGTGATCTAAATACACATACACACACACACACACACACACACACACACACACACACACACACACACACAAATTGACAAGAGCTAATCTATTCCTGGGTTTCCCTTAACTCTCTGTTAAGGAAATATCCTCAACTTGTAAAACCTACAGTCAACATTACACTGAAAACTTTCCCACAAATTAAAAAATGGTACACAAAGCTGTTTACTCACTTCTATCCAACACCACTTGCTTTCAACATGTAGTCAGAGACTACATAAAAAGACTACATAAAAAGAAATCACTAAATTAATTCAACACATCTACAGTGGAAGTGATTCACAAATGGCATAATTATGTATGTAGATAACAAACGGCAAAGACTAATGTAGTTAGTTAATATAACAGATGTGGCAAAATAAGAACAATACACAAAACTCAATTCTCTTTTTGTAAAAAAAAAACAATCTAAAACATTAAAATAAAATACCAAAGTATCCCAAACGATGAAATTATGAAAGATGTTACAAAAGGTTTGTAAAACCTGAAAACTAGAACATAGTTTGGAGGCATTTTTAAGGTCCTTTTTTAGCTTAAAACTAAACAAACCCAGCAGAGGTACCCAGTAGACACTATTTTGAAAGTGAACTATACAACTTGTGGGCAGGGACTAGAGGGGGACACTGGCTTTTTTTTGGGGGGGGGGGTCAGTCATAGGGTTTGAACTCTGGGCCTGGGTGCTGTCCCTGAGCTCTTCAGTTCAAGGCTTGTGCTACAGCACTTGCCACAATGCCACTTTCTGCAAGGGGAAACTGGGAAAGAGCAAAGGAAGGAGTGATCTTGCCCAAAAAGAAATGTAGTCTTTACCTGACTTATGAAATGGGAGTCTCTATACATCACCTTAATAATAATTTTCATGTAAAATAAACTGAAAAACAAAGGTTATTGTAATTCTGGAGATTAAAGTCTTAAAATCAAGGTGACAGCAGGGCTGTGAACATTCTGGAAGCCCAGGGGAATGTTTTCTTAACTTGTCCAGCTGCCCATTCCTTAGCAAGACTTCCTTCTCCTATCTTCAAAACCAGCTGTGTCATCTTCAACGATCCTCTGACCTCCATATCAACATCATCTTCTCCCTCTCTTTTCGTTCTTCCTTTTTTTTAATTTTTGGTACATGTCCTGGGGCTTGAATTCAGGGCCTGGGCACTGTCCCTGAGCTTTTATTCTCAAGGCTTCTGCACTACCATTTGAGCCGCAGCTATATTTCTGGCTTTTCTGGCAGTTAACTAGAGAATCTCATGGGCTTTCCTGCCCCGGCTGGCTTCAATACTCAGATCTCAGCCTCCTAAGCAGGTAGGATTACAGACTTGAGCCACCTGCACCCTTTGTTTTCCTATTTATTTTTAATTATCTTTACATAGTCATACAAAGGGATTTCAACTCAACATGTCAATTGGAGTCCAATGCATCTTGATCAGTGTCACCTCTTCCACCATTCTCCCCCTATATGCACATTGAGTATTATAGCTATGTTCATCTATCCCTGTGTGCATGCCTGTAATTGCAGCCTTTGGAGGCCAAATCAGGAAGGCCACTGAGCTACATAATGAATTCCAGATCACTCTGTACATACAGTGAGACTAAAATACTCAGAACTTATTTTTTAAAGTTTTGTGGAAATTGAGAGGCTAGAGGAGAGTGGGATGGCTTAGAGCACTTAAGCACAAAGCCCTAGGTTCAATCCAGAACTGAAGAGAGAGAGAGAGAAAAAAAAGAGAGAGGTTAGCTCTAACATTCATGTGAAAATACAAAAGCTTAGGAAAGTCAAAACAACTTTGCAAAAAGCAGAACAAAGTTGTAAGGTTAATATAAAGCTAAACAAAGGAATGGAATCTGATCATATTATTTTACATCTATGTATAGAACACCACAATGAAACTCTTTTGTACTATTAATATGCACTAATTTTTACAAAAAGCCAGGTACAGCAGCTGATGCTTATAATCACAACTGCTGAATTGACAAAGATTGGGAAAATTATACCTCAAGACCTGCAAAACATCAGCAATGCCCACATTGATCAATTAGTTGGTTTTGTGAGTTTGTTGGTACAGGGCTGAAATCACAGCTTTGGAAGTATAAGTAAAATGACAGTCTAGGCTACCCAGGCAGAAAATTCAAGACATTTCCTGAAAAATAACTAAAGCAAAAAGAGCTAAGTGAAGGAGCATGGCTCAGTGGTAGAGTGCCTACCTAGCAACCACAAGGCCTTGATTTCAAACCCCAATAACAACAGAAGCAACAAAAAGAATCTCACTGTGGCAAAGATTCAATTATAAATAAATTGTTCTGTACACTTAACACAATTCCTATCAAAATCTCAGCAAGGCTTTGGTAGACATAGATAAGCTTCTAAAATCTGAGTGGAAAGGCATAGAACTTAGAAGAGCTAAAACAATTTCAATTGTTTAACTGAAACAATTTTAAAAAGAATAATGTAGGACCTTACTATAAATGTACATCAATCAAGAACAGTGTGTTTGGAAGAGTAATGGACATAGAACAATGAACTCTTAAACAAATACATAAGTAGGAGAAGGAAGACTATAAGGAGTATAAACTTGATAAGTTTATTAAGTACAAAAAATGAGAAGCTTATGCTGGGGATGTGGCCTAGTGGCAAGAGTGCTTGACTCGTCTACATGAGGCCCTGGGTTCAATTCCCCAGCACCACATATACAGAAAATGGCCAGAAGTGGCGCTGTGGCTCAAGTGGCAGAGTGCTAGCCTTGAGCAAAAAGAGGCCAGGGACAGTGCTCAGGCCTTGAGTCCAAGCCCCAGGACTGGCCAAAAAAAAAAAAGAAGAAGCTTAGCATGGTGGTATACACCTGTAATCCAGCACTCAGAAGGCTAAGGCAGGAGGATCCTAAATTCTGAGGCCTATGTAGGTTATATGGCAAGACACCTTCCCAAAGAAACAAAAACATGACAGAAAGGGGTAAAACTACCTTCACATATCAGCTCCCAGTTCATTATAAGATCTTCTTACATCAAAATGATACATATTTGCAAGCTGGATGCCTGTAGCTCATGCCTGTAAGCCTAGCTACTTAGGAGGCTGAGATCTGAGAATTGCAGTTAGATGTTATCTGGCCAGCAAAATCCAAAAGGCTCTTATCTACCATCAACCACCAAAAAGCTGGAAGTGGAGCTATGGCACAAGTGTTAGAGAAGTCGCCTTGAGCAAAGGAGCTCAGGAACAGTGCCCAGGCCTGAGGTCAAGCCCCAGGACCACCACAAGATACATCCTTGCTTCCATATTCATCTAAAATACTGGAGCAGTAAGGGGGACTTTTCTTCATTAGGGGATGTCACAAATACAAGTGGTCCATCAACTTTTGCAGCCAACCTTCCTTACCATGAGCAGAAAAGAGGTCCACATAGTGACCTAAGCACTGAAATTGACTAGAGTTGCATACCTCCGATATAGTGAGAAGCCTAAGTATGCATCATGAAAGAAAAATCTGATAAATCAAGATTTGAACAAAATTACAAACTTTAGCTTTTCAAAAGACACTTATCCAAATGAAAAGGCACAGACTGGGCAAAGATATTTGTAAAGCAAATTTTGGACAAAGGATGTGTACTTAAGAGTATAAAAGATGAAATAAGCAAAGCAATTTTTTTTAATGGTCAAAGACATGAGCAAGATTTTACCAAGACTCAAGAAGGGTCACTATGTCCATGAAAATAAAACAAAAAGAAAATCATTGTGATAATGTGAATCATTAATCATTGTGATAATGTGAATTAAAACTTGGAAGATTAAAAAAAAAAGCTACAAGCCAGTGGCTCACACCTTCTCAGAAGGAATATGTAGATCATACATCAAAGCTGGTCTAGGCAGTAAACTCTGTGAGACTCCTAGCTCCAATTAACCAGTAAAAAGCTAGAAGTGGAGATGTGGCTCAAATGGTAGAGCTCCAGGCTTGAGCAAACAAACTAAGGGACAGCATCCAGGCCTGAGTACAAGCTCTAGTACCAGCAAAAAAAAGGGAAAGAAAAAACGTTGGTTGATCCTTTCTCCCACTCCCCAACCCCACCCCAGTCCTTGGACTTGAACTCAGGGCCTGGGCACCATTGCTGAGCTTTTTTTGCTCAAAGCTAGCTCTCTTACCACTTGAGCCACAGCACTTTTGACTTCTGTGTATGTGGTAGAGGAATGGAACCCAGGGCTTCATGCCTGGAAGGCAAGCACTCTACCACTGAGCCACATCCCTAGCCTGTCGGTCAATATTTTTTGCATTGCTTTTAGGTCGTATTTTCATCTAATCATTACTCTTTCCTTTTAGTTCTGGATTTGGTGTGGTTTTTTTTTTCTACTGCCTTGAAATGAAACAGGTTTGAGGGTTTTTTGTTAAGTGCTAAAAATTACTATAAACTTCACTTAGTACTGCTTTTTCTCACTGTTACTCATTTCATAAGTTTAAAGTTTCAGGAGTTATTGTCCAAAAAGAAATGTACTCTGTAGCTGACTTTATAACTGTACATCATCACCTTTATAATAACAATAAATGTTTTGAGTTATAAAGTTTCCTTTCTTAATTTCTTAGTTTCTTCATCCACTGGTTGTTCAAGAGTATTTACAATTTCCATAAATTTGTATAGCTTCTAAAGTTTTTTGTTGTTGTTTTTTTTGCCAATCCTGGGATTTGAAATCAGAGCTGGGCACTGTCTCTGATCTTCTTTTCCTCACGGCTAACAATTGAGCCACAGCACCACTTCCAGCCTTTTGTTTATGTGGTACTGAAAAATCGAACCCAGGGCTTCATGCATGCTGCAAGCACTCTACCACTAAGTCACATTCCCAGCCCTACAGGGATTTTGTTCTTGACTTCGTTTTTTTCACTATGGTTGAAAAAGATATGATTTCAAGTTTTTCAATTTGCTGAGGGTTATCATGACCAGTTCTAGAGAATGTCCCATGAGCTTATGAGAAAAATGTGTACACCCAGGCAGTTGGCTCAAGCCTTTAATCCCAGCTATTCAGGAAGAGGATATCAAAAGGACCGCCGCTTGAGGCCAGTCCAGAAAAAGCAAGACTTTTATCTCAATAATCCAGGATGGTGGCACTTGCCAGTGGTACATGTATGTGGGGACCACAGACAGGTAGAATAGCAACTTAAGCTAGCCTTGGTCAAAAGCACAAGTCTCTACCTGAAAAATGAACCAAAAAGGGCTAGGGCATGGCTCAAGAGGGACATTTGCCTAGCAAACACAAGGCCAAGTTCAAACCCAGGACTATTGAAAAACAAAGAGCAAAGAATGTGTGTCCAGCAGTTATTGGATGAACTATTGTTAGGTCCATCTGGTATTGGATGCATAGTTTATTGTCTCTATAATCTGTCTGAAATTGGTGTTAAAACCCACTATATTGAAGTCTCTCCCATTAATATGCTTTATAGATTTAGCTAGTCTGATATTGGACTCATGTTATTTCCTTTTGCTGAATAAACCTTTATCATTATGTAATAATCTGCATCTCATTTTACCACCTTTAATTTCTGCTTTATCTAAGTAGGGCTATTCTTACTTTTAGTGGGAGGGCTAATGGATTCTACTCAAATAGGGTTTTTCAGTCCTTTGCTTTCTGCCTGTATATGCCCTTAGAGGTGAAGGGAAGTTTATTTTCTTGAGATCAGGCCTCAACCCCAATATCTGATGCTTTTGCTAACTGAAGCTCTACCAACTGGACCTCACCTCCAACCCCCAGAGTTTCTTAAGCAAGTCTTCTATTTTTTTCCAACCATTTTTCTTTTTTTGCCAGTCCTGGGGCTTGAACTCAGGGCCTGGGCACTGCCCCTGAGCTTTTTTGCTCAAGGCTAGCACTCTACCACTTGAGCCACAGCGTCACTTCTAGCTTTTTCTGTTTATGTGGTACTGAGGACTAGAACCCAGGGCTTCATGCATAAGCCACATTCCCAGCCCCTCTCTACATTTTTAATTGGAAAACTTAATATACACTTAAGGTAATTACACACAAGTAATTTTGCTTATTTCTCATTTTATTATAGTTGCTTTCTCCCCCTATTCCTTCTTTGTTAAATATCTCAAGCAGTCTTTAGACTCCTTTAAAGTTTTTGGTGTTATTTTTTTCTTTTTATGATTTCCATGAGGGTTACAAAAAAGTCCTGTTAATTCTAAGAAGCTATACTGAAATGAAGGAACAAATAGTGACTCTTGTTTTCGTTTTGTTTTTTGCCAGTCCTGGGGCTTGGACTCGGGACCTAAGTACTGTCCCTGGCTTCGTTTTGCTCAAGGCTAAGCATTCTACCTCTTGTGCTACAGCACCACTTCTGGCTTGTTCTCTTTATGTGGTGCTGAGGAATCAAACCCAGGGCTTCACGCGTGCAAGGCCAACACTACCACTAAGCCACATTCTCAGCCCAGGAACATATAGTTTTTTTGTTTTTTTTTGCCAGTCCTGGGCCTTGGACTCAGGGCCTGAGCACTGTCCCTGGCTTCTTTTTGCTCAAGGCTAGCACTCTTACCACTTGAGCCACAGCGCCACTTCTGGCCATTTTCTATATATGTGGTGCTGGGGAATTGAACCAAGGGCCTCATGTATACGAGTCAAGCACTCTTGCCACTAGGCCATATTCCCAGCCTATAGTGATTCTTAAAGACAGAAAAAAAAAAAAAAAAGATATACTAGTAAAAAGAATTTTACACTTGGGACTCTATGATTCTACATTTCCAATTGTTCATGTCCCATTAGTCTTTGTTCTGTACTACTTAATATTATTTAAGATTCCTCCTGAGAAGTCTGCCATCGAATTCCTTTTTCTTGCTGTTTTGACAACAGTTCAAAACATTTTACAGCTTGATTATATGGGATAATCTGGGGATAGATGTGGTTGGTTTCAATCTGTATTAACTCTTCCACAATTGTTTATATCCTCTAGATTTGAAGTTTTCCTACTATCTCTGTGAAGCATTCTAATCCCTTTGACCTTCCCAAGACCTTCTCAAACCCTAATGCTTTTGCAATGCTGGCCTTAAGTCACAATGGTGTTTTATCCTCTGCACTTTTTTCCCTGCATATTTTCATATAGCCTGTCTCAAGCTTCATGACTCCTGTCTGATCTATTTTTTTCAACTCCTGCCTTGTACTGAAAAAATTTGGCCTTGTACTTGCTAGGCCAATTTACTACCACTTAGCCCTCTTTGCTTTTTTCAGTCTAGTTGTACACAAGCTGGCATGGATCCTATGCATACTTCCCATGAGTAACAGGTATGTGCCACTACACCATTACTGGTTAAAGGGGGGTGGAGGGTCTCAATAATTTGTTGTCCAGCTGATGGTAACCTGATTTCTCCCAAACTCACCTTCCCAAGCAACTTGATTAGATGTGAATCAAGGTACCAGGCCTTTTAAAAAAGATAAATAACTCCAAACTGTTCAGTTTCTATGAGTTTGCAAATTCAACTCAAGGCCTTGCATTTTGCTAGGAAAGTAATCTACCACTTAACCTATACTCCCAGTTCGTTTAGGTACGAGAAAGGGTAATCCACATGTCAAACATCAGTCTGGGATGGAACAGGACCAAATACTGCTGCAGGAACCAGCCTGTAATCAGGGCATTACTTCAGGGGGACCAACCCAGGCTCCAATGAAACACCTTGCGTCTACCTCTGGTTCTCCTTCACCCAAGCATTTACTCCAAGATGTGCAGCCTGAGGCTGGAAGAGGAATGGAGCAATTGATCCTAGAGCCATCAGTGCTAAAATACTAGAGCCTACAGCCCACATTAGGATCCAAACTGCTATTGGCTAACCAAGGGATGATGGCTATAGTGCAAGAGGTCTCATTTGGCACCAGGGCATGACTAAAGGCTGCCCATGAGCATTTAAGTGGGGGCTTTTACCAGCCTGAAATTGTGAAAGTACTAGGCTCTCTGGTTCTCATGTACCCCTTCTAAGGCTGCAATTCCATTTCATGTGCCAAGTGGGAGGGGTTGGGAGAACAAGTCACTTCCACAAGGCTAGTGCTAAGTGGGGTCTTCTAGCCATAGAAAACCTGTCTTTGATGTGCACACCCATACCCCATGCTGCAGCTGGCAAAACAGGCTTACATAGTTCACCAACCCAGGGAAACGGACTCCAGTTTTGTCTGGTGCACTTCACAGAAGCAGGCCCAGCACTGAGTTCCAAGGTAATAAGTCCAATACTCCCATACTTGCCCTACCTTCCAGTTGCCTGAAGGCGGCTAGGGCAGTCTCCTAACTGGCCAACATGTCAAATGTAACACTAAATAGTAATGGTTCAACAGTTCAAATGTCAAAACTATTGAGCCTCATGGCCACATTTCATGGTTGTATGATCAAAGTATATCACACAACCATGTTCAAAAAAGGTGCAAGCACAAAGCACTTTCTAACCCAGAAACAGGAAACCGTTTCCCATCATTCCTTACATTATCCCTAAACCAAGAGCAAAGCACCTTTCCAAAGGAAGGACGCATACCTTAATGAGATTGTGATTCCAACAGGACAATTGGGTAGAAAACCCAGTCCACCACAGTACATCTTTAGCAAAAATCTCTAGCTTCTCTAGAAGTCCTGTTGTCCCCTTAGTTTGATCATGCACATCTGTTTATATTACCTCCTGCTCTGGACTGCCCTTCCCCCACCTAAAGATAGTATCCTCCTGTACTATCTTTCAGCTGTTTCCTTACATGATAGGCCAATTATAGCAGTCCTGCTGACAAGATGCCTAGAGTGGAAGATGTGTTTTAGTAATGGCCAAAAGGTAAACCAGAAACCCAGGACACTCATTCCAAAACTTGTGTATCAACACTGAGCTGAGCTACCCTATTGCTTTGAAACTCTTAACTATTTTTTGAAACTAAACCAACCCCCACACTTTGGCTGAGGGGGAAATAAATTTTAGGTCAAACTAAAATCGCCAAGTTGTGGGTTTCAAGCAAGAATACAATTTCACAATCTAAGAGGTCCAAATTTGATTCCTTCACATCAGCTACGGAACCAGTAAAATATGAAGGTAACATCCAACCCGTTTCTCACGTTTCCCACTTCCCACTGTTGATTATGCTATTTCCTAAGAACACACATAAAGCAGTACATATGAAATTGATGTGCTTTGCCACACTTTTAAAGTCTGATTTTAAATAACTGCAGCACATTCCAGAAGCCTTAGTAGTTGCTGAGTGCCAGTGGCTCACATCTTTAATACTCGTTACTCAGGAGGCTGAGATCTTTTGAGAGTTTTGGAAGCAACCCAAGGAAACAAATCAGACTCATCTGCAATTAACCAGCTCAAATGGTAGAGTGCCAAACCTATACTTATTCTAAAGGAGACTAAGCACCCCTGTGTTTAAAATGCAACATGTCAAGAACTTACTTCCTCCTCTCCCTTTTCCAAAGGGAGGTGAAAGAGGACTATAAGCTTTACTAAATTTCCTTTCAAGCTTTATATCTTGGAGTCCTTTAAACACACTACTGTTTATAAATGGTGAAAAAATAAAATTACCTTAGGATGCTAAGAACTAGCACCCTTCCTTGTGTGGAAATGTCTGGAGAAATTTGAAAAGTAGATTTTCCTCAAGGTCTTCTTGAAGAGATTCAAAGAGCAAGAACTATTCAAGCAAATAAAGGAAGGTATCCTATATGCAGATTTAATTTTATGTACAAACTCACACAAGTGATTACGCAATTAGAAGAGCTGAGTATTACTTGCATAAGCTTACGACAATTTGTAAATGCAACCAGAAAATAACTGCTAATGAAAACTGAAACTGAGTACTTGTAACTCAATGACTGAGCATTTTCACTGACATCCTCAGTAACAGAGACAAAAAAAGGAAAAAAAAGCACAAGTTTTAAAGTATGTAATGGCTTTATTGAAGACATTATGTCTAGCAAAGTACAGCAACTCTACGATCCTAAAAAACATTTATAATTATGGACCCTCTAGTCTTTGCATACATAAAACAGACTTAAAGGGCTATACAGAATGAGCTACTTATTACAATTATATCCCATACCATGCAAGGCTGCCTTAAACACTACCCTCAATTTAAATGAAGATAAAGGCAGAAACTTCCCAAGAGTATTAACAAATAGTTTTGCAAATGTTTTCTTTCAGACATAACATTGGGACTACAGACAAGAATGCTGATCATTATTTGTAAGGTCACAGAAAGGGAGTGGGAATAGGAAAAAAAAAACAAAACACCTGCTTTCCCAAAACCTCAGTGACCCCCAACAAAAAGCAACCAGGCAAACTTTCGAAATCCCCAAGTCTTATAAGTGGACTTCCCAAAAGAACATATTGGCAACAAGCTGTTTACTAATCATTAAGGCACACAATGCTATCTTTAGTATTTCTGTAACATTTTCATATATGAGAAAACCTGCAGAAAGAACTCTGCTTACACCAAAGTGAAGTAGCAAGTATAAGGTAACGTGGAATAATAAGGCCCTAAGAAAGGCAGCAGGTCGTATAGTTACCTCCTTGTGGGCAAAATCCCTGCCCTAAAACTATGCAACCTACTACCTCTTCCTAGGAACCCATTTTATTCTTGTTGGTCTTCTACTTGACAGATGCACTTCAAAATACCAGTTAAATTAGGCTTTAATTCTTTGAGTTTTGTTTCAAATAAAACCATTAAGAATTTTTTCACTGGTCCTTAAAATTACTGAAATAGGATATTGGTTAAAAAAAAAGGCAGGAAATCTCAATCTCAAGTTATAAGAGTTATAAAACAATTCAGTTACATTAGAGGATGTATCACATTGTTAGAATCACATTTACTTAAAATATCAAAATGTATATATCAAACTTCTTGATCCTTGAATTACATACAGTAAGCAGAAGAAATTTTGATCACAATTTTTATAACTATTAAAGTTTTTAGCAGGCTAGATGTAAACTTAAGCTCACCAAATACAAAGCAAGCTGAGAGTGCTAGCACACACACAAGAAAAAAAGAGATAAAGAGGGATGGGAATGTGGCTTGGCAGTAGAGTGCATGTCTAGCATGCATGAAGCTCTCAGCATCAGATAAATAGAAAAAGCAAAAGCTGAAAGTGGCACTGTGGCACAAGTAAGAGTGCTAGCCTTGAGCAAAAAGAAGCCAGGGACAGTGAAGGCCCAGTTCAAGCCTCAGGACTAGCAAAAAGGGGGGGGGGGAGGGAAAGGGAAGAGGAGGAGGAGGAAGGAAGGTGGGGGAAGGGGAAGAGGAAGAGAAAGAGGAAAAAAAACTTTGAGAGACTATCACTCTCCAGAAATGTATTTCTGGGTATTTTTAGGAAATACATTATTTTTCATAATTCAATACACTTACATAGCTTGGCTACTAGGTAAAATGGTCCCTCAAGTAATAAATAAATGGTAAATTTATTTTCTTCCAGACCACAAATGTGTTTCCAATCGCAGGGGTAGATATCCACACTAAAGGGCACATGACAAAAAAGAAAACCCACAAATGTGACATTATGCATAGTTATCAATTTAACTTTTAATTTAACAAAGAATTTCCTCAGGTAACTATATTTTTCTTTGACACAGTGAAAGGCAATGAGTGTCAGTTTCCCACCAATGCATGTATGCCCGCCCAGTTTAGTACAAAGACAAAATCCCCATCCAAGTGTCCAAGATAAATTGAGTCAGGCCCAATCAAGCCAGTTTTATTTCATGTAGCAATCTTATTACAAATCTTTACTAAGATTTGGTATAAACAGAAAAAAAATTTATTAAGAAGCAACTTCTTCACCTCCACATTTTGGTAATTTTCCCTTTTCCTAAAATAAGATCTTATGAACAGCAAACATTTAAAGCGGAGGGCTTATCTAGCTTTGCTTAAATCCAAAACAGCATAGTTTGGCCACTGAAGAAACTTAAAACATGGGCCTTTGTGGATGCTAACATTCAAGTAGGTTTTTCTTTTTTCCTTTTCTTTTTGTTGGTGGTACAAAGATTTGAACACGGGGCTTCACACAATTAGTTGGCTTTCTTGCTCAAGGCTAGCACTCTACCTACTTGACCCATGCCTCCAAATCATTTTTTGCTGGTTAGAGATGCAGGTCTTGAGGCTGAGTAACTGGGACATTACACATGGAGAGCCACCAGCACCGAGCTTCAAGTAGACTGTTCTCATATTTTCTTTTTAGCAACAAATCACTGACTTTCCCAGAGGACACTTTTAGGTGATTGCCCAAAATATCAAGTTTTGAGAGCAACTCTGCTGAGGTCTTAGCAACTTACCAGGGAGCAAGTGTAAAATCCAGAGCCCGTATCTCCTTTCCCAGGCTGGCAAATAAAGCCCATCCAAACCAACATACCAATAAAGCAGTGTTTTAAAGCATTTTCCAAGACCACTGAAACTCAGTGAGAATACTCTGTGATTCTTATTTAGTTTACATCTCTTCTGATTTGTGTGTACCTCGACTAGCCAGTGTCTCTCATCCTAGACACAACCAATAAACTTGCTCTTAATCCCCAGGCCTGGATTTCTATTAAGGATTCCTGAAGCATACTTACTTTAAGATTTTTGCTTAATTTTAGTTTTCTGAAATATATTTAAGAATTAGAAACATTAGATCACCATACACTAGGAGAAAATACAAGGAATGTCAAAATTCATCACTTTCATGATATTTAGAGAAAAAATATGTAGCAAGTCTACTCGTCAGGGAAGGCAATAGATTGTATAGTTATCTCCTTAACAGGGTAAAATCACTACCCCACAACTATACAATCTACTACCTCACTCTGACAGAGCAATCTTTTCTTCAGGACTAGAGAGCAAAATCTCAAAAAAAAAAAAAAAAGATAATCATAGCATCTACCAAAATAAAATACAAACTTATTCTATAATATACAGATGAGATAATAAAAAGTATGCCTTTAGAGGAGTTAAACAGCATTTTGTTATTGATTTTCCGTGAAGTTGCCTAAATGCAGACTTTTCCATCACCTTAGGAAAGACAGTAGATTGTATAGTTATCTCCCAGTGGTGGGTGTGACCCTAAAACTATACAACCTACTACCTCATCCCACAGTGAAGAGAACATCCAGAGTCAATGTTGAAAAGGAAGCCAGCTGAACACCACTAGACGGTTCTCTTTGCCTCCATAATCCCTGTGCAAATGAAGAAAAAGAAGTATTAAAACTTCAATCCCTTAACTTGAACATGAAATTTAACTGAACAATTTTACCACACACCCATGCTGGGCTTGTATTTTGTTAATACTTAAAATGGCTAGGTTATCTAAATCCATTTTCAGTAAGATTTGTTTTCCACAATCTCCTATGACAGGATAGCATTTCTAACAAAATTTCTCTAATCTTTTTGAGCCCTGGTGACATAAGGTTCCCACTGGAAAATTTCACACCTGACCTCATGTTATCACCCCAGGTTATGGTCAAAACACAAGCACACTAAAACTACTTTTGTGTTTCTAAACATTTGTACAAATGAATTCCAATCATATCATTTATTCTTAAGAAACAGGTCATTATGAAAAAAAATAAACATCTCAAAAACCAATGACTTCAAAACATGCAAGTACATCATATTTATACATCATACATAATCCCTTATTAATGTAAAAGCAATGACATTAAAAAAATGAACCTACTTCTTTATCCTACCTAAGCAAACTCGTAACTGGTATAATTGGATTGTCAACTAGATGTGAGTCAGGGTCAGTATTACTTCCTTAGCTAGAAAGTTACTACGAGGGTGGAGATCACAGGCAGAATCCAAATGTGTTTAACCCCTTCATACAGTAATAATCTAAGCCAAGCAAAATTACCACTGTAAATTTGCAATCAAAATCTTAATACCTCAATTACAATATAAAGCAGGTTAATCATTAGAATATAAAGCATGTTAGCTGAGTACTGATAGCTTACACTTAACATCCTACCTACTCAAGAAAGCTGAAATCTGAGAATTATGGGAAGAAAAGTCTGGGAGAATCTTCTATCCAACTAATCAGCAAAAAGCTGAAGTGGAGTTGTGGCTCAGGTGGCAGACTGCTAGTCTTGATCAAAGTGAGAGTGGGAAGCCCAGAGTTCAAGCCACAGCAATGGCACCACCACCACAAGAAGCTTAATGTAACAAAATGTCAAATCCAAAAATATACCCTTATATTGGGTCAACTAACTTTCAGTAATAGCACCAACACAATTCAGGACACTTTCCTGCAACAAATAGTACTAGATAACTACAAAAAGAATGAATCTAGACCTCTATGCTTGACACTATATACAAAAGTACTGTTGGGCAACTTGGTTTAGTGAAAGGCAAATCATTTTAAAAGATCTTTCAAAGATTTGACTCATAAATAGCCAGTAAGTACATTAAAAAAGGATGTTGAATGTTTTTCACTAGTCATTATAATGAAAAAAAACTAATAGTTTTAAAAGATAGTAAGTATTAACAAGAATGTATTTGAAGAAACTGGAATCCTACAGAGTGCTGGTGACTGAAGTGGTAAAGATGCTTTTGATAAAGTTTTGTGACTCATCAAGTTAAAAAGCATCATTATACGTGTATACATGGTATAAGAAATATGCAGCTGGTCTTGGTCTCCCCATTTGGGGTTCCTGGCATACAGCTCCTAAATCTCTCAAATGATGAATATTAATAAGCTAACTGGTAACTAGGAATCCCTAGATAGCTTGGGGGGGGGGGGGACAAGATTAAAAGGGGAGAACAGAAAATCACCAATGGTCAGTCAGTGATATTATAAACCATGCTGATATCAAACCTCTATAAAAATCCTTGAATGACAGAACCCAGGGAACTTATGAGTCAAGAAATATACTCATGGAAAAGAATGGAACAATTGCAGTTCCCAGGGAAAAAGCCCCTGAGCATAGAGCCCTTCTGGCTCTCACCTTAACTACTTCCTGTTCATTTGTATTCTTTGTAATCCAGTTCACAGAAAATAAGCACTGTGCACAGTGCTTCCTAACATCTGTGAACCATTAAGCAAATTATAGAGCTTAGAAAGATTTGAGAAGCCTCTAAACCTATGGACAATTGTTGGTGGCATCTTAAGACTTGAAAATGGAGTGTGAAATGGACAGTCTTATAGAATGATTTCCATTGTAACCTGTGAAATCTGTGCTTTATAAAGCCCAATTCTCTACCATCTTGATAAGAAAACTGGTGTTAACAAGTTTAACTTGCTACTATTACTACTTCTACTACTACAACAACAATTCTACAAAACCAGAATCATTCCTCATTGTCCTCTACTCCAATACTCAACCTCCAACCAACATAAACATGCTTAGGGTTCAGATGTAGCTCAGTAAGAGTGCTTGTCTAACATGTTTAAGATCAAACCTGGGTGCAATCCTCAGTACTGAAAAACATTCTAAAAAAAATTTTATGGTGCTGGTGATGCAACCAAGACCCACGCAAGTTAAACCAGTGATCTGTCAGTGGCATACCCCTCTGACCCTAAAATTTCAGTCCTGCCACGTAAAGCATTACTCTGTACTATATTTTTGAAAAAATATATTCCTGCACTTTGGAAAAACTAAGAGCAAATGGTAGAAACCAAAATCTGAAGAAAGGCAATGTTCAGTTAAGGAAGTTTAAGAATAACAATGTAATTAACACATTAAAACTTATATTTAAGAGACTCTTCTCCAACTTTTACCACACAATGAGCTGTGACTCAAGTGAGGACTTGTGTGAAAAAACTAAGGGATAGCACCCAGGCCTTCAAGTCAAGGCCCAGCACACAAAACAACCTCAATCAAACATGGAAATGTCATGTACAATAAGGTTTCATAAAATCCCTAACACAAACACTAGTCATAGCTATTTATATAGCTGGATACAACTAGGTAGTCTGTGTTTGGATTTGTATATTTCACAATCAGAAAAATGGCTTCAATACTAGGTTCCTATACCATGTAATCTCTAGGTCTCTTGGACAGTATACTATTAGCTAGAACCATCAAAATTGATCCTCCAGAGAGAGATGGAAGGAGCAACATTGTACTCTTGTATAACTGTAACCTCCCTTTTGTACGTCACTTTTTTTTTTTTCAGTCCTGGGGCTTGGACTCAGGGCCTGAGCACTGTGCCTGGCTTTTCTTTTTTTTTCTCAAGGCTAGTACTCTACCACTTGAACCACAGTACCACTTCTGGCCTTTTCTGTTTATGTGGTGCTGAGGAATCAAACTCAGGGCTTCATGCATGCAAGACAAGCACTCTACCGCTAAGTCTTATTCCCAGCCCTGTACATCATCTTCATAACTTTTTAAAATTTGGTCCTCCAGATAATTTTGATACTGAAATCCAAGGTCTTGTGCTTATTAGGCAGATAAAAGTACAGGCCTCCAAGCCTATTGTACTGGTTACTTTATAATTTTTGTGTGCCTTTAAAAAAAATTTTTGTGTTGATCCTGATGCTTGAACTCAGAGCCTAGAAACTGTACTTGAGTTTTGCTCAAAGCTCTACCACTTGAGCCATACAGCATCACTTCTGACTTTTTTTGATGCTTGTAACAGTCTCATGGGCTTTCCTACCTGGGTTGGCTAACCTTGATCCTCAGATCTCAGCCTCCTGAGTAAGATTACAGGCATAAGCTACTGATGGCCAGGGTGTACTGGTTATTTTTAAGACAGCATCTCCATTCCCCAACCCCAGCTACTCTGGACTATCATCCTCCTATTCATATACTTTAGCTGGAATGACAGACACCCACTACCATGCTCACTTTGTTTTAGACAGGAGAACCACAATACTCCCCATTTCAGACTCCAGATTCCTAGGTAGCTAGAATTAAGGCATTACATACCACATTCGGCTAATTTATAATTGTTTCTGAAAAGTATTTTTTATTTATCATTTTGCCAGTACCGAGGTTTGGACTAAGGACCTCATGCTTGCTCAGCCTGCGCTGTCACTGCATCAAACCTCTAGCATGGCTTTTCTTTTTTGGCCAGTCCTGGGGCTTGAACTCAGGGCCTGAGCACTGTCCCTGGCTTCTTCTGCTCAAGGCTAGTACTTGAGCCACAGCACCACTTCCGGCTTTTTCTATATATGTGGTCCTGAGGAACTGAACCCAGCCCGGGGCTTCATGTATATGAGGCAAGCACTACCACTAGGCCATATTACCAGCCCTACTAGCAAGGCTTTTTACTGGTTACTTTAGAAAAGGGATCTCACAGACTTCTGCCCTGGCTGACTTCAAACCTCAATCCTCCAGATCTCAGCATCCAAGTAGCTAGGACTACAGGCACGAGCCACAAGGCACCGGGCCAAACACACACAAACACACAAACACACACATACATTTATATCTACTCTCTGCCTTACTTCATATTACAACTCAATCAGTGGCTGCAATTACTCATTAAATAAAGTTCCACAATGATAAAATTAACACTCACATGTCTAACTTTACCTCTGCAATTAATTTTTAAATTTTATTTTACGGTGATGTAAAGGAGTTATAATTACATAAGAACACATTTCTTGTAGAAATTGTTTTTATGGTATACAAAATATTTTCAAATATATACAACTATACAATGACTATTTTCTTTTTTTTTTTCCCAGTCCTGGGGCTTGGACTCAGGGCCTGAGCACTGTCCCTGGCTTCTTTTTGTTCAAGGCTAGCACTCTACCTTTTGAGCCACAGCACCCTTCCAGCTTTTTCTGTTTATGTGGTGCTATGGAATTGAACCTAGGGCTTCATGCATGCTAGGCAAGTGCTCTACCACTAAGCCACATTCCCAGCAACTGGCTAAATCATCTTAACATACTCATTGCTTCTCATTTTTTGAGAGAAGGAATACATTCCTACTTTTTAAACACTTGACAGATTCTTAACTCACAGCAGCTAAACTACACTTTCCATATGCTTAATACCTATTAAGAACCTAAATTTTCATTTTTTAAATCATGCATGTTAATCTATTGAAGTCCATTAATAAGACAATAAGTAAAGTGTATAAACTTTTTCTTAGCTCTTCACTAACATACTTTTCTTCTGTTCCAGGATGCTGTGCATATTACTGCATGACTTTATATTATTTACTGTCAAAGTGATGTACAGAGGGGTTAGTTTCATATGTAAGGCAGTGAGTACATTTCTTATCCAACTTGTTACCACCTCCCTCATTTTTCTCCTACCTTCCCCCTCCCTACTTCCCTCCCCCCCATGAGTTGTACAGGTGGATTATGGCATATAGTTTTGTAAGTATCACTGCTGCATTGGTTTGCCTTTTACCCTTTGTCCTTTTATTCTAAATTTTCTTTTACCTTACATATTCCTACAAAGTAGCTCTGAAAGTTGGGGATTTTTTTCAACGAAAGTTTCATATTCTTATTCTATCCTATGGATGGTACGGCTGTATAAACTTCATTTGATCCAGCTTTCCTGTGTTTCCCCTAGTCTCACTACTCAAGTTTCACTTACAAATCAAAATACTAGCTACTTAGTAATGACTCCTTCAACCTGACACTCATTAATATTGAAATACTAGTGAAATGATCTAATGATGCTTGATGATAGTAATACTGCTCTCTTAACGGTATTTTTGCTTCTAGTGATTAAAAGTATAAACAAGTTTTTAAAAGATTTTTAACCGTTTCTCTAATGAAAGTTAGTTAACCTAATTCTAAGACTTCAATTCCTTATCCTATTAAATACTGCATTAACTCTGAGGTTTATGTTAAATTACAAATACCTAAGTAGTAGGTCAGGATTCCCCTGAAGGTCCATTTCCTTTCATTCACTATTAAGACACACAGCAAATGTTTTTAAAAGCTCCTACTGATGATATCTATTATCAGAAAGTACTTAAAAAGACAACCAATGCTAAATCATTTCGGAGTTCCTTTGTAAACTTTCCAAAGTAAATTGTGAACTTTGGCTGGGAATATGGCCTAGTGGTAAAGTGCTCGCCTCATATACATGAACCCTGGGTTCGATTCCTCAGCACCACATATATAGAAAAAGCCGGAAGTGGCACTGTGGCTGAAGTGGTAGAGTGTTTGCCTTGAGCAAAAAGAAGCCAGGGACGGTGCTCAGGCCCTAAATTCAAGCCCCAGGACTGGCAAAAAAAAACAAAAACAAAAATAAATAGTGAACTTTATTAATTTGTTACTACAAGTATGTTCTCCCTATCTTTGTCCAACTAAGTTCTGCTGCAAATCCTAAGTATGTGCAAATATTCATGGTAAGGGCTGGGAATCCAATTTGGGCTTTTTGTTCTGCTTATTTAATATTATTATGCATTACTTTCCAATTCTAAAGCCTTCTGCCTTCTCATTCTACCTTCCCAGGCTTAATAGTCACTGTCCAAGTCTATACAACTCCCAAACCAAGAAAAGGTAGGTCCTACATATTTAACCTATATTACAATTTACTGAACCGTATCATTAGTATATATTTAGAGTGAATATTACATTCTATACTATATCATATATCCTTACTAGGTAGTCTCTCTATGGTGAAGAGAATTCACTAGGAATAAAGATCCTTCTTAGGCATTAGGCAATCGTGAAATTGGCCAAATGAAAATAAGGGATGGGGGGACTGGTGTTGGGTAGTGGCTAGTCTTCTCCCAAGAAACATAACTTTGTGTTAGTATTGACACAAAGAATGACTTAGAACAAATTGATCCCAAATGATACTCATCCTGTCAGGTTAAAGCAAGTTACCTAAAATATCTTACAATACTCCTAGCAAAAAGTAACAAAGGTATGGTTGTCAACTATATCAGATTACTTACATCTTTTATCTAGAAAGTAAGAGATCACCTGATGTAATTTCTTCACATATAGGATGTGCCTGTGAAGAGACATTATTGGCTATCTTAAATTGCAAAATATTCAGCTAGCAAAATCTAATTTTTGAGAAGCAGCTAGACAATATAGAAGCATCCACCACTGCATTATCCATTGAGAAACTATTAGCCATTTACAATATTGAGCACTGAAAAATTGAGTACCAGTGTTAATGTCCTAATTATACTATTAATTTCAAAGACATAGCAACAAAAGTGACAGCTTTCATTGCATCTAATAAAGTCTACCCTTAAAATGATTATGCAATGCATATAACACTCACACAGGCAAAGATCAGGTAATGACCAGAAGGCCTATTACTCCAGTCCTCCTGAGGTCACATGAGGCAATGTGGACAACTCATTACTGGGATCCAGATTATTCTAGCCTCATCCTGACAGAAGACATGATTAGCAATTAATATTCAGGACTGAAAAGATCTTTTACAACCTAAACTTCTTGGGCTATTAAAAAATGTAGTACATGATTAAAATACATGCTAATCCTGAATGGCAAATCTATTTCCCACATCATTAAAAACTCAAGTGAGGGGAACATGTTGCACTGAATATAAAGAAGGCTGAAGAAGACCAGTGCTATGAGTGAAAATTACTTTCTTTGGACTGTTTTTCAACCTTTTTTGACACTCATAAAATATTTTGTAGGGGTGTGTATAGCTAAATCAACACAGTATTTTGTGTATTCTTATTACCTTTTTTTCTTTAAACTCTGTGATGACCCATAAAATGGATTTCATAACCCAATGATTCAGGCCATAAAGTTTGAGACACTGGTTTAATGCTCTTCATACTAATTCCCACTTCAACACTATTATCACTTACAACATTACCTTTTACAGTAAAAGGCAAACATCTACATTGCTGTACTCTAAAGTTAAGCAGTGTTTAGTTAATTCTACCAGGGAAAATAAAGTCCCTTAGAGTAACATTTGAAATTAACCTGTTCACTGTATGAACTCTGACTCACAAACTTTTTCGTTCTATAACCAAGTATTTCGTTTCTCTCCACTCCTTCAACTTGCAGAAGTACTAAGTCTCAAATTCAACAAACGTTAATTTTATATGCATGTGTAGCCGTGGCCTGCTGGAATATATTAGTCATAACTGGACTTATAAGATGGTAAGACATTTCTTCTTTCTCATAAAGTTCTTAAGTTTCAAATATTCTAAACAACTGTGTAAAACATCCTCATAAAGCTCTAACTTCCAAATCGTTCCTGATTTATTCACTTTGATATACTGTAAAGGAAACCAGTTTGCCTTTCAGTAGAAAAAACTAGCTAAGGAAATTATCTTCTAAATGACATACTTGTTTGAAACTTGACATTCAATTTTCTTATATAGCACTTTTCAGGCCAACAAAAACAAATGAGGAAGCTACATGCTGTTTCAACTTGACTGCCAAGAGAGCATGATTTTTTCATAGTTACAAGATGAAATCTCAACTTAGTCCCCAGATTCACTGCCAAGACTGTCTCTAAGGTCTTCTTTTCTTCCTCATTTGCCAGTCCTCTCCTAATTAAATCTTTTTTCTCTTAAGCCAAAAGGTTGAAAAGTAAAATTCACACCACCCCGTAACAGAACCTATAGTAAAAAAATCTTTTTTTAAAAGTTCCTGGCCAAGGACATAAAGGTTACTTACACATTGCTCACGATAAAGCGCGCTAGGGAAGTTTATTAGCTAGCCTTCGGAGAGGCATTTGGTTCCAAGAGTTTGCGACGTTGAGTCAAAAGGCCAGCGGTGTTTCCGGTGACACCGAGCCGCAAATCCCCAACACCACCACCCACTCCCCCGGGATACAATTTCTTCCCGTTCTCGCGCTCCCTTCCCCCTCACCAAGGACGGCCGCCGCCACAGACCTCCAGCCACCGCAGCTGCTCTGGGACTTGAGGCCTCACACAGCAGAGTAAAGCACGGGGCAAAGAGCCAGCCTCGGCTCTCCCGCCCTCCACGCTGGCCCGCCCGCGCCTTCCCGCTCGGTCACTACCCCACCCCCAACCACACTTCCTACCTTCCCTCCTTTATCCCAACCCCCAAGGCCAAGGTCTCCCTGGCCCACAAACCTGGTGGCGGAAATGACGTCATTGGAGCCTGGCAACGCGCGCAACCAGTCACGCCACAGTAAGAGGCGGCGCCAGCCAACAGGCGCCAGCTAAGGGGCGGAACTTCCGCCCGCCCCAAGTTTGATTGAAGGGGGGAAGGGCGGGGTAAGGAATGTGAAGAATGACCCCCCCTCCCCCGCCCGGTCGGTGAGGAACTGGGCGGGAAGCGGAGGGGGCTGGGGCAGGGCAACCGCGGCCACGCGGCACCCCTCCCCCGCCCGCGTCCGGAGGGCTGCAGCCTCGTACGCCACTAGTCCCGGAGCCACCCGTCCACCAGAGGATGCCTGGCCTCGCCATGGGTCCCGAGCCACACCGCGGGCTCCAGGCCGCGGCGGGCCAGTCCACAACTCTGCCCTCCTGCTGCCGCGAGTCTAAGGGGAAAAAATGGCGACCTCCCCGCTCTCGCCGTCATGCCTGCTGTAAGCTGTACCCACCTTAGGCTCCCAGAGAAAGGTGACCACCACCGCCGCGGGGATTGAGGGGCCCTCGCGCCCGTGGCCGACAGCCACCGCGCCCGGAGAGCAGCGAGCCTGAACGTAAATGGAGGCGCGGGACCGGCACCGCCGCGGCGGCCTGAGGGAAGGCAGCGCGGGCGCCGGGAGGCCGAGGCGGGGGCGGGTGCCACGAGCAACGCGTGAACCCATTGGTGAGGCCTTTTGATCGACGTACACTTCACCCTTTCGCCTGAGCTGAGCCCGACTCGCCCGGACCCTACTGGAGGACGTCCACCGTGGAAGAGGCGGATAAGGGCCGCCCACTCTGGCCAAATCCCTCTTTTTCATTGGAAAAGCAGGAGAATGGCAGGGAAAGTGTCCCTCTGTCCCCGCCCCCTGCGCGTGATGGACGGGCCGTATCACGTGGCGGCTGTTAGCCAGGCCCCGGGCTAGGCGGTCGCGCGGGGGGGGGGGGGGGGCGGGGGGGGGGGGGGGGGGGGGGGGCGGCGGGGGAAGCTTCTTGGTTGATTTCCACGTGCGGTCACCAGAGATCGTGGACGGCCTCAGTTGCTACCTCGTTGATTGCCATCAAAACTCTACCAGATCTTGGGCAAGCTCTCTTTCTCTACTGCTAAGTTTGTTTCCTTTTTCTCCTATATTTCAAAGATTTTTTCCTTAAGTCGTTTTTCAAAGCAATTGTTAGATGATCCTGTTTTAAAATGAAGAGTTCCTTCCCTCGACAACTTTCCATGCGCAGACTCCACAGATCACTGGTTAATGTACCCCAAGATCTGGATTCTAGCTGTGTTTTCACTAGTTTGTGGCGTTATTAGCACAATATTCAAAACTACAAAAAGCAAATTTGACTCCAATTCATCTATAATAGAACTAGGAGAAATGGCACTTTACATGTTGGCAATGCATTGTACTCCGATGCTATCAAATATCTCTCCTTTGGGCACTTAAAATCCGCAATAAATGTCAAAGGCATGAGAAAATGGACTTTTATTTTGTGTGCTGAAGTGGACAAAAAACTTAAGAGGGAAGTGGTTTAAGCTTGTGAAACTGGATTTTAGACCCCAGGCTCAAACGTCTAGGGAGTCCCAGGTTAAGTCTAGCCACTCACCCCATATGCCATATAAAGAGACATTGTAAAAGGCAGAGAAAAGAGATTTACTGCATAGCAGCCATGGGAAGACAGTACATCATCAGCATCTTGAAGGACATAGACATTGGCTTCAGGTTAAATAGGAAGAATTGGGGGGCAGAGTGAAAAGGTATGGATAATTGAAGCAGTCCCAAGTGGAAGGTATGGCCTGGGTGACCATTACCATTACCTCTTTGTCTCTGGAGTTGTTTAAGATCATTTGGCACTGTGTTACTGAAACAAGGTAGTATCTGGAGTTTGAGGCCTTCTTTAAGATGATAAGAAGACATTACTTGTTTGAGGGACAGGATGCCTTTCACACATACGGTTATCACTGAATCTTCTCTTTATTCCTGCAAACAAAGTGATTGCAAAAGGACTACAGCAAATAATAGTTTGGATCAAAGGACACAAAAAGTTGGGAGACTTAGTTAATTCACAAGACCCAGCTAGAGCATCTTTTAAGTTGCTTGTTGCACTTATAGGATAAGTAGTATTTAAGGAAAGCTTCAAGAAACTGGAAGATGTCTTTAGAAAGAAGAGAACAGACCCACAGTGGAATTCAGAAGATAGGGGTTCTGTAGAGTGAGGGAATTCCCAGATGTCTCTTCCAAGTACCTCCCACAATGAAGAGGTCCTGTGGGCTTCAATGATATGAGGCTAGGGGGTTGTGTTGTAGAAGAAAATTGTAGCAAATTTTCTTCATATGTTCATCAACATGGTAAGTTTGAGAAAAATGAATGTGATAATATATCCTTTGGGAGCTGGGAATATGGCCTAGTGGTAAAGTGTTCAACTTAAATACATGAAGCCCTGGGTTCGATTCCTTAGCACCACATATATAGAAAAAGCCGGAAGTGACATTCTGGCTCAAGTGGTAGAGTGCTAGCCTTGAGCAAAAAGAAGCCTGGGACAGTGCTCAGGCCCTGAGTTCAAGCCCCAGGACTGGAAAAAATATATATGTGTGTGTGTGTGTGTGTGTGTGTGTGTGTGTGTGTGTGTGTATATATATATATATATCTTTTGCTTTCCCATGGATGCATAATTTTGAAGCATCGAACTTGGAGTTCAACTACATGACCGCAAAGTGGAAACCATAGGGGAAAGATTAATCAATTTCCCCATATACATGAAAAGTAAAACAACCTAAGGCTAAAAGACTAGTGACAACTTGGAACATGTTTGTAAAACATTTAATAGGATATCTGATTATCACCAACTAGAAGGCCCAATGGCTAAAGGAGGAAATTAAAATAACCAATAAATATAAAGAGATCCTCAGCCTCATTAGGAAACATAAACACAAGAATTTTTTAAAGGGACTCTCATCTCTTAGGTGATTAGAAATATTACAGACTGAAACATAGAAGTATAAACTTGTACAACTCTCTAGAGGGCAACTGGGCAACAAGAATCATAATCTTTAAAAAATGTGTGTGTGCACATGTGTGTAATGTGTTCTCACACACATACTGAGACAAACTCAGGGTTAGGACACTCTCCCTTAGCTTTTTCACTCAAAATTGTACTCTACCACTTCAGCCACACCTCCACTTTAACTGACCTGGCTGGCTTCAAATTTGGATCCTCAGATTTCAGCCTCCAGAGTAGCCTCCTCAGATCTCAGCCTCCATAGTTCATCATTTGTTTATAATCATCTCAAATCACAACTCTCCAGTTAACCATAGAATATTGCAGAAATTATGGTTCAAACATGCTATGAAAAACTGAACATGACAATCTGCATTTTTGATACAAGATTATCAAGGTAATAAAAATATTAGTAAGAAATGAGGTTATGAAAATGTGTATACATGGGAGAATAAGGATGGAGACAATGGACTTAACCAGCGGAATTCACACATTTCACCTCTCAATGTCCATTTTTATTGTTCTCTTAATTAGGAAACCTGGCCACTCAAGATATGAGAAACACCGTAGCTACTATCAGCCACAGTGCTGATTCAAAGGAATCTTTGTACATCTGCCCTGTCATTTTGTAGGCATAAATTCTGAGCAGCAGCTAAATGCTGGATTTAAAGATAAGTACTTATTTTTAAAAGCTGGTGGCTCACACCTGTAATCCTAGCTACTCTGGAGGCTGAGATCTGAGGATCCAAATTTGAAGCCAGCCAGATCAGAAAAGTCTGTGAGACTCTTATCTCCAATTCACAATTCATGTTTTGAGCAGGACCTAAAATGTTAACTACCTTTAGTTCTTTACACAAAGTATCAGAAAAATGGATAAATAAGTGAGCATGGTGAGAAGGGGGAGATTGATTGGGAAGCATTGTATATGGGTGTGGAGATGTTATTACAAAAACACCCCTTATATATTTAATGTATGTTAAAATTTTTATTTTTTTTATTTTTATTTTTTTTGGCCAGTCCTGGGCCTTGGACTCAGGGCCTGAGCACTGTCCCTGGCTTCTTCCCGCTCAAGGCTAGCACTCTGCCACTTGAGCCACAGCGCCGCTTCTGGCCATTTTCTGTATATGTGGTGCTGGGGAATCGAACCTAGGGCCTCGTGTATCCGAGGCAGGCACTCTTGCCGCTAGGCTATATCCCCAGCCCAAATTTTTATTTTTTTAAATGTGTATGATATAGTCTCATAAACTGAATGATAGCTCTGGAATTAACCATAATCTTTGTGCATTTCTGCATTGCTGTCAGTATGACTTGCTTTCATAATCATAGAAAAAATAATAAAAGCTATACCAAAAACTTTTTTTTCCACCAATATCCTTTGTCTCTTTTTCTCTGTGGTAACCAACAACCTAATTTTTCGGTGATCTACAGACCTAAATTGCCCCCCTGAATATACCAGTTACAATGGATGAGTGTGGTTTCTGAGTTCTGCCCTTCAAAGGGGTGGTTTCTCCCCACTCCCTCTCTTACTCCCCCCTTCCCCCCCCACCTGTCTCTCTCTCCCTTCTCTTTTCCCTCTTCCCTCTCTCCTCTTTCTTTTCCTAAGGCATTCTAGGCTAGGAGAGTCCAAAAGGTAGGAATAAGAGAAAAGCAGAAAGAGAACTGGATGGAGGTCATCAGTCTTAAAACCAGCCAACTCCTGTACTCCATGTTCCTGAGGCCTTACCATCTTAACATATACAACTTTAAGACACAGCATTTCTTAAACTGGGCTAACAAGTCAGTATTCTTTGTAACTACAACCAAGGTAAAGTTAGATATGTTCCCTGACTTCCTCCCTGTCTCCTTTCTATTTAGGATTTAGTGTTCTAACTTTGTGCATTTCTTCCTTTTGATCTTACACTCACCATATAGCATTAAGGTGATCAGTTTGCCTCTTGGTTTCCCTTCTGCCTTTATCCCTGAGTAGGATGGTTGTTAGTTTGTGTTTTGTTTTATTCACACCGGACTCCTGGGACTTGAACTCAGGGCCTGTGCTCTGTCCCTGAGCTTTTTTGCTCAAGGTAGCACTACCACTTTAGCCACAGCTCTACTTCCAGCTTTTCTGAGGCTTAAGTGAAGGTAAGAGTCTCGCAGACATTCATGCCCTGGCTGGCTTTGAACTGTGACCCTCTCAGATCTTATCCTCCCAGACTAGCTAGGATTTCAGGCATGAGCCACTAGTGCCTGGCTTGATTATTAGCTTCATATGTCAACTTGACTAAGCTAAAGGGTAACCGGATTACTGGTTAAATTTTATTTGTAGCTAGGCACTGGTGGCTCACCCCTATAATCCTAGCTACTTGAGGCTGAGATCTGAGGATCCTGATTCAAAGGCAAACTCCATGAGACATTTCCAGTTAATAACCAAAAAAACAGAGAGGAGCTATGGCCCAAATGGTAGAGCACTAGCCTTGAGAGGATTAAAAAAAAACAACATACACTCAGGAACATTGCCCGGGCCCTGAGTTCAGGCTATAGGACTGGCGGGCGCGCACACGCGCACACACACACATACACGGAATCTCTGGCTTCACTCAGTCTACATTCTAGCCTGACAGTACTTTGTATGTAGTGTGGGCTCTGTTACCATCAGTCACTGCTAAGCCTGCATCATTTTTATTAAAAACCTGGCCCTAACATCACCTAAGATTGTGTCCTTTGGACCCAAGCATAGCCTTGTCTTTGGGGGGGACTGCTCCTGTCCCACTTTGGTTATGGGTTTTGCTCTTGGTGGTTAATTCTGTACCTTAGCCATAGAGGTAAGTGATTAGTACTAAAGGTGTACTAAATGTGGCCAGAGTTCCTTAGGAATAAAAAAGAAAGCCCCCTGAGCTTCAGCCCCCAGGCTGCAATGATGAAAGGTTTGTGGAGGCCTATCTGCCGGAAAGAGGAAGTTACAGCAGAGAAACAGAGATAAACAGGAGAGGGGGTAAGAGATTGAGACATGAACTGAGTCCAAGCACCTGGGATCCCCAAGGCTATCTCACCGTTTCCCTAGAGAATGTCCAGAGACACATTTCCTCCTTTGACCAAAGAGAGCTGAAGGGAGTTTCTGTCCATTACAACCAGTCATGATTAATAATGAGGGGGTTTGATAAAACATGGTCTTAAGAATGACATTGAGAATCCACATTTCCAGGCTGAAGGTATGTGTATGTATGTATGTATGTATACATGTATGTATACATACATACATACATATGGTATATTGCTAGCTAGCAAGTATGATGCCCTGCATCTAATGGAGAAATAATATCCATAATTCCACCATTTACTAATTGTACAAGTTTGGACAAATCACTGATCTTAGGCATCTGTCTGTCCAAATAGGTAATCTAATGCTACCTTTCTCAGGAGGAATAGCCTTCCTGTGGGGCAATATACACAAAGTATTAAATTCAATGCTTGTGCATAATCAAACTGAGAAACAACTCCTGGATGGGATGTTTTGTCTCAAATAATGAGCCCACTGACCCAGAACAAGAAGTAAAAGGGCAAAGATTTATTATAGAAAAAGATAAGCAGAACTCCTACTAGACAAGAAGGGTCACAAGGAAAGGCAATGCCTGGGGTGCATTGTGCAAGGGTTAATAAGGCTTCTCTAGGAGAGAGCTAATGACGTGATCACTGGATACCCTATAGGCTATATCAGTTATCACATCTAATCAAGGGCCCCACGAAGGCTGCACAAGCTTTCCATGTGACATTTCACCCCTCTGATTGGATACCCATTCTGGCGCAAACCTCTGGGGTCCAATCATGTTCATGGCATGGGCCATGAGGTGATGTCCAGGAGCCCACATGATCCACTGCTCAAGGCCAGGGTGATGTGATGTCTAGGGTTCTGCAGCTGGGAGTGCTCAAGGCATGAAGAACTCCTGCCCAAGGCAGGAACTCTATGGTAAGGGGCCTTTGCCCTAAGTGCCTTGCCAGAACCTTTTTCTGTTCTCAATAAGTACTCACTGAGTGGTCCATAAATATGTATTCAATGTTATGGTAGATGTTTAATTAAAAAAGAAAGTGGACTGACTGGTCCTAGTTTCTATGGAGGTAGAGGCAGGAGAATTGTGAGTTTGAGGCCAACTCAAACAATGTTAGGGAGACCTTATCATAAAAACTAAACAAAAACAGAAAGGTCTAGGGGCATGGCTCAAGTGATAGGGTGCCAAATGTGGGATTCTAATGCTCAAATTCCCCAATACTGCAAAAGTAAATTAAGCTAGTGCAGTGACTCAACCAGATCTGACCAGCTCTACCCACAAGCTAGGTTCCAGTGGCTCTCACCTGTAGTCCTAGTTACTCAGGAAACCAAGGTTCTGTTGGCTCACCTCTAAGCCAAGCTATTCAGGAGGCTGAGATCTGAGGATCAAGGTTTAAGCTAGCCCAGGAAAGAAAAGTCCACGAGACTCTTAGCTCCAATTTACCAGCAAAAACCTGGAAGTATAGCTCTTGCCCAAGTGGTACAGTGCCAGCCTTGAGGGAGAAAAAAAAAAGGCCAAGCAAGAGCACAAGGTTCTGAGTTCAAGCCCATCATACACAAGCATACAAAAATTTTCTGACCCCAAGTTTCCTTCTGTAAAATGAAATAAATTTATGCTCTTTCAGCTCCTTTGAGAAATAACTCGTTAACATAAAGAGTAAGTGATCCTGAAAGTGCATCATAAACTATATATAAATAAACTATTATGTTGATGATAGAAAAGAAGAAAAAAGGTCATGGGTAAAGCTAGTCTAAGGTTTCATTTATGAGGAATTTTTGCAACAGTAAGTTCTACTATCAGTCACTCAGCTGAGTACAAATTTGCATAGTAAGGAATCAGAGCCCAGTGTTGTTCTGTTCTGTGGCCTCAGAACTCACTTCCTACACCACTTCCAGCCTTAGCACACCCCACAGCTCCCAGTGCTGGCAGCTCTCCTACATTAGCTGCCAGCTGTTGAAGCAAAATGAAGAAAAGCTTTGGAAGATCAATCGGCAGCAGAATAACCCAAGTCAAGATGGAAATCACTATGTGCAAAGTTTTTTTTTTTTCTTTTTTGTTCCAGTACTGGGGCTTGAACTGGAGGATTAGGGGCTGTCCCTTAGCTTTTTCAAGAATGGCATTTTACCACTTCTGGCTTTTTGGTGGTTAATGGGAAGAATCTGGGGTTTTGAACTCAGAGCCTCACACTTATTAGGCAAGTACTCTACCACTACCACTTGAGCCACATCCCTAGCCCTGTTGCTTTAGCTTGTCAGATAGGGTCTGGCTTTTTGCCTTGGTGAGCCTGGGATTGCAACCTCACCTATGTCTACCATGTAACATGGGGCAGAAGTGTGAGTCACTATACCAGACTTGTTTGTCAAGATAGGGGTTCTCGCTAATTTTTTTGCCCAATCTGGCCTTGAACAACAATCCTCAACAAACAAATTAACAACAACCAAAAAAAAATCCTTCAGAAAGATAGGCCACCACTGGCTCTCAAGTTTCAGGCTCCTTTCACCCTGAGACAGGAAGTCTGGAGGCAGAGAGGACTACTGCTGGCCCCCTGTCCAGTACCCCATTTTCACGTACCCACACAGCTCTGAATCTTCGATACTTTGGGGGGGCTAAGATCATACATTCATTTCGTATTTCCCTTGTAGCAGGGGTATAAAGAGCAGTCATGCTGGGATGGGCAGTGCACCTGGGACAAATGTGGATCCCTGCTCTCCCCTCCACCTTGCTTAGCAGCGGCCTCATGCCTACATAGAACAGCCATCTTGTAACCCTCTACTAACAACAGCATGGCTGCGATCATAATACTGAAGAGCATCGGGACAGGGGCAAGCTAGCCAACTTCAATTTACTACCTGGGAACATTACATTAGGTAAAAGTCAATACCTTTTTCTCCTTAAAAAAAAATTCATGGATTTCTGCTATAACCAAATTTGAAAGAATATAGCCAAATGGCAAAAATTGCCTAAATAATTTTCATGCAGATAAAATCTCAGATCCACCTAGTTGAATTTTTCTCCAAAAAAAAGTGCAAGATCTTCTACTCTGGACTGCCCATAACAGACAATGCCCTACCCCATCTGGTGGGTGTGTAGTATCCAGTTTATCCTCAACCCCAGAGATCACCTCTTCCCGATGGGGACAAGTTCAGGAGAAATCTCACCTGTGCTAAAAGTGTTCTTGGCTTTTATTAGCTGGGTAACCCCATATCTCAGTTTCCTGTCTTGTAAAAAAGGATCCTGAGTTTTGAAGAAAACTAAGGGATATGATGCATACATGCCATCTCATATAAACTGTGAAGATATGATGATGATGACGATGATGATGATGATGATGATGATGATGATGATGATGATAATGATGATGATGACAGCGACGACAACCAACAACAACAATGACAACAACGACGACGATGTGACAGTACTGAAAACTGAACTCAGGACTTGGCCACTGTCCCTCAACTTTTTCCACTCAAACCTGGAGCACTACTACTTGAGACACACCTCTACTTCTTTGCTGGTTAGTTGGAGATAGGAGTCTCAATCTTTTTTGCCCAAGCTGGCTTCAAACCTGGATGCTCAGATCTCAGTCTTCTGAGTAGCTATTATTACAGGCACAAGCCACCAGCGTCCCATGTCCTCACCAAGTAAAATAAGCATTAACTAAACATAAGAGCAGAGCAATGGGCGTAGTAGGCAGGTTGGGCAGTGGTTGCCCGGGTGTTAACAAGACACAGAATGGAATGAATGCCACTGGTGAGCTAATCTAAGCAAGACTCATGTTGGGCTCACTGTAGTACAATATCATCATCTCAGGGCCTAGCACCTGACAGGTCCTTGTGGCAGAATGACTAAATAAATGAGTTACTGAATATTCAATAAGCTCAATTCTTCATATCCTTTTTTGGTGTGTATGTGTGATTTTTTTTCTTTATTGTCAAAGTGTGATACAGAGGGGTTACAGATTCATATGAAAGGCAGTGAGTACATTTCTTGTTCTACTTGTTACCTCCTCCCTCACTTCCCTCCTCCCCTCTCCCCCTTCCCCATTCCTCCTAAGAGTTGTGCGGTTGGTTTACACCAAATGTTTTTTTTTTTATTTTTATTATCAAACTGATGTACAGAGAGGTTACAGTTTCATATGTTAGGCATTGGATACATTTCTTGTACTGTTTGTTACATCGTCCCTCATTCCCCCCTCCCTCATTCCCCTTTCCCTTTTCCCCCCATGAGTTGTTCAGTTCATTTACACCAAACAGTTTTACAAGTATTGCTTGTAGTTGTTTGTCTTTTTTTTACCCTGTGTCTCTCGATTTTGGTATTCCCTTTCAATATCCTAGTTCCAATACCAGTATACACAGTTTCCAATATACTCAGATAAGATACAGAGATAGTGTAAGTACAACCACAGGAAGGTGATCCAAGAAGATCATCAATAATAGAAGCTACAGTTACATACAGCACGTTGAAAGTAGTTACAACAGTGATATAACAATTGTTTCCATAACATGGAGTTCATTTCACTTAGCATCATCTTATGTGTTCATAAGGGTATAGTTATTGGGCTCTCGTGATTCTCTGCTGTGACTTGCCTAAACCTGTACTAATTATTCCCAATAAGGGAGACCATAGAGTCCATGTTTCTTTGGATCTGGCTAAATTCACTTAGTATAACGTTTTCCAAGTCCTTCCATTTCCTTACAAATGGGGCAATGTCATTCTTTCTGATAGAGGCATAAAATTCCATTGTGTATATGTACCACATTTTCCTGATCCATTCGTCTGTTGAGGGGCATCTGGGTTGGATCCAAATTCTCGCTATGACAAATTGTACTGCGATGAACATTGTTGTGCTGGTGGCTTTAGTGTGATTTTGTTTGTGGTCTTTTGGATAGATACCCAAAAGTGGGGCTGGTGGGTCATAGGGGAACTCTATGTTTAGCCTTCTGAGGAATCTCCATACTGCTTGCCAGAGTGGCTGAACCAGTTTACATTCCCACCAACAATAAAGTAGGGTTCCCTGCTGGCCACATCCCCTCCAACAATTGTTATTGTTCGTTTTCTTGATATAGGATATTCTTACTGGGGTGAGATGGAATCTCAATGTTGTTTTGATTTGCATTTATTTTATGGCCAGTGATGTAGAGCACTTTTCATATGGCTCTTGGCCATTCTCATTTCCTCATCAGAGAAGTCTCTTTTTAAATCTTTAGCCCACTTGATGAGGAGGCTATTGGTTCTTTGTGGTTTTGTTTTGGAGGAATGTAATATTTTTAGTTCTGCATATATTTTAGATATGAGGACTTTGCCCGTTGTATGGCCGGTAAAGATCTTCTCCCAGTCTGTGGGCTTGCTGTTTATCTTGTGAGCTATGTCCTTTGCCGTGAAGAAGCTCTGCAGTTTGATGCAGTCCCATTTGTCCAACCTTTCTTTGATTTGTAGCCTTTCTGGGTCTTTGTTAAGGAAGCTCCGTCCTGTGTCAAGGAGCCCAAGTGTTTCTCCTACTCCTTCTTTTAGTGTTTTCAGGGTATCTGTTTTGATTTCGAGGTCTCTGATCCATTTGGAATTGATTTTGGTGCAGGGTGATATATAAGGATCTAGTTTTAGTTTGTTGCATGTGTTGAACCAGTTTTGCCAGCACCATTTGTTAAAGAGGCTATCTTTCTTCCAGACTATTTTTTTAGCTCCTTTATCAAAGATTAAGTAGGTGTAGTTCTGTGGGTTCATTTCTGAGTCTTCAACTCTGTTCCATTGGTCTTCAGGCCTGTTCCGGTGCCAATACCAAGCTGTTTTTATTACTATAGCTTTATAATACAGCTTGAAGTTGGGTATTGTAATTCCTCCAGCACTGTTCTTTCTGCTTAGGATTGTTTTTGCTATTCTGGGTCTTTTATTGTTCCATATGAATTTCTGGATTGCTTCCTCTATTTCATTAAAAAATGGTGTTGGGATATTAATGGGTATTGCATTGAATTTGTAGATAGCCTTTGGTAATATTGCCATTTTGATTATATTAGTTCTCCCAATCCAGGAGCATGGGAGATTTTTCCATTTCCTTAGTTCTGCCTTAATTTCATTTTTCATGTTTTTAAAGTTCTCATCATATAGGTCTCTCACTTCTTTGGTTAAGGTTATTCCTAGGGATTTTATGTTTTTGAGGCTATTGGAAAAGGAGTTGCTTTCCTGATTTCAGCCTCGGCGTCCGGGTCATTAGCATATAGAAATGCCATTGATTTTTGAGGGTTTATTTTATATCCTGCAACTTTGCCAAAGTTTTGGATCAGCTCTAGTAGCTTGGGGGTAGAGTCTTTGGGGTTCTTTAGCTATAGGATCATGTCATCTGCGAAGAGAGAAAGTTTAACTTCATCTATTCCTATTTGGATCCCCTTTTATTTTCTTCTTGCCTAATTGCTCTGGCTAGGAATTCTAGTACTATGTTGAAGAGCAGGGGAGAGAGTGGACATCCCTGTCTTGCTCCTGATTTTAAAGGGAATGGCTTTAGTTTTTCACTATTTAGAATTATACTTGCTGTTGGTTTGTCATAAACTGCCTTGATTATATTCAGGAATGTTCCCTGGAATCCCAGTTTTTCCAGGGCTTTTAGCATAAATAGGTGCTGGATTTTATTGAATGCTTTTCCCGCATCCAATGATATAACCACGTGGTTCTTTACCTTGCTCCAGTTGATGTGGTGGATTACATTAATTGACTTGCATATATTGAACCAACTTTGCATCCCTGGGATGTATGATTTTTTTGATGACCTGTTGAAGTCGATTGGCCAGAATTTTGTTGAGAATTTTTGCATCTATGTTCATCAGGGAAATCAGTCTATAGTTCTCTTTCCATGATGAGTCCCTGCCTGGTTTTGGGATGAGGGTTAGAGGATATAACCATCCTAAATATCTATACACCAAATACAGGAGCACCTAACTTCATCAAACAAACACTACTGACTCTAAAAACACACATAGACCCAAACACATTGATAGTGGGGGATTTTAACACTCCACTAACACCTCTGGACAGATCAACATGCCAAAAACTGAACAAAGAAACCACAGAACTAAACAACTGCATAGACCAACTACACTTAACCGACATCTACAGAATATTCCACCCATCAACAACAGAATACACATTCTTTTCAGCAGCACATGGAACAGTCTCCAAAATAGATCACATCTTAGGGCACAAAGAAAATCTGTACAAATTCAGAAGTATCAAAAGCATTCCCTGCATTCTCTCAGACCACAATGGAATAAAAGTAGAGCTCAACTCAAACAGCCACCACAGAAATTGCTACAATTCATGGAGACTAAACAACACACTGCTGAACCATCAGAGGGTCATTGAAGAAATTAAAACGGAAATTCAAATGTTTATGGAATTCAACCAAGTTGAGGACACAAAGTACCAGCTCCTTTGGGACACAGCAAAGGCAGTACTCAGAGGAAAATTTATATCTCTGAGTGCATACAGCAACAAACTGGAGAAACAGCAACTCAATAATTTAAGGAAGCACCTTAATTTCCTTGAAAGAGAACAACAAGCCAAACTCCAAGTCAATAGACGGAAGCAAATAATTAAAATCAAATCAGAATTAAATCAATTAGAGACAAAAAAAATCGAAAGAATCAACAAAACAAAGAGTTGGTTCTTTGAAAAAATCAACAAGATAGACAGACCCCTAGCAAACCTGACCAAAAAACAAAGGCAGCACACTCAAATAAACAAGATAAGAGATGAAACAGGTAACATCACCACAGAAACAACCAAAATTCAGAACACAATAAGGGACTTTTTTGCAAACCTTTATGCCAACAAATTCGAAAACTTGGAAGACATGGATTATTTCCTAGAAAAAAACTGATATCCCCAAACTCAACCAGGAAGATTTAAACCTTCTAAACAGACCCATATCCAGTATTGAAATAGAAATGGCAATAAGAGATCTCCCATCCAAGAAAAGCCCAGGTCCAGACGGATTCACAGCAGAATTTTACAAGGCCTTCAAAACAGAACTCACACCAATATTTCTCAAACTTCAATGAAATTGAAAGGGAATGTTCACTACCAGACACATTCTATGAAGCCAGTAAAACCCTCATTCATATCCTTTAAATTATTTAAAATACTTTTACTGAATGTAACTGGTCGAAAAACTTATCCCATTTGAAAAGTTTTAAAACCTATCTGATAGGTTGAAACAAACACCAAAATCAAAATACCAAACATAGCTACTACTACCCCAAATTTCCTCCAGTCCCTATGTAATTTCCTCCCTCAGCCTCTACTCCCCAATCACTTGAAATGTGGACCTTGGGTTCTCACCTGGATTTTTCACTCAAGGCAGGTCTCTACCATTTGAGCCACATTCTCTGCTTCTAGCATTTTGCTGGTTAAGTGGAGATAAGTCTCAGACTTTTCTGCCTTGATTGGTTTCAAATATCTATCCTAATATCTCAGCTTTCTGAGTAGCTAGGATGAGCTACTTGGGAATTTTTCTTACATAAAATTCCTTTTCATTTTCTCCTTCTTCTCCTTCTCCTTCTTCTTTCTCTTCCTCCTCCTCCTCTTCCTCCTCCTCCTTCTTCTTCCTCCTTCTTTTTCTTCCTCCTTCTGTTCCTCGTCCTCCTTCTTCTCCCTCTTCTTTTTCTTCTTGTCAGTCATGGGGCTTGAACTCAGGGCCTGCTCACTGTCCCTGAACTCTTTTGCTCAAGGCTAGTACCCTACCCCTTTGAGCCACTGCGCCACTTCTATTTTTCTGGTAATTAATTATTGTCTCATGAACTTTCCTGCCTGGTCTGGATTTGAACCATGATCCTCATATCTCAGCCTCCTGAGTAACTAGGATTACGGGTGTGATCCAGGCAACTGGCTCATCTGTCTTCTTGTACTTAGAACTTTTCACATTCATCCATGGGTCTTTGTATATCAACGCACCCATCACCTGAACATTTCTGTAGTCTGTTATTTTTTTAAAACCCACTTTGATCTTTTCTATATAAGTCTTCATATGGCCATTTCCTATTCTTATATGTTTAGAAATCTAGGAGTAGAATAAACAGATTCTATGTTTAACATTTTAAAAAATGGTCACACTTTTTCCAAACTCTTTCCAGCAATAATGTATGAGTTCCAGTTCCTTCCAGTCCTCTTTAACATTTGGTAAAGTCTAGCTTTTCAAATAGGTGTTTATCAATATTTCCATTATTTTATTGCATTTCTCTAACAAAAGTCCTTCTTGCAGAAATTCTTTAGTAAAGAGTGTGTACAAATACTTTGCCCACTTTTGAGTTATTTTCTTACAGAATTTTCAGAGTTCTTTAGGTATTATTTACTTTTTATCAAGTATATATATGCATATATATAAATATTTTTCTCCAAAATATTCTTCCATATGTTATACAGTTTTAGGTAATATATTTTATATATAGTTACATATACATATTGTGAGGGATAAGTGAAAGTTCCTTCCTTCCTTTCTTCTTCCCTCCCTTTCTTTTTCTATCCTTCTTCCCTTCATCTCTCCAGCCTCTATTGGTTTATTTAATTGGCTCCTTCTTTCCTTCCATTCCTTCTTCCTTTTCCTCTCTCCCTCCCTTTTTGCCTAAGGTTATCTTATGATGACACCATTGTTGGGCTCCAGCTATAGCTTTAAGGGGCGGTCCAGAGAGACCTGCCTCTTCTCCCACCCTGGGGCCCCGTGGCTGCTAGCCCCAGCTCCCTCCTCGGACCCCATGCGCACCAAGATGGCGGTGGGTGGAACCCAGGGGGCAGTCCTGTGGGATGTGATGACAGCCCATAGAGGAAGTCCCGTGACATCACTGTGATGGACATTCATAATCAGTCTATTGCCATGCCTAGTTAGCCACTCCAAATCCCTCCCCTTCCTGCCGCCATTACTGCTATATAAACCCCACCCTGAATTAAAATCCTTGGATTTTCCGCCTGACAGATCCCGATGCGCCTGATATCCTGAGTCTGTTATTTGAACATAAGGGGACTGGGTGGGCGTTATTCGAGACTACACACCATCCATAGCTTCTCACACTAGGGCACTCCCCAGCTACTCCACCCGTGGTCGGGAGAGGAATTGAGGGCCCTGCACACTATCATTTGTAGAAAACATTATCCTCTCTCTACTGCCTCACACATAGGTGAGCTTATCCCCAAACTTAGAACACTGAAGGAGAATCATGAGTTGGAGGCCATATGAGACTGCGTCTTTAAACACTGGGGAAATCAGGAGCATGAGGGAGAAGCCTCACAAAATGACACTATCAAGATGGCACAAGTATAGGCCTGTCACCCACATCTGTCACGAAAGTCATTATAAACTGCATCAAGGTGAAATAGGAGTGTATGATCTTTTGACCCATGGCTTCAGTTGGCACTCATTAGATCTCTCTATGGGAAGACCATGCTCACAGTTGATGACTGTAGAGTAGAATGCAACAGGACAAGTGGAGAAGGACTAGGCCTTTTTTGGGTGGAGAAGAGGTTAAGACCAGTCTCTAAAATATTACACCAGAGGAATGCACAAAATGTATCTTATTGCCTGAATCCTGATGATGCTCTGACAATTTGGTCTTGCTGCCTTTTCAAGGACTGTCCCTCCCTGGCCAATTCCTAGAGACAGTAAAGGATTCATCTGTGAGTTCTCTTGTTTTTTCTATTATCTATTATATTTTATGTATTCACTTTTGGGATGTGGTTTTGCTGTTTCCCAGTCTGACTCTGAACTAACAATCCTTCAGTTTCCACCTCTGGGTCTCCACCTCTGGGGTATCTTGGATTATGAGCATTCTGTACCATGCCTGGCTTGTGAATAATTCCTTTCAAAAATGCACTCAACCAAACCAGAGCCCACAGCCTACCACCTCAACCTCTAGGTCAGAGCCCACAAAACAGTCAAACCAACAATCTGCCTGCTTACCACTCCTTCCTTATTCCTTCTTGTTTGTCCACAGTTTCCCTCTCCCTCTGCCTCCTGACTCACCTGAGTGCTTCTCCATGTGGCCCATACGTCTCTCATGCCCTCATCAGAAGCAGTTCAAAAGAGCAATTTCTTTCCTCTTCCATTCAGAATTTCCCTCTAAAATAACAAAAGAAATTGGCTTAAAAGGAAATAGAACTGGGCTTGTACTATAGCTGTGTTAGTCAGATTTCTTTTACTGTGACAAAATCCCTGAGATCACCAACTTATAAGAGGATAGGTTAGGCCAGACCCAGGTGGCCCATGCCTGTAATCCTAGATATTCAGGAGGTTGAGAGCTGGGGATCATGTTGTGAAGCCAGCCCAGGCAGGAAAGCCCAAGAGACTCTTATCTCCAATTAACTATTAAAAAAAAAAAAAAGCTGGGCTGGGGATATAGCCTAGTGGCAAGAGTGCCTGCCTTGGATACACGAGGCCCTAGGTTCGATTCCCCAGCACCACATATACAGAAAACGGCCAGAAGCGGCGCTGTGGCTCAAGTGGCAGAGTGCTAGCCTTGAGCGGGAAGAAGCCAGGGACAGTGCTCAGGCCCTGAGTCCAAGGCCCAGGACTGGCCAAAAAAAAAAAAAAAAAGCTGGACATGGAACTGTGACTCAAGTGAGGGAGTGCCAGCTATAAGCAAAAGAGCTCAAAGTAGCCAGGTACTAGTGGCTCATGCCTGTAATCCTAGCTACTCAGTAGGCTGAGATTTGAGGACAGTGGTTCAAAACCAGCCTGGGTAGGAAAGTTCATGAGACTCTTACCTCCAATTAATCACAAAAGTCAAGAAGCAGAGCTGTAGCTCTAGTGGTAGAGCACAAAAGCTCAAGAACAGCGCCACGGCCCAGAGTTCAAGACCTAGGATCAACACACACACACACACACACACACACACACACACACACACACACACACACACACAGAGGCTTATTTGGGCTTATGGTTTCAGAAGTTGGGGTCCATGGTCACTTGGCCTTCTTGCTTTTGGTCCTGTGTTTAATGGTGAGCAGTGCATGGTAGAATAAAGCTTCTCACCTCATGACAGCCAAAAAGTGAAAAGGGAGGAAGAAGCTGAGGTCTCAATGTCCCCTTTAAGCACACACACCCATGACCTCCCACTAGGTGCCACCTCTCACAGTGCCACAGACTGAAGCCAAGCCTTTAACAGATGGGCCTTTTGTAAGTGGGGGTGTTCAAGATCCAAACTAAAGCACCAGTGTTGCAAAATGCTACTGTTATAGAACTCTCCAGAAGTCAGTGGAGGGAATACTCCATGGAAGATGAATTGGCCAAAATCTCAGTAAGGGCAATTTGGATCTGATGTGGGTTTTATTTTTTCCTTTTCAAAGAAAATCAGGCAACACTGAAAATGTTCCAGAAAGCATACCTTCATTGCTGAACATGTCACTCTTTTCTTGCTCCCTTCTCTCAACTCCTTGCCTCCACTCTGAACCTTGTTCCAGGCTTCCTAAACCACAGGTACCCTGGCCAGCACTGACTGGTCACCACCCATTTCTCTGTGTCCTGTCAGGATGTGGCTGACTTTGTTACATTGTCTCAATGCCACAACTTCCTCTCTGGAACACACCTGAATGATCCATCCATCTTGTAATTCAAGCTCAGTAAAACGTAACTGTGACCTCTGCAGGTTTTTTGTTGGGTCTCCAAGACTGGGGGCCTCCGTGTCTGACGTTAGGGAAGAGAGAAACTAGAAAGCAGGGAGAGGACAAGGGTAGCCTTATCTTACAAAGGAAAACCAGAAGGCACTGTTGTTCTAATTGCTAGGAGGAGAACTCAAGTTGAAAGAGCATTACTTAAAGCCACAACTAAGAACTGGGCATGTAGCTCAGTGGTATGAGCATTGGACTAGTTTGTGTGAGGTCCTGGGTTTGGGCCTCTGAATGATGCAATAAAAGTCATAAGAAATGAAGTTTACCCCTGATAGAGTTGTGGAAGGTGATTATCAGAACTACTTAGAAAAAGTTAAAAGGAAATGTCTCTGGGGACTGGAATTAAGGATGGGAAGAAATAGAGCAAAAAGCATTGCTTTTCATTACTAACTCCATTCTGCTGTTTCCCTGTTTAACCTTGTATACGTATTACTTTGCTATGACCTTGGGATATCAACAGTTCACAGTAAGTGAATACTGTGAAGCGGTTTCACAGATAAGTGAAAATTCCAAGCTGAGAAATATTCAAACATCTGGTACTATTGAACCACTGCCCTGCCCCCACTCCTTAGTCCTTGGCTGGCATACCTCCCCCATTATCCAGTGAAGAACTGTCTTGAGAATCCAGAATCCATCTCTCTCATTGTCACCCCTCTCCCACATTCCTGCTAAGACAGCCCCCATCAGCGTCTCAGGATCCTTCTACTCACAACCTGTTCCTATTTTTCTTCCTTCCACCAATATCCAACGAACAAACATTGGTCATAGGTCCTACATCCAAAGTGGGGAAAGAAATGGCACAAAAAAAAACTAAACAGCCGGGCACTGATGGCTCACGCCTGTAATCCTAGCTACTCAGGAGGCAAAGATCTGAGGATCATCGTTCAAACCCAGCCTGGGAAGGAAAGTCTGTGAGACTCTTATCTCCAGTGTACTCAGAAAAACAAACAAACAAACCTGGAAGTAGTGCAATGGCTCAAGTGGTAGAGCATCAGCCTTGAGCAGAAGAAGCTCAGAGACAGCACCCAGGCCCTGAGTTCAAGCCCCAGGACTGGCAAAAACAATATCACCACCACCAACAACAACAAAAAGACATTTTCATGAGCATCTGTAGTAAATAGACCACTGGGAGTCCATTACTTATGTGTGTGTGTGAGTGTGTGTGTTTGTGCACTTATGATCTTTTCTGAGTTAAACATCTTTATTGGATTCCTATTGGTTTCAGAAGGAAGTGCAAGCCATTTCCTGACATGTCACACTGTGAATATGGGCTACCCTACCCTTCTGGAAGTGTATGGTTTGGGTCTTTGCTGTCCTCCAAAGGCCCTTACACTAATAAAGGCCTGATAGCCGTCCAGTAGCAATGCTGGGATGTGGCGGAAGCTTTAGGAGGTGGTATTGGGATCCTGGCCTTGCCTTCTCTCTTTATTTGCTTCCTATTTGCCATTAAGTAAACAGGTTTCCTCTGCTTTACCCAAAGCAATGAGCCAAGTGATCTGGTGACCTTAGACACAAACCGCTGAAACCATGAGCCAAAGTAAACCTTACCTCTGCATATGGTAATTTTCTAAGGCATTGTGATGGAAAAACAAATCTAGATGTGTACCCTAACATGTAAGATACCTCTTACTATACCCAACAATGAAGCCTTTCCTTATCTCTTCTTTTTCCAGGCCCCCTTTCTTTAGTCTTGGTATCTACCACTGTCTTCCTGGAATGGTGTGTCCATTGACTTCTGCCTTACTTTGTAGATCCTATCCATCAGTTTCTTGCTCTGAAGTTATCTTTTCTCTTGGGGTACAACTCAAACCCACTCTGTGCAATCTCTTATTGTAGACAAAGCTTGAGTCCTCTCTGTCTCTCTTTTTGTGCTCTACCATGGTGACAAGACACCTGAATGAATCCTTACCCCTGCATGTATGGGCCAAGTGAAAATTAGCCTATTTCATCCTCTGACAGTTTTGTTTGTACACTCTCGAATGTTCTCTTCAACCTCAAGTCCCAATTTATGTCCTTCTGGGTCTTCCGTCTGTTGATTCCATGTGTCTTGCATGTGTCACCTCACAGCCCTACACTGATGTGCGTATGTCTCAGAGGACTTCATTTGGGAGCCCAAGATCACTAATTCTTTTGTGGACCAATGTCTAAGGAGCACAGACCAGAAAGAGATCTACCAGCACCTACTATAGAAGGGCCCCACAACTCTCTTCCTCGTTTACATAATGGAGAGCAGAGCTGCTTTTTGATGCACATGATGTTCTAGAATCATCTTCAGGCTCTGTTTACAGAAGCTATGGGATCAGAAGAGCAGCAAAACTGGAGGGGTGAGCAGCTCTCTGCACACAGGATGGGGTCAGTGCTGTACCCAGTGCCTCCATGACTCTGAGTCACATGCATGCTCACCTACCTTCTAGGGCAGTCATGGACTCTTGGCTCTGGGAAAAAGGTCACAGTAGATCAGGGTCAGATCTGGCCTCTCCTCAGGGTGGAAGAAGCCAGGGGGTGCCTCAAATATCCCAGGGATATGTTCGGCATCTGGCAACCAAATCCAACCCACCAATCCTTCTGTATAGCTCAGGAGCAAAGGACTGTTGTTAAATGTTTAAGAGATTGCAAAAACAAACGGGAAGGGGAAAAAAGAACAAGGATATATAACTGGAATTATCCATGGCCTACTTTCTGGCTTTTTACAGCAAGTTTGTGGTCCCTTAAAATTTAGAAGGTAAACATGACTGGAATCCAGTCTTTCTGGTGCAGCCATTTCTGCATAAGCAGTTAGGGAAAGGGGGAAGCTTGGAGTGAGGGCAGGATCTCAGCCTCATCCTCTAGCCTACCATCTGTTGGCTGGATGGTCTTGGGGCAATGCCCTCCAGCTATTTTTCTGTTTCTCCTCCCAAACTCTGTTGAACAAAGTCATCTTGGATTCTTTCAGTTCTATAGTTCAGTACGTTTAGTTTCTGGTCCATAACTTAACCTTTTCTATTGTCCATCCATTGTGTTTGTCTTGTTTCCTGAATGATCTTGAGATTACAATTGCAGTCTCATGATCAGGAAATCATTACACAATAGCCAAGTAATGTCCACTAATAGGCAAGTGGGAATAAAAACTACAGTTATGTATACACAAAGGAATATTACTTAGCCATAAAGAAGACTATATTTGTAGAAAGTAGGGAGATAATGTGTCCTTTTGAAGGGCTGTGGGAAGAGTGGAAAAATGTAGAAGAAAAAATCAAGGCCAGCTAAGAACATAAGGACCAGAGATGGAGGAGAAAGAGACCTGCCCAAGAATAAGCAGATGAATTAGAATCTGTGGACAAATTACATTACAAAGGAAAAGACAAAGATGACTTTATGGGGTCAAGATAAGATTCCAGCTGAGTACCAGTGAGTCATGTTGGTAATCTTAGCTCCTTAGGAGATGGAGACTTGAAAGATTACGGTTCCTAGGTGGTAGGGACAGAAAAGTCTGCAAGACTTCATATCTGATTAACCAGCAAAAAGCCAGGCTGGAGTAGAGCGCCAGCTATGAGAAACAACAACAACAACACCCAAAACATGAAACTTAGAAGCCCTGAGTTCAAGCCCAGGCATGCGCACATGCAACACACACACACACACACACACACACACACACACACACACACACATACACACACGCACACCACAGGCATTCTTTCATGTTGAACCCCTGAAATGTGTTTACCAGGAAGTCTGTGGCTGCAAATGCCAGACACTCTATCATTGTTGAGTGGGAATGGCTCAGTGCCTAGGCTTTGCTCCCAGCTCCTATTCCAGCTGGAAAGCAGCCCGTCTATGCTTGGGGAAGGCTGGCCTCCAAGAATGGACTGGACTCTCAGGAGAAGATGTGCACATATTCTAGCCTTGAGGCCAGGGGGCAGAAGAGGCAGCCAGGGGAAGCACAATAGAGAGCATGGCCCAAGAGTAGAGGACATGAGCCTGATTTGCCAGATCATTTGGTACAGCATAGGATAGACATATACATTTATTGCTGGTTGCCCACGACCATCTGCCTATGTTGATAACTTTGTATGACCCAAGAATGATGTTATAAATACCTAAATAGCTCTTGGCAGAAAAAAGGTTTCCCACCCCTGATGGGTCCTCCAAACCTTGGCATGATTTTGAAGGCTTGGAATGACTGAGAGAGAAGTGGGGGAGAGGGAAGGTATATTGGTCAACACTGGGTTGGTTGGAAGACAATAAATATGTGATATTTATTGTTCACCTTTATTCATATATTTACTAAAAATATTGGACACTGGTAGCTCATGCCTATGATCCTACCTACTCAGGAGGCTGAAATCTGAGGATTGTAGTTCTAAACTAGCCTAGGCAGAAAAGTCTGTGAGACCATGAACTCCAATTAAACCACTACCACCAAAAAAGAAAAAAAAAAGAGCTGGATGTAGACCTGTGGCTCAAGCAGTAGGGCACCAGTTTGGAATGGAAAAAGCTAAAGGACAGATCTCAGATCCTGAATTCAAGCACACACACACACACACACACGTACACACGCACATCTCGGAGGTGAGGGAGGGTCTTTGAAATTTGTCACCAAAATGACCCCTCTGGGTTTTCTACCCCAAGTGTCACTTCATGGTCCAGGAGACCGAGAATTACTTCTTTTACTTACAACAAAAGAACAGTCTGGGTGAGTGTTGGTGGCTCATGCCTGTAATCTTAGCTACTCAGGAAGCTGAGATCTGAGAACCATGGTTCAAAGCCAGCCTGGGCAGGAAAGTCTATGAGACACTTCTCTCCAATTAACTACTGGAAAACTGGAAGTGGAGCTGTGGCTTAAGTGATAAGAGTGTTAGCCTTGAGCAAAAGAGTTCACGGACAGCACGCAGTTCAAGCCCCACAACTGACAAAAAAAAAAAAAAAGAAGCCTTCAATATATTATTTTAAAATTCCTATTACTCTGGCAGACTGAATCTACATGCCCCTCCACTGCAGTTTTCTCCATCTTCCTAGAGGTATTGTGGCTCCAGTGGGATTGGTCACAGTAAAGAATCCAGCCTGCCTGGGCTACAGTCTGTTCCCAGGCACCCTCTCCTTTGCTGTAACTATTCAAGGGCTCTGACGGACTTCCAGAGGGGACCCCAAGGAAAGACAAAATAAGGACAGAGGGAAAGAATTCAGATGCACCTTATCCCAGCCCCCATCTCTAACAGATGGCTTTGACCCAGTCCTTCTCTAAAACACCATTTGTCATTAGTCTGAAGGTTTATTTTCCATGCGGGGTTTCTCTATGACTCAGTTTCTGGGCAGTGGCCAAGAGGCACGGTGTCAGAATTCCTGCCGGAGGAGGCCTCTATGGCCTTGGCCTGCCTCCTCTCCTTGCTCTGCAGAAGGCAGACAGGCTGCAGCCTTTCCTAAGTTCTTTCATGAAATCCATATTTTTGTGCTTTCCAATTAGTTCATCAATAACTGATGGTCATTATAGTAAATGGTTGACCAAAAAAGAAATCCTGTAGCCATTAACAACTCTATCTCCTCTGTAAGTTTTAAATATAGGAAGCAGGAAGTCCAATATCTCGTAATAGAGGCTGTGTTCTGGAGGGTGGTGGCCAAAAAAAAGAGAGAGTGAGAAAAAAGCATTAGTCAGAGTCTAGAAAAACACAGTGCTTTACTTTACCAAGTAATATTTAGAGACAGGACTGAGGAGGGAATGTAAGACATCTGTTACGATGCAGATCTTTTCCTAAACTCAGTTCTTTGCAAATTCTCAGAAAGAAACATTTTTAAGAAAGAAATGCATTTTGATTCACTTAAAGATATTTTAGAGTGTTAAAAACAAAGCTCTTAATGCAAAAATGTTACAACTCATAGAGGCTTGTGTATTCAGAACTGGCAGACCTGAGAATTTAGTTGTGAGCTAGATAGTTTTGTTGTTAACTTTGAAAAATTACATAGTGACTATGTGGGCACATCTATGTTATAAAAATTCAGATAATACAGTTAAATCTCAAGTTTTCCTGGAAGATAACAGTCCATGTGGAGCCCACTACCATAACCAGAATGTTTTCCCTCCCTTCCTTCCTTCCTTCCTTCCTTCCTTCCTTCCTTCCTTCCTTCCTTCCTTCCTTCCTTCCTTCCTTCCTTCCTTCCTTCCTCCCTCCCACCCTCCCTCCCTTCCTTCCCTCCTTCCCTCCTTCGTATCTTTCTTTCTTCCTTCCTCCCTCCTTTCCTTCCTTTTTCTTTGGTGCCAGTACTGTGGATAGTGTGCTTGAACTCAAGGCCTCATACCCTCATCCATTTTTTGCTTTAATCTCAAGGTTGGCACTATACTACTTGAGATATGCTTCTACTTCTGGCTAATTATTGGTTATTTAGAGTCTCATGAACTTTTCTACTGGCTTTGAACCACTATCCTACCTACTTTGCTTCCTGAGTAGCTAGGATTACAAGTGTGAGCCATCAGCAACTGGCCTTTTCTCTCTCTCTCTCTCTCTGTGTGTGTGTGTGTGTGTGTGTGTGTGTGTGTGTGTGTGCATGTGCACATGTGCCAGTTCTAAAGCTTGAACTCGGGACCTGGGTGCTGTCCCTGAGCTTCTTTTGTTCAAAACTAGCACTCTAGCACTCCTCCACTTGACTGGCACTTCCATTTCCAACTTTTTGGTAATTAGAGATGAGTCTTCCATATTTTCCTGCCTAGGCTGAGGGTGAACTGCAATCCTCACTGTAATCCTCACATCTCAGCTAGGATTGTAAGTGTGAGACACCTGTACCCTGACTTTTTCTTGCTTTATATTGAGGCAAAATTAACATACAATATTGGGATATTTCCAATATTAAAATTGGATATGTTTTATCTTATCTTCTGTTTTCCTGTGTCAGTAGATATAGAATCCAAAGCTTGGTAAATAATTAGCATACAATCCACCAATGAACAATAATTTAGCCCCAATTTGGTATATACTCATAAACTAGCACCACAATCAATACAGTAAATGCCTCCATAACAATGAGTTTTCTGCATCTGCCTAATTCCCAACCAGAGCTTCCTTCAATAACTATTGATTTGTACCCGCTTTTTTGTGAGGATGGAGGGTGTGGCATAATTAAGCTGAAATTAATTATGTGTCAGTAGCTTATTCCTTTTCATTGCTGAATACTATTTCTTGTACAGATACTTCACAACTTGTTAATCCATCTACTTGTTCATGAACATCTCAGTTGTTTCCCATTTTTCCAGCTGCTAGGTTCATCTTTGTAGGGACATATGTCCCTGCTCCCAATATGGATAGATATCTAGGAGGGAAATGGGTTGTAGAGTTAGTACTGGGGTTTGAACTCAGGGCCCTGTGCTATGGCTCAGCTTAGTTTCACTCAAGGCTGATGCTTTACAACTTGATCCATTTTGCTAATCAACTGGAGATGCAGTCTCAAAGACTTTTCTACCTGGGCTGGCTTCAAATTGAGATTCTCCTAGACCTCAGCCTCCTAAGTAGCTTAAGATTACAGGTGTGAGCCATCAGCATCCAACTGTTTTTAAGGTATTGCCAAACTTTCCCAAAGTGATTGAACCATTGTATCTGACCACTGATAAAGTATGAGAGTTTCAGTTCCTTGATCTTTTCATGGGCTTCTTTATCATATATATATATATATATATATATAATACATATATGAAATATGTATGGTATATATAATGTGTATATATATAAATAAATATACATTCCATATATATGAAAGTTATAGTTTATTAGGAAAGCAAAATGGCAGAAAAATGAGATCACATGCATGGTGGTGCCATGAGAAGATGGTACTTCAGATCATCTTCAGCGTAGAGACTTGAGCATTTGGTGTAAGTGGAGGAAAAATTAGGGATAGGATGGGACAACGTTGTGCATCACGTAAGAGTTTGTTACTGCTGAGGTCTGGCTGGCCATTATCTTTGTCTGGTTTTCCCAGTCTGGAGAAGTTGTTACCACTGTCATCACTTGAATGGAGCAATCTAGTTCTCAAGAGAAAACTTTTCTGACTCGAGGGAACATACTGATCGCTCCTGATAAATTATCCTCATGTGAGGGTGCTCTGTCCTGCAAGTCTCTGCTGTTCTTTAGGTATCATTTTAGTCCTTTAGTCATAAAAGACACACCATCGATCAATCCTGTCATTCCTGGAACCCCAGGTGATTGATTGCAAAGTGGCTGTGGAGAAAAGGGCTTAGGACGGTAACAAACACAAATGGAAGTACAGATGTTAGACTTTTCTTCTGTTTTTGAAGCTATTCCACAAGTCCAAGTCAGGAAAAGATATACTTAACTTCCAGGCTAGCTATGTATTATTTTGTGTCAGCATGAGGGTTTGCGGTCTCATGCTCTCACTATCTTTTTGTTCAAGGCTAGTGCTCTTACAACTTCAGCCACACCTCCACTTCTGACCTTTTGAGGTTAATTGGAGATGACTCTCTTGGATTTGTCTACCTGGGCAAGCTTTGAACCTGGATCATTAGAGCTCAACCTCCTGAGCAACTGTTTACAAGCAAGAGTCACCAGCACGTTGTATTTATAGATTTATTATTTTGTTCCATTAACATTTATTTGTAGTAACACCAGTACATTGATTATAATGGTTTTTATAATAGTTTTTCAAATCAGGTAGTGTTAAGAGTTCTACTTTCTTTTTCAAAACTGTCTGGGCTATTTTAAGTCCTCTGCCTTCCACACAAATTTTACAATAGTTTTGTCAATTTCTACAAGAAAAGCCTGTTTGGATTTTGATTAGCATCGCGTTGAAATATAAATCAATGAATGGGGGTGTTATTTTAATAATCTTGGGTCCTTTGATTCATAGGCCTACCTTTCGATTTAGTTAAAGTCTGTTTAATTCCTCTCAGCATTTTTTCTTTTTTAGTTTTCAGTGTACAGGAGTTATGAGTTGAATCACACCCCTCACTGAAAGACATGTCCAAACTGGGTGCCCACGCCTGTAATCCTGCTTATTCAGGAGACTGATATCTGAGGATTGACGCTTGAAGCCAACCCAAGCAGCGAAGTCCATGAGGCTCTGATAGCCAATTAACTACCAAGAAAGTGGTCCAAGTAGTACAGTGCCAGCCTGGAGCCAAAAAAAAAAAAAAAAAAAGCTCATGAACAGTGCCCATGTCCTGAGTCCAAGCCCTGGTACTGGCAGAAAAATAAATTAATTAATTTAAAAAAATGTCCATTTCCAACCCCTTAATGTTTCTTTCTTTGGAAGGTTTCTGCAGACATTATTAGGGGTCTAACAATGAAATGATTACCCACAATTATCCAAATAAGCCCTAAATCCATAAATAATTGTTCATACATGAGACACACAGTAGAGAAAGAAGAGGGGAGAGAGGGTGATGGAAAGATGGAGGCAGAAGCTGGAATAATATGCTTTGACTCCAAGCCAACACAACACTAAGGAATGTCTGGTGCCAACAGAGGTCGAATGAGCACAGAACAGATTGTTCCTTAGTACTTTTGCTTGTGTGTGTGTGTGTGTGTGCAAGCGCGTGCACGCGCAAGTGCGCGTGCCTATTAATCCCAGGGCTTGAATTCAGGGCCTGAGTGCTGTCCATGAGCTTTTTGCTCAAGGCTAGCACTCTACCACTTCAGCCACAGCTCCACTTCTGGTTTTCTGATGGTAAACTGGTGTTGAGTCTTTCCTACCTGGGCTGGATTCAAACTGTATTCTTCAGATCTCAGCCTCCTGCATAGCTGGGATGACAGGTGTGAACAACTGATGCCTGACTAAGGATGTTTCTTTCTTAGGATGACTTGTTTGCCGAGAATTTTAATCAAGAATGGCTTTGGGATTTGTTATGCCCTTTTCTGTATTTCTTAAGATGAAAACATGGTTTTTCTTTCTTTGGTTTGTTAATATGTACCCTATTAACCCCATGAATGAACAGTACTCAACTGCAGATTGCTTGGGTTTTGTCCGCACATTTCTTTTCTCTCTGGACTTTATCCCTTCAACTCCCACTGGCTTTGTCCTTCAGACACTTGGACCTGGAAAAGCCAAGTTTTCGTGCTGTGTAAATTAATTGTGTAAGTTAATAAAATGTTATACTGCCTTTTGAGTTTTGTATCATGGTAAATTTCAAATATATAAACAAACAGAACACTGGACAATAAATCACATATCCATCACTTGCTTTCACAATGGTTTATCTATGGTCAATCTTCAGTTCTTTCTTCAGTTCTCCCTCCTTCCCTCCCTCACTCCTTTTTTTTCCCTCCCTTCCTTCCTTTCCCTCTTTCTTTCTGTCAATCATGGGCTTGAACTCATGGAGCTGTCCCTGCGTGCCTGTGCTCAAGGCTAGGGCTCTACTACTTTGAGCCACAGCACCCACCACTTCTGGTTTTCTAGTAGTTAATTGGAGGTAAGAATCTTGCTGACTTTCCTACTAGAGCTGGCTTTGAATCTCGAATCTCAGAACTCAGCCTCCTGAGTAGCTAGGATTATAGGCATGAGCCACCAGTGGCCAGCTTTTTTTCCTTTCATTTTTGTGTGCCTGTACTGGGGGTTGACTCTGGGCTGGGCACTGTCCCCGAGCTTTCTTTTTTTTTTTTTTTTTGGCCAGTCCTGGGCCTTGGGCTCAGGGCCTGAGCACTGTCCCTGGCTTCTTCCCGCTCAAGGCTAGCACTCTGCCACTTGAGCCACAGCGCCACTTCTGGCCGTTTTCTGTATATGTGGTGCTGGGGAATCGAACCCAGGGCCTCATGTGTACGAGGCAAGCTCTCTTGCCACTAGGCCATATCCCCAGCCCCAAACCTCAAACTCTTGATTAGCTAGGATTACAGGCATGAGCCACCAGCATCCAGCAGCTTTTGAATCTTACAAGGACATTTTTTTCACCTAACAGATTACGTTTTTAAAATTATAGATAAGCACCATTTGTAAATAAATATCTTAGTCTATATCTCTAAACTACAGAACCCTTAGAAATAAAAATAACAATACTTCCTTAATGTCGTCATATATCTAGCTATTATTGCCATCAACATTACAGTAGGAACTGAACCAGATCCACATATTGCTGACTAGCTCCTCTTTTAATCTTGGGATTCCGCTCTAATTTTTCTCTTGCAATTTACCTACTGAGGAAAGCAGGACCTTTGTCCTGTAGTTTCCCAGAGAGTGGATTTTCTTGTGCATCCTCATGTTGTCTTCAACAGGTGTCTCTGTCTCATTATACATGCAGTTAGATGTGATGCACAGGCAAGCACTTGAGAATTCCTAATATTGTTTCGTCCATCTTTTATAGTGTTCTGGTAATATCTTGTGCACACTTGGATCATAATATAATCACATCCCTTGTATTGGTCAGCACAGGCCAGAATAAATTTCCACAAGCTGGATAACTTAAAAACAGAAATGTTGTTCAGAAATGTATTTTCCCACACTTAGAGAGGCTAGAAGTCCAAGATCAAAGTAGAGCAAGGTTGCTTCTTGGTGAGAAGTGTTCGTGCTTGGTTTTTTTTTTTTTTGGCCAGTCCTGGGCCTTGGACTCAGAGCCTGAGCACTGTCCCTGGCTTCTTCCCGCTCAAGGCTAGCACTCTGCCACCTGAGCCACAGTGCCCCTTCTGGCTGTTTTCCATATATGTGGTGCTGGGGAATCGAACCGAGAGCTTCATGTGAAGGAGGCAAGCACTCTTGCCAGTAGGCCATATTGCCAGCCCGTGTTCATGCTTGTTGACAGTCACTTTCTTGCTCTTGCTGTGCCCTCACTTTGGTGGTGGGTCAGTTCTGGTGTCTCTTCTAATAATGACACCAGTCCTATCAGCCCGGCAACTCCACGAACTCATCTAAGCTCTATCACCTGTTTACAGGCTCTGTCTCCAAACATTTCACAGGAACTTGAGATCTTCAGCAAACTGCAGATTACTTTGGGTAATACTGCCATCCTAACAGGATACTCTTCAGTTGTGTCTTCTGAAATGGTGCTGCTCTTACAAAGTCTGATGATTGTCTGGTTTCATTTCTTGATCTTTTTGTCTCATTTTTTCCAAATCAGTTTTGCTTTTTCCTTTTCTATCCAACAATTTTACTACTAGAGTAGTTCTAATATTCAGTTAGATAGATTAATTTTCTTCTTCTTTTTTTTTTTTTGCCAGTCCTAGGCCTTGGACTCAGGGCCTGAGCACTGTCTCTGGCTTCTTTATTTTGCTCAAGGCTAGCACTCTGCCACTTGAGCCACAGCGCCACTTCTGGCCGTTTTCTACATATGTGGTGCTGGGGAATCGAACTTCATGTTTGGGAGTCAAGCACACTTGCCACTAGGCCATATTCCCAGCCCCGGATTAATTTTCTCATGTAAGTGGAATGACTTTTCCAGTAGGCACTCAAGTTTTTGCTCAGGGGTGGTCTCAGACTTTGATCCTCCTGTCTATGACCTTCTGCATAGCTGGGATAACAGGTGCATGCCACCGCGGCTGTATTTGTTGAGGTAGGGTTTTGTTAATTTTTTGTTCAGGCTGGTCTTGAATTGCAGTCTTCCTAATGTCTACCTCCTGGGGAGCTTGGATTAGAGGCTTGAGCCATCATGCTTTTATAATGAGCTCATCATTCTTATTTTTCACATCTTCCTTTTATCCAACCCATTTGTTTCTGAGTTTTTCATATTCTAAAATATAATAAATGTTAGCTTTGATAATTTTCCTAATACTTAAAGTTTGCTTTGAACTGTTATGTATGGTTGTTGTGAGCATATATCTGACATATTTTCATTATTTATAGATGCTATTCTCTGTGTTAATCCATTCATACTTATTTGAATGATTTTAAATAAGCTTAAACAATGACTGACTACTGGTAAAACTGCTTTCCTAACTTTATGACTCTTGGGTTTGTTTTTGTTTTGTTTTGTTTTGCCTGTGCTAGGGATTGAACACAAGGTTTTATGCTCTCACTTGATTTTTTTTGCTCCTGAATAGCACTCTACCACCTGATTACCATATTTGTAGACATATGTTCATAGCAGTATTACTGATAATAGTTAAAATATGTAAGCAAATCAACGTCCATCAAGCTATGCTAAGCAAACTGTGATGTAGACATAAAACAGTACGTTACTGAATCTTAAAAAGGATGAAACCCTGCAGCAGTGACACTCACTAGACCCTTTGTTCAAAATTAACTACACGACTTGTCTGTGGAGACAGGAGGGAAAAACTGGGAGTGAGAGAAGGGGTGACACTGTCCAAAATAAAATTTTTTAAAATATATTAGGATGGGTTCTTAATTACCTAGAATTAGGTTGCAGTTTGTCTCAATACCTTTTGGTTTTGATTTAGTAAGTTATTTTATCCTTTTCTTTGTTTTCTTAAAAATGAAAACAAGTCGCCCATAATAAAACGTTAAAATGATAATAAAACCCAACCTTGTAAATGGAAAAAAAACTCACACAAACAAAAAAAGACAGGCTTTGATCAGGTTGATCCATTGGAAGATGAAATCCTGCTGAATGAAATCGGCATATTATTTAAAACAAATCCATATTTATGAGCTGCTTAGCATAGTCAAATCATAATGACAGAAAGCAGAAGGCTGGCTACCAGGTTGAGCTGTGGGAGGAATCGGGAGTTATTTAATGTGTACAGATTTGGCTTCACTGGAGAAAAGTAATGCAGCTGGATGTTGGTGATGATGGTACATTATAAATGCATTTAATACCAATGGAATATGTACTTTGATATGGTTTAGATGACAAGTTTTGTTATGTGTAATCTATGACAAGATTTAAATGAAGCAAAACAGATATCCATACACACACCAGACTTTGAGAGCAGGACTGGCCCAACCAAGTAATAACATATACCTATTGAATCTGGCAAAAATAAAAATGTCACACAATTCTGATTATCAGTAGGGGTGCAGAGCAGGGAGAAGTCCAATTTACTGTAGATGGGGATAGAAATTAGTATAATTATTTTGGAAATAATTTTTCATTGCATAAGAATTGAATATATTCAAACTCTAAAGCTTATAATTGTTTTAAACAATTGGTACATAAAACAACTTTATGAATCTTGTCCTCAGTCACAGACTAGAAAAACACTTGGATGTGTGCATACAGAGACATGTGCAAATACAACTCAGATGTCAATCACAAGTAAAAAGGATAAGTTGCAAAATATCCACACATGGGGAATGCTATACTGCAGTTAACACAACTTATAGCATCACATATCATGATGGATAAATGTAATAGTTGAACAACAATGAAAAAGCAAGTAATTGAGTACATAGAATATTAACTTATGCTTGTGGAGCTTAAGAACAGGCAAAGACAAGCAAGATGTTTAAGGTAGAAGCACAGAGAAATACCAGCTTCAGACAACGTACTGAAGAAGTTTGCTCCTCAAGTGAGTATGCTAAAGCCACCTGAACAAGTACCGCAGTCCTGAGAGATTAGTAGTTCATTATCTTGAAGGTCTGGAGCTGGAAATCCAAGATCAATATGTCAGCAGGAAATAGTTTTCTCTGAGGCTTCTCTCCTTCACATATATGTCCTCACATGGCTGCCTCTCTGTGCAAACACTGTGTTCCACTCTACTCTCTTATATACTAGTCACATCGGAAGACGGACCATATCAATGACTTCATCTCACTTTAATTATCTCTTGGGAGGCCCTATGTTCAAATATAGTCACATTCAGAAGCCCTAGAGATCAGAGCTTCAGACTAGGTGCTGGTGGTTCACATCTGTAATCCTAGTTATTCAGGAGGCTGAGATTTGAGGATCCTGGTCCAAAGCCATCCTGAGCGGGGAAATTTGTGAAACTCTCATCTCCAATTAACCACTTGAAAACTAGAAGTGGCACTGTGGGTCAAAGTGGTAGAGCACTAGCCTTGAGCAAAAAGAGCTCAGGGACAGTGCCCAGGTCCTGAGTTCAAGTCCCATGGCCAACCAAAAGAGAGAGAGATTGAGACTCAATATACAAAATTTGGCAAGGGATGTTTTCAGGCTAAATATCTCCCCACATCTTTGGCTGTTGGCTGGTCAAGTAGATTGAATTATATCTAACCAAAAATGAATTAGAAACTGAGCTCTGGGGGTTCAAGCCTATAATGCAAGCTACTCAGGAGGCTGAGATCTGAGGATCATAGTTGGAAGCCAGCCTGAGCAGAAAAGTTGATGGCACTTTCATCTCTAATTAACCACCAAAGAGCCAGAAGTGGAGGTGTGGCTCAAGTGGTAGAACACCAACCCTGAGTGAAAAAGCTAAGGGAGAGAACTCAGGCCTAGAGTTTAAGACACCGCCCCCCGCCCCCAACACAAAATGGCTCTTCCAATGGATCAACCTGATCAAAGCCTGGGTAGCCTGTCTTTTTTGTTTGTTTGAGTTTTTTTTTTTCCATTTAAAAGGTTGGGTTTTATTATCATTTTAACATTTTATTATGGGCGACTTGTTTTCATTTTTAAGAAAACAAAGAAAAGGATAAAGTAACTTACTAAATCAAAACCAAAAGGTATTGAGACAAACTGCAACCTAATTCTAGGTAATTAAGAACCCATCCTAATATATTTAAAAAATTTTTATTTTGCCAGTCCTGGGGCTTGAGCTAGCTGAGGACGTAGGCACTGTCTCTGAGCTTTTGTGTTCAAGGCTAATGCTCTACCACTTTGAGCCATAGCTCCATTTCTGGCTTTTTAGTGGTTGGTTGGGGATAGGAGTCTCATGGACTTCTTGACCCAGCTTGCTTTGAACCATGATCCCCAGATCAGCCTCCTGAGTAGCTAGGATTACAGGCGTGAGTCACCCAACCGTGATCTAAAAATTTAATTTTTCTAAAATAGGTAAGTTTAAGAATAATCTTTTCTGATGCTAAGTGAAATGAACTCCACGTTATGGAAACGAGTGTTATATCACTGTTGTAATTACTTTCATCATGCCATGTGAAACGGTAGCTTTCTGTTGTTGTTGCTGATGATCCTCTTGTATCCCCTTCCTGTGGTTGTCCCCGTGCTATCATTGTATCTCATTTGAGTACCCTGAATACCGTATATACTGGTATTAGAACTAGGGAAGGGAAAGAGAATATCAAAATCGAGAGATAAAGGATAAAAAGACAAATGACTCCAAAAGCAATACTTGCAAAACCATTTGGTGTAAACCAACTGAACAACTCATGAGGGGAAAGGGAAAGGGGGAGTGGGGAGGAGGAGAAATGAGGGAGGAGGTAACAAATTGTACAAGAAATGTACCCACTGGCTTATGTATGAAACTGTAACCCCTCTGTACATCAATAAATAAGTATTTATTGACAATAAATAAGTATTAAAAAAGTAATCTTTTCCTTTTAATCAAAAAGTTAGAAGGCAAGGGCTTAACAACCTCTTGTCACTACATAAATTATAATAAAGCAATGCAACTTTATTTTTATTTGTTTATTTGTGTGCATTCTGGAGCTTCAACTCAAGGAATTATGCTCTTGCTTCACTTTTTTGCTCAAGTCTGGCACCACAAAGAATGCTGTTCTTTTTTTTTTTTTTTTTTTTTTTTTGGCCAGTCCTGGGCTTTGGACTCAGGGCCTGAGCACTGTCCCTGGCTTCTTCCCGCTCAAGGCTAGCACTCTGCCACTTGAGCCACAGCGCCGCTTCTGGCCGTTTTCTGCATATGTGGTGCTGGGGAATCGAACCTAGGGCCTCGTGTATCCGAGGCAGGCACTCTTGCCACTAGGCTATATCCCCAGCCCCAAGAATGCTGTTCTTGATTTATCTGCACTGAAAACATATTAATGCTTGTTAATTTGGAACAACCACACAGGTTTTATAAATACAACCTTAAAAAAGCAGCCTTTTCTAGGTTCGATTCCCCAGCACCACATATACAGAAAACCGCCAGAAGCGGCGCTGTGGCTCAAGTGGCAGAGTGCTAGCCTTGAGCGGGAAGAAGCCAGGGACAGTGCTCAGGCCCTGAGTCCAAGGCCCAGGACTGGCCAAAAAAAAAAAAAAAAAAAAAAAGCAGCCTTTTAAATTGTTTGAAAGAACCTTAAGATGTCAAGGAATTGGGGCATACATTCTGTCTTCCCCTGGATATTTTTTAGATATATTTTTTGTCATATTTAAATAGATGTATAAAGGGGTTACCATTCAAAAGTCAGTTTATCTAATATATCTTAACCAATGTTACTCCTTTAATCATTCTCCCCCATTTCTCCCAACCCAACCATTCCGCTCCATTTTCCTAACTTTATAGGCTATGCATTGAATATTAACCCTGGTATTTTTTTTTCCAGACATCTAGAGAAGAGACTGGAATAACACTTGAGTCATCATTCTCTACTTAAGAAAAATAGAGAAGCCAGGAGCTGGTGGATTGTGCCTGTAATCCCAGCCACTCAGGAGTTTGAGATCTGAGGATAATGGTTTTAAGACAAGCCAAGAAGGAAAGTCTGTGAGACTCTTATCTCCAGTTAGCCACCAAAAAGCAGGAAGTAAAGCTGTGGCTCAAGAGTTGAGCAACAGCCTTAAGTAAAAAAGCTAAGGGACAGCATCCAGGCCCCGGTACTGGCATGCACATGCGCAAGCACGCACGCAGAGAAACTTTATCTCTGTTGACTTATAATATGTAGTTATTTTCATGGAATCTAGAGTGACATGGCATATGTTCTCAAGTTAAAACTGGGAGGCTGGAAGATATGACTCAGTAAGTCAGCACAGAATTTATGAGTTATGCAAATACATGAAACAAACTCTACACTGCCAAAACAATTCTTCCCAAAGGGCATTAGCAAGTTCTCTGAGGTAGGAAAACCTAACAATGGCAAGAAATCATGCACATCCTTAAGTGTGCTGTTAAGAGACTATTACAGAACAGACCAGCTCAGCCTTTTCCAGACCACAGGAGATCTGTGCTGCTTCCACACTCCACTGCATTATGAAATCTAGTGCTACAAGAAATGTTGAGGTCCCTGAGGGTGTTCTAGACTGAGAAAGCTCATCTGGTCGAGTCTATAGGTGGCAGCATGAGTGGAAATGTGGTACAGTGGGAGAGTCTATCTGATTTGACATCTTTCATCATACATATATGAATAATCCATCTTCCTCATATGTCAAGAGAACTAGACAATGGTCATAAGTTCTTAATGTGTGTGTGCTTTCAGTCTTATGACTTGTCTAGTAAACATTAGCAACCTAAAAACCTCTCAATATGTACAATTTCTATCATCTCGGCTACAAAGAATCTCTCTCTCAAATACAGAAAGGCAGGAATCTTGTCCACATGGAGATCTTTCTCGACTATTCTCCTTAAAATTCACCTACATCCTTGCCACTGTTAACCAGTGAAAGATGTTCAGACTAACTTGAGCTTGGCTACCTGATTATTTAGCCTCCATCTGTCCATCAGGATAATCTAAAAACAAATCCTGTCTCTCTCAGTAGAATGTACACTGACACTAAAGAACATTAAGACAATGAAGTACTAGACTCCAGTCTATTCATAAAAGGTTTTTGTTGAGAAACAAAAAAGAAAGAAAGAAGTACTAGACCCAGGTTACAGGTTGTTCTTTTCATTTTTATTCCAATAAATACAATGCTTGCATACAGCCTGGTCACATTTTTTTCAGGCTGGTGTACTTGGATTTTTAGATGTGTGGTGCCATGATCACAACATGGCTGTTTTATAATTTGAAACAAGTGTTTAAGACGCAGGCAAATAGCTGGCTTTTTTGGCCAAAAGGAAAGGAAGGAAGGGAGGAAGGGAGGGAGGGAGGGAGGGAGGGAGGGAGGGAGGGAGGGAGGGAGGGAGGGAGGGAGGGAGGGAGGGAGAGAGGGAGGGAGGGAGGGGGGAGGGAGGGAGGGAAGAAAGGAAGCAAGCCAATCAAGAGCTCCATAGTATCACATCTTTCCCAAGCCAACAAAGATAAAGACAAACATTTTATTTTTTGGTAAAAATCCTAGTTTTCATAATGCATCTTGGAATAAAATGGAATTGTTTCTTCTTTCCCAGATAGGCACTTGAATGAGATATTTTGGGAATGGGAAGTGGTCCCACTAACATCCACTGTATTTGATTTCCCAGGAAAATTCAAAGTGTGGAAGAAAACTGAATTCAGCTCTTACTTTTAGAGTTAGTGAAGCTAATCAGAACTAAAATATTTTTTGATACGATATTGCTCAAATTCAGAAATGGTGTTGGAGAAATTACACTTGTTCTAAATTGGTTTTGTTTCCCCTGAAATTTTTCTCTTGAAAATCAAGTTGTTGCTTCCTTAGTTTAAATTGGTCTGGTAACACCTTTATCAAAAAATCTACTGTTCTCTCTATGGCTTAGCCTCTGCTACATGCATATATTAATGTAATTTAAGTGAGAGTTATGGCTTCATTTGCTGACTGGTGGTTTGGTCCACAGGAAGTTTAGGCGGCCACCTGTTTTCATCTGAAGCCAGTTAGGACAAATGTAACCTGGGGTCAAATTCAATTTTAAAATTTAATCTTTATAGCCAAAGAAGAGCTCAAGACAGAAGCCTGAGGCAAGTGGGTGTATGAAATGGCAGATGGGCATGTGTGGGGCCTAGGCCAGGCTGCTTGTGCCAATATCTCATCAGCACAGACTAGGGCCCTGCTCTGACTTGCTCCAGCACTGAGCTACCTCTACAGAGCAGCCATGGTGAGTGGAGAGCAAAGCCAGCATAGGGCCCTCCTCTGGCACTACTGGCCTTTCTGTGGAGTCCTTGGGAGGACAAAGGCGAGTCCTGCTCCTTTGCAACGTTAAACCCTGCCAGCTTCTAACCCCTCTTTCTCTGTCAAGAGGCGGGTTAGGTTGGCAACAACTCAAGGGAGTGGGAATAAGGCCTAGTATGTTGAGAATGACTCTCTTGCCTCCTAAGACAGCTAAGGCTGGAGAATTTGTCTGGAAGCCTGACAAAAAGCAAGTCCACTTTCAATAAGGAAAAAAAAAATCCCAATTACTCCTTAGTCAATCCATTGAAGTAAAACTAAATCATTCAGAACAGTAATAACACTTTGAAATCCTTTGTCACTTTTATAAAAAAGAAAAGAAAAACAAAAAATATTTCAAATGGGGTTTTAAAAAGTCCTTTAAAAACATATTAATAGCCATCTTAGTAATAAATATAAAACAGTGTAAGACACTTGGTGACTTTCTTCAGTCATATGTCTGGGGGATGGAAAAGCAGTAAGGTTTTACTATTAAAATTATCTATTTGGTAAACACTCAAGGAAGAGTTCTGTCAAGAAAATAATTGTTTTGGAAAGAAGAGTTACTTTTTCCCAAAATGTCAAAAAAAAAGAATGAGAATGTAAACATCATATACTTAAAAACTGTTAATCCAACAATATTAATTCATTCCAATAAATAAAAGGAAGTGGCACCAACTTCATGGCAACTTTTCAACACTAAGACATAGCATGAGGATATTAAAAAAAAATTGTTCCAAAAAGGAATGGTCATCCTCAGCACACGTGAACAGTACTGGAAATAAAAGTGCCAGGAGAAAAAGCAGCTCCACAAGCGTTAGCTTATTCACATATAGAATACAAAGGATATGGGAGTTGTAGGTCTGAAACATCCACCTTATGGAGAATGTCAGCTTCACACCAGGCCAGGCTTAGGGCTGTCTTTTGCCATTTTCCTTTTTTCTTCCAATGTGTGCTTAAAGATTTTCTTCAGGGTGTTGTAAACTACTGGTCCATTGTCAGAATCAAAATTAACCTGATGGCAAAGAAAATTACTCTTCAGGACAGTGTGACAAGAATTTGAATCACTCTTTGAACAGAAGTTAAAGAGTTCCCATTTACTTGAGGTTGCTACAGATGCACAGCCATCTTGGCTGTCAGTATTCTGCAGTGTGAATGGTCCATATGTTACCACCGTGATCTTCCACTGATAAGCCATTATCACCCAAATTCCATAATTTACATTAGGGCTTTCTCTGGGTTTCCTACTTTTTTTTAAAATTTTGATAAATACATAATGATAGACTCAATATTCTATTTCCAAACAGATTTTCTGTCCTCAGCAGCCTATGTAATCTACTTATTCATCCCTCCTTCTTTGCATGGGACGCGTCCATTTTCTGTGTCCATACTTCCGCATTTCTCCCCCAGAACTTCACGTTAATAAAAACCTACAAGATGAATCGTTCAAAAATGATTTTAATTATTCTTTGATGAGGAAAAGAAATGCTGGGAAAAAACCCTCTAAGCTGAATAGGTAAAATTATATATTTTTAAAATGCATAACAAAGTTCACCCATTTTAATTGGAAGACTGCATTAGAACTGCCAATCAGGTCAATACTGAACTTCGGAGTGAAAACTCAAAAATTAAATCTAGTGTCTAGATATTTAGTATAATCGCATGCAGTTAGCCACAAGGAAGGTCAACATCAGTGAATGTGAAGTGTAGTTTTAATTCAGATCTCTGATGTTATAAGATAACATACAAGGCACTTCAGCTGTAAGCATGATGTGAAGAGACCCAAAGGCCAGGGTGGACCAAAGTCTGAATACAGAGCCTGGCTTTCCACCAAAAGATACATATCTCCATCTTTTTTTTTTTTTTCCCCAGTCCTGGCACTTGGACTCAGGGCCTGTGCACTGTCCCTGGCTTCTTGTTGTTGAAGGCTAGCACTCTACCACTTGAACCACAGTGCCACTTCTGGCCGTTTTTTATATATGTGGTACTGGGGAATTGAACCCAGGGCTTCATGTATGAGAGGCAAGCACTCTTTTTTTTTTTTTTTTTTTGCCAGTCCTGGGCCTTGGACTCAGGGCCTGAGCACCATCCCTGGCTTCTTCCCGCTCAAGGCTAGCACTCTGCCACCTGAGCCACAGTGCTCCTTCTGGCCGTTTTCCATATATGTGGTGTTGGGGAATTGAACCGAGAGCTTCATGTGTAGGAGGCAAGCACTCTTGCCACTAGGCCATATTCCCAGCCCAGAGAGGCAAGCACTCTTGCCACTAGGCCACATTCCCAGCCCCACATATCTCCATCTTATACTCAATCTCTCTGAGCCTCAGTTTCCTCACTAGAAAAAAAAGACACCACATTACCTATGGCCTTGGAATTGTTATGAGAAGAAACATTTGCACCTATAAGCATCTAATATGTCTTATATAGCTACAAACTTTAGTGAAAGTCAGATTCCTTTTCCTTGCAGCCCAGGTTTATCATACTCTGGTGAGGAAATGACAGGTCAGAGAACCAGAGAAAATACCTATACACCCCATCCCTACAGTAATGTGTGGTTCACTGAGGAAGAACCAGGACCTCATCCTTGCAGCTATTCCCCTCCTGCACTGATCTTTGCCACATTAACTGACGAAGGGAAGGATGTTCCTTTCTCTATCTACAAAGGGTCTGAGATGTTACTCCACTTGCTTGCCAGTGTTACAGACACTGAGAGAAGACAGGAGGCTCCTGAGTTTGAAATAAACTTGATTTTTCCTGGTGGTATGTTCTTTGTATTTTTGTTGGTTCTCAGCCGCCCACCCCACCAAGTTCCATGGAGTTGACTTAAGGTCCCAGTTGGAAGCTACAGAACAGATGCTTTGTATCATAGCTGTGGAGCCCCACTCTTGGCAATTTAGCCCCTTCCCCCTTTATTTTTTCGATGCTAGGATGAAGCAGAGGACCTCAAGTATGCTAGGTAAGCACTCTACTAAAGTATACAACCAACCCTAAAACCCTAGTGTCTTATAAGGGAGCTACCAGCCAAAATTTGCCCTGGAGGTAAGCGTCATCTATTACACAGGAAGGCATGAAAATGTGCTTTCTGCCCAGCAGTCACAGATGTCAGTGCCTCTTTCATCAGACTATTCATGGATAGAAGACCCATCAACAGCTAGTCTCCAATAGTTTGCTTTATTATGGTGCTGGGGATCAAAGCCAAGGACACACATGCACTAGGTAAGGACTTTACCCTGAGCTATACTCCTCTAATACTTTTCTAGACAACAGACATTGTAAAGAATTCCTACTTCTTCCCAAGACCAGTGCTAAAGATTTTTCCCAAACTCATTGTTTTTGTCAGTCGTAGGGCTTGAACTCGGGGTTTGGGCACTGTCCCTGAGCTTTTGTGCTCAGGGCTAGTGTTCTACCACTTTGAGCCACAACTCTACTTTGGATTTTCAGGTGGTTAATTGGAGATAAGAGTTCCAGGGGCTTTCCTATGTAGGCTGGCTTTGAACTGCAATCCTCAGATCGCAGCCTCCTGAATAGTTATAGGTGTGAGCCACCAACACCCAGAAATTTCATTAATTTTTATTTGCAAATAGTCCTTATTAACATGAATAAGTTTACTTTCTAAAACACCACAGCATACCCCTCTTTGTGAACATAGGTAGCCTTTTTGTCTGTGAAAATTCAGATGTAAGGGACCACATGATTTGGATCTGAGTCCGCTGTCACTGGAAACAGCAGAAAACAGAATGGAAAGGACACTCAGGAGTGCTCAGGGCTATCAAAGCCACAGAAGGAGCAAGGAAGCCTGTAATATGAATGCCACTCAGCAGAGCAGAAGGGAAGAAGATTGGACAAATATTAACAAGGAAAATCTCTATGATGTGTGAATAAGTACAAATAATAACTGCTCTTATCAGTGCTTACCATGGATGTCATTCAAAAGCTGGGTTTTTGTGTAATGATATTTTCTTATCATATGTGATAATGTAACAAGAAAATTAGGCAAAGGGTGAGGGGAGCATTCTCTCTGGGCATGAATTGTTTTTGTTATTGTTGTTGTTTTCTGCAGCCAAGAAACACTGCTAGAAGATGTGCACAGCAAGGGAATATATTTTTTAAACTCCATGTTTAAGATTTGCCAGCCAGGACACAGAACTGAACTGGCAGTGCTGGATGTTTTGTCCTCAACAGATGGTTTCTTGTCTAAATCTAAGGTAGGACTGGCTAGACAAGACAACATTGTCTGACTCCTACCAAGCACGTGATTTAAAAATACTTAACACTCAATTGTTTCTATTTTCTCCTCTATAAAAGCTCTTTGTTCCTATGTTCGCCTTGGAAAAACTCAGAGTTCAGCTTTTCTTAATATCATTGTGTGGAAACCCTGCAACTAGTTTTGAGAAATGCCAAAGACATTTCCATAATGGAGACACAGTCCTAAATTCTACTGTAGAGGAGGAAGGTAACCTCTGATACCTGATTTACAAGGGTAATGGTGATTTGTGGCAGGGTGGGGGTGGGGTGGTTGGTCAACATACCTTAGTGAAGGCTTTAATGGCATGGGCAAGGCAAGCTTCCTCCACCTCCACAGGGATTGTCTGCAGGTTCACTAAGCAGTGCAACACGCAAAGGATCGTCTGGTGCTGTCCCTGATTGGGCAGAAATCAAAAATGATTTGACAACTATCTCAAAAAAATCAACTCAAATAACTATACAGTGCACATTTGGTTCAATCTCAAAGACTTAAATAGCTACCCAAGAGCTATAACAAGTGTTCACTGTTATGTGTTAATATAATCTGAAAAACACTCACGAGATAGGATCAAAATTGGCGAGTTATTGAACAAAACAGAAGTGAATCTGAAGATTAGCGCAATTTTAAACCAAATGTTTCTCCTGCAGTGTACTGAATAGATTTTTCCCCCCCTTCTTCCTGTTTCAGGGTGTAATTCTTTCCGTTCAGTTAGATGCTGACACATCATGGTAGTGTTTGCACTGATCCTCCAGGTAGCAGGTGGTTGGCCCCTGTGTACCCAGCCATCGCAAATGCTATGGGGGTGAGGTGGGCAGATGAAGAAAGAAACAGGCCACTTCCTGAGTAGTAATTCAAACTTAAGGAGGCATTGTCCAAGGTGAGGGTGGAAGAACTTGTAAAGGTGCCACCAACTGGACTCAGCAGAGGAAGAACTCAATCACTTTGATGTTATCCACCAAGACCACCAATTTCACCTGGAAATCTGTAAGTGCATAACCTGACATACAGAAAGACCTCTAAGTACACACGATCATTACGATGCCTGTAAAAGTAAACAATGTAAAACAACTTCAATGCCCTTTGCATAGGGGTTGGGATGAATTGTGGTGAAACAGGAAGTGTGATATGACAGAGAACAAGAGCTTGTGCCCCACAATCCAGTCTGAATCCTTCTATGACCCAAGCCACAAGTCTACAAGCAAGCATTTTCCTCTTGCTTGTGTACAGAGACTCAATCACCAATGACTCTCAGGGTGAACAGAAGTGTAAAATGGAAATGACTTCCTGAAGGGCTAGGCCCATTGCAGCCCAACAAAGGTTAACTTCCCCCCTTATCGCCTACTCCCCTTTTATCTCTGTAATTCAGTTGCTGAGAAAATATCCCAAGAGAACTCCCAATACAGGAAATCTTATCTTAAAAAGGTATGTTGCACAACTGGGTGTGTTTCTGTGCTTGAACAAGCTTCCCTGAGTGTGTTTTGTGTTGGTATACAACTAAGGGAGGGTATATGCTGACTGTGTCTTCTGTGTGCATTTTGAGTGTGTGTGCATGCAGCAACAGGTTTTTAGTGAAGACTTGTGAACAGTGAGATACATATACTGTTGCAAAACAGTAGCTCAAGGTTGATTACTCAATAATATTGTTCCCTAAAATAAAAACAAAGTCTACTTTTAACTAAAATTTTGCTATGTTTAAAAATATTAAATTTGGGGGCTGGGGGTATGGCCTAGTGGCAAGAGTGCTTGTCTCATATACATGAGGCCCTGGGTTCAATTCCCCAGCACCACATATACTGAAAACGGCCAGAAGTGGCGCTGTGGCTCAAGTGGCAGAGTGCTAGCCTTGAGCAAAAAGAAGCCAGGGACAGTGCTCAGGCCCTGAGTCCAAGGCCCAGGACTGGCCATAAATAAATAAGTAAACAAACAAACAAACAAACAAATAAATAAATATTAAAAAATTTTAATTTTGTATAAGAAGATCTACAATGAAAAGTTTCTCTCCCTTCCTAGATCCATTGTCCTATAGTGTCCTCTAAAGGCAATCACCATAACCAGTTTCTTATTTTCCCTCTGTACTCTTCTATTTCACATATATTTAAGATTCATGTGTTTGTGTGTATGTGTATAGGTGTGTAACATGAGCTCCCCTCCCCTTTTCTTTTTCCAGTCGTGGGGCTTGAACTCTGGGCCTGGGCCCTATCCCTGAGATCTTCAGATCAAGGCTAGTGCCCTACCACTTTAAGCCACATCACCACTTCCAGTTTTCTGGTGGATAATTGGAGATAAGAGTCTCATAGACTTTCCTGCCCAGGCTGGCATTGAACTACAATCTCAGATCTCAGCCTCCTGAGTAGCAAGGATTACAGGCATGAGCCACCAAGGTCCAGCTATGAACCCTTTAAAAAAATATAAAAGAATACATATTCCAATCTACTTCATAGTTTACACACAAATGTGCCCAAAGTAAATATGTATAAACAAATATTCACCAGTGAAAAAGTGGTTAATGTGGCACATCTTCATGTTAGAGCTCTATGCACCAATTATAGACAATATTTATAAAAAGCTTATATTGTTTGCAGGAAAGTATCATTTTATACTTTTAAGCAAAAATGAACTATAAGTTAAAACTATGTATTGATAAGGGCAAAAGAAAAGACTTTTAAATGTTTACTGTGACACTCCTAGCATTATGGACCTTTTTATATGAGGTGTTCAGAAATGTACTCAGGGTTTCTCTCATGTTAGGCAAGTATCCTACCATGAAGTAACTTTCCCAGCTCTTGGCTATTTGTTAATTAATTTATTTAGGTGGTACTGACATTTTAACTCAAGGTCCTGCATGTGCTAGGCACATGCTCTACCATGTGAGCCATGCTCCCTAGTGCTTTTGAATTTACTTTTCAAAGAGAGTCTCACATTTATGCTCTAACTGGCCTAGACCACAAATTCCTATTTACATTTCCTGCATAGTGGAATGACAAGTGTATAGTGCCACCCTTGGCTTTTATTGGTTGAGAGGGGGTCATTTTTTGCTCAGGGTGGCCTTGAATTGTGATCCTTTCAATCTGTTTCCCAAATAGCTACGTTTTTTTTTAAATTTTTATTGTCAAATTGATGTACAGAGAGGTTACAGTTTCATATGTTAGGCATTGGATACATTTCTTGTACTGTTTGTCACCTCCTCCCTCATTCCCAAATAGCTAGGTTTATAAGTATGAACAACCATACCTGGCCACCAGCCCTTGCTGGACTTGAGATTTCTGTGTAGCCTCAGTGGCCCTGGAACTCCTCCTGCCTCTGCTTTCTGAGTACTGGCAATATTCTACCACACCTAGTGGTGCCTTTCTATTTTTGTATATTCTAAATGTTTAGGCTATGCATCAATCTCTGCCTCCACACTACTGTCCACAATGCTGGGGCTCAAACCACAGTTCCTTATACAACAGGCAAGTGTCCTACCACTAAGATACGTCCCTATCTCCCTCAGTTTTTTTCTCTTTTGGAAAAACTATTTAAATTAGACTTAGATAAGAGATTCTGTATGAATTCTCCTTTTGTAATGATTTTTAAAAATTATTAAGTAGTGTACAAAGAAGTTTTGATTCTGTAAATCAGGTTATGAGTACACTGTTTCTTGATCAATGTCACTCCTTCCATTGTTCTCCATCTTTCCCTCTCTCATCCCTACACTGAATATGATGACAGCATTTGTTCACCCTTCCTTCCTTCATTCATATGCCCCAGTAATAATTTTTAAGTGTGTAAAACTTGTATTATATAATCCATTAACTGAATTATAATGCCCAACAGCAACTTTACCTTCTCTAGTAAGAACAGGGCTTCGGCAGCATCTGCTTGTCTATCAACCAACATGTCCACATCCTTTTTGGTTATTACAGGCTCTTTCAGCTGCTCCACCCAAGACCACATCAAACCACACAGGATGAAAGGATCTCTCTCACCACATATTCTTTCCCAAGCTCCATCACGGGAATTCAGTTCTTTCTAAACAGGAAGAAAAAGGAGACAGAAATGAAGACAGGGAAAGAGAGAAAGAGGGCATAGACTCATCCTGGCTGTCTCTAACAGTCCTGAGGTGTGACTGGGAAACCCTTCTAGCCTTGCAGTTCCCACCAGAGGCCTGGGCCAACTCAGTCTCCCTTGTTGAAGCTCATGCCTGCTTCATTCACATGGTGGTGTTGGCTGACTACTGAGAGTAGGGCTGTTAGGAAGGGAGCCCTGTACTCAGCCCAGAAACAACAGACATGGCTCAAGAACAGTGAGTCTTCCTTCAAAGGCTCCTGGCAAACAAAACAAGTAGAATGGTAGATGGAAAAGAATATGGGAACATTTAACCTAGGATTTCAGGGTAAGCTTTAGACTAAAACTTCAAAGTACACAAAAAGATAAAAATGGGGAAGAACAATGAAAAGGGTAACATTGATCAAGATGTATTGTATTCATTACCTGACTGATGGAACTGAGACCTCTTTGTTCAACTACTTAACAAAAAGAAAGAAAGAAAGAAAGATTGTTTGAAAGTTGGTCCATGTAGTGCAGGTATTTCTTTCAAATGCACTTTTAGAAATGACCCAATAACAAGCTCTGCACCCTGAAAATTTCTAGGGTCAAAGGAACTGGGAAGTCTTACAGATAGTCCAAATGCCTAGAGATAATTGAAGCATGAGATTTTAAAGCTTCACCTCCCAGAGGGCAGGAGAGAAGTGAGAGGAGAATTTTAATTACTTCCTGATGGCTTTAGATTTTAATCAAGCCTATTTTCATAATGGTAATAAGCACTGTAATTGCTACCCTTCATTTATTCACCCAGTCAATGCATGCAGCACACCCATGGTGAGGCAGGCACTGCTGCACAGGACTCTTGACTTTTACAGCAACTCTGCAGGGACGCAGGTAAGTTTAAGAGGATGAAAAATCTTAGCTGGAAGCTCAAAGCTAGAAAAATGGCAGAGAAGGGCTTCCACTCAGTCTGCCTAATTCCATCCACACTGGCCATGCCACGGAGAAGCTCTGGCATCTTATCAATAAGCCACTACTTTTAGCTGTCTGTATTCCTTCCCATCCCACAGGTCGTGTATACACAGCAGGGTGGCTTTTCAACCAATGTTATGCTTGTTAATGAGGACTCAAGCCTGGCAGAATTGTCATTACTCAAAACCTTGTGGGTGAACTGGCTTTTGTAACATGATGCTCTCTGATGCAAGATACTGGGGGTAGAGAAGGAGGGGAAAATGTGAAAACACATGAGCCGGACCTGGCTGCATACCAGTCATGTGACTTGAGCCAGTCACTTAACATCTGTGACCCTTAGTTTCCTCGTCAGTGACAGGAAATTAATCTTAATTTATTTATTAATCCTAACCCTAAAATTAATAAGGAATCATTAAGTAGAAACATCCTGGGAAGTAATATATGTGAGAGGGCATGTCTAGGCCCTAGTATCCACAGGTAGTAATAACTACTCAAATAGTGTTTGTTTCCCTTTTTTTTCAGCATTCCACTTCCAAAATAATTACTGGAAGGGCTAAAACCTAGGAAGTGAAAAAAAAAAGTCAATCATATAAGGAATAAGGGGGAAGTACCTTAATTGAAGCTTTGTGCTTCTCTTCCAGAAAATGCTTTTGCACATGTTACATGTTGGAGCAATCTCTCTCAAACCAAACCCGTACTTGAGCACAGCTGCAGCTCGTGGGGACAGTTGACTGAGGGTGCACAGGGTTGAAACAAGAGTGAGGCTACACTATCCTTTATCTGAAACTGAGGAACTTTTGCTTGCTTGCTTTTTCAATCTTTTTAGTGGCAATGTGTTTGAATTTCCTAAACACTGGAGCTATGCCCTTAGTCCTTTTCACTTTAGTTGTTTTTCAGAGAGGGCTTGACCTGCGTCCTGCATAGCTGGGATTACAGGCATGAGCCACCATACCAGGCCATTTGCTAACTTTTTAAACATATAATAATATGCAGGAAATATATGCTGGTTGAATGAAAAACTTTTCAGTTGAGAATACAAGGTAAAGAAAACAATTCATTTTAGGAAAAAAAAATATGTTTTTGTTGGCCAAAATAATTCAGATGGTTTTTATTAAAAGTTCTCTCCTGAACTCAAAAAACTAACCCCCTCCAAGCCCAGTAAACAAATTAGGAAATGGGCAAAGGAGCTAAAGAGAGACTTCACAGAAGAAGAGATAAAAATGGCAAAGAAACATATGAGGAAACGTTCAACATCCCTGGTAGTAAAGGAAATGCAAATAAAAACAACCCTGAGATACCACCTCACTCCGGTTAGAATGGCCTATACCCTGAACTCAGGCAACAACAAATGCTGGAGGGGAGGCGGGGAAAGAGGAACCCTTCTGCACTGTTGGTGGGAGTGCAAATTAGTACAACCACTTTGGAGAACAGTATGGGGGTTCCTCAAAAAGCTCAGCATAACAATTCACAATAGCCAAAATATGGAAACAACCCAGATGCCTCTCCACAGACGAATGGATCCAAAAAATATGGTACTTATACACAATGGAATACTACATAGCGATTAGGAATGGTGAAATATTGTTATTCGCAGGGAAATGGTCAGAACTGGAACAAATAATGTTGAGTGAGACAAGCCTAGATCACAGAAAACAAAGGGGCATGATCTCCCTGATATATGACTGTTAACAAAGGGAGACGGAGAGACAGTAGAGACCAAGTCTGTGAATACTGTATATGTTCTTGATACATTGTATATTGTATATATGTCTACCTGACCTAGACAAGGGATAGAAAAACAGGATGTAAGATATCACAAGAAATGTACACACTGCCCTACTATGTAACTGTACCCTTTTTGCACAACACCTTGTAAAAAAATGTATGTTCAATTAATAAACAACAACAACAACAAAAGCTCAGCATAGACATATTCTATGACCCAGCCATACCACTCCTAGGCATCTATCCTGAACAACAGGTCTCAGGATATCAAAAAGACATCTGCACATCCATGTTTATCACTGTACAATTCACAATAGCCAAAATATGGAAACAACCCAGATGCCCCTCTACAGATGAATGGATCCAAAAAATGTGGTTCCTATACAAAATGGAATACTACATAGCGATTAGAAATGATAAAATATTGGTATTCGCAGGGAAATGGTCAGAACTTGAACAAATAATGTTGAGCGAGACAAGCCTAGAACACAGAGAAGAAAGGGGCATGGTTTCCTTGATATATGACTGTTAGGGTGGGGTGGGGGATGGGACAGTAGATACCAGGTCTGCGAAACAAAAAACTTCATGTCGGGCTGGGGATATGGCCTAGTGGCAACAGTGCTTGCCTCATATACATGAGGCCCTGGGTTCAATTCCCCAGCACCACATATACAGAAAATGGCCAGAAGTGGCGCTGTGGATCAAGTGGCAGAGTGCTAGCCTTGAGCAAGAAGCCAGGGACAGTGCTCAGGCCCTGAGTCCAAGCCCCAGGACTGGCAAAAAACAAAAACAAAAACAAAAACAAAAAAAACAAAAAAAAAACTTCATGTCAAATGGTATTTCCACAGGTTTGGGTCAGCGACCTTACATTATGTATCTAAAACCAAACAACTACTAAACATAGAAAGGTCTAAAATAGACCTATCAGTGGATCACAATAGCTCAACAGCTATGTACATATGATCATATAAGACACAGATAAGCAAACTCTGTTGTTGATGTTATATTTAAAGTTCTAGGTGAATTTCCTTTGGCGTACACCACGTGGCTACTGTATATGATTTTGGTACACTGTGTATTGTATATATGCCTACCTGATCTAGGGAAAGGAAAGAAAAATGAGGGTGTAAGATATCACAAGATATGTACTTACTGCCCCATTATGTAACTGTACCCCTTTCGCACAACACCTTGTCAACAAAATTTAATTAAATAAAAAAAAAATTCTCTCCTAGTCGGGTGCCAGTGGCTCATGCCTGTAATCCTAGATTACTCAAGAGGCTGAGATCTAGGAATCACAGTTTGAAGCCAACCTGGGAAGGAAATTCTGTGAGACTCTTATCTCCAGTTAACCACCAGAAAAACAGAAGTGGAGCTGTGGCTTAAAGCCTTGAGCAGAAAAAGCTAAGGGACAGTGCCCAAGCCCTGAGTTCAAACCCCACGGCTAACCAAGAAAAAAAAAAAAAGTTCTCTCCTCTCACCATCATAAGGCAGAAAGTAGCATGAAGCTCCAATTTAAATGTCATGTTTCTTCATCTGAAGAAATTTAACATACCTTGTTTAATTCATAGTGGAATATGGAAGAATAGCTTGTAGATGAAGGGCTGACAAATCATGATTTTACTGAGCCAGGATGCTTTATTCACCATCATGGTGGGGCAGTTTACCTGTTTCTGCTAATGAGGTTCAGAGGTCTGTTTTTTTCTGTAGAATAGGTGGTTCATGTAGGAAAAGAGTGTGGCTGACTTTAGACTTGTCTTGTGAAGTATAACACAAAAAAAGAGTTTAAGTAAAAGCCAAGAAATGGACTGCAAACTCTTCCTTTCAGATAAAGCTAGTAGAACCATGGTAGGCTGAGCTCCTTCCCATTTGTTTTCCTGTGGGGTCAGCAAGTCTGCAGAAGAGGAGTCTGAGAAGCCAGGCTCTACTCAATATTTATGCCAATAAGCTTTGAGAAATCGTTTCATTTTATTTATGTCTCTGAGTGAGTGGTTCCCTGTGCCAGGCCTTGTATTACTTCAGGTCAGTTTGTGGTTACCCTCACAAACCCAGAAGCAAAGATGGAAGTTACCAACATTAATGTCATTACACAACATTAATTATGGATCAAGCATCATGCTAAGTGTTCTTTTGCACACAGATATTTAAATAAAACTATACAAGCACCTGTGTCATTTTTATATCAGGCTCACACAGGTGACAATCTTGAAGTGTGAAAATTAATATGATGCAAACATATCTATGTGTTTCTATGACAATGAACTTTAAAAAGATGTGCTATAATTTTGCTCTGACATAATATGATCCCCCCCTCATTATCTAATGAAATGAAATTCAAATACCTGCCACATTTCTACTTTCTTCTTCACTTCTTCTTTTTCTACAAACTCATTTAAATTTGCCAGGGCCTTGGCTGCCAGGATTCTCCTTGCCTCGACACTCAATTCAGGTTGCAAGGCAGTGTGTGGTATTTGAGACAGACACTTGCTGTCCTGGGTTTCATGTCCAAATGGGAACCGTGCCTTGGGACTGGAACCACAGTCTGGAGGGCTGGAGAGAGTCCTGCCTCCCTCCTTAACTGAGCCTGGGTCCCAACCACTGCCAGGTTCACACTGACAGCGAGCTACTAGATCCTTAGGGATGTTTTCAAAGTTGAGTGTGACTGGTTCCCCAGGGTTGTGAGAAAATGAAACACCCACAGAGAAGGTTCTACTCCGCTGTACTTCCCTTGCACTGTCCTTCCTATGGAAAAGTGGTGAGCCATCATCCTTGAGACCTTCCAAGCCTCCACACTTGGATTGATTCCAAAATGAAAATGTACTGCGAACCAATGCTTCCTTATTTAAACCTGGCTCTGGAGATGGGATGTAACAATGGCCTACAGGCTTCTGTTGTGGGAGGCTGTGGGCCAGCAGGTCCTGGGCAGGCACTGTCCATGGAGTTTCCCCTTGCTCCAGGAGGGCCTCAGCCCTCTTTAAGTCTGAGTCACTGTAGCTGAGCCGTCTTTTCAGATGAGACAGGGGCTGAAGGCACTCAACATTCCGTCTTTTCCAAAGGGGGTCAAACTCTTGCTCATTGGAAAGAATCACATCCTGATTCTCGAACTCTGCTGCCACTGTGGTGGGGTTAAATGGATCGGATGCATCACTGTTATGTCTCAGTAACTCTTTATCCAGCCGCATGGTGACCATCTCAGACACAGTCTTTTCGATTTCAGCGGAGAGTCCCGGTCCTTCTGACGTGTCCTTCATCAACACTGGCCTGTTCTCAGCCAAGTCCAGCAGTAATTTACAAACGAGGTGAATGATTTTGGGCACGTGCTTCAGAAGGCGTGCTTCATAGCCATGAAGCAGATGACGCTGGCGAATCAGGTACTGGGCTAGGGTGACAGCATGTGCTTTGGGATCACAACAAGAAAAGATATTGCGGAGAGGAGCCAGAAACTGAGTAAATTCCCGAACGCAGAGCAGCTGCCCTCTGGTTTGTATGGAATTGGGTCGCTTTGCTCGTACAAATATAATTGCTTGGTCAGCAGTCATTCTTGTGGCAAAAACTAAATAACATGCTATTAGAACACCTGAATGGTGAAGAAGAGAAGATTGCTAATGAGAAAAACTTTGTTTCATTTAATTTATTTGTCTTTGATGATTTAGATATCTAACGATATAAAGAACTATATAAACAAAGCACATTTGAAGAGCAATCATAATGAAAACCTTTGTAACTTTTTGCATTTTTTTATTGTGCCCCTTTCCCCTACTTACTGCAAAAAGTTATGCTGAGTTAGCATAGAAGTATGGAGCAGGGAAGGCACGACTAGGTGAGCTGAGGATCTAGTCTATCTAGCCTCCTCCTTCCAGCTCCACTATGGAAGATGATCAATTGTGTTTCTGCTTTCTACTCTGAACAGCTCTTGAAAATTTCTCTTGAAATGCCACCCCCTGTACCTGGGGATCAACCACTAACCACTCCAACTGGGCCCTTACCCTATCTGGAAAGTTTTTCCTTTGGGATTATTTATACTCACAGCCTGTTTTTCTTCCTGAAAATTCTTCTAACTATGTATTTTTTCCCTCCATATCATGACAGAACTTTTTTTTCTTATAAGCATATACTATTAAAGAAACCAGGCTGATCAGTGTGTGTAGTGTGTGTGTGTGTGTGTGTATATGTGTGTGTGTAGACACACACACACACACACATATATATATGTCAGTCTTGGGGCTTGAACTCAGGGCCTTAAGCATGATAAGCAGGTGCTCTACCATTTAAGCCGCTCTACCATTTAAGCCACTCTGTCAGTTCCTTTCAAACTGGCTATTTTCAACCTATCATCCTGCTTTATGCCTGGGCTGATCTGGACTGCAGTCCTCCTATCTGTGCTTTCCTTTGTAGCTGTGATGATAAGGATATGACATTGCACCCATGTAGTTTGTGACAACAGGTATATGCTGCCATGCCAAACCATTGGTTGAGATAAGGTATCTTGAACTTTTATCACTGGGTCGGCCTCAAACCATAGTTCTCCATCTCCACCTCCCAAGTAGCTAGGATTATAGGCTTGAGCCACTGTGCCAGCCCTAAGAATTACATTTTTTAAAGATACTATATATTTAAGTCAAGTATTTTTTCCTTTATATAAGAAAAGAGAAGTTGGGTGCTGGTGGCTCATGCTTGTAATCCTACTCAGGAGGCTGAGATCTGGGGTTCATAGTTCAAAGCCAGCATGAACAGGAAAGTATGTGAGACTTTTATTTCCAATTAACCACCAGAAAACGAAGTGTTGCCATGGCTCAAAGTGATAGAGCACTAGCCTTGTGCAAAAAAGCTCAGGGACTATACCCATACCCTGAGATCAAGCCCCATGACCTGAAAAAAAAAAGACAGAGAGAGAGAGAGAGGGAGGAAAGGGAAGGAAAGAGGGAGGGAGGGAGAAAGGGGGAAGGGAGAGAGAGAAAGAAAGGAAGGAAGGAAGAGAGTAAGAAAGAAAACAGAGTGGTCAAAAGTAATTTTAGATATTTGTTTAAATGCATTGGTTTTTCAGCTCTGTCACTCAAAATATACTTCATTAACATATGATGAATGTAATTATCAGCTTAAGATAGTTCAAATATCTTTTACTTAGTCTTTCCATATGATTCTAAAACTATGATAGGATTCTAAAATAACATTTATCCTTAGAATCAATAAATTGTATTTGTTGCGTGTTTCAACATGCCTACATGACATTGAAATCACCTCCTAGAATTTACCTGTTCGGCCAAGTCCTGCATGACAATGGATGGCTACTTTTCCTTCCTGTAAGGCAAATGTCATCACCTTCACCATATCTAAGATAGCAGTGAGAGATGCCACACCATAATCCTTCCACCCGAAATTGTAGAAATAAACTAGGCAGTGAGAGAAAGAAACAACAAAATTGATATTCAGAAAAACTACTTGCAAAGACATTCAGGAGAAATTAGTGATTTTATGAAGAGTATACACAGTTAAAAGGCACTTAGGTTTCACAAAATAAACAAACCTAAAGTAATAGGCTTTTTACATTTCCTTTAGTTTAATTGTTAAGCGCTTATACTTGAATCAGGCACTGGTGGCTCAAGCCTATTACCCTGCCCAGGACGCTGAGATTTGAGGATCGTGGTTGGATGGGCAGGAAAGTCTGTGACTCATATCACCACTAAACTACAAAAAAAAGCTGGAAGTGGATCTGTAGAGTACTAGACTTGAGTAAAAGAAGCTCAGGACTGCTCCAGCTCTGAGTTCAAACCCCAGGACTGGCACACACACATACAAGTCAAATTACAAATTAAAATGGTCAATTATCCCGGGTAATGTTACTCAGCTAAAGAGGTATATAAAACATGTGCTCTTGTTAAAGTATGGAAATGTGTCCAAAATACTGACAAATTGTTAGTTTTTTAAAAAGGGTATACATTTATCCTGTTCATCCTGGTTTGAAATGCAGTATGGTGTGAAGTCCTTCCAAAGCTCCTGAGACTGCGGCATCTGTGGAAGTGCCACATGCCACTGGTAGAAGAAAGCCCAGCATCCTTCTAAAAGCCTGTCTAGCTGGCACCAAGGAAAGCAAGAGCCTGAGGAGCTTCCAGCTTTCCCCTCTACTGCTAAGCAGCGTGATCTCAGTCACTCCAAGTCTCTGTGGCCTCATGTATGAAACAGAAATAACGGATGAAATGAAGTAATAGTGTCTCACACAGTGCAGGCATTAACTGAATGGGAGCTTTAGTCTTTCTTAAACAATATTCCTCTTATAGGCAAAAAACAAACAAACAAACAAAAAACCCATACCCCAACGCCAAAGAATGGTGGTAGCATCATTGAAGGTCAAAGTCTATGCTCATGTTCTAAAAGTCAAGCTACTGTGCAACCATTATTTCCATTGTTTTTAACCTGAAAGTCTAGCAGGCAAAAGTCTCTAAGCACCATCCTTGATATCTAATGTTGAGGGTGGGAAAGAACTTACTGCCAGCCTCCATGAATGCTTCAGGAAGGTAGGTGAAGCCACTTTCTTGTTCCAGAGAATTCCCACAGCTAGCGTGCTCACCAGGGCGCTGCAGGTTGATTATTGTTTTTATGCCCTGACTTTAAGGAAAAGGGGCAATTAGTCACTGAGAGCTGGAGTTTAAAATTTTTTAATTATTTTGGCATTAGTAAACATTAATTGTTCTCAAATCTTTATTTAAAATAAGCTTGTCACTGCCTATTTTTAAAAGGAAAGCACTTTTTCACTTGATGGCACAGCCAGTGAAAGAAAAACACAGTTTTGTTCATGACAGTTGTGAAAAAGGCAGCATTTACCTGAGGAACTGCTCGATGATGTGGTACTTCTCGAGGAGCTCAGAGGATGGGCGAGCCATGGCCAGGATATTGTCAGTGACCCTGAAGATGATGGTAAGGCTAGTGAGATACATAAATAGAATCCAAAAGTTTTACCTGAAAGTATGATTTTTTTCTATGATTTCAACAATTCTGTAAGAATATTTTGTCCAAACCTGGTTTCAATTTTATATCCTCATAATGTGATGAGAAGCCGTTAGCTCCTCCTGGAAAAAAATTCCAGGACATAAAGTATTTATGAACTCTGACAAAATGTCTACAAGGACTCTCCAGAGATTCTTGTAGACATGATGGAGAAACCTCAGCAAGTGGCAAAGGTACCAAATGTTCACAAGTTATCCAATCAATGGTTGGTGACTAGAAAGCCAACTGGGAGGCACTTATGATAACTCAATTGATAACTTGATTACCTAAGGTTGTAAATGGGCTACTAATGCCTGCGTTATATAGTCAGAGTGAGAATTCAATATGATACAGATATAAAGTATTCAGCACAAATCCTGGCTGTAGTCATGAATAAATACTGAGTTATTGTAATTTAGCAAAACCTTCTGAGTCAGTTGGGCTTCAAGCATTAACTTTTCCACTTGCTAGCTGTGAAGCAAACTAATCTCTTGAAACATCAGTAAAATGGCATTAATAACTCATAAGAGTTTTATGAAAAGGAGTGAATTATTATAACTTGAAAGCATCTGGCATAGTGCCTACACTATAGGCAAAAGGATATTTATAGATGGATGGACAAATGGGTGGATGGACAGACCAAATAAAGCTCTAGTTTCTCTTGTTAGGGCTCTAGCTTTAATCTGTTCTGTTCAAATATCTCATCAGGGGCTGGTGTGAGCCACAGGTATTTTAGAGGAGTAACAAAGATGTTAGATTAGCACAGTAAGATCCAAAAGATTCTCTACCCTGTAATAATGTATAACATTTAACAGAGACCCAAAGGTCTAGGATCCCCCAAATTCATATGTACTTAGCATAAGATGCAGAAAGATGCAATGTGAAAGCAGTGGAGGTGAAAGCGGCTCACACAGTTTAATCAACAGTAAAGTAAAAGTATTAATGGCCAGAGCTATGCTGTTAGAAATTTACTTGTCTGCCTATGCCTCCAGAATGTGTGCTTCTTGGTGCCCATAGTGTGACAGTGATAGTTCTGAATATATCTAGAAAGAGTGACAGTGACACTGACATGGATCCTAAATTATGTCACTACAGATGTACACAGCAAATCCAACACGAGAAATTACAGCATGCAAGTTAGAGAAGCTATTTAAGTTAACAAATACCTAGTTTAGAATGGGTTCTTGCTGTATAAAACAATTCATTACTGGAATTCTTTAAATAGAAAATCCTTCTAAAGTCTGTTTTAAACATGACTTGATATGATTTTCAGCATTTTTCAGATGTCATTATATCACTGAAGGTATATCTGACTAGCTTATTGTTAGGAATAGAAGGCAGCATGATTCAAAAGTGATACTAATTATACCTACACGCCAGAAACAATGAAAGCATCTTAGGTTGTCTATTGAACTGACAGCCTGTTACACCTCAATTAAGGCAGGCTGAAGTGTATTTGTATGACAATACATCTTTTCCTAAAGAATATAAGAACAACATTAAAGTGATTCGAAAGCTTGCCTGGATCGAACAGAAGAACTAAATGTGTGACTCATAATTTTCTCAGACTCAGAGCTGAGCATTTGTATTCCTCCTGGAATATGGTAGCCATCTAATCACTCACTTCTTCAAGCTACTCTACATACATCATTTCACTTGATTTGAAAACACACCCTTAGGGTTTTGGCTTGATTAATTCTAGTCTCTAGATGAGAAACTAAGGCTGAGGAGGCCAAGATCCCATAGCTGGTCTAGAGTAAAGCCAGGGATGGCCTCGATGTTCCTGGACTTGAGAGCTCACACTGCCATTTCTATATCCTCTGTCTGTAGCTAACATTCACAGGCTCCTTCTTTTGCCTTATAGCTATGCAAGAATGACAGGATCACTTACCAAGATGAATAAACCCCTTTAATGGCTTGCTCCTGCTCACTCCAGCGGGCTGGGTTCTCATACTTGCAGGCTCTACCACCACATGCCATGGAACATGCCATATGTCCAGGGATGACATGCCGCAAACGCTCTCCTACTTTGGTGTACTTTGGTGTTGGACGTCCAGAATTTCCTATAGACCACACAAGGAGGGGAGGATTCATAATCCACCAGTGTCCCAAAGGGATGCTCACGGGGAAACAGCTCCATTTATCTCAGGATCATAGATGATGAGCACCCATGTGACATGCTCTTCATCTAAAATTCAAAAAGCTTTCACCTATAATAATTTCCTCACTGAATATTGATAATAAAAGAGAACTTGTAAAAACAAATCCTTTTCAAGGTGAAGAGTTTTGTTCAAAACCTGCATTTTAAATATTTTTAAAAACCCACAGAAACAACGGTTTCATCTTTCTCACATATCCATTCAAAATTTTACCACAATCCTAAAAACTATAACAAAATTGTCCATATTTAAAAAGGCACAAACACAACATAGCCTATTGATACGTTTTAAGTTTAGACACAAAGATATGGCAATTTGTAAGAAGAAAACGAGCTTTACTTTTTCTCTCAAGGAAAGTTGAGTTCCCCTCTGCACGGCTGACAGAAGACACAGCTACCATCACCTGAAGAGAAGATGAGGACAGCAGTTTTGTGGCAGAACCAGAACCACGCCGGGCCTGCTGGAGCCTCAGGACTGGGTCTGACGTGGAATGCCGGCGGCCCTGCAGAAAGGAGCTGAGGAAGTGGACAGCCGAGGGCCGCTGAGACACGTCCTGTACCTGCATGGTACTGGCTCCAGGGAGGCAAGAGTTGGAGGCAGGGAGAAGTCAGCCCTGGCTTGCTCAGCGAGGAAGTACACTGAGACACAGGCATCGCTCTGTATGATCTAAGAGCTATTCAGGATAGGCTGACGCGTTTCCATAGTGACCAACAAAGAAACTACTGATTCCCACTTAGATCTGAACAGGCAAAAATCCTACATAAGTGGATTGTGCTATGGACAAATTGTTCAAATATATTGAGGAACAATATGCATTTTAAAGAGATCATTCCTAAGCCTAGACAACTCAATTTAATTTCTCAAATGCACTTAAATATCCGATGCTCTAAGAATTGCTTCCAAAACATTGTAATGCATTTTGAAAAATGGCTTTATAATGCAAACACTGTTTACACACAGACAAGAAGGTTTAAAAAAAGTTGTAATCCCTTTTATAGCTTGTCTCTGGGTATTATGAGCAAAAGAAATCTTTTCTATTACTCTTTGAGCAGGGTAAATTAAAATTAATTGTAATAAAGATATGCTGGATACTCTACAACATTATTAAAAGATCATTGAATTTTTGCATAACCAGTACACTAAATACAAAGGAATATTATGTTGTAATTTATACATAGACAAAATTTTTAAAAAGCCAGTATAAAGTCTCCTAAATTTTTTTATAGCCAATTCTGAGCTCTATATCTTCTTGATAGAAACACTTGGATAGAATAAATCAAGGTATTTTAGAGCACATATATTATCAGAAGACAGTTCATTTCTAGAATATGGAACTCGTTCGTGATTATGCCCTGCTAGAATATAACTCTTATAAGTATGTACTATACTTCTCAAAAACTCAAAAATATAACTCTCTGCCCTTTGTCCCATGAAAGGAAGAAAGCTTTTAGGTCTTGGTGAAGACATATAAAGAAAATTCACAAAAGCATTACATTTTAAAGGAATTAGATGAAGATGAGGTTGCAATTTGAGAATAAAGGATATAAATTATGAACACAGAAACTGCAACAACTGCCAAGGCAAGCATTGTCCGCCTCCTCCCTTGTTAATGTCAGGCCTCGCCTTCACTCTTCACTCCTGCTCTCTGCACAAATGGTATTTTATTCCACATAAACAGAAACAAAACTATTTCCATAGATAAGATTCTTTTCTGTTTTAATGATCATGAATGCTAGAAGCAAGTTTCTTTTTAAAATACCACCCCCATTTCACCAACAATATGTTCTTTTGTCCAATTTGGTGTCCCAATTTCTATTCCATGTGTAGTAGAGCATCACACTCTTATCATTTAGCATCCAGAAAGGGAGAAAGTTTTTTCACCAACTCAGCTTTCCTGTCTGGAGGAATGAGCTGAGGAACATTCTAGGCAAGGCCTGCTAGCCCCTCAGGACAACACAGGAAATGACCAGTCTACAGAAATTTGCATGAAAAGAAAGAAGCATGGGAGACAGGATTAGGAAAGCAAGGTAGCATCTAATGGCAGGAAGCCATCGGTGCTCTGAAGTCTCTCCTTTGTCCTGGAGAGGACAGTGGCAGTGGGGCTGAGGGACACTTCAGTCGTGGACTGCCATAGTGCTGGAGGTACTGCTGGGACTTCAGATTACATTACCATAGGGATTTGCAGCCAGTTTTCACATAGCCCAGACACAAAAAGTGAGAGATCCAGCAAGCTTCACTGGGGACACAGGTATTTAAGGAGACAAGAGGGAGTGACATTATAAGGAAGTCAAATTTGATGAAGGGGAAGACTTACTTTGATTGAGCTAAGAAAGGGTTTTCATATCATCTCAAGAATAATTTTTGTAGCCAGGCACCAGATTCAAACTAGGATCACGGTTCAAAGCCAGGAAAGTCTGAGACTCTTGTTTCCAACTAACCCCCACCCCCCCAAAAAAAAGCTGGAAGTGGAATTGTGGCCTGGTAGAGCTCTAATTTGGAATACAAAGAACAGTGTCTAGGCCCTGAGTTCAAGCCCTAATGTTGGAGGGAAAAAAAAAAGAGGAAAGAAAAAATTTTGCTATAAAATCCTGAGAACTGGCCAGGCACTACTGGCTCATACCTGTAATCCTAGCTACAAAGGAGGCTGAGATCTGAGGATCACAATTCAAAACCAAACCTAGGCAAAAAGGTCATGAGACTCTTATCTCCAATTAACCACCAGAAAACTGGAAGTGGAGCTGTGGCTCAAAGTCGTAGAGTGCTACCGTTGAGCAAGAGTTCAGGGACAGCATGCAGGCCCCTGAGTTCAAGCCCCACGACTGACAAAAGAAAAAAAAAGAAAAGAAGTCCTAAGAATTGGCCTGACATAACACTTGAGCTGTCCAAGTTACTATACAGTCAGAGACCCTGTATCAGGAACTAAGGAAGTACATCCCAGAGTAAACAAGAATCTGCCAGGCAAAAGTAGCCCTCTTGGCACACTTCCTCAGCTTGCTAACAACAGGGTGTTAGGAATACACCCTGCATCCATCTGGCACATGAAGTGGAACTGTGCCCACCTCCTAGGCATGAGATGGGCATAGCAGCTTTCAATTCCCCACTTGTCTGAAGGATGGCTCCAAAATTATGCCTTGGTAAAATGCCTAATTCACAGCCAATCCAGTTTTATTTATGCCACAGAAGGTGTTCCTTATGCCCATTAAGAGGCAGTTTTTCAGTCCCTAAGTAATACACTAGTCCACTTTTCCTTTCCCAGTGTGTCCAAATACTTCAGGATTTTCTTCATATTTGTAATTCAGAGTACATTTTCCCTACCTTTTAGTATTGGAATTTTTCTCATTCTGTTTCTGTCTTTTTATTATTTTCATTTCATAGAAGAACAACAATGATTAGAATACATTAATTTGGTGCACCACTGTTTACTTAATCCTTAGCTGTTGGGTGTTTGGGCTATGGTAAATGATTTTTATTTAGAAATAAGGCCTTAAAATTTTCAGGATTGGTACTTTTTTTTTTTGTCTGTATGTATGTGTGCCAGTACTGGGGCTTAAACTCAGGGTCTGGGCGCTGTCTCTCAGCTTTTTCTTCTCAAGGCTAACATTATCACTTGAGCCACACAGCTCAACTTCAGGGTTTTTTTTTTTTTTTTTTTTTTGCTGTTTAACTGGAGATAAGAGTCTCACAGTTTTTCTTGCCTAGGTTGTCTTTAAACCATGATACCCAGATTTCAGTCTCCTGAGTAGCTAGGATTACAGACATGAGCCACTGGCACCTTGTAGTTTTTAATTTCTATATTTCTCCTTCAGTAATTTCCTAGAAATGAATATATGACTGGTGAGCAAACAATGTTCAGAGCTCATACTTTTATTAGTCGAATCTTTTTGTTGGGGGCGGGGCTAGAGGTCATGGGGCTAGAATGCTAGCTGTCCCAGAGTTTCTTTTGCTCAATGCTAGCACTCTACCACTTGAGCCACAGCACCACTTCAGCCTTTTCTGAGTAGTTTATTGGAGATAAGAGCCTCACACTTTTCTGCCCAGGCTGGCTTTGAACTACAATCTCCAGATCTCAGCCTCCTGAGAATTACAGGCATGAGCCATCAATACCAGGCCCATGTTTTAAAAACCAAGCATGTGAAGCAGAAATGAGGAACATTTTCAGTCACTCAGCACAACACAGCACAACCCTCCACTTCATCAGAGCAACAACAACAAAAAACCAGCACTGATATGAAGAGAATAGAAACAGGACTTTGATCTGCTTTTGTGTTTACCACTTATGCTCCAGCAATATGGCTGGTGTTATCATTTTTGCCTTCATAGCATGTTTTTATTCATAACACACTGTCCTAAAGCAATTATGCAAACAACTTTAAGGGGATTTCTTTTTTTGCTTGTTTGTTGCCAGTCCTGGGGCTTGAACTCAGGGCCTGAGAACTGCCCCTGGCTTCTTTTAGCTCAAGGCTAGCACTCTACCACTTGTGCCACACCCTTTCAGATTTTTCTATATATGTGGTGCTGAGGAATCAAACCCAAGGCTTCATGCATATGAGGCAAGCGCTCTACCACTAAGCCATATTCCCAACCCCCTTTAAGGGGATTTCTAGTTCTTAGAAGCTTTTTTACTTGTACCCAATTGGTCTTTTGTATTCTCTTCAGAATAAAGTTTTCTTTCAATTTTGTGGGTAGATTTAGTTATAAACCCATACTAGATTTCACACATGTTGCCATCAAGCTTACTTTCTTTCTATAAGAAATTATATTTATTCTGCCATTTAAAAATCAATTTAAAAATAAACTTAAGATGAATGATCAATTCTTAAGATGAATTATTCAGACTCATTATACAAAGTATTTTTAGTTAAAAGTCAAAAATTGGAAAAAATAGAAGCCACATTTTTAGATAAACAGAAATAGTAAGACTATTTTAATTTCCATTTCATGTCTTACATAACATGGAAATAATTTACTCTGATGGCCACAGAATCTTTAGAGCCATTCACTGCTCTAGACCTGCCCATTCTTCTGCTCCCTCTTCCTCTTTCACAATTACGATTTATTAGCAGGTCACAAGAACCAAGGCTACTGTTGTTTTCTCACTTACCTGTTAATAACAGATCTATTTTTCCCTTCTCTGGCAAATGGATGTTTCTAAATAAGTACACAGAAAAAAATGTTTCATCATCTTCATTTCAGGAACATCAAATCACAGGGCACCAAAAATTAAGTTTCTGTCTTACTCTTCTCCCTACTTCCAAATATGTCACTTGGGGAAAGAAAGCATGCCCAACAGAAAGTAGGAAAAGGTAATGCACACAATCAGTCCTGAATCCCTGAGCTACTAAAATCACCACTGTGTAAGCAGAATAAAGATGGTGGGTGCCAAGCTGAAGTCTCTAGACTAAGCACCTTTGTGGTCACTGATCGGTTTGCAGTCAGGTAGGCAAGACAGCCAACTTAGTCTACTTAAAGGACAAAATGAGATATTGATCACTGGAAATACAAAATGGTCACACTCTGGATAAACAGAATAAAAACACCAAATGCACTGAACTGTACCAGTAAGCGTTCAGCTTTTTCTCTTTTCATTTCTATGAGTATGTAGTTCAAACACCAAATAGCCTGGGCAGATTTGGAATGCCAAGTACTGGTCATTTCTTTCAGTGTTTCAGATTTCAGCAAGGCCCATTCTTTCCAAACAAACTCAAACAACAGCATCTGTGAGAGACGGGGCTCCATCTACTTGCACTCTTATGTCCACAAACAAGTCACTTCAGGAAATTTGCTGTGAGGCTGACTTTCCAGCCTTGTGTTCTCCATTTTTGTGACGAAGGGCTCACTTCTTAAAAGGTAATTTAGATGTTCAGTTTTAGATGACAGCTCAAAATGTTTCCTAATGTTGATTTAAAATCCATTTTTCTAAACATTGATTCCAATCTTCCCCCTACCAACCCCAGCCGCCCCCCCCAAAAAAAATCTCTTTGACTTGCAAATGTGAAGACACATTTTCTAAGGCTTCCCTTATTAGGACTAAATCGTTCGTTGTTCAAATGTTCCTAGTCTCTCACCATAATTCTTCTTCTGAAGGCCTTTCTTCTCCCGCAGTCACAGTTAAACAGCTATTAAAACAAACAAAAATTTCTATCACCTGTCCCATCCTCAGCTGGTTCAGCTCTGGCGTTTGCCTCTAGTGTCCACTGAACATTGCTCTTGCTAAGGCCTCTAGTGATCCATTTTAAGTATAGTTCTCTTTTTATTTGATTGATCAGCATACAACGTAGTTGAACAATTGAGCTTTAATTTTTTAATACTTTAAAAATATGATGTTATTGTTATTAAGGGGTTACAAAGGGTTACCATTTCATAAGTCAGGTAATGAGTACATTTCTTTTTTTAGACAGTTACCCCTTATTTCACTTTCACCCATTTTCCCCTCCTGTCTCTGCCCTCAAGTTACATAGGTCATTTTCCACATAGTATATACTGAATGGCATGATTATATTTGTTCACTCTTCCTCCCTCCTTCCCTTTCTGCGCCTCACTTTTGCCCCCTCTATAAAGGAAAAAAAATACAAAAGCAAAAAAAAAAAAAATCACCACCATCAACAACAGTGACTCCCTCCTCCCCAAAAGACTCATGTTTCCATTTTTTGGAGTTCATTTCAATAAACAGTATTTTAAATGTTCAAAGAAATTACACCTTTGAGTTCTTCCCCTAATGATATCCTCTTATACATTTTTAGTCTGTGTGTGAATGCCTAAAGTCCTGTATAGATTATCCATGTCCAGTTATATTTTAGATCTAGCTTCCACATAGAAGAGAAAACATGTGCCCCCAGACTCACTGAAGGTTCAGAGATTAATCACCCCAGCAGTGTTCCTACAGCTTAAGGGCCCAGTTCTAGATCACATATAAAATTTTTCTGGTCCTGTCTCTTTTATTTATTTTACTCTGGGACAAACTCTTCAGTCTTTTCATACCTGACACTTCTGAAGTTATCATACAGAATGTCTCTCAATTTGAATATCCATTTTACCATAATTAGAGTCAAGAAGCCCTGACATTTATTAATAAAGAATGATATTTAGGGTGTTATTTCTACTAGGGTCTTCTTGGTGGATGCAACTGAAGAGTACATGTTTATATAGAGGCATACATGCCTACCACACACTTGTATCTATATTTATTTCTCTCTATATATTTATATGTGTGTATATATATGCATATATATTAAACTAATAGTTCATCCTGATACTACCATTTGCAAACCAATTCTACAAAGTTCTTTAAAATTTTCTCCCTTTCTACAGTCCTACAACTCACTAAGAAGAATAGCTAAAGAATGAAGGAATTATGTAAGAATTTGCGGCCTCACTATCCCGGCTAAGCCTTTTTGAGTGTACAGTGGTATCATACTCTGCTTCCCCACCCCCTCAATACTGGAATTTGAACTCAGGGATGACATCAAGCTTGCTAGGCAAGTACTTTATCACTTGAGCCACATCTCTAGTCCTTTCTGCTTTAGTTTATGCATAAATAGGGTCTTGTGTTTTGTCCTGGGCTGGCCTTGAAGAGTGATCCTCCCACTCCAAATTCCTACAAATGAGACAAGGATCTCTTATTCTGATTTGATTTCCATTTCTCTAATTAGATAATACTGTTCAGCATATTTTCATATGCTTAGTTTGTATATATTTTATAGAGAAATGTCAATTTGAGTTCACTGTCCAGTTTTGAATGTTTTTTTTCTGGTTGTTGAGTTTTAGGTATTCTTTATATAGTCTAAATATAATTCCCTTAATAGATATATGATTTGTAAATAATTTTTTCCATTCTGTAGGTGGCTTTGTGATCCTGTTGTTAGATGTACAATGTATAGAAACATGATCTATATGACAAATTACAAAGGAAGTGGTAGAAGTAGAAATCATGCTGAAAGGAAATTATACAAGTTAACTCAACAATCCCAAGAACAAATCAACAAAATCAGAGAATAGTGTAGAGAAAAGTTAATATAATCCAGTGTTCTGAGTATACGCAGAACTTTTCAACTCAACAATAAAAAGATAACCCAATTTTAAAGTGGTCAAAGGATTTGAATAGATGCTTCTCCCCAAAAGATATATAAATGATCTGGGTGCTCATGGCTCATACTTTTGTAATCTTAGTATTCAGGAGAGTGAGATCTGAGGATTGCAGTTTGAAGACATCCCAGGAAGAAAAATCCATGCAACTCTATTTCCAACTAACCAGTAAAAAAGCCAGAACTGGAGGAATGGCTCCAGTAGTAGATCACTAGCCCTAAGTGAAACACCTGAACAAAAGCTTGAGACACAGGTACCACAAGAGACGGGGTGGTGTCACATTAATCACTGGGAAATGTAAAATCAAAGTAAATCAAAGCCATTTGATTGAAACCCTCACCCTTCAGCAACAAGTCTCAACAGTGGAGTTTGAATCACAACCAGTTGACAGTCGGCTCATCATCTCCCTCCATGTTAGTGACCCAGTTGGGAACTGAACATCTATCCCCCTCTTAGCATCAAGAGACCTGAACAACATACTGGGGCTAGTGAGCCCCTCAACCTTTCCTCAAACTTTGGTCTTAGTGAGGACCAGCAGAGAAACCAATTTCCATATCTAATTGGCAGCAACAAGACTAAAGAAATGAAGCAAGGCTAGCTGGCACTCTGGCCTCTTCCCATATCAGTGGGGGGACTAATCCTCCCCACCTCTGCCGCCTCTGCTGTCAATAAGGCAGAAGGAGACAGAGAGAAGCAAGGATGATCACTTCCTCCTGTCGTCAATGGTCAGTGGGGGAGCTGAGCTCCTACCCGTGACTGGTATCTATCCATGGGGAGAAAAGAGGTGATAGGAGATCAGATACTGGGCATTAACACTACACTTCCTCTGTGCCACAGGGCACATCAAGGGAATGGGTTTCAACCATAACTTACAGCAACAAAGTAGTTACCTTCTATTTCCCCTCTCCCAAATAGCAGTGGGGCCTGGATCATTAGTTTTCTGTTTCTCCCTCTCCAGGGAGCTGATCTTACACCTCCACTCAAAGACAATGTGACAGTGGAAGGCTGTGCCCCACTTTCACTATTATTGAAGTGTCAACAGAGCTGTTTGAGAAGTGAAATTCCACTGCATTAATGTGCAATGAAGCAGGGTGGTGGTAATAAGTCCTCTGTTTCTGTTGTCGTAATAAGGTAGAGTGGAAAGCTAAGAATACCTCTGGATTGCATCCTGAGCTATACTTCATCACAGAGATTGCCTGATAGATGAGAAAAAATTGGTCCAAACTGTCCAGAATATGGCTGAAAATTATTTGTCACACCAAGAACTATGAGTATCACAACTTGAATGAGAAGAAAAAACCAACAGATACACAATATATTGAAATTATTCAATGAAAACTTTGATTATAATGTGTTTGGCATTTATTTTTGGAAGAACTGGGGCCAAGTGCCGATGGCTTACATCTGTAATTCTAGCGACTCAGGAGGTTGAGATCTCAGGATCATGGTTTGAAGTCAGCCCAGGCAAGAAAGTCTATGAGACTCTTATCTCTAATTAAACACCCCAAAAAGCCAGAAGTAGAGCTGCAGTCCAAGTGGTAGTGGGCTAGCCTTGAAAACAAAAGCTTAGGGGTAACACCCAGGCTATGAGATCAAGCCCAAGACTTGCAAATCAAAATAATAATAATAATATCTTAAAATGTTCTCTGATCATTATGGAGTCAAGCTAGAAAGAAGTAACAGAAAGACAACAGAAAAAAAATCTCTAAAGACTTAGAAATTAAGTATTAAACTTAGAAATAATTCATGATTTTAAAGGGGAAGCCTAAAGGAAACTACAAAACACATAGAAATTAATCAAAATGAGATTAAAACACATCAAAATACATGGGAAGCTATTAAAACAGTTATGAAGAAAATTTCTACCATTTGATGCTTATATTAGAGAACAGGAATTAACCTAAGTTGTAACCTAAGTTTCTAGAAAAAATAAGAGCATAATGGACACAAAGTAAGCACTGGAAGGATAAGCATAAGATCATGAATTGATTAAAAACAGGAAAACAATAATGAATGTTAGCATGCCACGCTGAATTATTTCTCCTACATTCTTAACTACTGGGGCAAAGCTGAATATGATTTTCATTAGGGAAACATCAATTAAAACCACAAGAAGGGCTGAGGATGTAGGTCAGTGATAGAACACTTGCACAGCATGTATGAAGCCTTGGGTTTGATCACCAGCACTGCAAAAACAAGCCAAACCAAACCACAACAACCACTACAAAAAAAAAAAAAAAAGCCTACTAAGACATATCATTATGCCCTACTTGAATTATTACAATAATGACACCTAATGCTGGTGAGTACGCAGAGAACTTTTTCACTGATATATCACTAGTGTCAATGTATAATGGTATAGCACTTTGGAGAACAGTTTAATAGTTTTGTGAAGATTAACATGATCTAGAATGCAGTATTTACTTATCTATTACTATAGAGGAGTTTGAACTTAGGACTTTGTGCTTGTCAGCAGGTACCAAGTGCCAGTGGCTTACATATGTAATCCTAGCCTGTCATGCCTCCAAGGGTTCCATTATTTTTTGAGATGGGTTCTCTCTTTTGCCCAGATCAGCTTGTCCACAATATCCCTATGTATGTTTTCTGCCATAGCTGGGATCGACAGGTACACACCCTCATGACCTTTTCTTTTTTTTCTGTTGTGCATAAAGTTTTTTGCCCAGGCTAACCTGGAGATGATCTTCCCGACCACCACCTCCTGAGTAGCTATGATTACAAGTGTGAGCCACTTGCGAGTGAATGTTTAATCTTTATACATCATAGTTCCAAACTAGAAATGACTCAGAAACTCCTCAATGAGTATATGCATAAAAAACATTATGATATGGCTCATCAATAAAAAAGGAATGTACGATACACACAAAAGCCTGGATGTTGAACCCAATGGAATTATGTAAAATCCTAATAGAAGAAAGAAGGGAAAAGCTTTCATGGTTACTACACTTGTGGGAAGAAATAGTTTACAAGGGAAATAGTGAGTACTGCAGTACACTACTGCATATGTTTTAGATGCTTCTTTCTAAAATCAAGGAAACTAACAGTCAATCTGACACCTAGAAGCTATCCACAAATGGTAGTTACCAGTAGTATTAGTGCCTAGTACCTCTAGAGTCAGACATAGCACACAAATGAAGGAGGAGCTTCAAGAATTTGCCAAGATCAGAAGTGGGAAACACTGGTTTTCTTGATGAAAGACAGCACCCCCTGGTGGAATGGCCTGACTCCAAAAGAACACAACTTGTTCTCAGAAGAACCAATTGTTCTCAGCAAGCATTGAACTACAGTATCTTTGGTTAGATTTTTCCTCCTCAACTCTTCCATCATCTAATCCACACTTTTAAAAGAAATCCAGCAAAGCTTCTTCTTCAGTAGGACTAAAGTGAACCCAGAGTGAGAAGATATACATATAGCAATAAGCATTACCCCCCTTCCCCCCCCCCCAAAAAAAAAAGTATTCAGCATCTCTTCTGGCTAATGTTGGTGATGGCAGCACAACTGTTATGGTTCGGTTTGGGTCTTCTTTAATGACCCATAAGCACTTTTTGAAGGGTGTGGTCATCAGCTGTGCTATTGGGAGGTGGTGAAACCTTTACAAGGTGAGGCCTAATGGAAGGAAGTTGGAGGTGTGTCCTAGATGGGTACCAAGACCCTGGCTCCTTCCTCTCCCTTTCTTTCCTTCTCATTCTTTCTCTCTTCTCTTCTTTTTTTTCTTCTCTTTTCTTCCTTCTCTTCTCATCCTCTTCGCTTCACTTACCACCCCCTGCTTCCTTGGCACCATGAAGTGAGAAGTTTACTCTCTCACATGTTTCTGCCCCACAAGTACAAAAGCCATGGGCCTAGGCAACCATGGGCTGAGACCTCTGAAACCACCAGCCAGACAACTTTTCCTCCTTACAAGTGATTTCTCTCAGATATTTTGCCACAGTATAGGAAGCAGAATGACAGATCCAATGAGGCCAACAAGGAATAAGGTCCTCTCCCAGCTCAGAATTTTAACATAGTGAGGGACAAAAATGACAGCAGGATTTTGCCATTGCCTGCTTCCTTGAGCCTGTGTGTCATAGAAAAAAAAATCCACGCAGTGTGTGGGAAGGGGACAGGGGAGAAAAGAGGCACTGAGAGAACAAGGCTTGAGTGCTTCTGAATATGCTTCATAAGTGGTGACACTTACAAGAAATGAAAAGAGAAAGAAATGAATGGTTGATTCACAAGTAGGCGTTTCATGAGAGGAGCAAATGCATAATCTGAGACAAACATTGTTTGCAACACTCCTTTTTAAAAGGCCAAGATCATTATTCAGGGTTTTGAAAAGAAATTCTAACAGGCCAAAATGGTAAGGAGGAAGTAAACAAAAGGACTTAAATAATACCTGGATCTGGAATCATGAAATAAATAAGAGACTTTTCTTTCACATTCATTCGCATAGTTACTTTTATTAAATACTAGCTTGTATAAAAAGATTTTTTAAAGTTATATTAAAGTGACAGTACCTTCCAGGTTTGCAGCATACCCACTGTGATTTACCAAAGTGGAATATGGGTGTTCATTCTGAGATAAGACTCCGGCAGCCATGGTCATTTACTAAAAAAAGAAAGAAAGAAAGGAAAGAAGAAAAAGAGAGAAAGAAAGGGAAAAAAGATTATTTTCTTACAGTTTGCCCTGGAAGATATTCATTTACTAATCATCCATACATAATATGCTAACGGATGGCCATCCAATATGGCAGTGAGTCATTAGCTGACTGCTGACATTCTTTCTCCTCCCTTCTTTCCTCTTTTCCCTTCCCTTCCTTTCCCTCTCCTTCCCTCTTCCCCTCCCCCATTCCCCTTCTTTTCTTCCCTTCCTTCCTTCCCAGGGCCTTACACATACTAGACAAGTGCTCTACCACTAAGCCACATCCCCAGCCAGCTACTGATACTTGACACATAGCTAGTTCAGGATGGGATATATGGTAAACATTAAAAAATAAAAGATTTTAAAATCTTGGTACAAGAAAAGGGAAATAACTCCCTAATAATTTTTCCCATTGATGGCACATTTAAATAATATTTTTATATGTTGGATTAGATAATTACTAAAATAAACTTGCCTTGATTCTTCGTATTTTTAATGTTACTACTAGAAAATCTAAAATTCAATCCATGGCTCATATGAGCTGGATATGGTGAGGACCAAATAAATCAGATTCTTCCTTGTGTATTTAATCTACTGAGAAAATAAGATGTAGACACAAACAAAAAAAATGTAACAAGATATAACCACTCAGACTGTGCAATCTGAGGGTGAGTGTAAGACTTCAAGGAGGAAGCCAAATTGGAACTAGGCTCAAGAAATAGTACATATTGTAGACACAATGGTATCCTAAAAGGAGCCTCTTTTTCTACAGAAGAATGGATTGTACCAAGTGATGGTTCACCGCATCAACCTGTGGTTGATGATCTTTATCTAATGCATAACTTAATCTAGCTCATGCTAATTTTTATGCCTAAGGCATTGCTAGATTGCTCAAGCTGCTAAATAAATCTTGTTTTTTTTTTTCTTGAGACCTTGTGTCACTATGTAGCCCAGGCTAAGCTTGAATTTGCAGTCATCTTGCCTCAGCTTCCTGAGGACTAAGATTATAGTAAATCTTTCTGTATGTTACAAAAAAACAACAACACATTATCACATTTCTTAAGCTCTTAATAAGTGCCAGATACAAAAATTAACACTTTTTTTAACTAGAACTCTACAAAGTAGCTATTTATTCCCTGTCTCAAAGGTGTGTAAATCATTTCAGAAGGTTAATATACACATGAAGGAGTAGAAGGCAATCCCATCCTTCAGGTTTGTTTTTTTTTCTTACTATTCTCTAGTTGCAAATAAAACTGTAAAAACGGTAATCTCAACAATTCTGAGCCTTTAGGAAAACCAACATGTCATCTAATGCAGTAGTTAGACTAACTGTACTTCAATTAAACACTGATTAAAATAAATATCACTTGTGAATTTATTACTATTATTTACAAAATAATGGTTTTCATTGTGACATCTTTACACACATGTATAACCATGTCCCCAGTTACTCTCTTACCCTTCCCCTTGAAGGTTTCCTGTTTCTTCCTTAATAGATTCCCTCCTTTCACATCTTTTTTTTAAAAATTAATTCACTTTATTGTTATTATAGAGGTGATGTACAGAGGGATTACAATTATATAAGTCAGGTAATGAGTACATTTCCTTTCATACAGTGTCCTCTTTTTCCTCAATCTCTCCCACTCCAAATGTAAAATTTTATAAAGTATGAAATTATTTTCATAAAATGCAAGGATATAACCCAGAAAAGCTTATATAATGCTGACCATGATGCATGAGAAATTCATATATAATTCCAATTTTTCTAAAAAATTAAAATAATTTCAATTTGGTTATGTCAGTAAAAAATTAATTTCTTTTTTTGTTGTTAACGTTGTTCATGGGGCTTGAATTCAGGACTTGGCAGTATCTCTGAACTTTTTCACTCAAGGCTAGTGTTCTACCACTTTGAGCAACAGGGCCACTTCTGGTTTTCTGGTGGTTAACTGGAGGTGAGAGTCTCAGATTTTCCTGTCAGGGCTGGCTTCGAACTATGATCCTCAGATCTCAGCCTCCAAAGTAGCTAGGATTACAGGTGTGAGTCACTGGCACCTGGCCGAAAAACATCTTTTTAAGCCAGCTGGATTGTAGCTCAATGGTATAGTACTTGACTAACATGTAGCATGACCAGCACTGCCAAAAATAAATAAATAAAAAAATTTTAAATTTCTTGATCAGCTGGGAATGTAGCTCAGCAGCAGAACATGCATGAGGCTCTGGATTTGGTCCCCAGTATTGCAAATGAAATACTGTTTTAATTATAAAAAATCCAAATGTGAGCCAGATGCCAGTGGCTCACGCCTATAATCCTAGCTACTCAAGAGGCTGAGATCTAGGATTGTGGTTCAAAGCCAGACCAAGCAGGAAAGTCCATGAGACTCTTATCTCTCAGGCCCAGAGTTCAAGCCCCATGACCGATCAAAAAAAGAAAAAAATCCAAACGTGGGCATTGTCCAGAAAACTTATGTTTTACTTAATAGAGTTGAACTCTTTAAACTTGTTCATAGAAACATTCTGACTTGTACTAATGCTTTGCATATTTGCATTTGTATTAAAAATCTACATACAAATGAGAATGGAAATTAAAAATCCACATACAAATGAGAATGGAAGAGCTGTTAAATACCTGATTCCTGTGCCTTATTTTTCTACTTATAATCAAATACTAAGATTCTGGATGGAAGGCGGAGTGGAAGAGATGGGAAATCTTTCTTTTTATTATTGTTGTTATATCTTTAAAGATGAAGTATTCAAGCTGAGGGTCTGGGGCTCACTCAGGAAACTGTTCTGAGGATAATGGTTTGAAGCCAGCCCAGGCAGGCAAATCTAAGAGATTTTCATCTCCAATTAACCACCAGAAGGCTGGAAGTGGAGCATGGCTCTAATGATAGAGTGAGTGCCAGCCTTGAGCAAAAAATGTCAAGGGACAGTGCCTAGGCCCTGAGTTCAAGCCTCAGTATCAAAAACACACACACACACACACACACACACACACACACACACACACACATATTCCCACTAGCTAATTAGAAAGCCAAAGTTATAAGGAAGCTCAGAAGTCCTCTAGCTGGCCTTATACTTAAACGGAGTATGGAGATACTCTCAATATCTTTGTTTAACAGGAATTGACATTATACAGCTCTGGTCTGTAGAAAGATCTTGGTAGTGCTGCCTCTCTTCCGTATCTTCCCACTAGTTCTACTTCTGCCAATACAGACCAATATACTCTTTCTCCTATACATCTAAAACTAGCCATTGTGTTCCCCTCACTCCTGATTTATGTCTTCCCAAACAATGCATCAGGGGTTCATTCAACTTCCTTCATATGGAATGCTCTAAACTGCCTCACTAGCCTGGATGCCTTTTCCTATTCATGTTCTATGGTCATTAAGATTCTATTGTCCAGAGCTAAAGTTGATCCCCCAGATATGACAGAACGGAACACAACAACTAGTCACCTCCCTTGTTAGGATTGTATATATGCCTAGCCTGTCATCATACCAGTATTTTCAGCAGTTTCAAATACATCAGAAGACATCAACAGTCAAAGGAAAAAACCTGGCTAAAAATGATTGGGAACATATTTTGAGGTTAAAAATAAATGCTTACAAAGTTTAAAGTGAATAAATGGCACAGAATAAAAAATAAAATGTCTCCATCTCCTACTCCACAAGACAACTGTTTGCTCTGGAGATAAACACTTGCTCTGATTATTCCTGGAGGGTAAATCACTATGCTTAGGTTTGGAGTTCTTATGGCATCCTCCTTCCCCCACCCTCTTTGTGTGATATAAGGAACTGAACTCATAGTCCTGAAAATGCCAGACAAGTAATCTGCCACAAGCCACATCTCAATTCTTTTGTTTATATTTTGTTTTGGAGACAGGTTCTTGCTACCTTTACCTGGGCTATCCTTGAACTTGTGTTAATCTTTGTCACTGTCTCTGAAATGGCTGGGATTATATGCATGAGTCATCACACCCAACTTTATTTTATCCTTTCTAACCCATTGAATTCTAGATATAAAAGAAGAGGAAACTGGTTTGTTTACTCTCCCTTCTCCCAATACCAAACCACCATCCATCTGAGTATCTTTGTAATTTTAAGTATCTTTTAGCCATCACTTATTCTATGGGCTTCAGTATCTTGATTCCCTCTTTGAAAAGTAAGTTAGTTTGCCTGTCCATTCTCTCTTCCCTGATATTTCCAAGTCTTGCCATGTATATCACTTCTCGCATAGTAAGATTTTTAATGTTGCCAGATGCCAGTGGCTCAGGACTATAATCCTAGTCAAAAGGCTGAGATCTGAGTCTTTTAATTCTGAAAATATCTATATTATCCACATTCTTGTAGGTAATTTAGATACCAAATTCTATGTTAGAAAAACATAGCCATCTCAAAATTTTGAAATTATTGTGCTACTCGTTTTAGCAAATGCTACTGATGAGAAGTGTGACGTCAGTCTGAGGTTTATGTAAACTGCATGATCTTACCCTTTGATGTCCTGAGATTGTACAAGGGTATGCGGTGGAGGTCTTTTTCACTCACTTGATTAGTTCTGAAGGGACCTTCCAATATTTGGATCCAGTTAGTTTCCTTCAAAACTAAAATCAATTGTGCACATGCACTATGATTTATATTAACTGCTTTACTTTACAAAATCTGTCATTCTCATAAAATCACTTTGTGAGGTATTCCCTATTATGATCTCCATTTGCTAAGACCATGTGGATCTAGACTGCAAAGCTGATGCTCTTAACACAAATCTGCTGTGCCCCACAGGAAGATTAGAGCAATTTATGTAAGCTTTTAAAAGGTAGTTACGGGCACTTTAAATTTTAGCAGCAGCATCTCACTGTTGTTTTGCTTTACATTGCTTTACTTAGTAAAGTAGCACAGCTTTCCAGAGGATTTTTCTTATGAACTTCCTGTTAATCAACTGTGGCTTCAGAGCCTTGCTCTTCTTCCTATTAGAATGGTTGTCCTTTCTTCTTCATACATATCAAATCTCATATTACCACATAATTGATATCATATAAGTCAACACTGTCACATATGAAGCAAGTCTTTTTAACAATCAATTTATTATGTTAATTATAGTAATGGTATGTTGCCTGGCAACCTGACTTTTTCATGAACTCCCAACCGTACAAAAACCATAAGTTTGCTGTTTTTGTTTTATGATACTAGGGCTTAAACTCAGGGCCTTGCTCTTGCTAGACAGGTACTTTACCACTTGAACTATACCGTGAGCCCATTTGTGCAGTTTCTTTACTTTCTCAGGTTCTAATGGTTTATCTAGTAAGCAAAGCCTTCAAGAAAGGTCTTTGCTAGTAAGAAAGGCCTTCTCTAGTAAGAAAGGTCTTTCTTTCTCTATTTGGGGGTAATAAGTGTTGTCCCTTCATTTACATTGATAATAATAATGTTAGTATGGAAGGGATTGAGAGAGATGGGGAAAAACAATGGAAGGGGTGACATTGATCGAGAGGCACTGTACTCCTAATCTAACTGGGTTGAATTAAAATTCCTTTGTATTACTTCAAGATAACAATGACAACAATAATAATACTATTAAAATCTAACAGTTAACATATAGAATGAAAGAAAAATCTACCTTTAAAATATTTAAAATAGGAAAACAATTTTTATTTGCAAGTTATCTAAAATCACAAATCAGTATGTTTTTGCAAAACAACTTGAGTCTATGCTTTTTATGAAAGAAGAGATTCTTTATTGTACTCATAAACTGATAGGTTAAATTGAAACCCCTTTATACAACTACTTAAAGATAATGAGAAAAAGAAAAAAAAAAGGAGTAAAGGGAGGATGGAAGATAGATTCTTGGTCCTAGAAAAACAGTGAAGGAGGCTGAGGTAGGAGTCTAAGGGGGAGTATCTGACTAGTAGGCCCCAGGGCCTGGCTTCAATTAATAGCACCACAAAAAGAAAGACCCCTTCCCCAAGATGAACCAATCAACAAACAACTAAACAGAAAAAAACAGTGGCAAAATGGAAAGTTTTCTTTAATGATCTAAGTATCTGAGTCAAAATTTTAAATGTTTGAGATAACAAGGGAAAATCAGTTTAAGAAATAGGGAAAGCTGTGTGCTAGTGGCACATACCTAAAATCCTATTTACTCAGGAGGCTTAGGTCTGAGGATCATGGTTTGAAGCTTGCCCAGGCAAAAAAGTCCATGAGACTCCTATCTCCAATTAACCACCAAAAAGCTAGAAAGGCAGCTATCACTCAACTGGTAGAGGGCCAGCCTTGAGTGCAGGGGAAGGGGGTGGAGGGAGCAGCTAAGGAACGGTGCCCAGGCCCTGAGTTCAAGCCCTAGGACTAGCACAAAATAGGAGAGAGGGGAAAGGGAGGAATAGGGAGGAGAGAGACAGACAGACAGACAGACAGAGAGAAGAAAGAGAAGACTACACAGACTCCTGTTTTCATTCTTCTTGTAGTTGTCAATCTGTCTTTAACTTTAACTGGAAATCTAGCTGTCTCAGTTTCCCTGCTGTATTAATTCAACAGCATACTTTTTCTTTTTTGCCAGTCCTGGGGCTTGAACTCCGGGCCTAGGCTTCTTTTGCTCAAGACTAGCATTCTACCACTTGAGTCACAGCACCACTTCCAGCTTTTAATGTGTATGTGATACTGAGGAATCAAACCCAGGGCTTCATGCATACTAGGCAAGCACTCTACCACTAAGCCCCATTCCCAGCCCCAGCATACCTCTTTCATCGGATCACCTGTAACACTTGATTCTTGTTTTACCTTTCTCAAGCCCTTCCACCCTACCTTCCAGAAGGAAATCCCCATTACTTATCCAGCAATCTCAAATAATGGATATATTTTAAGTTGTTTGGATCCTTTTAAGACTTGCTTTAAGCATTTTGTTAGGGCTGTTCCCAAGCAGCTTTACTTTGGGCTAATTTAGACCCTCAGCTAAGGCCATGTATTTCATCTTCCCACTCTGGCTGGGAGAACAGGAAGTACTGCCAGACCTTCCCGGGAATTGTTCTGTTTACTGTTTTCCTATATTCCGGCCTCAGGTAATTGGTGGAATACTTATTGCACCAAGAAAGCCTTAAAGGCTTTCCTCACATGTGGGGGCGGAAAGGCCTCCACGTGAGGCGTCTTTTCTCTCTGAGATATTAATAGCAAAATTCCAACCTCTTTATCCACACAGAGTTCCACCTAGTCAATCTCTGGGTAAGCTTGGGCTGGGTCTCATCCTGGAGCTAGTTTGGAGCCTGCCTTCAGGGGAAGGTTGGTGGGATACTCCACTCACTCACTTGTTTACTTCTCTTCTCTCAGAGACTGAAGCTCAAGGTGCCTGCTACACAGTGCCCAAACAATTTTTTTTTAACCTGCTGTCCAGTTTTTTAGTTAAGATAGAGATGTTATATACAGTTATATCTGGATCTGCTTGGTTTATCTTCGTTATGAGAGAAATCTCACCTATCATCTGTATGTGAGCACGCGTACTTGTCTGTGTGTGCTGATCCTTAGCTTTTTTGCACAAAGCTAGCACTCTGCCCCTTAAGTTGCAGCTCCACTTCTGGCTTTTTGCTGGATAATTGGAGAGAAAGGTGTCATGGATTTGTTTTCCTGCGCTAGCTTTGAACAGTATCCTCAGATCTCAGCCTCCTGAGTAGCTAGGATTACATGTGTGAGCCACCTGGCCCGGTTATCCAGGAGATCTCTGAAACTGTGCCCACTGAATACTGCCTTTGCTAAAAATATTAATTTACAATTCAATTGTATATAATCGCAGATCAAAAATGAGTTGAAGTATATAAAAGGGTAGAGTCAGATGTTCTGTGTTCAAGTCTTGACTCTATTCATTCTCAGCTATATGAACCATCTTAACTTAGCTTGAAAATCTTTTGTAAAATGAGGATTATAACTATCTTTCTTAGGTTGTGAGGATGAGGACTCTGTGTGAATGCGTGTGTGTGTGTGTGTGTGTGTGTGTGTGTGTGTGTGTATGGTGTATGTATTTTAACATAATGCATGGAGTAACAGTATTCAGTAAATTCTTGCTATTTAAACTTGCAAGCCAATACATTTTTTATAAATTTTTCTTCCCTTGTCTGTATTCACTTCATTTTGCTTCTATTTTCAAAGGATTCTGTTCATTAACTGTCCAATAGTCCTGCTAGTAGATACTAATGGTTGAAGTTCCAAGAAGGCTGTGTGGGAACATTTGTTCCATTCACCACTGAATTAATTTTGCATGCCCACTGTAAAACTGGGAGAAAAGGGCTGAATCGTAATCTTGACATTTCTGCACAAGCACCTATTATATAACTTCATTTCCTGATCGAGTGACAAGTATTTTGCTTACTCTATCCTACAGTTTGCTTTTATCCCTAAAAGCCCCTCAAATGACTCAACTGTTGAGTCATCCACTCACTAATTAGTACCTACTACTTAAAACTTAAGTACAGCAGTGAGCTATTACTCATTCTGTTAGCAAGAGTAGTCACGAAGTAAGACTTTGATACAAAAGAATGTTTTACTTCATTAAAAAAGCATTTCACACAGAGACTGGATTCTAAGATGGACTGAGGAAATTTTGAATCACTGCCTTCCATTTGATTTTCCAGAAACATGGTGTTCTGCCAAAATCTTCATGGAAATTTCTGGAGAGAATTTGTGGGGTGCAGTTGTAAGTAAGTGCCCGGGAGGTCAGCAATGATGGAATCTTTCCCAGGTGTTCAGAGCACCAGCACTCTGGCTTTGGAATGGGTGCCAGCAGAAATGCAGATTTCTTTAGCCCCACACTCAAGTCAGAGCTCTGCAGGAACATTATACTCATCCATTACCCATGTACTTGCTAGGTCAATGATGTAGCAGGTCCTGCACCTGTACTTAAAGCTATGCTGGAAAGCAGAGAAGCCCAAGTTAAAATTTAAATCATCTTCATTAACTGATCTCAATAGGTTGTCTGATGAAAACCTATGTAATATGTTAGTACTTATTTATCTGCTTTCCCTGTTGGAATAAAAGCTTCATGAAGTACAGAATGTTTTTTCGTTTTTTGTTTTTTGTCCAGTCCTGGGGCTTGGACTCAGGGCCTGAGCACTGTCCCTGGCTTCTTCTTGCTCAAGGCTAGCACTCTGCCACTTGAGCCACAGCGCCACTTCTGGCCATTTTCTGTACATGTGGTGCTGGGGAACCGAACCCAGGGCCTCATGTATACAAGGCAAGCACTCTTGCCACTAGGCCATATCCCCAGCCCGAAGTACAGAATGTTTTTGGCTGCTTGGTCAACTGCTATAGCTCCAAAGCCTACATCAGGGCCTTGCCCATAGTAACCTTAAATTTGACTCATGAATGAACATTCAGGCACAAGTTGAAACCACCATTTAAACTCTGAATCCATACTTTTTCTTTCTTTTCTTTTTTCTTCTCTCTCTCTCTTTTAGTAATTTATTGGAGGTAAATTCTTGAGAGTTTACTGCTCAGGATGACTTCAAACCATTATCCTCAGATCTCAGCCTCTGAATAGCTAGGATTACAGGTGTGAACCACTGGTGCTAGCAAAAGCCAATTTCTTTTTTGGTGCTGGTCCTAGCTTGAACTCAGGGCCTGGGCACTGTCCCTAAGCTTTTTTTTGCTCAAGGCTAGTGCTCTATCAATTGAGCAACAGCTCCATTTCCTGAATCTTGACATTTTCATCTATAAAGTACAAGCTGTAATCATGCCTACCTTTCCCTAGCTAAAAGCATACAAGGATTGCATTATGCAAATGTAATGAAAGCCTTATATTTATTTTTCCTGGTCACAATCATATTTCTAATTTTTTAATCCATCTACCTCATGGATAATTCCATGAGTTTGGATCTGTTTCCTCTTCAGCAAAATGTGCATTGTGACAAAGACTTCAACCTCCTACCCAAATTTTCTCTCCTTTAGAATGCCTTCCCAAATGCCAGTTCTATAGTTCACTCCCATCCCCTCACTCTGTAGGGCTGAGTAAAAGACTCAACTGCCACAGTTGCTATTAAAATAGCCTCCTGCTAGGTGTCTGTGGCTAATGCCTGTCTGTAATCCTAGTTACTTAGGAGGCTAAGATCTGAGGATTGCAGTTCAAAGCCAACTCTGGGCAGCAAAGTCCAAGAGATTCATCTCCAAGTACCCCTTGTAAACCCAATACCCTCCTCTCCCATAGCTTAGCATGTTCCTTTCCTAAGTAACACTAGGCCCATCTAGTAAGGGCAGTAAATAATCAGCCTCCACCTCCCTTTACCTTGAGATGGCACTCCTTTAGGGCAATTACAACCATATAAGGCAACAAGATTCCTCTTAGAGTGAGTGACCTTCAGACCTGGGAGTTGCAGGACCCCTTATCTACCATTTGGGCAGTAGCTATAAATCCTAGGCCCACATGATGAAGCCCCTGGTCAGCAAGTCCATACTGGGGTCCCTGCCTCTAAGACCTCCTAGGTTATATATGTCACCCCAGACAACAGACAGCATTTCTCACTTTTCCCTGGTGAGGAGGGGTCTTGCTGGTCCCTTTCCTGGCAATAAACCTTTCCTTTGTTCTTTTGTACCAGGATGTCTGTGTGGTTTCTGGCAATGTCTAATATATCCTAATACCCCCTCCCCTCCAAAAAAAGCCAGAAGTGAAGCTGTGGCTCAAGTATAGAGCAAAAAACCTCAGGGGCAGTGCCCAGGCACTGAGTTCAAGTCCCAGGACAGGCACACACACACATCAAAAGAACTCCAGCCTCCTAATGTGATGGCAGTGTTTTTCTTCTTAAAGCTTTAATTCTTTATGTAGTAAGACAAAATAAAAACAGACTAAAAAGAAAACCTGAAGGGCCCCCACTTCTGAATCTATAACCTCAAAAGACAGAGAGGAAAAAACACCTTTTTTCTTTTCAAATCAATTACAGAGGCAGAAAAGCAACAATTAAAAAAAAAACTCTAATTTTTTTCTCAGATCCCTCCAATATTTCAAACAATATTATTCCTCGGGGAGAGGCCTACAGGCCACTTAAAAATCCACTCTATCTGGCAGTTCCCAGTAACTTCACCATCTATGACCTCACTCTTTAAATGCTCCTTAGAGAGGGCCCAAGGCTCTCCTGAGACCTGTCACCAATTATGAAAAACAACCCTATAGCAAGAGCCCTGCTATTTCATCATTTAAATGAGTACACTTTAGAAAACACCCTATAATAAAAACAGACAAGGTAAATGATAACAAGAGATGTTGCTGTTTCATATTCCCTGTCCTTGTCTCAGTCGTGGCCACACCTGACTAGCTTTTCCTCTAGCTCTAGACTAACCTCAAATCAAAGACAGGTATTTCTTAACTCACCAAGAGTAGACAATTCCTAATCGACACCCATTATAAACACTTAAAAAACCGAGACTGTAGGGCCCCAGCCCAGGTTTAAGGTAAGACTCAGCATTTCTAAGTCGTTTCCATTGGTGCCCTCTAGTGCTCTGAGCGCCACAGCACTAGGTAAGCAAGCCTGAATTTACCTAACAGCAAGCAAGGGCTTATGTCTCTGAGGTTACTGAGAAAGTCTGTTTCCTGGGTTCTGTTTAGCTGTCAAATGCTAAAGGCTGTTAACTGATCCTGAGCAAATTCTCATAAAATTATGAAATGCATGAAGAAACCCTACATGACCAACCCAATCAGGGAATTGGCTGATATTCCTGGTATCAACATTTCTACCATAATTCTGTTTTCAACCAAATGGCCTGAAATCAGGGCATTGCTCAACAAGAACAGACTCCTCCCAACTCCAGCCACTCTTTGGTAAAGTAGCAGATACCACCTTTTCCTAAACACCAAAATATAAATTCCTAATGATACGGAACCATTATTTGGATATCCTTTTGATAAATATCTATTTTTTCTCTCATTTGGGGGAGTTAGATTTAAATTGCAGATATATATGGGAAAACATACAGGGTTATATAAATACATACAAACATATTGACTAAATATGGTGGAGGCAGGAGAGGACTTCAATGGTGTAACTCCTTTGAACAACTAACTTACAGTTTAACAAAATGAACACCAGGAAGCTGGAACTTGTAGTATGTGGGAGATGGAGGTAAGGGGAGACCAAGGGGAAGAAGTAGACAAATGGAGAGAGGAAGGGTGGGCAAATGCAGTCACAATATTTAATGTATATATGTGAAAATGGAACTAGGAACTAAATTGAGGGGATGGGTGGTGTTGGGAAATAGAAAAGAATTATGAAAAGAGATGACATTGATCAAGATGCACTGTACTCACAAACTAACATGTTGAAGTGAAAGCCCTTTTTACAACAAGTTAAAGGTAATTTTTTAATGTTTAAATAAATATCTAAGTTATAAAGCTATATAATTATGTTTATCTTTAAAGACAAGATTTTTTAGCTCTACTTAAAGTTGTTTTCAATCAACACTTTCAGCTAGTTCAACATGAATAGCTTAAAATGTTGTTTGCTATTCTGACCATTTCACTTTACTTGCTCATTCACAGCCTAGAAAGGATAAGAAGATTTTCTATCTCTTCATTCCTGAAGTAAAAGGAAATTATTCTGTGAAATAAGGTTCAAATGTCTGGACAATAAGCTGAGATGACTCCCAACACGGCAGACATCTGACTCCTGGGCCACACAGGCTGAGATTAGACCACAGAGGACAAGACCCACAGTGACTGGTTGAGGTACTGAGGCATGCTTATTCCAACCTCTCCTTCTTCCTGGGACCATGGTGAGATGATTTTACAGACATTTTTAAAAGAATAGCCAAGCTAAAGGAAGTTATCAATAGACAAGCTATCTCAGTCAGCTTTCAGAGGATGGAAAGCACATGAAAGGGCCAGGCAACTAAAACTGTAGTCCAGTATAAGACTGTGAAGTAAGAGCTGAAGGGATATCATCAGAAAAGAGGGACATCAAAAGAGAATAAGATGAACACTTCTTCTAAGGTTAAAATAAGTACATGGTGAACAAAAGTTCTATACCCAATTCTATAGCCAAAATCTTCTGCAGAAATGGAGATTCTGGGAATGGTAGAACATACCTGAAAACCTAGCTACTCAAGAGACAAAAGCTACAGCTTGAGATCATCTCAGCAAAAAATTAGTGAGACCTTGTCTCAAGAAATAGGCCAGGCATGATGGTTCACAGCTGTTATATCAGACTTTTGAAGGCAGAGGTAGGAGGAGCATCATGGTTTGAGTCCTGCCAGGCTAGTCTTGAACTCCACATCCTCTTGCTTCTGCCTCCTGAGTGCTGGGATTGTAGGTAAGTGCCACCACACCCAGCAATATTTAGGACTTAGCTTCAGGATGGAAATAGCTTGTTAGTATGAGGTGAGTTTTTTATGCCACTTTGGCTCTGGTGATCAAACCTAGGGCTTCATGTGTTCTAGGCAAGTGCTCTGCCTTTGATCTACTCCCGCATTCATCCTAGCTCTTCTTGACCTATCTGTTTTATCAGCATAAAGCAATAATCATAAAAATTAATTAATGAACATATATAAAGACATAACTTGTATTTTGTGGCTATAATAATATAAAAGAAGGGGAAGGAATGTAAGCACATTGGAAGAAACTTTTAGCATGCTACTAAAATTAGAGGAATAAAATCTAGACTGGTTTATGTTAAGATGCTAATTGTAATCCCCAGAGCAAGCATGGAAAATATAACTTAAAGCATACAGAAGAGAAATAAGGAATTTGAAAAGGCATACTCAAAAGTATCTAAAACAAAAGAAGGACTCAAGAAATAAAGAATGGTGGTGGGGGATAGTGGGAGAAAAATGGAGTGGGTAACACTGTTCGACAAGAAATATACTCATTACCTTACTTATGTAACTGTAACCCCTCTACACATCACCTTTACAACAAAATTAAAGTAAAAAAAAAGAAATAAGGGATAGAAAATGAATATGTCATACAAAACAGGGAAAATAGGAGCCTTTCTGGCTCTGCGGCTGTCGGAGACCTCTAGGGTTGTAGCCCTGCAACAGGCAATGTCTACCAGTGCTGCAGCTCCACTGATGCCACAGAGCACAGCAGTGCTGTTGCTATAGGCGTCTTAGGTTCCTGTCACAGGACTTTGAGTAATGAAGTCCAAGAAAATGAAGGATAACATCTTTATTCAAAGATGTTTTTTAGTCAAGGTCTCTCCCACTGTTTTTGTGTCTGCTTTTCTTTCTGTAATCTTTTGTGTGATCTCTGCCTCTTTCTGTCTCTGGCTTTTTGTTGTTGTTGCTCATGGGGCTTGAACTCTGGGCCTGGAAGCTGTCCCTGACCTATTCAGCTCAAGGCTAGTGCTCTACCACTTGAGCCACAGTGCCACTTCCGGTTTTCTGATGGTTAATTAGAGATAAGAGTCTCATGGACTTTCCTGCCCTGGCTGGCTTTGAACCTCAATCCTCAGATCTCAGCCTCCTGAGTAGCTAGGATTACAGATGTGAGCCACCAGTGCCCCGAATGTCTTTGAGACTATGTTTCTTTTTTACCATTCTTTTTTTTTTTTTTTTTTGGCCAGTCCTGGGCCTTGGACTCAGGTCCTGAGCACTGTCCCTGGCTTCTTCCGGCTCAAGGCTAGCACTCTGCCACCTGAGCCACAGCGCTCCTTCTGGCCGTTTTCCATATATGTGGTGCTGGGGAATCCAACTGAGAGCTTCATGTGTAGGAGGCAAGCACTCTTGCCACTAGGCCATATTCCCAGCCCTACGTTTGTTTGTGTTTTTTTTTTAATAAAAATTGTTTTCTTTATTGTCAAAGTGTGGTACAGAGGGGTTACAGATTCATATGTAAGGCAGTGAGTACATTTCTTGTTCAACTTGTTACCTCCTCCCTCATTTTCTCCCCTCCCCCTTATCCTCTCTCCTCTCCCCCCTCCCGCGCCCCCCCACCAAGTTGTGCAGTTGATTTATACCAAATGGTTTTGTAGGTATTGCTTTTGAAATCGTTTGTCTTTTTGTCCTTTGTCTCTCAATTTTGGTATTCCCTTTATATCTAAATTCTGCTCAGACTGGATGCCCTTTTGCAAATGAGGCAGAGAAGACCTGTTGAGTCAATGTGCATCTGCAGACCTGAAACTGTACTTCTCAATTAATTCTCTCTACTGTATCCCTCCCCAAACTAAGGAACTAGGAAGGATAGAGATAAGCATTTTTATTCCTTATTGCCCCAGCCATTTTCCATAGTCTAGTTTCAGCTGGCAAAGCCAGCAATGCCTTCCACTGCGAGATGTTCTTCAGAAACCCTGGAAGGATCCTACTAAACATTTTAAATAAATCTACCTTTTCAAAGGAACATTGATGAATGTACATAATACCACTTAACTGCATGCTAAAAATGGAAAAGATAGTAAATAATATATAAAGGGCATTTTTCACAAGTAAAAATAGTTCTGGATTCTTTTTATTTTTGGTGCCAGTCCTGGGGCTTGAACTCAGGGCCTGGGTGCTGCCCTTGATCTTTGTTGCTCAAGGCTAGTGCTCTGCCACTTGACCTACAGTTCTACTTCCAGATTTTTGGAAAAGTCTCACAGAATTTTCTGCCTGAGCTGGCTTCAAACTGTGATCTTCAGATGGTAGGTATGAGCCACTGGCATTCAGCTAGTAGAAATAGTGTTTTTTTTCCCCCTAATTTAACATAAAAATTTAGGCAGCAGGGTTGGAGGCACGGCTCAAGTGGTAGAACACTTGTCTATACCCAGTACTCCTCTCATACTCAAAACAAATGCAGCTACAGTACTACTTGGAAAACCAGAGTACTAAAGTCTAGAAAAGAAGAAAGAACTAAAATCAATAACTTATGCTTTCACCCTAGGATACTAGATAGAGAAAACCAAATTAAAACTAAACAAAGGAAGGAAATAATAGACCACCAATGTATAGATAATGTAAATACTCATCTCTATAAAAGAAATTGAATCAATACTAAAAACCTTCTGAAAAAGAAAACATCAGACTCTGTTTCACTAGTAAACTCTACTGAACATTAAGCATAATACCAATTCCATAATGTCTTTCAGAAAAAAGAGGAATAGAAGTAATATCCCATCTAATTCTCTGAGGCTAGAATTAATCTAATACCAAAACTAGATCAAAGCCAAGCACCAGTGGTTCACACCTGTAATCCTACTCAGGAGGCTAAGATCTAAGGATCTCCATTCAAAGCCAGCCTGGGCAGAAAAGTCCATGATACTCTTATCTCCAATTAACCACTAGAAAACTGAAAGTGGAGCTGTGGCTCAAAGTGGTAGAGTGATATACTTGAGAAAAAAAAAAAAAAAGAGTTCAAGGACAGTGCCCAAGCCCTGACTGAGTATAAGCCCCAGGACCAGTACACACACACACACACACACACACACACACACACACACACACAAAAAAAAAAAAAAAAGGTGGGCAGCTCAATGGTACAGCATTTGCGCAGCATATGTGAGGAGCTGAGTTCTATCTCCATTCAATCCCTAGAACCAAATTGGGGGCGGGGGGAGGAAGGAGATAGAATGGGGAAGGGAGAATAGAAAGAAAGGGTAAGAAGGGAGGAAAAGAAGGGGAGAAAGGGAGATGGAGGGAAGAAAAAAATTTCCAGATGGAGAGAAAATGACTTAACATTCCTAAGAAGACTTGTGCTTTCTTCTTTTTTTATAGATTGGTAAATGTAGACATTCTAAATCTATATACAGAATTTTTACTTAAGAAAAAAAGCATATGCCCAAAGGCCATTAATATGTGAAAGAGTGTTTTTACTTTTTCACACATTAAGGTATTTTGTAGATGGGGGAGGGGAGGCAGGGGGAAGGAAAGTGGGAGAAAAGGAGGGTAACACTGTTCAAAAAGAAATATACTCATTACCTTACTTATGTAACTGTAACCACTCTGTACATCATCTTTACAATAAACTAAAATATTCTGTAGAAAAAATGGTAAGAATTAAAATATTTTGTGTAAGAAATGGTTGGGTAAATTATAGCCTAAACTGAGTGTGGTGGATAATGTCTATAATCAAAGTATATGGGAGGCTGAGACAGGAAGATTGCAAATTCAAGGCTAACCTAAGCTATATAGCTAGTTACAGGGTGCCTGAGCTACATAGTGAGATCTTAGGACACAGAACACAAAACACAAACACGATTTTTTTTTCTTATATATTTCTTTCTTCCTTCCTCTTTCCTTTCCTTTCTTATTTTCCTGATGCTCTTTCTCCCCTCCCTCCTCTCCTCATTCTCCCTCTTCTTCGTTCTTTCTTCCCTTCCTTCTTCCTTTTCCTTCTTGTGGCACTATAGATTGACCCCAGAGCCTTGGACATACTAGGCTACTCACTCACCCTTTTGTTTTGCTTTGTTCAAGATAGGGTCTTTGCTAACTTTGCCTAGACCAGCCTCAAACTTGAGGTTCTCCTGCCTCTCCATTCTGAGTAGCCAGGAATACAGGCATCTATCCCTATGCCTAGTATAGTATATATTTCTCATGGAATATAAACCAGTCAAATTTGTATGGAATGACCTAGAAGGTTAAAATGTGAAAGTAAGTTGCAGAGTAATAATTTTAATGTAGTTATATCTATATAGAAAAATGTTTTTATTTTTAGAAACATCAAGAAAAAACTGGCAGCATACGTGCCAATCTATTACACCAGTTATTCCAAGAGATTTAAGTTTGAAACAGAGATTATATCCCATCTTATTCAGTTTTACGCGATTGTGTATTGTTTGAACTTTAAAATTACTAATAAATTTTGTTGTTATATTTTTGTTTCCATGGTACAAGAATTGAACACCTCACCAAGAAAATATACAGACACCAAACAAGTATCAAACAAGATATACAGTAGGGAAATTAAAACTAGAACCATTTTACATGTATTAGAAAGGTAAAGACAAAAATCCTGGCAATATTCTTCCAAATGTTGGCAAAAATGGAGAGTAGCAGGCGTTTTCCTTAATTACTAATGGAATCAATATAAAATGGCATAGCCACTTATGAAGAAAATTTGGCAGGGTCTTGTAAAGCTAAACGTAGTTTCTGAACCCCAGAAATTAAGCTTCTAGGTCTCTATCCAAACTGACCAGAAAATTATGTCTACTTATACATGGATTTGTATTGCAATATTATTTATAATTACTCAAAACTGAAGCATCCAGGATGTTGCATTTCTACTAGAAATACTGTTTATTATATGATCAAAAGGAAACAGCCATTAATTTGTTTGACAGAGAAATCTTAAATGCATTATGCTTAGTGAAAAATTCCAGTTTAAGAAAGGCTACATACTGCATGATTCCATTTATATGACTTCCTGGGAGTACAGAGATATAAAACAGATCAGTTTGTGAAAGGGGTTGGAGAAGGTTGGAGGGCTAACTAGGTAAAGCACAAACTATTTTCAGAGCCAAGAAACTACTTTGTCTAACAGTGCCATGATAGATAAATGATACTATTTGTTAAGACTCATGGAATTTCACAGCACCAAAAATGAATCTTTTTTTTTTTTTTTGGCCATTCCTGGGCCTTGGACTCAGTGCCTGAGCACTGTCCCTGGCTTCCTTTTGCTCAAGGCTAGCACTCTGCCACTTGAGCCACAGCGCCACTTCTGGCCATTTTCTGTATATGTGGTGCTGGGGAATTGAACCCAGGGCCTCATGTATAGGAGGCAAGCACTCTTGCCACTAGGCCATATCCCCAGCCCCAAAAAATGAATCTTAATGTCTTTTTTTTTTTCTGGTCCTAGAGTTTGAGCTCAGGGCCCGGGCACTGTCCCTGAGCCTCTCTAGGCTCAAGGCTAGCACTCTACCACTTGAGCCACAGTGCCACTTACAGCTTTTTTATGTGGTACTGAGGAATCGAATCCCGGGCTTCATGCATGCTAAGCAAGTACTCTACCACTAAGCCACAATCCCAGTTCCTCTTAATGTCTTTTTATTGTAAGTTTAAAAAAAAATCCACCAGGAGGGGTAGATCTCAGTTTGGAAGACAAACTAAGCCAAAAGAATTGATTTGTATTACAAGTGTCAGACATAACCTTATTGAAGGGGTGAGAAAGAGGTATAAGAAACTTTGGAGCCCACTGCCAGTGGCTCACACCTATAATCCTAGCTATTCAGGAGGCTGAGATCTAAGGATCATGGTTCAAAGCCAGCCCAGGCAGGAAGTCCAGAAAACTCTTATCCCCAATTAACCACCAGAAAAACCAGAAGTGGTGCTGTGGCTCAAGTGGTAGAGTGCTAGCCTTTTGCTGAAGAGCTTAGAACAGCTCCCAGGCCCAGAGTTCAAGCCCCAAGAGCGACCAAAAAAAAAGAAAAGAAAAGAAATTTTGAAAACAAATTTTTAAGGAAGGAAAGGAATAATATATAAATATTGTACTAAAGTCAGTGTTTTTTGTGGTAGTATAAGACAATTCTGATACGAATCTACATGTGTACTAGAGCAGAAAAAAGTAGTAAAAAAAATGGCAAAATAGGAGCCAGATGTGTCAATATGGATTGGTCAGTTAAGATGAGAAAGGAAGAAAGTCTGAATGGATTAGATCTAAATTGGTATCTGACACATCAGAGTAAACTCCTGCTGTTTAGCTTTGTAGACACTGAGGAGTAAAAATGGATGCACAAAGGACACATTCCAATACTCCCAGGAGGGGCCACATTTCTGCCTTTTACCCCTAATGCTGACGCCCCTTGCCAGCAGGAAGCAGCCAGAGAGAGTCTTCGCCCTTTTTCATAACTATTAAAAGGCTGGAATGTTAGGTCCTCTCCCTGAGGGCTCCATGTAGATGCCCCCACCTCATTAAGTCTCCACCCAGTTACCTGGGTAACCTGCAGATCTGGAGGCAGTTACCTCCCCTTTCCCTGAGGTCACATCCTAATCCACCTGGCCACACCCCTTGCCCCTGCCCTAGATAAAAGGCAGGGCTGGGTGGGGGTCACTCTCTCTCTCTCTCTCTCCCTTCTCTCTGGCCATGGATCATCTTGGCCACAGGCCAGCAGTTCGGTAATAAACTTTCTTTCCTGCCTGAATACCGCGTGGCGTTTTCCTTTACAGGCTACCTACTTTAAAAACCTAACATATATGGTGCTGTGACTCGGATAGGGCTTAAGAGTCAGGACAGGCGGAATTCCCTCTATTTTTCTCCTTTTTCTGGGAGTATCCCCAGTCCTGACAGCCCTTTTTCCACGAACCAAACTGCTGTGAGACGCCACGTGGGACTTTTCATTAATACCATTGCTTGCCTCCACATCCACCTCCACCTCCACACCACTTGTCTACCCTGGTGAGTGAAACTGCTGCTGCTCCGGTTCTCTGCCGCTCCGTCCGCCGCTTCTGCCGGGTAAGCTCTCATCCACTCACCAGGCGCCTCCCTCCAGTGCTTTTTGGGCTTTGCATCACAGTCACACCCGAGCCGGGAAACTGCTAGCACGCCTCTTGACAGTGCAATGAGGCCTGCTTGAAATACTCAAACAGATACAGTTTTTGCCACTGCAATGGTAAATGGTCAGAAGTCACTTATATTCAGGCTCTCTCTCTCTTTCTCTTTTCCTCTCTTCCTTTTTCTCCCTCATCTGCCTGCTTACTTGCTTCCTTTGAAACTCCAAGTTGTACCATCCTGGTAATGTGCCTTGCTCACAAAGCTGCCTCTTTTCACAGACCTTCGAAACTGAGGCTTGCCCACCAAAGTGCTTTGTCAGCAAAGATATCTAAAAGTTATTTTCTCTAGCATTGACCACGTGGTGGATATTGGGTTTAACAGGCACCAGCAAGCCATGCTACATGTTCTCTGTTAGTGTTTGTGTCCTCCTGCCACCCCCCTCAACATGGCACCCCATAGTTTCTCCATTTTATAATCTGAAAATTGTTGTTTGCTAGCAAAATTGTTTTTCTAACCGACCACATGGTTCTAAAATATTGGACAAAAAAATGTCATTTACTATTGGAATTCTAAAAGAGTCTACTGCTGAAATTCATTTTTGCATGCTGTAAAGCCTATGTGCACAGTGTGTATGTGTGTTCCATATGTGTATGTATGTGTAAATGTCATTTGTTAGTATGTCCATATAGCTATATATATATATGTGCTAAAACTCATCACATCTACTGAGTTTTGTCATTGCAGAATTCTGGCAAGTATTTGGTCAGTTCTTGACAAGGTACAGGTAAGCTCTAGTCCCCTTGGTCTCCTTGTTGTTTTAATTGGAAATAAAAAAGGGCTTTTGTGGCAAAGACTCCTTGGATTGCAGTTCGAAGCCAGCCAGGGCAGAAAATCTCTCAAACTCCATCTCCCAACTAACCAGCGAAGAGCCAGGCTGGAAGCATGGCTGAAGAGACTTCTCTTACCAGCCAAATGCTAGAAGTGTGGAGCTCAAGTGGTAGAGTACTAGCCTCGAGCAGAAGTGCTCAGGGACAGTGCCCAGGCCCTGAGTTCAAATCCTGTGAATGCCAACGGGGGCAAGCCATCCCAGCAACAAGCACCTAGACCACTGGGACTCAGCCAGTTCCGGGAACAAGTATCATGGAGTGGAGTAAGAGGAAAATGATCGCATCCAAAATGGAGTCACTTTGTCTCACCCTTTCAAAATTAATCAGAGCCGGGGCATCAAGAGATAGTAGCTTGTCCATCTAATGTCCATATCTGAGTATAAGAACTAGCCAAGTCACCCAATTTTTAATTTTGTGCCCTAAGCCCTTCCTTTTGCCTTAATATTTTTTTTGTCCATCCCCTGCCTCATGAGACTTCTTCCAGGCTTCATTCAAGAACTGACATCTACCACCAAGGGACCCTGCTGCTCGCCTTCTCCAGGAGGGGCCACATTTCTTTTACCCCTAATGCTGACGCCCCTTGCCAGCAGGAAGCAGCCAGAGAGAGTCTTCGCCCTTTTTCATAACTATTAAAAGGCTGGAATGTTAGGTCCTCTCCCTGAGGGCTCCATGTAGATGCCCCACCTCATTGTCTCCACCCAGTTACCTGGGTAACCTGCAGATCTGGAGGCAGTTACCTCCCCTTTCCCTGAGGTCACATCCTAATCCACCTGGCCACACCCCTTGCCCCTGCCCTAGATATAAGGCAGGTCTGGGTGGGGGTCGCTCTCTCTCTCTCTCTCTCCCTTCTCTCTGGCCATGGATCATCTTGGCCACAGGCCAGCAGTTCGGTAATAAACTTTTCTCTCCTGCCTGAAGACCGCGTGGTGTTCTCTTTTACCGGCTACCTACTTTAAAAACCTAACACAATGGATGCCTGCAATCACGCCTAGTAGCAAACTCTATATACACACTCTTGATTTTTCCTCCACATGCATACCTGTGATAAAGTTTAATTTGTAAAACAGGCTGAACTAAGAGGTTAACAGTAACCAGTGTTAAACTACAACAATTAAAACAATATGCTGTAATAGTTATGTGAATCCTTTAAAGTATCTTATACCATATCCATCCTTTTCCTTCTCATGATTACACAACTTCCATAATAACTTCCATAAGGTGAATGAGGTAATGGACATGGGCATGTGAGCACAAATGTTTGACAGCCTATAACTAAGTGACTATAGGTAGGAGACAGCATATACAACATGGACACAGTAGACAAAGCGATGACTCATTTCAAGGGTCAGAGTAGGAGGACATAAGACTTTGCTATGCTATTTAGAATGGCATGCAAATTAAAGGGTATGAATTATTTATTTCTAGAATTTTTCCATTTAATATTTTCAAACTGTGGTTAACCATAGAAAACTAAAACTACGGATAAGAAAGGACCATTGTGAGAGAGCCATGGATACATACACAGGAAATACACATATACACTTCCTATCTCCAGTCACTGACAGAGCCTAAAAGCAACAGCACCCAATTGTGATGCCAGATCAGAACAAATCCTGTTTCTTTCTATCTTTCTATTTTTCTTTAAGTAAATGATTTATTCCATTATGGAAAGTATTTTTTTTTTTTTTTTGGCCAGTCCTGGGCCTTGGACTCAGGGCCTGAGCACTGTCCCTGGCTTCTTCCCGCTCAAGGCTAGCACTCCGCCACTTGAGCCACAGCGCCGCTTCTGGCCATTTTTCTGTATATGTGGTGCTGGGGAATCGAACCTAGGGCCTCGTATATCCGAGGCAGGCACTCTTGCCACTAGGCTATATCCCCAGCCCCATGGAAAGTATTTTTGATGTATGGGTATTTCTTAAATGAAATATTTTAAAGTTAGACCATCAATGTGTTCACTGCTAAATACTACAATTTCTTCCAAAGAAAAAACCCAAAATATATACATATATAACAAGTATATAAATATGTATATTTCAACTTTGTTAATTTTTTATATTTATATTATCTTTAACTAGTTGTACAAAGGAGTTACCATTCAATAAGGCAGTTTATGAATGCAATGATCAATAGCAAATCTGGTCTCTAATGCCATTTTCCAGTGGAAATTGTTCTTGTTGAACTGGCTGGTTTTAGGGCTGGAGCAGGAATGTAATATTGAAGATGAGTGAGCAACTCTTTGCAGTGCCACAAAGAACACAAAGTAGGGAAGTACTCAAAATACAATTTGATGGGAATGTCAATGGAACACAAGAGCCACCTGGAAAAGTTCCCAGTGGCAAGCAACAACTAGAACAATCTGAGTAACAACAAAAATATGATAGTATTCACTTATAACTTGCCAGCAACAAAAATCCTTGATATATTTAATAATATAGTTAGGTTATGTTTGTAATATTTTCACAACTTTTTAAAATTTAGTAGTATTGGGATTTAAACTCAAGGACTTGAGTTAGCAAAGTATGGCCTACTACATGGGTCATGCCACCAGCCCTTTTTGCTGTAGTCTGTTTTGTAGTTAGGGCTTCATGTTTTTGTCCAGACTGGCCTCAAACTGTGATCCTCCTATTTCTACTTTCCAAAAAAATGGGATTACGGTTATGAGCTACCATGTCTAGCTTCCAACTTCCAATCAGCTAAAATTATGCCATTTATAATAACAATAAAAAAACTAAAAAGTAAAATATGATGTCATTGCATATGTATATTTTCCCAAAGTGCAAGTATAGCATATAGCAGAAACACAGCTTAAAATGAACACAGACAAACTGGAACACATATAGAAAAAGAGATCAGATCATAGGCCTAAGTGAATAATAGTTTTTAATTTAATCTAATAAATACTTGAGCCCTACTGGGCACCAAGAACCATGAAAGGGATGAGGTGGGATATAAATATAAGGATAAATAAAATAATCTTTCACCTTTAAAAAGTAACTGTTTAGTAAAAAGGGTAAAAAAATATGAAGAGCAATAAACCCAGGTGTTAAAAGTACTGTTATACTGCAAGGAATCATGTTTTCTTCAGTGTAACCTTGGGATGCACTTAAAAATGAAGGATAAATCCTGTAACAGGTTGAGTTAGGCTTAATTGTCTGGCACAAAGTGATTTGTATATACTGAGATCTCTTACTTAAATAGCTAGCACAATTATTCAGTCAACTGAAAGTTATATAATTTATGTGGCAAAAAATTACCACCTTATCTTTTAATAATCATGGAGATAAGTTAATTTTTAAAATATAAACACTTCGATGTCTAAAACATTTTAGAAGTCTAAAATATAATATACAGAAAAAACGTTCAATTTTATCTCTGTGTTCAATAATTTAAGGGATTAAATTGATTTATCTGTCAAAGAGCTCTACCACTGACCTTAGAAACAGAATTTGGAAGGTACAGCTATAAGTATAATTATTCTGCCATCTGTTCATAACAATTTAAATCATTAAAGGCACTCACCTTAAAAAAATCTATAAATAAACAGTAGAATTCTTGTCCATGTTTTCAGCTATGTAATCATTTGCATCAGATGGAAGAGAAGAGAAGGATCCAAATGAGAATATTTTCCCCCTGTGCACCAGGGAACACACACAACTAATCAGAGAGAGAGAGAGAGAGAAGAAAAACTGTCCCCTGTGGTACTTGCTTATCATCTCTGTTTACAAAGAGCTTGTGCTCCAAGGAATAGCAAACACTGAACTAAAGTCAGTTGATTCTGTGCTGCCTTTTTGACAAAACACCAGGCAGGCTATGTTGGAAGCATGTTAAAGCCCTCACAAAATAGGCACAAAAATGCTGGGCACCACTTGTTTACACCTGTAATCCTAGGAACTCAAGAGGATCACGGTTCAAAGCCAGCCCAGGCAGAAAAGTCCATGAGACTCTTATCTCCAATCAACCACCAGAAAACCAGAAGTGGCTCTAGGTGGTAGAGTGCTACCCTAGAGCAGAAAAGCTCAGGGGCAGCGCTCAAGCCCTGAGTTTAAACCCCAGGACCCACCCCTATTCTCTCCCCCACTCCAAAAAAAATAGACACACAGACTGGAGGGAGATGTGGAAATCCCTGCAGATGAAGGCTAAGAATATTAACTCAGCTAGGAGCTAAAGAGAGCTATTAGCCCAGTAACAGTGTCCAGCAGGCCATGGTGAAGGTAAGCTTGTTCAAGGAGACGATCAATAGACAGTGCCAGAAATGTTCAGGAGTATTTATGGGATGAAAACAATGATAAATTATCCAAATTGGGACAGTCAGCATCTAAGAAATTTCAGGTGGAAGGAACAGGAAAAGGCATATACTGACATTATTTTACCAATACATTAAAGTAGTAAATTTTCTAGAACTTCAAGGATGTGAAGTCTAAAATTGTTTATAGTATATAAAAGTAAATCTGCATAGAAAAGGGAATTGAAGGAGACTGACCAAAATGCTAATAATAGTAATACAGCTGCCTTGTTTTCTCTATATGGTTCTACATGTTCCATTATATGATGTCTATATTTTTTTATTTTTTTATTAACACAGATGACTAAAATATACTTGAAAAGTTAGTTTAGCCATCACTTTCTCCAAAGATGGGCCATCTGCATCCATACTGAAAGTAAATCTAGAATTAAAACCCCACAGTATTAACAAAAAAAAAAAACTATTGTAGTTTATCCAACGATTCTGCTCTTAAATCAGGAATGAGATCATCCACTCTTAGATCACAAATAGAATTTAAAGGTTGGGGTGTGGCTCAGCGGTAGTGTGCTTGTCTAACATGTGCCAGGCCCTTGATTTGATCTCCAACACCCTCCATCCTCATAAAAAAAAAAACAAAAAAACCAAACACGAAATACATCAGGTATACAGGCTTGATTCAAATAATGAGGAGGTGAGTTAAAAATTACAAGTCATTGGCCTTTTAAGACTGAACTCTTGCTGGATACCAGTGGCTCATGCCTATAATCCTAGCTACTCAAGGGGCTGGGATCTGAGATTCAAAGCCAGCCTAGGCACAAAAAGTTATCAACACTCTCAAATTAACTGGAAAAAGGCTGGACTGGAGGCAGGGCTCAAGTGGTAAGAGTGCTATCTGTGAGCATAAAAGGTGAGAGTACAAAACTCTGAGTTCAAGCCCCATATTCACATACAGAAAGAAAGAAGGGGGGGCGGTGGTGGAGGAAGGGAAAAGGAAAAGGAAAAAAATGGCTGAACTCTTACACTGGGGCCAGAAGGTCAGATGAAACTCAAATAAAAGTCACCTGAGCCAGGTCATCATTAAGCTGAAGTTTAAAAGTGGCCAGTTTTCCTAGTGGCAAGAGTGCTTGCTTCATATACATGAAGCCCTGGGTTCAATTCCCCAGCACCACATATACAGAAAATGGCCAGAAGTGGCGCTGTGGCTCAAGTGGCAGAGTGCTGGCCTTGAGCAAAAAGAAGCCAGGGACAGTGCTCAGGCCCAGGACTGGCAAAAAAAAAAAAAGTGGCCAGTTTTCCAAACATGAAATCAGAAGGGGTTCAGTTTATCTGAGTTGGCATGGTGTTGAAAGGGCTATTTTAAACCTCTAAGGAAAGTAACTTTGTAAAGACCAATCTACTTTTTGGTTCCTGTTTGTCTTCCTCCATCTTTTCTACCTATAAAGCCCTCTGGTAGTGCCTTCCCTAGTCTTTAGAATGGATGCTTCCCACACAAGAAACTCTTGACAAAAGCCAACTCCATCTCTGTCTAAATTAAGTTGTTGAAATGTTGTTTGTGACTAAGTTTGAAAAATCCACAGGGGAGTTATCATTTGATATAACTATTAGGAATAGAGTCTACCACAGGTTAAAAAAGTGAAAGGGAAATCAGATCAACATACTAAAGGGATATTTACAGTGTTAGGATCGCAAGTGTTTTCTTTCTTTCTTTTTGGCTTACTGGTTTTTGAAAAAATTTCAATTCAAATGTATACTTTCATAGAAGTAAAAATAACTACACTGGTTATTATTACACATTTTTTATGCCAGTACTGGGATTTTGAACTCAGGGCCTACACACTGTTCCTGAGCTTCTTTTGCTCACGGCTAGTGCTCTATATCACTTGAGTCATAGCTTCATTTTCAGCTATTTTTGGTAGTTTATTGGCAATAAGAGTCTTGTAGACTTCCCTGCTCAGGCTGGCTTTGAAGTATAAGCCTCAGATTCTCAGCCTCCTAAGCAGCTAGGATTATAGGCATGAGCCACTGGTGCCTGGCTATTATGTGCATTTTAAGAAATTTTCACATTATATTTTAAAACTACCAGTTTTTAATACTAGTATAAGCTAATCTGTGGCCTGAGTCATTTGTATACAAATTTTCATACAGTTATTTGGAATGTACACAAAAAAAGTGAACATTTCAAGACAGGGAGTGATTTAATAGTTATATATTTACAAGCTAGAAATCAATTATGACAAAATTGCTATAAAAACAGAATTTTTTAATATATAAAAGGCAAAATTTAATTTGGAGCCATTTCCTTGGCATACAAAAATTTTAAACTTGAGTACCTATTATTTGCCTCTAAATATTTATTCCAGTATCTTTACCTTATCCATGTTTGAAGAATTCTAGAATACAATTTTATTTTCCCCCATTACTCCAGATCCTTTGAACTTTACTTCTGATGCTTTGCCTCTAGTGGTAGTAATATAAAAAATAAACATTATGGCAGGTTGGCTACAAGATTTTGAAAAGAGAACCACACTGTAACTGTATCTGACTAGATAAATCTTCCTTCAGAGACACCCTGACAGAACCCTCCTGTGTGAAGGTGGAAGGGTAGAAATGAGGGCAAGCTTAATGAAGGAAAAGAGCAAAGGACTGAATTTTGTTCCTGGCTCAGCAGTTTAGGTTTCTGACTTCACCTTTTACAGTAATTAACAAAATTCTTCTGAACCTAAATCTTACAACACAACATATACTTAAAAAGAATCAGAAGGCTGGGGATATGGCCTAGTGGCAACAGTGCCTGCCTCGGATACACGAGGCCCTAGGTTCGATTCCCCAGCACCACATATACAGAAAAAAACGGCCAGAAGCGGTGCTGTGGCTCAAGTGGCAGAGTGCTAGCCTTGAGCGGGAAGAAGCCAGGGACAGTGCTCAGGCCCTGAGTCCAAGGCCCAGGACTGGCAAAAAAAAAAAAGAATCAGAAGCTGGACACAGTGGCTCACATCTGTAATCTTAGCTACTCAGGAGGCTGAGATCTGAGAATCATGATTCAAAGCCAGCCCAGGCAGGAAAGACCATGAGACTCTTATCTCCAATTAACCATCAGAAAACTAGAAGTAGCATTGTGACTCAAAGTGGTATAGCACTAGCTTTTAGCAAAAAGAGCTCAGGGACAGCGCCCAAGCCATGAGTTCAGCCCCACAACCAGCAAAAAGAAAAAACAATGAATTAGAATCATGTGTATTAAAAATACTTATTTACTACATATCATTAAATAAAAATACAAGTTACAAAATATATTACAGAGTATAATCTCATTTTAAATTGATTATCTCTAAACATGGACAAGAAACTGGAAGGATATATACCAGAATATTAACAGGATAGCTTACTGGTAGATTTTATGTATTTTCTGACTATCAATATTTTCTAAATTTCACACTCAATATATATTATCTTTTTTAAAAAGGTTTATTTTTGAAAGATATACTGCAAACTTTTTGGGAAAGAATATTTGGAATAGAGTAAAATAAATATACAATTAGAACATGAATTTAACAAAACAGGCAATTTAAGCCCTAAAACAGAAGGTTCAAGTAAATGGAGAAAATATAAATTCTCCAATACTATTCCACCTACACTGGTCCTGATAAGGATATTGTGTTTTACAAATATTGTATTATACATATTTTACAACTATTATAATAGTTGCATATCTTATAAAGACTAGTGTTTATACATACCAAGGCAGACTTGGTAAAAATATGACTCTAAGCGAGAAAATGTTTCCATGAGTAGCTAATATCACATAGTACTTCTTAAATATACAACAACTTGCTATGGAATCCTATAGTAGATCCACTTAAGTGATTACAATGTCCAATTCATAGGAAGTACTCAAATTTTTACTTTTTTGTTTTAAAATTTCATCTTTTTTGTTGTTGTTGTTGTTGTTGTTTTGTTTTTCTAGTCCTGGGCCTTAAACTTGGGCCCTGAGAACTGTCTCTGAGCTTCTTTGTGCTCAAGACTAGTGCTCTACCACTCAAGCCACAGGGTCACTTCTGGCTCTTTATGAGTAGTTTTATGAGTCCCACAGACTTCTCTGCCTGGGCTGGCTTTGAACTGTGATCCTCAGATCCCAGCCTTCTGAGTAGCTTGGATTACAGATGTGAGCCATCAGTGCCCAGATTTATTTATTTTTAAGCTGGTTCTAAGGTTTGAACTCAGGGGTTGGGTCCTGTCTGGACACTGTCCCTTAGCTTTTGTGCTCTAGGCGAATGCTCTAATACTTGAGCCACAGCTCTACTTCCAGCTTTTTGGTGATTAATTGGACATAAACGTCTCACAGATTTTGCTGTCTAGTCTGGCTTTGAATTGCGATCCTCAGATCCTCAGATCCTCAGATCTCAGAGTTGTTAGGATTAGAGCAATGAGCCACAGATTTCTGGTGACTCATATTATTCTGATGTAACAGAATGCAATGTTTCAAGATCATATACCAGGCAAGCAGACTTTCTTTGTGAAGGCTAGAAGGCTATAAGTTAAAGATAAAGCAAATGGCTGCCGAACAAGCAGTGCCGCTTGAATTATAATCAATAGATTTGACTCCTAGACATTAAAAAAATGGCTTTGTTTCCCTCAAGTAATTAATTTTGGGTCTTCTTCTAACTTGTTTGTACCTATAGTGAAACAGTATATAAACATTAACACATCCAGACAGGGAAGTCTGATCCAGAGACTGACACTTATTCATCCTCACACAGATCAAAGGGAGGTGTGGGCTTTTATAGTGGCCAGGATGATAGGTTAGAAGGTGGCCTTTTGTAACAGTCTGCCATAATGCACCCATAATGGTGATTATGATTAACAAAACTACATTGAGATTCCATTTTACCCACGTAAGAATGGCTATCATCAAGAAAAAACAAGTGGCATGGATGCAGGGAAAAAAGAAACTCTTAATAGATTGCTGTGGGTAGGGAGGATGAAATAAATTAGTCCAGCAATTATGGAAACGAGGATAGAAGTTCTTCAAAAAAGTATCTGGGTGCCAATGGCTCATACCTGAAATCACAGCTACTTAGGATCATGATTTGAGGCCAACCCAGACTCAAAAAATAAAAATTTCAAGGCTATTTCTCAACAAAGAAATGGTCACTGCAGCCCTGTAGGATTAAAAAAATGTTTAACACACACACACACACACACACACACACACACAGTGCAATACTATTCAGCCTTAAAGAAATGATGCAGGGCACCAGTAGCTCATACCTGTAATCCTAGCTACTCAGAAGGCTGGGATCTGAGGATCACAGTTCAAAGCCAGCCCAGGCAAGAAATTTCATGAGACTCTGATGTCCAATAAACTACTCAGAAGACACTGGAAAAGGTGCTGTGGCTCAAGTAGCAGAGCACTAGCCTTGAACAAAAGAAACTCAAGGAGAGAGTCCAGGCCCAGAGTTCAAGCTCTGGGACTGGCAAAAAAAAAAGAAAAAAAGGAAACGATGCCATTTGTGACACTATACATGGAACTGGGGAGTTTTATGCTAAAGTAATAAGACAAACTCATAAATACAATAATAAAAGTAGAATGCCAGTTACCAAGGGTAGCAGGTGAGGTGGGGAAGACAGTGGTCAAAAAGTACAGTCTCTGAAAAGGAGAAATGAGTTTTTTGAGATCTATTGCACAGCATGGTAATTATTGCTAATACTACTGTATCATACATTTCAAAATTTTATAAGTTCCAAATACTATCACCTCAGGCAATATATTTGTCAGTTTATTCAACAATGTATTAAAAATATCACTTTATACTATATAAATGCAAAATTATAAATTGCTAATTTATAATAGAATGTAAAAAAAACCCATAGAAACCACTGAGAAAGTCTCTTTAGACATAATCTTCTAACAAATTAAGTATCCATACTAATTGCTATTAAATGGAAGGATTTCCAAGTAAACTAAAAATATAATGTCATGGGAGTTAAGTCAAAGTATGATCAAAACATCATCATTTTATGGAAGAATTGTAAGTTATGTCTCTTAGATCAACCACAAAACATTTTAAAGCAGGAAAATCCTTCACTGTACCCCCAAATATTTCTCTTAAGTCACCCCTTTTCTGACACACAACCTGTATCTACAATTTTCATTGAGATTTAAGAGTTTGGAGTCAGACCATGCACTGGTACTCCTAGGACTCCTGTACTCCTAGCTACTCCAGATGTTGAGATCTGAGGATGGCGGTTAGAAGCCAGTCCCAGCAGGAAAGTCCATGAGACCCTATTTTCAAAAGCCAGAAGTGGAGCTGTGGTCCAAAGAAGTAAAGCACTAGCCTTGGGCAAAAGAGCTGCACCCAGACCCTGAGTTCAAGTCCCACGATCATACATACATGAGTTACATCATTACTCTTTCAGTGAGTAGCTCTGGTTGAGGCATGTCATCCCAACCCTTAAAGCATTAGCTTTCTTAAAGCAGAATGACACTCTTGTGGAAATCAAATAAAACTATGTGCATGCATATGTGAACACAGATGTTGTGTGTACTGTTAGCAGTGCCTGGTATGAAACTTACAACCCTTCAAGTTCTTCCACCTCTGTGCCAACTTTTTTTTTTTTTTTTTTGCCAGTCCTGGGGCTTGGACTCAGGGCCTGAGCACTGTCCCTGGCTTCTTTATTTTGCTCAAGGCTAGCACTCTATCTCTTGAGCCACAGCACCATTTCTGCCTTTTTCTGTTTATGTGGTGCTGAGGAATCAAACCCAGGACTTCATGCATGACAGGCACTCTACTGCTGTCATATTCTCAGCGCTCTATTTTTGTTAATCTTTTAACATACACAACTGTTAGAAAAATGTCTCCTTTTACTTCCCTGAAGCAGTGTTTCTCTGTATTTTCCCCTTTCCTCTCAGAATCATTTTCCTAATTTGCAACCTGAATAAAATTTCAATGTCACAGGCATACTGTGTTCTATATCTCTTTCAATCACAAATCCTGTAACATCCAAGACCTTTTGCCCAACACTAACCTCCCAAATAAATATGAGCAAAATCCATCTTGAAAAATGCATGTCGGAGAAAAAAATACTACAAACAAACCAACTACCTGGGGATCTTTTGTTCTACCCAAATACAAATCGTGGATAGGCCCAGATGATAGCAGGCAATGGCAGTGAACCCTGACCCTTTGATAGCAAGGGTGAGCAATGGGTTTGGTCTCTGGGTTTAAACTCAAGTCCCCTGACACTTAGGGCAGAAGCACAGGGTTTGGGGCCTTCGGTGTTAGGGATCCTGCTGTGGGAAGGGTTTCTGAGTCTCTCCACAGTTCAGTGGCCTCAGTGTTACAGCTTTCTGTTGCCCACTGATAGGATGCTCAGCTTGTCAGCCTTACTGCTGCCACTGCTGCTTCTTCCAGTCAGCAGCTGGGAAAAGGTGAGCAAGACCATTCAAGAGAAAGTCTTATATCCGGTGGGAAATGAGATGTGTCCTACAAAGTGAGTCAAGTAGCCCTATAACAAGAATGAGGAGGGACCAAAAAAGTCTGCACCAAAACCCAACAGCCTCTTCAAATTTGCATGAATCAAGGTACAACTTATTATGCAAATGAAAGATTCTGTCTGCACCAATCACAGGGCATCTGTTGGGCCCAAGTGTCTTTTGTCTATGGGAGTTGGCCTCCTCTTGAACCAGAGCACCTTTCAAAAGGGTCTTAAAACAAAATTTAAAATAAAAAACAAAACTAAAGAGTGGGTGCCTGTATCCTAGTAATGCCTTTAATACTAGCTACTCAGGAGGTTGAGATCTGAGGATCAGGATTCAGAGGCAGCCCAGTCAGCCAAATCCACAAAGCCATCTCCAATTAACTAGCAAAAAGCTGAAAGTGCAGATGTGGCTCAAGTGGTAGAGCTACATACAGCCTTGAGCAAAAGAACTAAGCATGCAAAGCCCTGTGTTCAAGTTCCTGTGCTGACACAAAAATACACAATCAGCCTTCCAAAAGGAGGCTCACAATGAATGCTCATCAGTAACAGTACCTTAAAAAATATTGAATAGTGTCCTAATAATGCTTAACTTCTGTCCCAAGGTTCCAATGAGAGGTGAATACCCCCTTATTCTCAAATGTCACGTGTCTAATGTAAGGCTAGACTCAGAGGTCACAAACTAGCCAGTCTCAAACTGGCTTGCCAGGACATTTAAAATCAAGAGATCTGATATTAAAATCCAGATATGCAACTACTCAGGAGAAATCAGAAGATCACCACTCTGAGCAGGGCTGAGGGGCGGCTCCCCATTCTGGAGGGGGGGGCGGTCCCCAGCACTGGCCTCGGCAAGACACCTGATTACTTGTTTATGCGACCCTCCACCCCATGATCTCCGCACCAAGGCTCCCATCCCTCCGGACGTGCCTTCAAAACGCGGCCCGTAACAAGTACACATTGAAAGAAATAACTGTGAGAGCCATACGGGGGTGTAGCTAACTGGCGGCGGGATCCGCACCTCCTTTCGGCGTTTCGAATCTTCGCATCCGGAGCCCTGGAGCTGGTAGGGTCGGTCACTCCGGGTCCAGGGCCGGGAGGCGTAGGTGGACTGGGCAGGGCCCGCCACAGGCGCTGTCCCGTAAGTCCGCGGTTGCTGGGCCTGCCTGCAGTCCCTGCACACCCTCAGGGGGCGCCCCCAGGCCCAGCGGTGGCCCTTCACGCCCTGAAAGGAAGGTGTGTCGGGGGGGGGGGTGGGGGAGGTGTCTCTGCCCCCCGCGTTAGACAACGTCCTCCCGGGCGCGCGCAAACGCCGCACCGCGGCCGCGCGCTCGGGATGAGGCCGCGTCCCGAGCGCAGCCCTCCGCGCGCCCGCCCTCCAGCCAATGAGAAATGCCTCTGCCTGCACGTGATAGAAACGAACCAATAGAGACTCGAGGCCGTCCATGACGCCCCTGGCGGCTTCTGGCGCTTTCGAATGGGGCGCGGGGCGGCTGGGGACAGTAAGGGGCTGCGCCGCCACTCTGTGGGGACCCGGGTTACAAGCGCGGCTCGAGCGCCGGCTCGAGCGCTCTTCGGACGGAGACTGCGAATGGGTGAAGGAGGAAGAACTCGGAGATCTGCGCTCTGATCGATTTAGAGTCTCGCCGCTGGCCCTTGTAGCGGCTTCCTGCGGTTCTCTTCTCGCTCCTCCAGTCCCCTCAGCCTCACACTCTTCCCGCCATCCTAGCCCCGAGCTGGTCCAGGTATTATTCTAGAGAAATCCGCCGAGGGAGAAGATCCACGGATGACAGCAAGGCCCAGCAGTTAACAGAGTGCCTGAATGGAGATCCCCAAATCCTAAATCCACAAGTTTTGTGATTTTTCTTTCTTATATAAGGAAATGCCGCATACTTGTCCCCTTACCACCAAGGACCCAGATTGCTTCAGCATCCTTACAGCATGTCTTCCATTCCACAAATTTGCCTTGTGGGTTAAAATGGTAGTTAGAGCTCCAGCCACCAGACCTGTATTTGTTACAAGAACCATTAGATTCCCTCAGCAGCAGCTACCTTGTAGACTACCTTGTGTCCCTCCATCTTAAAGAGTCAAGCTTAGTATCATAGTTTCAGCAAGCTGAGAAATGTTATACCTGGACACATTGCTGCACTTAATGAAATCCCATTAACACCCCCTCCCCAGGGGGAAAAATGAACAACAGTGTCTTTTATTTATTTCTTGGTACTGAGGATTGAACCCAAGGCTTAGCACTTAGGAAGCAAGTACTTTACCACTGAGCTACATCCCAGCCCTTAAATAGCAGCTTTCATATCAGTCCAAAGTCCTTGGCTGGATTCTAAGAGAAAGAGAATGTTATGATCTTATTTCTCAGGCAATCCTATTATCTCACATCGCTCTATAGAAATACATCCTTTCCTCTAGGTAAGGAGAACAATTTGTTAGGCAAATACAGATTTTGTGACACCCTATTCAAGATGTTTTACATATATTTTTCTACTCATTTCAAGGCATCATTTCTAGCTCTTTGATGCAGATGACACTAGAAGATATAAAGGGTGACAGTCTAGGATGCAGAGAGACTTTTAGGTGTACCTGATGATTTGATATAAATAGGTTGTTCAGTGTTGCAAGCGTGTAGACTGAAGAAATATAATTCGGTAAACTAAGCCAAAAAAGCTACTCTGTCTAAAGCTGACAAGAATCCATGAACAGGATAAACATTGCTTCATGGGTCAGGAAGCAGACACAGACCCTGAAAGGAAACTGAGTCATGAGGGTATCAGAATAAAGAAAGGGCAGAAAGCAAACAGCGGACCAATAGGCTTTATAAGGGAATGAAGCCTGGAAAGGGCCACCAAGTCTCCTTCAACCTGGCTGAAGGGGAAATGGTACACACACACACACACACACACACACACACACCCTTACAACTAGGGCTCTTTAAATATTAGGCAGAAGGTGGGGTTGGGGGAGGCAGATGGAAGCAGGGTAGATGAGCAATGTTAAACTTATTTCAAGGTTTCAGAAACATGTTCACCAGGACCTTCAGCATCAGATGTGGCCTTGATCTCCAACTCTCTTCCAAGACAGCTGGCACGTTTGTTCTGGGGAAGGTGAGGGGAGATGGTTCAACAGGGTCTGTAGCAAGGACAGTTCTAAGATGTGGTTGTTAGGGGGGAGTTAAGTGCTTTAGGTCAAGTCACTTTCTACCAGATCCCATGTAATATACCTGTTATGGCCTGAATTTTAAATGTCCCCCCACAGGTTCCTGTATTGAGTGTTAGTCCCAGCTGGTAGCACTATTTTGAGATGTTCTGGGGATTTTAAGAAGAAGAAGTAGGTCTCTTGAAACATGTCCTTGAAGATTATATCTGGTATACAGTCCCTTCTGTCATCTCTGCTTCCTAGAAGAAGCAGAGGTCATAGAGGTATGAAGTGAACAGCCTCTTCCTCCACAAACTCCTATAGCCATAATGTTCTGTTTTACCCAGAATCCAGCCAAGAACTTTGGGCCAAAATCTCTAAAATTGTGAGTCTAAATAATCCCTCTCCTTTATATCAAGTATGCTGTCAAAGCAAGGAGAAAAGAGCTGGTAGCTCACACCTGTAATCCTCATTACTCAACAGACTGAGATCTGAGGATCACAAAATCTGCCCAGGCAGGAAAATCCATGGGACTCTTATTTCTAGTTGACCACTAAAAAGCAGGAAGTGGAGGTGTGGTTCAAGTGGTTAAGCACCACCCTTGAGTGAATAAAGCTAATGGACAAAGCCCTGGCCCTTAGTTCAAGCACCAGTACCAGCAGTATCCCCTCCCAAAAATGCAATGTAAAAAGTAATACATAACATACTAAAATATTTTTATCAGATCTAAGCACCAATATGGTAATGTTAAAAAAGCAAAATTTTTCCTTAAAATGTAGAATGAGAAAATTGAAGATGATGACTTAATTTCTCAACACTGTCCTGGGGAGAGCAGTGCCCATAGTTGAAGGGGGGGGTTGTTTGTTTTTGCAAGTCAGAGGGCTTGGACTCAGGGCCTGAGCACTGTCCCTGGCTTCTTTTTGCTCAAGGCTAGCACTCTACAACTTGAGCCACATTGCCACTTCCGGCTTTTTCTGTTTATGTGGTGCTGAGGAATTGAACCCAGGGCTTCATGTATACTAGGCAAGCACTCTACTGCTAAACCATATTCCCAGCCCCCATACTTGAGGTTTTAAATAAGGAATGGGATTGGTTTTATTTATTTACTTTTTAAATTTAATTTTTGTTTATTTACTTGTGCTGCATTAAGCATCAACAATTACTGAGGTGAATTAGTCACTGCCCTGCCCACAGTCTCTGAAGTGACAGACAAGTACACAGACAATTTGAACACACTATGACAACTGTATGTGGGTGGTGTGGGAACTCATGAAAAAGTCATCCAGACTGAAGGAAAAGAGGCAATGAAACCTTCTGAAAAGATGAGAAAGGAGGTGAATCTTGAAAATCTATCCAAATAAGGGGAAATGAATGATGATCCATGCAGAGAGATCAGGTAGTAAAATAAAAAGGATAGCATATATGACTCCTGGATAAGAAGAAAAGGCAGCCAGACACTGGTGGCCCATGCTTGCAATTCTAGCTATTCAGGAGGCTGAGATCTGAGTATCATGGTTCAAAGCCTAGGCAGGAAAGCCCATGAGATTCTATCTCCAATTAACCACAAGAAAACCAGAAGTGGAGCTGTGGCTCAAAGTTGTAGAGCTCTAGCCTTGAGTGAAAGTGTGCAGAGACAGTGCCCAGGGCCCACGTTTGAGTCCCATGATTGACAAAAAGTAAAATCAAGAATAGAAGAGGCAAGGCCTATCATGACTCATCATATATTGCCCTGCCAGGGTAATATCCAAGATGCCCTGTTCCACAATGGATGTATGTTCCACAATCAGAGTATCTGCAGAGAGAGAGAGAGAGAGAGAGAGAGAGAGAGAGAGAGAGAGAGAGACAGAGACAGAGACAGACAGAGAGAGACAGAGACAGAGACAGAGAGACAGACAGAGAGACAGACAGAGAGAGAGAGAGAGAGAGGAGGTAACATTAGGAAGAAGGAGGGAGCAGTGGAATAGGCAGCTTAAAACAGCCTCACTGGGTTAGGGGTGTAGTTAAGGTTAGCTTTGGCTCTATGAAAAGATGACTATGAGATTGATGAAGAGCTAAATCAAGGATAGAGGTCCTGACTTTCTTTAGCAAATCAATGGTTGTCTTCTTACTGCATTTGCACAGTTTACCACTGCACACAAATACTGTGTTTCAGTCACTGGAAAGACAAATTCTATAGTTAATGGGATCATATAACCACAAATTAAATACATAGTATTTTAAAATCAACTGGCCAGACACTGGTGGCTCATGCCTGTAATCCTAACTGCTTAACAAGCTGAGATCTCAGAATTGCAATCCAAAGTCTGTGAGACTCATTGCCAATTAACCAGCAAAAGGCTGGAAGTGGAAGTGTGGTTAAAGTGATAGATTCAAGCCTTAGTACTAGAAAAAAAATTAACTATTGAGAGAAATTCAAACAAGGTAGACATCATTTCTCAACTACAACTTGGATAAACTTTCTACTAAAAATTTGATTAATATCCTATTTACCTTATTTTTATTCCATGCTTTTCTAACAACATTCTTGGAGTTTCAACTCAAGCAAGGTTTATTGTTATTGTGTTATTTACATTATATATAAATTCTTTAGTTTTCTCAGTTTCTAAGGGCATCCATTTTTTGCATCATCATGGTATGAAAATGACACCACCATAGGTAACTCATCTCCCAAAGTTTTGAATGTAGATTTTAAAAAAATGAGAATATATCATTAATTAATACCATTAATACATCATTAATTTTAAAATACACTAATGTAAAAATGCTAGGCAGAGGACTTGTGCCTTGTATCTTACCATGGTTTGAAGCTGACCTGGACAGAAACATTTGAGAGATTTTTTTTGGGGGGAGGGAGGAGTGCCATTGGTCATGGGGCTTGAACTCAGGACCTGAGTGCTGTCCTTGAGCTCTTTTGCTCAAGGGTAGTGCTCTACCATTTTGAGCACCACTTCTGATTTTCTGGTGGTCAGAGATAAGAGTCTCACAGACTTTCCTGCTCAGGCTGGCTTTGAACCTCCATCCTCAGATCTCAGCCTTCTGAGTAGCTAGGATTACCAGTGTGAGCCACCAGTACCCTACTGAGAGAATCTTGTCTGCAGTGAACCAGCAAAAACTCTGGGATGTGGAGTCATGGCTCAAGTTGTAGAGCACCAGCTGTGCAAAAAAAGCTGAGCAGGAGTGCAAGGCCTAGAATTAAAACCCCAATACTGGCACACACACACACACACACACACACACACACACACACACTATTGCAAGAAATGTAAGTAAAGTACACAATGTTTTATATTGTTTAATATATTTTCTATGAATATCCACTGTATTTTACCATATAAAGAATATGCTAATGTGCTTTGTTTTTAGAACAGTATTAAAATGACAGAATATTTGAGATAAGGTGGGACTCCCCACACCCCACATTTATTCTTTATTCCGTTGCCTTAATGTGTTATATTTGTCACAGTCATTTTGGTCAGGTGTTAATCCCAGAGGTGAAGTGCTTGTTTCTCATCACATTGTATAAAGGATATATACTACTAACATGACTTCTCACTGTTGATAGGACCTTTGATCACTGGCCTAGAGTGGTGTTGGTCATATTTCTCCCATGTAAAGCTACTTCTTCCCATACTGTACAATAGAAAGAAAGTCATTATGTGTGACCCATAAATAAGAAGTGGGGAAGGATGCTCCCTGGGGATTTTTATATTGTATAAACAGGCTCCATATCTTTCCTTTTAGACTTCATGTTTACTTTCTTAGGGAGGACTCTCCCATTAAATCCATATGACCCTTTTCCCAAAGTTTCTTCTAACATCTCTATAATATTTTTAACTTTAAGATTTTAAGTCCATCTGGAATTCATTTTTACATTGTTACTACTTGGTAAGACTTTTACTTTTTAGAATTAAATTCTATTCTAACTGTTACATAAGAATTGCACACCTTATTATAGATTATGGGTTGTTTTGATACATGTTTACATTATGTAATATCTAAATCAAGATATATATACATATGTGTATATGTATACATATATATATATCCTCATTTATCTTTCTCCTTTGTGTGTGCTGGAACTGGGGCTGAATTTAGGCATTCACATTTGCTTGGCTTTTTCACTCAAAGTTGGGAGCTCTACCACTTGAGCCACACTTCCACTTCTGGCTCTTTGATGGTTAATTGGAGATAAAATTCTTGTGGACTTTCCTGCTGGGGCTGGCTAGAAACCTTGATCTTCGCACCTCAGCTTCCTGCATAGCAAGGATTATAGATATGAGCCATCAAGACCTGGCTTATTTCTTTATAGTAAAACTTTCTAAATACTTTTTGAAGTGTAGAAGTATACAACACATTATAATCTATAATCACTTGCACAATGGCACACCAATACTAGCTCCTAACTTAGTACTGTGGTTCCAAACAGTACTTTTAAACAAAATGGTATCATGCATATTGTTTTAAAAGCAAAATTTTTTGCTTAGCACATCTTAGATGGTTTTACATAGCAAATCACTATAAACTGAATGGCTTTAAACACCATGGATGTCATCTCACAGTTTCTGTAGGCCCAAAGGCTGTTCTAGCTTCTGTCACTGGGCTACCATCCAAATATTGACCAGGGATACAATCTTATCAGAGACAGACTGAGAAAGGATCCTTACCTAAATCCCCTCAAGTGGCAGAATTCATCTTGTAGCTATAACTGAAGTCATTCGCTTGCTGTCTACAGTGAGCTTCCCTCAACTCTTCAAGGCTGCCCTCAGTTCCTTGTTGCTCTCAGCTACTCAAAGGCACCCTCATTTCCTTGTCATACAGCCATCCTGAAAGACCTTATCAAAACATGACAGCTTACCTTACATTTTCAAAGCTAAAGAGAGAATCAATGTCATATATATATATTTTTTCTTTTTTTGGGTGAGGATCTTGATAGGCTGGCTTCAAACACATGATCTTCCTGTACCACCAAGCCGAGATCATTCTTTTTTTTTTTTTTTTTTTTTTTTTGGCCTGTCCTGGGGCTTGGACTCAGGGTCAGAGCACTGTCCTTAGCTTCTTCTTTTTTTTTTTTTTTTTTTTTTTGGCCAGTCCTGGGGTTTGGACTCAGGGCCTGAGCACTGTCCCTGGCTTCTTTTTTTTTTTGCTCAAGGCTAGCAGCACTCTGCCACTTGAGCCACAGCACCACCTCTGGCCTTTTTCTGTATATGTGGTGCTGAGGAATCGAACCCAGGGCTTCATGTATATGAGGCAAGCACTCTAGCCATTAGGCCATATTCCCAGCCCCTGTCCTTAGCTTCTTTTTGCTCAAGGCTAGCACTCTACCTCTTGAGCCACAGTGCTACTTCTGGCTTTTTTTAACTTTATGTGGTGCTGAGAAATTGAGCCCAAGGTTTCATGCATGGTAGGCAAGCACTGTACTGCTGACACATTCCCAGCCCCAAGGTCATTCTTTTTAATGGTAACAGAATAGGCTCAATGACTGTAACCATTTGTCTGATCATCTTTCATAGATGCCATTTCAAATTTTTCATGATAAACTCTAAATGAGACTTTTATTTATTTTTTTGGTGCTGGTACTGGGGTTTATCTTTTTTTAATTTTTTTTTTTTTTTTTTTTTTTTTTTTTGCCAGTGCTGGGTTTTGGACTCAGGGCCTGAGCACTGTCCCTGGCTTCCTTTTGCTCAAGGTTAGCACTCTGCCACTTAAGCCACAGCGCCACTTCGGGCCATTTTCTTTCTTTCTTTTTTTTTTTTGGCCAGTCCTGGGCTGTCAACTCAGGTCCTGAGCACTGTCCCTGGCTTCATTTTTGCTCAAGGCTAGTACTCTGCCACTTGAGCCACAGCGCCACTTCTGGCCATTTTCTGTATATGTGGTGCTGAGGAATCGAACCCAGGGCCTCATGTATATGAGGCAAGCACTCTTGCCACTAGGCCATATTCCCAGCCCCTCTGGCCATTTTCTATATATGTGGTGCTGAGGGATCAAACCTAGGGCTTAAGGTATAGAAGACAAGCACTCTTGCCACTAGGCCATATTCCGAGCCCCGATAAACTCTAAATTAAAGTCCTTGGGCTGGGGATATAGCCTAGTGGCAAGAATGCCTGCCTCGGATACACGAGGCCCTAGGTTCGATTCCCCAGCACCACATATACAGAAAACGGCCAGAAGCGGCGCTGTGGCTCAAGTGGCAGAGTGCTAGCCTTGAGCGGGAAGAAGCCAGGGACAGTGCTCAGGCCCTGAGTCCAAGGCCCACGACTGGCCAAAAAAAAAAAAAGAAAGTCCTTATACATATACCTTTTTTAATTTCTCCATTCTATTCTTTAGGATACACCCCAGGAACAGAATTGCTGAATCAAATGTCATATACTTTTTTTTGAAAGACTATTATTTGTAATCCAAGATTACCTTAAGCTCATGGTTCTCTGGCCTCAGCCTCCCTAATGCCAGAGTTTAGGCTTGGATTCCTGTGTTTTTTATTTGTTTTTTGGTCGTGAGGCTTGAACTCTGGGCCTGGGTGCTGTCCCTGAGGTCTTCAGCTCAAGGCTAGTGCTCTACCACCTGAGCCATAGCGTCGCTTCCAGTTTTCTGGTGGTTAATTGGAAATAAGAGTCTTTCTACTTAGGCTTCCCTGGATGTACCATCCTCCTAATTTGAGCCTCATAGGTAGTTAGGAGGGCAGCACATATCATCACACCCAACTCTAATCCATCTTATTTGTCTCATTCCCCATCATCCAACACTGAGTAGTCAGGCCGTGTGGCTCATGCCTATAATAATTCCATCTACCCAAGAGACAAAGATGGAGAGTTTTGTAATTTGAGGCCTATCTGGGCAAAAAATTAGTGAAATTCTCCCATTTCAAAAACCAATCTGGTTTAGTGGTACACACCTAGGATTACAGGTGTGCAGTAGCTATAGGTAGGAGGCTCCTGGAATAAAGCTGGTCCTAGGGGAACAAAGGCCCTATGTGAAGAATAACCAAAGCAAAAGAAATTGGGTCCTGGCTCAAGTGGTATAGGACATTTGCCTAGCAAGCACAAGGCCCTGGGTTCAAACTCCAGTACAGAGGAAGGAAAGAAAGGAGGAAGGAAGGGAGGAAGAAAAAAAAGGTAACATTTAATGATCCAGTGAATGTTTTTGAAATATCTCATAACAGCTGGTTTCAATAGTATGGATGATTTGAAGATATGAATATATAGTTAGTCAAGAGGGAGTAATCACAGTAGCCCATTTGTTGAATACCTATTTTCTATTAGGAAATTGGTACTGTTGGTTCTTTTCGTTTTCATGATAGCCCTGCCAGGTATAACTTTTTAATTTCAGCTTATTTTTCTTTCCACCCTTTCTTTGAGATGGGTTCTTACCACATTACTGAGGCTGACCTCCAACTCCTGCCTCAGTCTCTTGAGTAGCTGGTACTACAGGTGTTTACCACCAACCCAGCTACTTTCACATGTAAAGAAACAGAGGCTGAGAGAGGTAAAATGAACCAAAGCACTCAGTTGATAAGGGGAAGAATAAGGATTTAGAGCCCTTAATATATGGCTACAAACTCCAAGGAGTTTCCTAGTATTAAGTGATAGCCTCTTAGAAAGTCCACAAATCACCATGGCAGGAGAACTTGAATTGTATAGGCATTAGCACACCCTGGGCATTTCAAGCGTCTGTTTATTTTCTAAAGTGGATGAAACCCAGACCTTGAGATTGGGCAAAGCCCACAAGAGCCAGGGAGAGCTCATTAACCTCCTTGAATTCAATCAACACAGATCCCCAGAGCAGAAAGGCAGCAGATGGGAAGAGCACTGCTCATTTCCTCAGCTGCATGGCTGTTCTAAAGACAGTTCCATTTGACAGGCTGGCTGGGAATTTCTAGGGGCTGTTGGAGCTAGCTCATTTCAGTTTATCTAGACCTTAATGCCTGCTTATTAAATCTGTTCATCTGGCGGCCACCAGTCCAGGGTAGCAGGAAATTGAGTGATGCAAAAGAAAGCAGGATGAAAAGAGAGAGAGCAGAGAGAGAGAGAGAGAGAGAGAGAGAGAGAGAGAGAGAGAGAGAGAGAGAGACTGGATTCCAGCTCATTGTTCAGTTTCTTCTTCCCCTTTTTAAAAATTCATTTAGCATCAGAGAAAAAGAAGGAACAGATTCTACTAAGCTAAAAGAAATGTACCTATCACCTGACCTGGAAGAAATTGCTTTATTGTTAATGTTCATAGAGTTCATAAGCATTGTAGACTAGAATGACAATGTCCATCATTGGGAAGGTTAAAAAAATGATGAAAGCAGGGAGGGTGGTGGGTGGGGGAGGGAAGGTGGAATAAAAATGAGGAAGGGGGTAACAAGTATGACAAGAAATATACTCACCACCTTAAGTATATAACTGTAACCCCTCTGTACATCATCTTAACAATAAAGTCAAAAAATTCATTTAGCAGATGCTATTTGAAATAGATGTGTTATATGCAAGGGTCAGTACTCTATGTATTCTCAAGGAAGAGGAGACCTCATCATCTAATCATTTCTTTTGCTTTTGAGAGAAATGATGTTAATATAATGAAGCTGAAATTGGGTTTTTAGACCCAATTCCGAGTTTAGGAGCCCCAAGTTTGGTCTAGCCACTTACCCCAACATGCCAAATAAAGAGACATGATGAAGGGCAAAAAGAGGACATTTATTCCATGGTGGTCATGGGAAGACACAAATTCAGTATATCTTCACTTGCTTTTTGTTTTCTTTGCCAATCGTGGGGCTTGAACTCGGGGCCTGGGTACTGTCCCTGAGCTTCTTTTGTTCAAGGCTAGCACTCTACCACTTGAGCCACAAAGCCACTTCTGGCTTTTTCTGTTTATGTGGTACTGAGGAATCAAACCCAGGGCTTCATGCATGCTGGGCAAGCACTCTACCACTAAGCCATAGTCCCAGCCTCTTCACCTATCTTTAGGGGTACAGACACTGGCTTCAGGTTAAATAGGGAGCATTAGGGGCTGGTGGTGAGAAAGATATGCACAGTTAAAATAGACCCAAGTCATAGGTAGGTGACCTGGTTGACTATTAGCTCAGTCTTTGTGCAGGCCTGGTTGATGATCTATAGCTTTGTCTGTTCTCTTAAAGAGACAGGTGTAGTTTGTCTGTGTGGCAGTTTGCCTTTTGTCACACGATGTTTATGGATGAATCCTGTAAAGTGACTGCATCAGTAAGTGGCCCAAATCACAGAGCACAGATGCAAATTGGGGTGGCTGAGTGTTCAGAGTTTAGTTAATTTATAGGCCCAGCAAAAGCAGCTTTTACATTGCCTCTAACATCATCATTCTTAACCAAGTGACATCTAAATCTGTGAGCTCCCTTCTCAGAAACTAAGCCACACAGGAAAAGAAAAGTGGAGCTCCCACAGATGCTTGGGCTGGCTGGCTTTCAGTGCTTCCTTCAGACCATAGGGAGTCATCTCCCTTGATGTTCTAAATTAAGGGATATAATTAGGTGTTACCATAAATCATAAGTTCTGCCCAAAAAACATTTCAAAACTGTGAGAAGTAGATAAGCTATGCCTGTTTCTGAAACCTTGGCCTAGTTATCCCTCCTTGCCTTGCTCCATCTGCAGGATAGTCCTTCTCGGATGGACCTTCTACTTTGCACAAGGTGAGCCATGCCAGCTTGGTGGTAAGGGAGTGGCCAGTCACTTGGAGAAATCCCATCTTCAGCTAAGGCCTAAAAGTAGCCCAGATATATCTGAAAGTGGCTGAGCATTGCCTTGGACAGACAATAAAAGGCCATTTGTAACCCTGATCCCAGCTCCTATCTTACTGTGATTAAAAAGTGCAGGGGAGGTACCCCTGATTTTATCACATCCAAAGAGAGTCTCTTTAGAGAGAGACTGATATCATCATGGGTGTGACTCAGTGGCAGAGCACTTGCCTCCTGGCATGCATGTAGCCCTGGGGTCCACCCTTAGCACTGGAAAACTAAGAGAACTAACTTTAAAAAGCTTTTGCCTGTGGGTGCCATTTACACTTATAACACACAACTTCAACTAGATCCTGCCACAGAGCGCTCTGTATCCTAAAACTGCTATTTTATCCATCTTCTGATCAACACTTAGCAAAAACCCGTGGATTTCTTTATTGTTCTCATTCCACAGATGAAGAAATACAGACTCAGTGAAATGTAATGATTTGCCTGGTTGCAGAGACGATGAGAGGTAAAGTTAATATCAAATCCATGTCTGAATGATTTTAAAGTCCCCATGTGAGAGGCAAGATTCTGTCATCCACCCCCTCTGGTCCCATGTACACAGCCCATGTAATCCTTGGGACTCTTGAACATGCTGGAATTTACTGCCATTTTGTGGCACTCAATGTTACATGGTCCAGTTGATGTTAAGAAAGAGATTGAATTGAACTGATCACATGAGACCTTTAAAAGTAGAGAGCTCTCTGACTGGTAGTAGCAGCAGAAATCAAGTGACTCAAAGAATGAGAGTGAAAGGAATTGAATGCAGCCTGGGAGTGAGTCCTTCTCCCAAGCCTCCAGATGAGAAAGCCTTCTGACATCTTGGGACCCCTAGCAGAGAACCCAGCTGTCTATGCTCAACTTGGAAGCTGCTGCAGAACTGTGAGATCATAAATGGTAGTGCTTTAAGCTTCTGTTTGTGGTCATTTATTCAGCAATAAAAAATACGCCTTGCTTTTCTTGTTAAATCTTGGGATTTGAAATAAGTCTCTTTACCTCTGCTGATCTTTATTTTAATTTGAAATAGAGCTAGATATGATTTTTAATATCTTTTCCAGATTAGGTGATTCTATGATGTGTGTGTGTATGTGTGTGTGTACGCGCACGCGCGCCAGTATGGGGCTTGAACTCAGGGCCTTATGCTCTTGGCCTAGATTTTTTCACTCAAGGCTGGTACTCTACCACTGAAGGCACATTTCCACTTCCAGCTTTTGCTGGTTAACTGGAAATAGGATCTTACATACTTTCCTGCCCAGGCTGGCTTGAGCTGTGTTCCTCTTGGCCTTTAGAGTACTTAGGATTATAGGCGTGAGCCACTGATGTCCATCTGTAAAATTCTTAAGACAGTGCTTTTATAAGGATTGAAAGAAGACAATGCACCTGAAGCATTTCAATATGGAGAAAATTATACACAAATGCAATGATATGCAATCTAATAAATTCAACTAACTGATGGCCTCTTAGGATGCTATAGGGCACCACTGGCTCACACCTGTAATCCTAGCTACCTAGGAGGCTGAGATCTGAGGATGGAAGTTCAAAGCCAGCCCAGGCAGGAAAAGCCATGAGATTCTTGGCTCCAGTTAACTACCAGAAAGTCAGAAGTAGAGATGTGGCTTAGTCTTGAGCAAAAAAGCTCAGGGACAGTGCTCAGGCCCTGGGTTCAGGCTGCAGGACTGGATTGCGTGCACATATACACGTGTGGGCGTGCACACACACACGGCTACTGCTTTAGGGCCTTTACTCTGGGTATGATGGTAAGATTTGAATTTCTGGATACTGGTGGCTCATGTCTGTAATCTTAGCTACTGGGGAGGCTGAGATCTAAGGATCACAGTTCAAAGCCAGTCTAGGCAAAAAGGCCCATGAGACTCTTATCTCCAATTAGCTACCAAAGAAGCTGGAAGTGGAACTGTGGCTCAAGAAGCAGAGCACTAACTTTGAGCAAAAAAGGTCAGGGACAGAGCTCAGGGCCTGAGTTCAAACCCCAGGACTGGTAGGGGAAAAAAAGGAATTTCTGACTTCTTATTCCAGAAGGCTTCTAGTTTATCTATGGAAAGTATAGGGAGTACATGAGAGAGTGATCCTTGGTGGTCCTGAGCCCTTTGCTAGAGCTCTGAAGTACTATAGGAATGTGACATAGTGCCTGCCCCTAGTGTGGGGGACACTGTTCTTTTAAACAGACAGTGACTATAGACTGATCACTGAATCCCAGAAGTGGGAGGACTAAGGCTTGGTCTGGGTTTCACAATGAAGGGATTTGCCAGCCTATTAGTACTAGAGCAGCCCAAACAGACAACAGCATGTGGGAAGGCACTGGAAGAGAGACTGGCAGTGCAGATTGTACTTGCTTATTCTAAACCCTAGGAAGGGCATTCAGTAAATGGGTTGGTAAATGTTGGTAAATAACTTATTGCTGGAGCATTTGGAGTTGTGAAGTGAGAAAAAGAGTTGCCAAACCAGGCATCTCTGTGCTCAATATAAGCATTGGAGATTTCAGTCTCCATCATCCACATCCACTCGTTCTTTAATCTTGTATGTATCCCCTCTGAAGGGCATTGTTGAACTTTACTTTCTGGAGTTAAAATCTTTCTTATAAGTAGAAAAATAAATAATATACTAGCTGTACCCTTTCAGGCATTCCCAATTTACCCCTGCTGTCACTTGCCACCCAACACATGATCCTGTTAATCTTGGCTGAGGATTAAGAATCACTTGTTCAAAAGACAAACTTAATGCGGATTGTAGAATCATGGTGCTGAAACAAGAATTACTGAGTTGCAGCCAGGCCTATAATCCTAGCTACTTAAGAGGCTGAGCAAGATCTGAGGATCATGGTTCAAAGCCAGACCAGGCAGGAAAGTTCATGAGATTCTTATCTCCAATAAACTACTAAGAAGCTGGAAGTAGAGTTTTAGCTCAAGTGATAGAGGGTCAGCCTTGAGTGAAAAAACTAAGGCACAGCAACCAGGCCCTGAGCTCAAGCCCCAGTACTGCCCCCTCCCCCGCCAAATAAATACTGAGTTTCAAAGTCCTAAAGGACTGTAGCTCTGTTGTTCACATCCTGATATCACCTAAAGCATGCAGCAACTTCTTATATAGCAAGTACTCGGTATTGAATTAAATTTAACTCGAAATAAGTTGAAATCAGCATGCAATTTTTTTAAAAAAGACATTATATCAAAACCTTCTTAGTGGGTTATGCTCAAACTTTTTTCACTCCGCAAGAATGCCATATTTCAGGCCCTGTTACTAACAAAAGTCATCTAGCTGTTAAAAAACAGCTGCCAGATGCCAGGCACCTGTGATTCATGCCAGTCTAATACTAGCTACTGAGAAGGCTGAGATCTGAGGATTGTAGTTCAAAGTCAGCCTGAGTAAACAATTTCCTGAGACTCTTACCTCCAGTTAATCAGCAAAAGGCTGGAACTGAAGTATGGCATAAGTAATGGAGTGCCAGCCTCCCTGGGTTCAAGCCCTGGTTCCAGCTCCTAATAAAATACTTAGTTGGTAGTTGTGTATGTCTTTTACATATGTTTTGTGGGAAGAAAAATTTTCCCCTAAAATCTTCTGAGCAATAGAAGTTAGGTTAGCTATGTTTCTGTGATGTAGTCTACTGTTTAGTTATTGAACAAACAAGTACTGAATACCTGCTTGTAGCCCTAACATGAAATTTAAAATCTTGAAGTTAGATGTTTCATGGGTCTAGAATGTTATGATGGCTAAGGAGAACATGATTGGAAGAGTATTGCTCAGTGGACAAACAGTCCACAAATTTGAGATTCTTTAAGGAAATAATATTTTTACACATGGGGGGCTGGGAATATGGCCTAGTGGCAAGAGTGCTTGCCTCATATACATGAAGCCCTGCGTTCAATTCCCCAGCAATACATATATAGAAAACATCCAGAAGTGGCGCTGTGGCTCAAGTGGCAGAGGTCTAACCTTGAGCAAAAAGAAGCCAGGGACAGTGCCCAGGAACTCCCAGGGACAGTGCCCAGGCCCTGAGTTCAGGTGCCAGGACTGGGAAAATTTAAAAAAAAATATATATATATATATTTTTTTTACATATGGGAAACATGAATATGCGGACAAAGGGAGGAAAGGGCGAGTAAGATTACAGGACAAAGGATTAACTACATTCATGTAACTAGTTGTTATAAAATTAAAGAGCCAAGACTGCATTTCTAAAAGAACAAGGATATTTTACTTGGAGACAGGCAAAAGGGTACATTTCAAACTTGGACCAATCTCATTTCTTTACTGAGAATTGTGCCATCTTGTGGCACCTAGCTATCAATGCACATATTATATCAACTGGTTTCATTCTTATTTAAAAAAATGTTATTGTAAAGGTGATGTACAGAGGGGTTACAGTTATATAAGTCAGGTAATGATTACATTTCTTTTTGAACAGTATTGCCCTTCCCTCACTTTCTTCCAGTTTTTCCTTCCCCTTCCCCCTCCCCCCACAAGTTGTATGATTCTTTCCATTTTATTTATTTATTTGTTGTTGTTGTTGTTGTTGTTTTTACAACCTCAGTTGTTTCTGAGCTGGAAGGTCCTTGCATTAGGAAACAGCTATTCAACCTGAGCACCAGTGGTTCACACCTGTAATCCTAACTACTCAGGAGGCTGAGGTCTGGGGATCATGGTTCAAAACCAGCTTGGTTTGGAAAGTCCATGAGACTCTATGTCTAAGTAAGCACTCAAAAGCCAGAAAAGGAGCTATGGCTCAAGTGGTATAGCACTAGCCTTGAGCAGAAAGGCTCGGGGACAGTGCCCAGGCCCTGAGTTTGAGCCACAGGACTAGCATGTATAAAAAAGGAACAAAAAGAGACAGCTTTACCAAATACCATTGATTATTCCCTTGCTATGAATCCGTATTTGGAAATGTATCTCTCAAACAAGGTGTCTGTACTTCTTTCTTTTTGTCCTAACTAGAGTATAGTGGTTGATGTTGATATAATTCTTCTTAAAAGCAAATAAATTTGGGTTTGTAAAATCCCATTCAACTTTGCAAAATTCCAGCTCTGCTTTAGAAAAGTCAATTTTCCTCGATGGGACTATTTTGTGATCTGAAAATGAAAGTGATGAAAAAAGTATAACAACACCTGGTTTTTTAAACAACTAGTAAGGAAAAGAGTCTGGTAAGTGGGTACTCAGTATATATTCGTTCATTTTTTTAGACTTTGTGTGTGTGCTGGTACTGGGCGTGGACTCAGGCTGGCCATGTACCACTTGAGCTACAGTCCTACTTCCAGCAGTTTTAATACATACACACGTGTATATAGTATATATATATATATATATGTATACATACACATATTACATACATATTATAAATATGCCAGAACCAAGAGACAATTCATAGAATAGGAGAAAATCGTCACTATCTCTTCAACAGATAAAGGATTACTACACACACACACACACACACACACACACACACACACACACCTATATATGTAGGTCCAAGTCTTGGGGCTTGAACTTTGCGTGGGTGCTAACCCTGAGCACTCTACCACTTGAGCCAAGGTTCTACTTCTGTCTTTTTAAATGATTAATTGAAGATAAGAGTATATATATATATGTATATACACATACATATGTGTCTATATAAATGTGTATATATGTGTATACTTGTGTGTATACATATGTATATAGCTTCATATGTGTATATGTAGGTGGGCATATATGCATATGTTTTTTATGTATCTATGCATAAGTACATGTCCATGAATATGTACATCTTTTATGTGTAGCTTCAACAAGTGAGTGGGAAATATCATATTGGGCCTTTTGAGTTTGAATTATATTGTTCAACATGATCTCCAGTTCTATACATTTTCCAGTAAAAGAAATGAATTTCATTTTTTTCTTTATGATCGTGTAATATTCCATGGAATATATGTATGATATGTTCTTTATCCAATCATCTTTCGTCGGGCTCAGGTCGCCTCCCCTGGCATGGGATTCAAGGCTCAGCTATGTTTCTCACCACCCCCTTTCTCACCCTCTCTCCTGGTCACCCGGCCGGCAGGTAGGGCCAGGATGGGGCGGGGGAGTCAGCACTGACCTCACGTGCACACGGCCTAACGAGAACGCTTACCCACCTCCTTACCAGTAAAGAAAGCCAGGCATACTCCAGTCTCGGAGAAGCTTCAAGAGCTATCTGATTTATTAAGGCGGGGGTAAAGGGAAGTGATAGGGAGGGAAGGCGATCGTCCAGGACACTGATAGGCTGGGACCTTATCACATGACCCCCTCTTGAGCTAACGTCACTCGAAAGCGCCGCGCCAGGGAGAGGCTGGGGGGTGCCTGGGCTGGCGAGAGAGTTGGGGGCTGGGTGCAAAGCCGGTTCTTCTGGTTCCGGACCCAGAGAACCATAGCCTGCTTCCGCATTCCCCCAGGGCTGGGGGAAAGGGCGTCAAGTCCCCCGAAAGTCCAAAGGCTGGATCCCAACATCTGCCCCTTTTACATTTATTTTTTATTTTTTCTTTGATCAGCAGGAGGCGCCCTATTTGAGAGCGCGCCATGTCTTAGGTTGCCCCCCTCCATGGGGAGTTGTACCCGTCTTGGGCTAACGCCCTAGCTCTTCAGGCTGACCTTCCTGCCGGGCTGGCGGGCCCAATGAGAGGACTCGGGGAGAGTGGGATTGGCACTTGAAAGAAAGCCCTGATAATTTTCTCTCATGCCAGCGGACCTCAGTGAGCACAGGTCCCAGGGGTCGAGTGACGAGCCTCATGGGGTTCCTATATGGCTAAAAGGCCAAAGGCCACTTGGTACCTAGACAGCTCTGGCCTATCGCTTACAGTATAAGAGACCCATGTGTCTAGCACAGGGAAATGTAAACATAATGTAAATGGGAGCATAAAGCAGACATGAGCATAAGCAATCGTAATACAAGGCAAATGCAAACATGAGCAACTGTAACACATGAGCAATTACAACACAGGCACAAAGCAATGGAGGGTCTCTTATCTGGCTTAGTCCATAGGAAATAGAGGAATCCTGGTCCATTCTGGTGTCACTCAAGGTAGCGCAGATGGCTCTTCCTTCCCTCGATGGTGAGGTAGAGGCAGGTTCAGGTCCTGGCGACTTGGCAGCCAGGGTGCTGGTAACTTAACAATTGAGATTAGTAAACACTTTATAGTAAGCATTGCAGCAAGGTGCCAATCCCTTGCTTATTGTAAACATTTATCATAAAACATTAAGGTGTACAAGTCCTTTAGCTCCTATTTCCCTCCAATGGGGACCCCTAAGATAAGCAGCAAAGGGGGGAAGCGAAGGGAGGAACAACCGTGCAAAATTTCCCTTTGGTCCTTGTGCAAGGCTGTGGGCCACGCTGCCACAGCGGACATTACTCCAAAGGGTGCCAGGCAGGGTCCAGGGAAGAAACAGGGCCGACACTGGGTCCATCGCTGGTACAGGCAGGCTTTCCCGTTTCTCCATAGAAAATTCCACTACGGTCTTTGCTTTCCTGAGAGGAAACAAGGGGAGACATCCCTCAAGGGCAGGTGCCCTTGGGTGGCTATTCTGATGAACAATATTTTAAGTCTCTAGCTGGTATCCAGATTGGATTCGGTTCCCCAGTTGGGAAAACGCAAGCGAAGTCCCTTCCGGCACTGATAAGTGGGTCTGGACCTCGCCATGCCCCTGTAAGGGGATCCTTCCAACGGACTTCCACCTTTAAGTAGGGTGTTTGGCTTGACCAGTGTCTCTGGAAAGCCGACAGAGGTTGGTCCTTTGAGAAATTTAAAATATTTAATGTAAACATTGCTGTCCTCAGCTGGTCATGGGGGCTTCTCCCCCCCTTTTTGTTTTAATAATTGATCCTTCAGGGTCTTATTATGCCTCTCAATTATGGCTTGACCCTTTGGGTTGTATGGTATTCCAGTGGTATGTTTAATATTCCACATTTGGAAAAAGGCCTTTAAAGGCTTACTGGAGAAGCAAGGTCCATTATCTGTTTTCACCTGTAAAGGCAGCCCTAGGATAGCAAAACATTGTAAGAAGTGGCTTTCCCCCGTATGCAGGGAGGCTTAACACGCGCCAGAACATGTGTCAATAGACATGAATATATATTTTAGCCTTCCAAAAGGAGCGTAGTGGGTTACATCAGTCTGCCAAATTACGTTAGGTTTCAACCCTCTTGGGTTCACCCCTGGAGTTTGCAGGGGAGGGACTTGCACGAAAGGCATACACGATTTGCAAGTCCTTATAATCTTTTTTTAAGTCTTTTATAGGAATTGAAGGAAATCTCTGATGTAACCCTCTCCAATTTAAGTGAGTACGCTCATGGAGTCCTTTGGCCATTTGTAGGTTTTGAGGTTGTACAATGGCCAGAGCTATGATGGTTCCATTAGTGGCCAGCTGGTCAGCCATACGATTACCTTGTGCCAGGTCCCCAGGCAGTCCTTGGTGTCCACGAAGGTGCTGTAAAAATATAGGCTCACCCCACTCTTTTAACAGAGACCTGACTTGGATCATCAGAGCAGTGATTGGGTTTTCATCTAATTTAATGTATGAACATACCAGGTTGGGTAGCAAATTAACCACATACAGACTATCAGAAAACAAGTTCATTGGCTGTTTGACATGGGTCAGTGCCAGGGCGACTGCGTACAATTCTTTAAATTGTGCAGAGCCAGTGAAGGCTTCAAAGTAATGGGTGTTTTCTTTCCCACCGGCAGGGGGCGAGGCGGAGCTCACCACTATGGCCGAGCCAGCTCGTCCCCCATCTGTAAACACATTGGCAGCCTTGATGAGAGGCTTGGTAGAGAAAAGCACAGGAGGTGTCCATTGTAGCCTGGAAAATGAGGTCACCCACCTCGAGGTGCCATAGTGGCAATCTACCTTTCCCATAAAGCCCTCCAGGGCACTGGACACACGTGCATTATTCCTTATGACCCATTCAAAATCTGACAACCGGTAGGGAATAGTTAGCCCATCGGGATCTCGCCCATAATGTCTCAGGGAAGTATCCCTGCTCTTAATTACCAAGTCAGCTAGCTGGTCTAGCTGGGAATAAACTCTGGGAGCTCCTCCCACTGATGCGTGCACCCATTGAAGAGGCTCACCTGACTAATAGCAGCTGAGGAAAGTTCAGACCTGGGGAGGATCCAAAGGCAAAGTGGGCACTCAGGCTTGTAGCATGCCAGCTGTGCCTTATTTAGGGCCAATTGGATTTTCTGGAAGGCTGTTTGAAGTGATGGGGTTATTGTAATAACATCAGTGGGCGCTTTGCCCTTCAAAGAGTCATGGAGCGGAAGCAGCTCCTCTGTAGGCAGGTAAAGCCAGGGTCTTAGCCAATTAATTTCCCGTAACAGTCTTTGCATCTCCACCAGAGTATAAGATGGCTGGAAGGATAACTGGGGCTTAAGGGGGCACACAGAGTCTAGTTTAAGCTCTGCCCCCAAGATCTTAAAGGGGTATACTTTCTGAACCTTGTCACTGGCTATACGCAGCCCTCCTCTTTGTAGGAGTGTTTGTACCTTGCTATAGGCCAAGTCTAGCACTTGAACATCTGCTGATCCAATAATAACATCGTCTGTGTAAACATACAAAACAATATCTGACTGGTTCTGAAGGGGTTGGAGAGCTTGTGACACATAATGTTGGCAGAAGGCAGGACTATTAACCATGCCCTGAGGTAATACTCATACCTCTGATCAGGCCCCTGGTAGTTAACCGAGGGCACAGAGAAAGCAAACTTCTCGCAATCCTGGGGTCGAGGGGAATGGAAAAGAAACAGTCCTTGATGTCAAGTACAATAAAATTAAGGTCCCGAGGAATAGAGGGGATCCATGGCAGCCCCCTTAAGGGGGTGCCTGGGGGGACTGTCGGCTCATTAATTTTTCTTAGGTCCTGTACCATCCTCCATTTGCCTGAGGCCTTTTGTACAACAAATACAGGGCTATTCCAAGGGCTCAGCGAGGGTCTAATATGCCCAAGGGACAGTTGTTCTAAAACTATTTCCTTTAACTTTTCTAATTTGTTTGAGGGAATAGGCCACTGTTCCACCCAAATCGGGGCGCCTGGGTGCCATCGAATGGCAGGGACAGTAGGAACAGTGGCCCTTAGGATTGGGGGTGAGGCCCTGTAGAAGAGTTAGGGGCCTCTTGCCCTGAGGCCTCAGAGGGAGGCGCCTTTTGGCAGTCGCTAGGGCTAACTGGCAGGTCCTGGCCTGTGATGACCGCAGCCTTAATCTTTCCCAAGATATCTCGTCCCAATAAGTTATCTGGTGAGTTGGTCATTATTAAGGGACGCACTACTCCCTTGCCACCATTCATATCATCCCAAGGGAGCCAGTCTCTGGTTGTTTCACTTTCAGCTGTGCCTCCCACCCCCGACGTCTGGGGGCCAGGGATTAGGTCCCACCACGGAGGCACTAGCTCCTTCTTTAATATGGTCTGGTCTGCTCCGGTGTCTATTAAGACTCGGAACTTTTTCCCAGCTATGATGATTTCAGTCTTTGGCCTCATCTCGGAGACAATGGGAACTTTCCAGAGGGCCTTAGCCTCAGGCTGTGTATTGGGCCTGTCCCGGGATTGATCACCTCCTTCGGGTGACAGGGCTGGAGGGCGCCCCATTAGTTTAAAGGCCTTCCCTTGGCATCAAATCTGGACCTACACTCTCTCCGCCAATGAAATCCCTTTTGGCAGCGGGGGCAAAGTCTTTTGGGTACCTCCCTAGCTCCCCAGCTTGGGGACTGTCCCCTCAGGGCACCAGATCTTACAGGGCTAGATCTTACAGGGTTAGAGGGACAGACCGTCTTAGTATGACCCCAGCCGCTGCATGTGTAACAGCGCTCCCCGCTTACCTCACCGGTGGGGGCCGGGGCAGGCTCCTCAGTAAGCAGAGTGGTCAGCGGCTGCACCTGGCGGGCTCGCGCGTTGATGCCCCGACAAGCATAGATCCAGCTGTCCACTGATCTCTCCTTTACTCCTGCACAAGCCAATCTGCATTCTGATGTCATCCCTTCCCACACCAGGGTCCTTAGAAATTGATTTACCTGGGGCCCCTGAGACTGTCGGCGGAGATTGTCCCTCACTCGGCCAACGAAGGCAGCAAGGCTCTCATCGGTTTCTTAGATAGCTTTTTTTGCCGGGGACTCTAGGGGCCCTCCTCTCAGGCCACGCCATGCTGCCAGTCCCACAGCCTTTACCTGCTCACGGTAGGGGGCAGGGAAGGGATCCCGTTGGGGGCGGGTGGATCCAAACAGCATGCCAAAGGTTATGGGGATTGGCGGATGGGTGACCTGATTTCTCTCTTCCTGAGCATAGCACTCATATCTGAAGAGGGCACACCACTCCTCATACATTGTTCTATCAAGCAGTGACCGGGCCAGGCTTCTCCACTCCTGAGCGGTAGGAAACCGGTGGGCCAGGTTCTCGAGTAGGCTCTCCCCCCAGGGGGTGTTTGGTCCCCCTCCCTCGAGAACTATTTTCCTAAATTCTCTGAAATCTTGTATCGCCACGAGGCTGAGATGGCCACCAGGTTGAGGTTTACTGAATCGTCTGAGTTAGGCGAAAGCGTGTAGCCCCCTGGGCTGCTGGTGCCTCTCAGTCGGGCTCCTTGGATTTGCATATGTATGCAGCCAAGCCGGGCCTCTGGTGGGGGAGGGGCAGCGAGCCGGCAGCGCCTGAGCAGCGCCTGAATTGAGGTCCCGGGGACCTTCGTCCCTGGGCCTCTCGAAGTGGGGCATCGGAGCCCCCTCTGGACCAAAATTCCCTCCGGCCTCCCTATCCTGAGTCCAGGGGTTCTCCCCCGGGTCCGAGGAGAAGCAAGCCTTGAGAGTTTTAATAGCCTGTAAGGCTACGAGTGGGAGTTCTTCTCCCCATTCTGTCTCCTCTACCTCCGGCTGTAGTCTGTCCTAAGTTTCCCACGAGAGTGGGTTGGCCTCAGCGAACCACGGGACCCTATGGGTCAATTCCTCCCAAATTCGTATAGCGCAGGGCTCTGAGATATTAATCCCCGCGTTTTGGAGGGTGAACTTTAGGATTTCAAGGGGCGAATTACTTCGCCTACTTTGAACTTGTCCCATCCTCTTTCTGACCTGGGTGGGAGGACCGCGCGTCCCAGAGTTTCCTCTCTAATTCCGTGAGGGTCTTTCGGGAGCCGGACTTCCTCGCGTGGGTTGCGAAACCACGTGGGCGCCAAAATGTCAGGCTCGGGTCACCTCCCCTGGCGTGGGATTCAAGGCTCAGCTACGTTTCTCACCACCCCCTTTCTCACCCTCTCTCCTGGTCACCCGGCCGGCAGGTAGGGCCAGGATGGGGCGGGGGAGTCAGCACTGACCTCACGTGCACGCGGCCTAACGAGAACGCTTACCCACCTCCTTACCAGTAAAGAAAGCCAGGCATACGCGAGTCTCGGAGAAGCTTCAAGAGCTATCTGATTTATTAAGGCGGGATAAAAGGGAAGTGATAGGGAGGGAAGGCGATCGGCCAGGATGCTGATAGGCTGGGACCTTATCACATGACCCCCTCTTGAGCTAACGTCACTCGAAAGCGCCGCGCCAGGGAGAGGCTGGGGGGCGCCTGGGCTGGCGAGAGAGTTGGGGGCTGGGTGCAAAGCCGGTTCTTCTGGTTCCGGACCCAGAGAACCATAGCCTGCTTCCGCATTCCCCCAGGGCTGGGGGGGAAGGGCGTCAAGTCCCCCGTGAAGTCCAAAGGCTGGATCCCAACAATCTTTTATTGGGGAATCTCAGCTGATTCCACAGTTAGACAACTATGAACAACACTTCAATAAACACAGATTTGAAAATATCATTCTTGCATATTGCTTTACACTCCTTCAGATATATGAATGAGAGTGATATGATGGGCTGACAACATAGTTCTATTTTTTGTTTCTTGAAGAAAGTCCATAGTGATTTTCATAATGGATGTACTAGTTTACATTCCTATCACAACGTGTGAGGATTCCTAGCCCTCCCCACATCCTCATCAGTATTATTATTGTTATTTTTTTTGCCAGTCCTGGGCCTTGAACTCAGGGCCTGAGAACTCTCCCTGGCTTCCTTTTGCTCAAGGCTAGCACTCTGCCACTTGAGCCACAGCGCCACTTCTGGCCGTTTTCTATATATGTGGTGCTGAGGAATTGAACCTAGGGCTTCATGTATATGAGGCAAGCACGTTTGCTACTAGGCCATATTCCCAGCACCCCTCATCAGTATTTATTGTTTGTTTACTTGATGATTGCTACTCTGCGGTGAGATAGACTCATAGTATAGTTTTTATTTATATTTCCTTTATGACTAAGGATGTTGAACATTTCTTCATGCACCTATTAGCCATTTGTACATATTCTCTACAAGCTGTCTTTTCAGTTTGCTTCCCCATGTTTTAATTGGGTTATGTGTTCTTTTTCTCTTCAGGTGTTTATTTTTAAGTTCTTTGTATATTCTGAGTGATAATCCTTTATCTGGTGAAGATTTTCTCCTATTCTATGACTTGTCTCTTGGTTCTAGTAATTGCTCCTCTTGCTGTGCAGAAACTTGTAAAATTTCATCTAGTCCTGTTTGTCATTTTTTGTTCTTATTTTCTAGACACTTGGAGTCTCAGAAGATTACATTTGTGCCTATAACAGAGAGCTTTCCCTGTATTTTCAAGCATCTCAGCTGCCTCTCATGGCACCTCTGCTGACTGTTTTGAATCACAGCTGCACTCTTCTGTGGTAAAAGACAACAGCTGCCATGCTAACACCTCTGCTGTATCATTTGACCAGGAGTCTTAAGACCCTGTCACCCTATACTAACCAGGCATTACCAAGGCCTGGCCTTGGGCAACCAAGCTGACCTTGTAGCTTTCCATAGTTTAACCTCTGTGAGAGCCCTCTTAACCACTACCTGTCCTTGGACACTCTTCCTTCTCCTAATTCACCTCTTATGACTGTTGAAAAAACAAATTGTATGGCAAAGTCTTCTCTGATTCCTTAAGCCTTGATTGTTCTTTATTCCTAGACCCCTAGCATAAATCTTCAAGAATAGGTACTTTCAGCTGGATACTGGTGGCTCGTGCTACTTAGGAGACTGAGATCTGAGAATTGTGACTCAAAGCCAACCTGGACTGAGACTCTTATCCCTAATTAACTACCAAAAAGCCAAAACTGGAGGCATGACCCAAGTGGTAGAGTACCAGCTTTGAGCAAAAACCTGAGCACAAATGAGAGACCCTGAGTTCAAGCCCTAGCATCAGCAAAAAGAAAATAATAAGCATGCTCTCAAGACAGCATCTCCCCCTTGGATAAGGTGCCTCTCAAGATGGCATCTTGCTAGCTGCTCACTCTGGAGTAGTCACTGCCTCACATATCCTTGTTCTGGATTAAGGCTTTCTTCATCTGTTTACATTGTAATGAAGCCTTCAACTTCCATATTCCCAGTTGGGGGCACTGGGTAGTGGCTTGGAACTCTTCACTGCTTTTCTTCTGCTGAGTTTTCAAAAGTCTGATCTCTAAATATCATTGAGGAGCCCCTAGAATCCTAGAATTCCAATTTTGAAGTCTAATCTCAACCTAGTTCAACTTTTAATTTCTATATGAGAAGAAACTGCTAAGTTTTAATTAGGTAACCGAAAAGAAAACACCATGTGGTATTCAGGCAGGACACCCCCCCACACGCACACACACACTGGTTAGTGACAAAGCTGGGTGATACAGGTGATAATCTTGGTCTTGTTACTTATAACAGAGTGGTCTTTACCACCCACCAAAACACAATCAGAAGACAGAAGGTGTGCACTCCAAATAGTGACACACTGCCACAAAACCAGAATTTGTCTCCTGTATTCTCTACCCCATTGACTTTGGCCTACCTTAGCAGGAAACCACCTTCTGTAGCCCAGCAGTTTGGCTGGGGAGTATATTTTTATACTTTGTAAAATGTCATTTCTCCCCATATTTCTGGAAGTGCTTCCAGAAATCAAAGCTAATTAATCAGCAACTTTTTGATTAATTCATTACCCAATTAATATAGGAAAGACTCTTTGAAGTAGTCAGTTAAAAGAGGTTGGATAAGGGCAGTAAGAGCAGAACATTTTTCTGGTGTTCCAGGACTTGGAGCTGGGGGCTAGGGAAAGTATATAATCTATACAGAACCTGGGAGAGAGAGCTCATCTCTAAAATCAAGTACTAGCATTCTTATTGAGTTGGCAATGTGAAAGAATGAAAATGGAAGCAGTCACATCTGCCCATCAGTCCTTTGATCCAGCAGAGCCTATGATAATTTCAGTATTGTGTCAAATAGAATTTCTCTGTAGAGTCTTGCTAGCATGAATAGGACAGTCAATGCTGGGCCCTGGGATTGGGAAATAAATCTGAATCATCTTCTGCAAATTATTGTTCCCTTTGTGAGAAACAGCTTCTGTTTGCTGCTGGGGCCTCTATGGAGACTGAATGCATAACCATGGTGTATAAGGTGACCATATGACCTGAGCTTTCTATAGTGAAAATAGTGTTACCTGACCTACTTACTAATAAGTCTTGGTGTACACATCAGCGATCTGTCATCAAGTGGAAAGAGTATATTGATACTAAGTTCAGTTCTGAAAGGCACAATGGGATGGCAAGTGGCTCAAACACCTTCAATGCTGTTGTAGTGCCTTTAGCCTCCCATGTGTTCCTTACAAGCAATTAACTGAGGAAGAATTCAAGCTTGGTTTGGTGCTCCTAAGTGAAATGGCTACAGCACTATAGCCCCACTCACAGGTGACCATGAAGGACAGCCAATAAAGGAAATAATCTCCCAGAAAGTAAAGTAGTGCCACAAACTCACTGAATACTTTGTCATGCCATCCCTCATATAATTTTTTCTGGTCAAAATAATTTCACAGCAAACAAAATATGACAGTGAGCTAGTTCTCAATATTCAAGCCTTGAAACTTAAATATTGCAGAAGCTAAAACTCTGGGATAGAAACAATCTTTGATGATTGTTTTTCACTTGGAGGAACGGTAAGAGGAGCCAAACTCATTTCTATCTCTTGATACCCAGACCCATGTAGTGAAGGAATGGGGTGAGGACAGTTACTACTTTTATTGTTTATTAGCTCAAACTCATCCTTTAATGTCTGCCTGAACTCTTTGAGCATTTGTTTTTTATACTGAATATGATATTGGTTAACTTTGTGAATTAAGGATGCTGGAAAGATATTGCCAGAAGAAAGAAGCTTCTCTTTCTAGTACTAATGTACCCTCTTTGCCCCATTTTTGGTCCAGTTGTATTGTCTCAGCAGTGTGTGTGTGTGTGTGTGTGTGTGTGTGTGTGTGTGTGTGTGTGTGTGTTCAGCCTTCTGCATTCATGGTTTCCCCATCCATAGATTCAACCAACAATGGATCAATAATATTTGGAGCTGGGTTCCAGTGGCTCACACCGGTAATCCTAGCTACTTAGAAGGCTGAAATCCGAGGATCATGAGTTGGCAGCTGGCTCCAGCAGACAAAATCTTCAAAACTCGTATCTCCAATTAACCATCCAGAACTGGAGACATGGTTCAGTTGATAGAGCACCAGATGTGAATGAAAAATCTGAGGCCCTCAGTTCAAGCCTCAGTACACACACACACACACACACACACACACACACACACACACACACACACGAACTGGAAAACATTGCATTGAACACTAAATATGTACAGACTTTTTCTTTGTCATTATTTCCTAAACAGTACAGTATAACAACTACTTACTTAGCATTTATATAGTATTGTATTATATATAATCTAGATATTATTTAAATTAAACTGGAGGGGGTGTTAGGTTATGTATAAATACCATAGCACCTTATATAGGGGACTTGAACATCTGTGAATTCTGGAATCCATAGCAGTGGGATGGGAAAGTCTTGGAACTAGTCCTCTGCAAATAGAGAACAACAGTATTTCAGATATTTCTCCCTGCTCATGACTTATTTTCCAATTTTGTTTTGAAAGGCAAAAAGGTTTTATTTTGATAAAGATTGATGTGTCAGTATTTTCTTTTATAACTGTACTATTCTGTTAAAAATAAAAATCTATACCTAATCGAAAGTCAAAAACATTTTCTCTTCGTCTCTTGCAGAACAATGAGGAGCTAAAACTTAAGTCTACAGGTCAGCAAACACAGTTGTCTTGGAATTGCTTTGGGCAACCCAATTTTGTTAGAATGTAGCCATACTCATTCATTGATCATTTATGGCTCATTAGTGCTATGGCAGCAGAACTGAATGATTGCAACAGGTACCTTATGGTCTGCAAAGAATGAAATACTTACTATCTGCTCTTTCACAGAAAAATATGGTACACATATTCTAGCAGCCTTAGAGTTTTAGCTGTGATACTTAGAACTATCATCCATAGAGTTACTTGTATATATGGTGTGATGTAAAATTTGAAGTTTACTTTAGCCTGTGTGGATATCCATTTATTCTACAATGATTTATTTGAGAATCCTTTCCCTTGTTGAGTTAACATGTGTATGTGTGTTCTATTCTGTTTTATTGATTTATATGACTACCCTATGCCAATAGCTCAGTCTCCACTATTGTAATTTTAAGCCAACTCTTTAGACGAAGTAATATTCATTTCTTCACAAGGTTTAGAGTTGGGCACTTGCTTCTCATTATAAACTTTTGAATCACCTTGTCAATTTCTTCATAATACTTCCTGGGACTTTTATGGCATTGCAATGAGTCTATAGATCAACTTAAAGCAAACTGACATTGAAATTTTTATGGGTACTTAACTGAATCTATTGTTTTGGGAAGTATGACCATTTTCAAAAATGCTATTTCTAAAAGTATCAGTTCTAAAAGCTTGTGATAAAGTCTACATGGTCTGTTAAATGTAGGAAAATATCTATAAATAGGATAATTTGATTTCTTCCTTCCCTGTTTGAATCCCTATTATTTCTTTCTCTGGCCTTATTGTTCTAGCTAGGAATTCTAGTACCATATTGAATAAAAATGAGGAGTGGACACCTTAGTCTCATTTCTGACCTTAAGGGGAATGAATTCAGTTCCCCCACTTAATATAGAGTAGGCTGTAGGTTTGTCATTTTCATAGCCTTTATCAAGTCAAGGCACATTCTTTCAATTCCTAGGTTCTTCAGAGATTTCATCATGAAAACATGTTGAATTTTGTCAAGGGCTCTCTTAGAATCAATTGAGATGATGATATACTTTTTGTTCTTGGTTCTGCCTATGTGTATATGTTTATTATATGTACTGCTTCATGTATATGAATCCATCTGTGCATTGATGAAATGAAACCAACTTGATCTTGATGTATGAATATATTGTTGACCTCAGTATGCAAGACATTTATTAAGAATTTTTGCATCAATGTTCATGAAAGAGATTGGTCCTTTTTCTTGTTGTTTTCTCGTTTGCTTTTAGAATAAGTGTAATACTGACTTCATAGAATGAGTTTGCTAGTATTTTCCTTCCCTTTCTATTTCACGGAACCGTTTGAGTATTACTGGTGTTAGTTCTTTAAACATCTGATAGAATTTGACAGTAAATCATTCTGGTCCTGGGATATTCTTTGTTAGGGGGCTCTTTAGTAGTGCTTCAATCTCATTGCTTGCTATATATATCTATATAAGTGGTTTAAAGCTTCTTGCTTTAATTTTGGTATGTCAATTGTATCTAGAAATTTATTGACTTCTTCTAGATTTTCATCTTATTTGAGTATAGGTTTTCAAAGTATTCCTTCATGATCCTTTGGATTTCATTTGTTGTTGTAAAATTCCTATTTAATTAATTTGAGTCTATTATCTCCTTATTTTGGTCAAATTAGCTAGGGGATTAATAGTCATTTAGTTTTTCAAAGAATCAACTTTGTGTTTTTATTGATTCTTTGTAGATTTTTTAAATGTCGGTCTCATTAATGTCTGCCCTTATCTTTACTATTTACTTCCATCTGTTAATTTTGAGTTTTATGTGTTCCTGTTTTCTAGGTATTTAGGTATATCATCAGGCTTTTTTAATGGTCTTTTGGATGTAGGAATTCAAACCTGTAAATTTTCTTCTTAGCACTTCCTTTGGAAGGTCATGCTTACATTTTCATCTGATTCCAGGAACTTTTTGATTTCTCCCCATTATTTCTTCAAGGACCCATTCATTATTCAACAGTGTGCTGTTTGGTCTCTATGGTTTTTGTTGTTATTGTTGTTTTGGTTTGGTTTTTGTCAGTCTTGAGGCTTGAACTCTGGGCCTGGGTGCTGTCCCTGAGCTCGTCAGCTCAAGGCTAGAGCTTTACCATTTTGAGCCACAGCACCACTTCTGGCTTTCTGGTAGTTAATTGGAGCTAAGAGTCTCATGGACTTTACTGCCTGGACTGGCCTTGAGCCTCAATTCTCAGGTCTCAGGTCTCAGCCTCCTTACGATTACAGGTGTAAGCACTGGTGCCTAGCTCCCTGAAGGTTTTTTGCTCAGGGCTAGTACTCTATTGCTTGGGCCACAGCTTCACCTCCAGCTTTGTGTGTGGGGTGTGTGTGTGTATGATTAATTGGAGATGAGTCTAATCAACTTTTCTCCCTAGCTCTTAACTGTGATCCTCAAATCTCAGCCTCTTGAATAGCTTGTATTGTAGGCATGCACCATTCATGCAGGCTTCTTGTCATTATTTTATTGAGCTCTTTGCATTTTCTTGCTCTTTACTGTCACTTAAACCCTTTATTGTGGCACTATTGGCTTTTCAGTGAAACATGCTACCTTCTTTATTCACTAATTGACTGATTTTTTTCTACTGGTAACTGTACATCGGGAGACAAATTTTGGGTGGAGGTTTCAATCTCCTGTGTCCTTTTAGTTGGTAATTTCTCACAGTTTATTTAAGACTGGGCAATGCCTGGATTGTGGTATGTATTCCAGTCACTATATTGGAAGAGTAAGACTCAGCTTTCAAATAACCAGCTTCATTGCTCAAACCACAGTGTGGAGGCCTCTCGTCTCCATTCAGGGTGTGGAAGTATGTCTGCAAAAGCTGTTGGAGATGATAAAGCACAACCTTGTATTTATGGGATTCCCTAATGAAGAATAATCCCCCCTGCTGCTCTATAACTTTAGATGAATATAGGGCAAAGATGTATCTTTTTAATCTAGTTAGACCTTAGTTAACCAGGGTAATAATGCAAAGAAGATGGTAAAGGTAATACTAATGAATAATACTAGATATTTAGTATGTAGGGGAGAAAATGGTTGGAGACCAAGACACAGTTCATGAGAAAGTGGAGCAAGGCAATAGAACAAAATCTAGCTAATATTACGTTGAGAATATGGTGCAAAGAAATGAAATGAAACTAATTGAATAGGTAAACACAACACACACACACACACACACACACACACACACACACACCATAAAATAAAGAGGAGAAAGAAAGCAGCCAAAACAAAACTCAAAACAAACATGAAACAAAAACAGAAAAAAACCTAATTTTGTTCAAGCAATCTAGTTACTTTATAAGAGTACAGATAATGAGGAAAGATTAGGGATGGGAGAAGGATTAGGGATGGGAGGACAGGGATAGAAAGAAATACGAGCAAGAGAACGGTTCTACTTGTAGGTACAGGAAGACATAATTAGAGAAGGGACAAAAATATCATTTAACTTATTTGAATGCTGAAAGGCAGGTGTTATGATACTGATATGATGACTTCAAGAGAAAAAGTAGGGAGGAAGAAGCAGAACTGAGAATGGGAAGGGGTACTTGCCTCATACTAAAAAGTGAAAAGGTAAGTGATCGATATCAGATATTCAGGGGGAGGATTTTGTTAAATGAATAAAAAATATTCAAGCAATCCCACAACGAAGACAAACAGACAACGTTACGCAAAGTACAAACTTCCTATTGTTCTTGTGGGGTGCAGGAGGGATTGGGTGACAAGTTCTGTCTCCCTCAGTAGTCACCACATTCAGGAGGCTAGGAGGCAGGCTCGTTGCTGCCCTTGCTCAGGCTATGCAGTGCTCTCCTAGCTGGGAATGGTGAAGCCACCGAAAACTGCTATGCCTCAACCTTCAGAGTCCCAGCTGCCAGTTATGGTTGCTTTCTGTTCTATGGTCCAGCAGAGGGTCCCACGCGCTTTCACTGACAGACATCTGGAGCAGCTGCCTTTTGGAGTGTCAGCGGCCTCTAATGATAGCCTCTGCCAGGTGTTAGGAGTCACCACTGCAGTTCTCTATGGGTGAAAACAGCCCCCAGACCCTGGTAAGAAACCCTAAGCTTCTCTCACTCAATACAGCCAGGCTTCCCAAGGCTCTGGGGTTTAAGCTGACAGTGTCCCTGCCAATTGGATTTTCTGTGGCATCTTGACACAGCCCTCTCCTCAATCATCTTTGATCTTATACTCAGATTCTATGGCAAAATGTCCTGTGAGGCATTGAGCCATGATGGTTCCATATAGGGGACAGGGGGATTCCATCCTGACAACAGGAGCTCTGATGGGTCCACTCCCTGTCACTCTCCTGGATGTGGGGAGACACAGAATGTCTTTTTCACAAGGCCTTGTCTCTTACACTGGACTAGTTGTTGCCCTACAAATCCTATACTAGGATTGAGGCCTGTGGCTTGTGCGGACTTTTTCCTGCAGCTACAGTTGGCAGTCATTTGGAAGGATTGTTTGATTTTGTTACATTGCTGTCTTTCATTTGCCCCTTCCCCATTTGTAGGGAGCTAGAAAAGGTCCTTGGTGCTTTTTCTGTTGTGCCAAGTCGCAAGACCACCCCCAAGAAGACCACCGAGATTCAAACACTCCGAAATGCAAAAGCAAGGCAAGGTTTTATTTAATGAGCTGCCAACTCGGGCCTCGTACTACCCACCGACACAGCGGAGGTTAGGAGGAAGCCCCGAGCTGTGATTACACAGGGCTTATAAAGGCAAAGAACAAGGTTACAACAATCAGCTGTGCAAGCAAGATTAGAACACAGGTACAAATCTGATTGGCTCAGGGTTCGATTCTAAAATGGGGTTCACGTGGTGGGGCCTGACTTCAAAGTCTGGCACCTCATTTCTCCTGTCTGGATTGTTTCTCTGCAGTTTTCTGCCTCCTGCCACCTCACTCGTGGTTTCTGGCTCCTTTCTTTTCTTTCTCTCATCAGACTCTTTCATGATACCAGGTTGCTTTCATTTAGAGTGAAAATGGCAGATACTTCTAATCCACCATCTTGACCTGCCCTATTATATTATTTTTAAAGTGTTTTACATTGTCCTGATCTGAAGATCAAATTGATTTTACATATTTAAATTTTTTATTAATTTTTTTTTATTTTAAAGAGATTCCAGGGAAACTCATATTCTGGTAATTGATTAAACCCTACTTAGAAGTATGGCTCTTATGCCTGACAGTCTTCTCCGTACCTGTGAAGTACAAAGTCTTTCAACTTTAACTTGTAAAAACACAAACTTTGAGTGGGGCACCAGAAACTAACACCTGTAATCCTAGGTATTCAGGAGGTTGAGATGTGAGGATCATGGTTTGAAACTAGACCAGGCAGAAAAGTTCATGAAACTCTTATATCCAATTAACTGGCAAAAAGTTAAAAGTGGTAGAGTTTCAGTCTTGAGCAAAAGAGCCAAATGAGAGCATGGGACCCTGAGTTCAAGCCCAGTACCAGCATAAAAGAAAAAGAAAAAAAAAAAACCTCAAACTATGTTCTCATACCTATCTTTGTCACAGAAATTGTTCTGCTTATTATTTCTGGGATTTCTGCCTCTGGTCTTGAGGAATTTCCTCCCAAATATGCAAAATTAAATGCATTACTTTGACAAAGACTCCATGCTATCCATCTGCAATCTCCCTTTCTCTGTCTTTCTTATTCATATACACCACCAATTCCCATTAGTATTTACTTCTTCATAGACAGTAGTAGAATTACTTATAAATTTGGGGGGTGGGTTTTGTGCTGAACATTTAAACCTAGGAACTCATAACACATGTTATGCAAGTATTCTATCACTTCCCTGAATCTCTAGCCTCCAGTGAGCTCTAACTTTAGTTATTTTATGGGTTTAAATTCTAGAATTTCCATTTGATTGCTTTAAATAATTTTCATTTTCTCATTGTATACTCTGAACATATGAAATCAGAAACTTGATGATTTTAAAGTCCCTGGATGATAATTCCCTATCTGGGCTTTCTATGACTTTACTTTTGGTCTTACATTGCTGGTCATTTCTGGTCTTTTTGTATGTCTGCCTATTTCTGATGAAGTGTCAGATTTTGTGGTTTAAAAATCTAGGAGATACTTTGAGATCTGGCTTCTGTCTCATACAGTGAAGTGATTCAGTTTAATTTCTGGCAGGCAGTGAAGTTAACCTTAATCAAACCAAAATTTGAGCTGATTTCAAGCTGGCTTTGGTCCTAGTAAGAGCTGATCTGCCCACTTTCCCACATAGGGCCTGGGAGTGTCACAGTGCCTCTCCACCTTGTCCCTTAGGCACTGTCGCTGACTGAACTACCTGCTCTCTTGCTCAGCATTTGTTACTAGAAAATCTCTTGAGGAAAATGTACAAAACACCAGGCTTTCTTCTCTGGGCTTCCCACCTCTCTGAAATATGGTAAAAAAGCTGTTTGTTTATATTTTGTCCAACTTTTCAAGTTGTTCTTAGTGTAAAAGTTCATTGAGACCAAGCCAGTCCAATGCAAGACAGGAAATTCAATACAGGTTCCATTTTAGTAGTATTTCTTGTACCCAAGAGGGAAGAGGTTGTGTCATATCATGAAACCTACACAACTAAAGTCCTTCCTATAGACAAGGCCAACTCCAATTCTTTGAACATCAAATATCTTAAACAAAGGATTGGCCTGTCCCTAAATAGCTCTAGTAGATATTTCTCTTTCATAAGCAGATTTCAGGCAGAAGAATTGCCTGGCATAGCATATGCAAATACTTTATTGAGAAGGGGCCTAGTTGCTTATGGTAAACAATGGTTATACTATTAATTTCAAGGAAAATTTTCACTATCATGGCAGTGACTGGCATATCCAAGCCTCAGAATTTGGAATTTTCTAAGGATGTCAAAAAAATTCTTCAACACCTGGTGTCAGTGGCTCATGCCTATAATCCTAGCTACTCAGGAGGCTGAGATCTGAGGATCACGGTTGGAAGCCAGCCTGGACAGAAAAGTCCCCATGAGACTCTCATCTCCAATTAACCAATCAAAAACCAGAAGTGGTGCTGTGGCTCAAGTGGTAGAGTGTTAGCCTTGAGTACTAAGAGGCTCAGGGCCAGTGCCCAGTCCCTGAGTTCAAACCCCACAGCTGGCAAAAACAAAACAAAACAAAACAAAAAAAACCTTCATCTTAAGTTACTAAACTCTAGAGACTTCTTTGTCTCTAGGGCACACAATCACCTCCTGGATGTCTGAAGACAGCTCAGAAGCAGGGCATTGTCTCCTAGCTCAGAGCCAGGGCTCTGGGCCAGCTGGGAAGCACCATTGCAGCCATCATTCACTTCATTCCTTCTCACTGCATGCTCTGAGGAGAGCCCTTCAAGCTGGTCCTGGGGCTTGAATTCAGGGCACCTAAAGGTAGTGGAGGAAAGCCAAGGTTTCTATGAGACAGCCCCCACCCCCAATGCTGGTGATAGTCTCGGGGTGTCTCAGAGGGCCCAGAGCATGGCAGGGGATGGATGGGAAAGTGGCAGCAGGGAGACTCACTGTGCTAATGCAAGGTTCTCATATCTTACCACCAAACTTATTTCCTAAACAGCCGGTCGGCATGGGTGCCATTCTGTATGCACACTATGTCAGTCATTCTGGGAAGGGCATGTCAGGGGCCTCCTGCAGGAAGGCAGAGACTGTGGCATGCAGAAAGAATGTACTCCATGCCACCGAGCAGGAGAGCAGGAAGCCAGGCTGCCTCATTCCTAGCAGTTTCTCCATGCACTTCTATCATCTACCTGATGCTTTTTCTTTAAACGACAATGTTCTTACTAAATATATATATTTAAAGATAAGAGAGCCAGGCACCAATGGATCATACCTGCAATCCTAACTACTCAGGAGGCTGGAATCTGAGGATCATGTTTCAAAGCCGTTCAGGCAGGAAAGTATGAGAGATTTTTATCTCCAGTTAACTACCAAAAAGCCAGAAGTGGAGCTATGGTTCAAGTGATAGAGTGCCTGCTTTGGGCACAAAACTCAGGGACATAGCCCAGGCCCTGAGTTGAGTGCCTGCTTTGGGCACAAAACTCAGGGGACATAGCCCAGGCCCTGAGTTCAAGTTCCAGGACACACACACACACACACACACACACACACACACACACTCTCTCTCTCTCTCTCTCTCTCTCTCTCTCTCTCTCTCTCTCTCTCTCTCTCTCTCTCTCTTTAAAAAAAAACAAAAGAAAAAAGCTTGGCACCAGTTCACTTTTGTGAAATGGAGACGAGGCACACCTTGTGGTCTAGGCTCCCAGGTTCTGAAGCTGCTGTCGCCCCCACCCCCCGCCCCAGGCAAGGTAAGAACTGTTCAAGTGACAGCCATGGGCGGGAGGAACACACCAGGTCACACCCACAGGATGCCAAGACTATGGATTAAAAAATAGCCAACTGGAAGTGACTCTGTACTAAAGCCAGTATGTTCATTAACCCAAGTCATAACAACTCACCCTGGTCATGGGGGTGGTAGTCCTTGGGGACTGGCCAGGCTCTGCCTTACTTCCACCTCAGGGGAAGTGACAGAACAGGCAGACACCATTTCAAGGCACACTAGGAGGGCCCCACCTGGCTGAACCAGGACTGGTCACAGCTTGGCAGGGCTTTGTACTCAGGGTCTCTTAGGTTGTGGTCAAGATGTGTTGACCCCTCTGTGACTTCACCTGGAGCTCAGTAAAGGAAGTGTCCACTTTCAAGCTCACTCTGACTACAGGAAGAATCTATTTCCATGTTCTTGGGGTCCTGGCTTCTAGGACCACTTCTCCAAGACCAGCAGAACATCTTTGACCTCAGGAAGGACTTTGTCCCCTGGGTCGGGCCCTTTGTATCAATTCAAAGTCAGCGAGTTTAGGGACCATGACTACATCTGCCATATAAAGTAACAGAATCTGAACAGTTTTAACCTGTCTCACTGACAAGCCCTTCACTTTCAGAAGGATGGATTATTCCAGGTGTGAACACCAGGGGGCAGTCTTACAATTCAGGCTGCCACAGTCCCCTTGTTGAAATGGTTGAAGGATGTTATTTTACTCTGATCTTCAGTATAAACATGATGGCAAATAAATTTCTGAATTAAAGTGAACTTTTAAATAGGAAGTGTGAAGATAGGATTTCATGTCCTTCCGTGTCTCAACAAAAAGTTGCTGGTTATCTGGAAAAGGAGTGCCTGGAAGATGACAGAGCTTAAACATGAGAATCTTTTCACCCCTATTTGGTTGCATGAAAACAGAAGGGAATTCCTGGTGGAACTTCTCCCTTTGGGTTGTGCACTGCACCATTAGGAAGTGCCATTCCTTTCATGCCCCCCACCCCCAGCCTGCGTTACAGTCTGGACATGGCATTCCTCCTGTAGAGTGAGCTGTGGTGGGACAGGATTGGAGTGAGCACAGGGGCCCAAGCAGATGTGAGCGCACACCAACCTGGCCTCCATGTTGAGATCCTGGGCTGCTGTGTGTGCTGCTCTGTGCTCAGTGCCCAGGACACCTCAGTGAGGCATGTCCACAGGACTTTTGGGCAGTTGCAATAGTAGATCTGAACTTCAGTACCAAGGGGGAGGCCGGAGGGACAGTGGTGTTAACCCAGAAGGAAAAGTACCCCCAAATGCTCCAGGTCCATCATGGTACTGTGGAGAGAGCACCATTTCAAACTCAGCTCTATTACTAGGGCACATGAAGTCACACCTCCGTGCCTCTGTTTCCCTGTTACAAAGTGGAGTACCCATGACTCATGACTATAATCCTAGCTACTCAGGAGGCTAGGATCTGAGGATCATGGTTAGAAGCCATCTTGGGCAGCAAAGTCCATGAGACTCTTATCTGCAATTATCTACCAAAAAAAAAAAAAAGCCAGAAGTGGAGCTATGGCTCAAACAATAGAGTGCTAGTTTTGAGTTAAAAAGAAAGCTTAGGGACAGAACCAAGGCTCTGAGTTCAAGCCCTAGGACCAGTACACATACAGGGACACACAGAGGCACACACATATACACAGCCAACCATAACTAGGCCTGCTAGTGATGTGTGTAATTCCAGTACAACAGAAGACTGAGGCAGGAGGATCAAGAATTCAGAACTATCCTGGGACAGGTGCTGGCACCACACATCTGAAGTCCTAGATCCTCAGGAGGCTGAGATCTGAGGATTACAGTTTGAAGTCAAAGGACAGCACCCAGGCCCTGAATTTAAGCCTTAGTAATGGCGTGTGTGGAGGTGTGCATACGCACACTCCCACACCCCCACACCCACCTAATGTACTCTTTAATGAACCCCTAATTGACTCTCATAGTTACTTTTGTTTTGTTTTTGAGAGTCTACCTCTGTAGCCCAGGCTGGCCTCAAACTCACAATCCTCCTGCCTCAACTTCTTAAATGCTGAGATTACGGGCATGTCCACCACACCCAGGGCTATAAACTATTATGTGCTATAGTCGTCATGCTGTATGTATATAGATCCTCAAAACTTGTTCATCTTAAACAGAAAGCCCTATGTTTTACTGAAATCTCCAATTTCCCCACACCCAGCCACTAGTTATCACCATCCCTTTTGGCTTCCAGGAATTTGGACATTTTAAGATTCCACATGTAAGGCTTGGTGGGCTCTCATTTCTCTTTTCAAAACTGAAGCCCTGTAGGGGTGAGCCTGGTTATGACAGAATGAGACCAGCAGATGGCGAAAGAACCATGGAACATGTGGGGGTGGGGCGCTGAGGCCACCTCGGAGCAAGATTTCCTGGAAACACTTTTAGCAAGCTGGACATTTATAATAACTGTTTTTCTGTCATATTTTTCCCTTTGCCTATTCCTTGCAAAAATTTGTCACTTGGCAGCTGCAAAGGCTCAAGGCTTGGGAAACTCCCAGAAAGTCAGGGCCCTCACCTCCCCCTGCCTATCCACATTTCAACAGCTGGAGAGCATTTAGATAGAATTGCAAGGAGACGGGAAAGGACTCCTTGAGGAGGGAGTGTGCTCAGCAGCAGTGGCTTCAGCCTGCCGGGATTGTTGTGGTCTAGGTCACTAGGCTTGCAGCAATCCGTTAGGGATGCCACTGAAGGGAGCGATCATCCTGTCACCAGGAGTATGCAAAGAGCTGGGGAATAGTCTCTGCTCCAAATACTGCTGTGAGGGTCACCCAAAAACATGGTTGTGTCTCATTCAGTACAGCATCTAGGCACAGTAGTAGCAGTAAGAAAAAAAATTAAATTGTTTCCTAGAAAAAAGAAACCAGAAGGGGAAAAAAAACTTACCTAATATTTTTGGGGAAAAAATACTTACCTAATGTAATATTTCTGATATTCAAGAGTATTCATTAGTGAAGGCAGAAGAAATGATTTCAGATCAGGAATGAACTTCTTCCATAAGACCAATAAACCGAATTGATTTTACATTTTAATAGTTAAAAAAATCTAACTTTTAAGGTTTTATTTTGTCTTTTTAGGCAAAGATGGTGCAGAAATGGTGGGAGCAAGGGAGAATAAATGCAGTCATAATATGCAGTATATACTATGTGGAAAATAAACTATGCAACTTGTGGGCAGAGATGAGGGGAAAACTGGGGGAAACCAGACTTTCTGACTTACAAAATAGTAATCCCTCTGTATAATGCCTTAAGAATAACCATAAAGGTATATTTTTTAAATTATGATAAGAATCTGACTTGGAAGAAATTGTTTTATTATTAATGTTCATAGACTTCATAAGCATTAAAGACTAGAATGACAATGTCCATCATTGGGAAGGTTTAAAAAAAATGATAAAAGCAGAGGAGGTTGGGAGAAGGGAAGGTGGGAAAAAATGAGGAAGGGGGTAACAAGTATGACAAGAAATGTACTCACCACCTTAAGTGAGTAACTGTAACCCCTCTGTATATCATCTTGACAATAAAAAAATGAAGATAAAAGTAATATTTCACTGGGTACCAGTGGCCCATACCTGTAATCCTAGCTGCTCAATAGGCTGAAATCCAGTAAATTGTGATTTGGAGCCAGCCTAAGGAAAGGGATCCCAAAGACTCCATCTCCAAAATGGCCAGCAAAAGGCTGGCCTAGAGGCATGGCTCAAGTGTCAGAGCATCAGCCAATCAAGCAAGCTGAGCAAGCTCAAGGCCCTGAGTTCAAATCCCAGTATCATCAAAAAGAAGAAAAGAAAGGGTAATTTTTCAAAAAGGTCAAACATGGTGACCCCTGCTTTTTCCAGCTACTTGAAAAAATAGAGATGGGAGGATCCTGGTTAGAGGCTGGCCTCAGCAAAAGCATGAGACTCTATCTTAAACAAACAAATAAGAGGGACTGGGGGACAGCTCCAGTGGTAGAGAACTTGCTAGGCAAGCTCCAGGCCTTGAGAGCAAGCCTCAGTACCACCAAATAAACAAAATTCCTGACATGTGAAAATGATATCAAATCCCAGTTTTAGCATGCATAAATGATTGGAACAAAGCCATTTACATTGATTTACATATGGCCTGCAGTCATACCAAAATGACTGAGGTAAATCCTTCCTTGTACTGGAGCTCTGTTGCTCTGTCTGTAAAGCCCCCCACCCCACCCCAGTAGTGGGTCTTGAACTCAGGGCCTGGGTGCTGTCCCTGAGCTCTTTTGCTCAAGGCTAGCACTCTACCACTTTGAGCCACAGATCCACTTCTGGTTTTCTGGGGGTTAATTGGAGATAAGAGTCACAAGGTTTTCCTGCCCAGGCTAACTTTGAGCCTCCATCCTCAGCTCTTAGCTTCCTGAGTAACTAGGATTATTACAGGCACCAGCCACCAGTGCCCAGCTAAAATGTTTTTTTTTTTTAATTTAGTATCAAGATCCCAGATGGAGGCTATTGAAACTGAAAGGGAAAAGGCTTCATCTAAAAAACAAACAAGAAAAACCCAACCCTCTGGTTTTGTCATTTTGGGAAACTGAGGGCTGGACAAAGAATGATTTTGCTCAAGGATAGTGGTAAGGAAAAGATGGGTCTTGGGTGCTCGCTCTATATGACATTTGAGTCTGGATGCGCTGGGCCTATGAGACCCCTGCATCAGGGGGCAGAAATAGGGCAAGAAGTACAGAAGTGACATGGGGGGGACCCAAAAAAGTACAGAGACTATGGGGTGATACCAGCTCCTGCCTCCACTCTGTCATCTCTGCCTGGAATGTAAGCATTGTATCCATTTTATCCCTCTTCTCCAAGGACCTGAGGTGCCTAGTGGGTGGGTACTGCAGTCACTGCCTAACTCCCAGTCTCTGACTTATTCTGGGACAAAGCTTGTAGCCACACGGTTGTCCCATTGGTTGTCTGTAACAGGAAAGACAGAGGCAGTATGAATCCCTAGCGGGGTTAGCTTACAGGCTCCCAGGATGCCCAGGGGGCCCTGGATAGAAGACTTGGCCCACCCACAGGCTGCAGAACCCTCCAGGAGCCTTGAGTTGTTAAAGGCAGGGAGTGGCACCTGACTGGCACACCAGGGAATATGAAGGCCCCTTCTCTCACTATTGGGAAGACAGAAACTTCTCTCCCCATGCTGTGACTCGAATTCAGGGCCTTGCACTCTTGCTTGCCTTTTTTCACTCAAGGCTGGTAACTTAAGTTACGTTACCATTTCCTGTTTTTGTGGTGTTTAATTGAGAATAAGAATCTCATTGGGGCTGGGGATATGGCCTAGTGGCAAGAATGCTCACCTTGTATACATGAAGCCCTGGGTTCGATTCCTCAGGACCACATATACAGAAAATGTCCAGAAGTGGCGCTGTGGCTCAAAGTGGAGAGTGCTAGCCTTGAGCAAAAAGAAGCCAGGGACAGTGCTCAGGCCCCGAGTCCAAGCTCCAGGACTTGCAACAACAACAACAAAAAAATCTCATGGACTTTCCTGCTGGAAACCGATCCTCAGATCTCAGCCTCCTGAGCTAGGATTACAGGAATAAGCCAAGGTGCCTGGCATGGGCCGTGTGTCCTTTTGATGAGAAAAACAAACCTGTAAGAGAAAGGGAATCATATGCAAAGGAGCTTAAAGGTGAGAGCTAGAGGTGGAAGAAGGACAGGACTAAGAATATGAGGAGGGGGAAAGAGAGAGAAAGACAATGAAATTAAAGGAAGAAGAGGTCGGAGGGGAAGGGTGGGGAGGGGAAGACTCTAGGCGTTTCCTGCTTGCCTCCCACCAAGCGCTGACTGTGTACACAAGCCGCCTCGGCGCGGCCTCTCTGTTGGGACTGCGTTTTGGAGGCTTGGCGGCTTGGCAGGGGCCAGTCCATTGCCTCAAACCGATCGCGCACAGCCTCACAAGCTCTGGCCAGCCCCAGGTAGGAGTCAGATGGCTAGCTGGTGGCTAGCACCTGTCCAGGTGCTAGGAGGTTCCTTCGTGGAGGTCAACAAGCGGTCCTTTTTTTATCCCCAAGGCCAGAGAGGCTCTGCGCCTCCTGGCATCATCAGACAGTGGAAGATCAGACATCCCCTTTCCTTCCCGGGGATGGGGTTCTGCATCAGCCACCGGAGGCAGCCAGGGGGGCATCCCCTAGACTACCACCCATTCTGTGAGACCTCAGCTGCGAGCAACTGCCCACAGCACCACGGAGCCGGCTCCCAGCGCCCTGGGAATGACCTCTGGGGGCAGCTTGATCACCAGAATGGACTCAGATCCCAGGTGGCTCCGAAAAGCCCCGGGGAGGACCAGCCATGGATGTGAAGTGGACGCAAAATCTACCAAAAACGGAGGATCTCCTGGAGATCCTGGCCGCTAAGTACCGAGTCCTTGCAGGGCCGATTCTACTTATTTGTAGCTCCGTCCTTTTCAGCTTGTATTTCCAAAGGAAACAGCGCGGTAAAATGGAGCACACTTTACAAAAAGGGGGGGCGGGATTCCAAAAGGGTCAAATCTGCATAATACTGCAAGAAAGGTCTCTTGGAGAAAGAGGGATCTCTCTCTTTCTCTCTCTCTCTCTCTCTCTCTCTCTCTCTCTCTCTCTCTCTCTCTCTCTCTCTCTCCTCCCTCCCTCCCTCCTCTTTTCTTTGTCCAAGTGCTCTACCAGTTGAGCCACAGCACCAGCTTTTTGGTGGTTAGCTGGCAATAAGTCTCGCTGACTTTACTTCCCAGGCTGGCTTTGAACTCCATTCTCAGCTTCCCGAGTAGCTGCAATTACAGGCACGAGCCACCGATGCCTGGTAAGAAAGAGCTATTTCTAATAGCGAGGTCATCCCAGGCGCGACTTGACCCTCATGCTCCCGGGATGTTTGAAGTGACTCAAAACGAAAGTCTACGCTGGACGTTGAATTTTTCCTAAAAGAAAGCGTCCCAGAGATGAAACTCTCCAACGATGTGACTTCACGGTCCCCAGGAGAAGGGGACCTCCGGGGATGGGGATGGGGTAATTTTTTAAATCCCTCAAAGATTTTTTTTCAGTTGAAGGCAGCATAGATGACTCGGATCCTGGATCTCAGATACGCGCGGGGCGCCGGGCGCACACTTTCCAAACGGTGCGTTCCCAGCAGGGGCTAAGCGGCCTGCGCCCCCTCCCCCCCGCACTATCCATTTGAAAGTGGGGATGGGGTGGGCACTGAACATCGCAGCCTGGGACCCCACAGCTTGATCCCAAGTTCAGGCTTAAAGGAAGAGCCCGCCAACGAACCAGCCCGCCCGGCAGGCTTCCGAAGGAGAGAACACACTTTGGGGCTCATCGGCTATCCCAACTCACCTCCAGGTTTCGCCGGTCAAGTAGGGATGGGCTGTTGGGTCCTGGCAGGTGGGTACTTGGCCGATTGTACCCAGAAAGGAAGTAACCGTTCTAAAGAAATCTCCTTTCCTACACTCCTGACCCCAACTTCGTTTTGCTAAGTAGATCGAAACCCGCTTCCAGGCAAAGAGGAAAGGGTCCCGGACAGGGCTGGAGGACGGTTCCTCTCAGAAGCCCCTCAGATGCTGGACGCTGCCCTACCCAGAACCACCCATCTACACAATGATTCAGCCCCCCACCCCCTCGAGCGCTGGTTCCATTCCAGAATCCTCGAGCGGGTGGGCAGAAGAATGTAGCTGGAGGCAGGTCTGGAGCTAAGGGGGTTCGGTTTATGCAAACGAAGTGAACCCCTACTCCAACTGAAGCTGTGGGGCTCGAGAGTGGGGTGCAAAGCATCAGTAGCGAGGTGAACGGTTTTGCGTCCCAGGGTCTCTCCACCCAGCTTCCAGGCGGCTCTGAGAATCCCCTGCAGCCCGGAGCCCCCCACTACCCGAGGCCCGCCAGGGCGCGTGGCAAACTTGGGGCGCTGAGGTCACCTTTTCCACAGTGCGCGCTGGGAGCAGACGGTTTCCGGGATTTTCACAGCGGTGGCAAGAAGTCCCGGCGGTGGGTCCCCAGCGGCGGGCCCCTGGGTGGGGGCTTCCCTCCTTTGGGTGTCATCTGTGTCTGGAGTGAACCCCTTTTCACTGGCTGCCAAAGCTATAATTCTTGAATAGAGGAGACCTCGCTAGTGGTTGTGTTTTTTCGTCTAAAGGGGGTTTATCTGCAGATGGGCTTTAGGTCCAGAGGCAGGGAGACCACACCAGAACCTGTGGCTCTGGTTCACCAGTGGGTGATGTGTTTGAGGGAGAAAGTGGGGTGGGTATAATCTGGCTCTCAGTCTGGTCTCCTTGCAGTCCTCCCTCCCCCCCCCCCCCCCCCCGCCCCCAGCCCTTGGAGCCTCATTCCCAGAGGCCAAGCTCACACTTTGCAAGCCCAGGCCTGGGGCACAGGAAATAGCTTTGGCCAGTTTCCAAGGAATTGGGAATGGGGGCACACCTGTGGAGGTTGGGCTGCACTAGTCTTTGACTCCTTTAAAACCTAGAGCTGAAGCTTCCATCCTGAAAATGATCCCTTGTCCTCACCTGATAGATGAGCTACAGTACTAACAGTTAAATAGCTAATCAACAACCCGAGCCATTCTTCCTCAGATCTGAGACTTTCAGGAAGGATAGACATTCAAGATGGTCACTGGATTGGGCAGAGATGGTTCATATCGAGGTGGCTTCTGTCAGAGTCAAAATAAGAGGGAGGGAGTAGGATGGGCGCTGGGCATAATCTGTCTTAGAAACCACTCTAGCTTATGCCCTTTGGGAAGTTATGGAAGAGGAGGAGGAGGCTGCCTTGCTGGTCTAGAGTAGATGGGGTCCAGGAGAAAGGGCCTGAGACTGGGACACAAGGACATTGGGACACAGAACATAGAAACCCAGTCCTAATCATGTGTGCCTAGGCCATCTGAGGAAAGAAAGGATTGGAGTTTTCATCTCAAGAGTTTGCTGAGCTGGGAAAGGTCCCCATCTGGACTTTCTGGGCTCCTATCTGGGCTTTCTGGGCCTCTGGGGGATAGGTAAGAGACGGATGCCTTCAGGGCAAACAGAATAGAGGATACCCTCACTGTCTCGTCCAGTGGGTATCACATTACTTCTTCCAAACCACCATTTTACCTCATGGCACTTCTATTTGTTTTTTTAAATTTTTGTATCAGTACTGGGGCTTGATTATAGGGTCTTATATTCTTGCTTGGCTTTTTTCACTCAAATTTGATGCTCTACCACTTGAGCCACACCTCCATTTGAGGCTTTTTGCTAGTTAATTGGAGAAAAGAGTCTCTGAGATTTGTTTACCTAGGTTGGCTTTGAACCTCAGTCCTCAGAGCAATGCCTTCTAGGAATTAGGTGTGAGTCATCAGCACCTTGGTTCCTTTAGTCTTGATGATGACCTTGAGGTCCACAAACTCACTCAACAGCTAGGAATACAGGACAATGGTCTCTTGGGATCTGTTTCATTAGAGCCTTTGGTAAGACATTCTTTGTCCCCAGCCCAGCTCCTATAGACAAAGGCTCTTGCCCTTTTTTACTTTTCCAGGTGCCTGGAGTCAAGGGCTAGCTTCAAGGCTATCTCATCTGCCAGCAGCTGGAACAGGAGAAACCACACCATCTTGGGGAGGGGGGGCTACAGGAGTGATGAACCCCATTTCCCAGAGGTGAGGACTTATCTCCCAGTAGAGCAGAAGTGGCCCCGGACACCAACTGGAGCCAGATGCTGACTGGTAGTCCAGAATAGGACCTGAGGCTCTAGGAGGGGAGGAGAAGGGCAGCAACTGATCTCCCAGCCTCCTAGGGACAGCCACTCTCCTTGCTGGGAGGAACTGAGTTCGCCCACACGGTTTTCTTCCCTGTGAGGCATTGGGGATGCAGTATCCCTCCCTATCAGCCCTCACAATCTCTCTGGCTGAGTATTAATATCTCTTCATGGAGACTGAAGAGCCAGCGGCTTGCCCAGAAGTGGCAGAGCCAGAGACTAACTCAATGAAGAATTTAGCTTAGAATCATTCAGGCTGTGACTTGGGCATGTACTTTGCTAATGGCCAAGAGAACCATCTAGAGGGAGCATTGACAATTTCCTGGGTCCTGTAGGAAACTTTGAGACTGGAGGGATGGAGCCAGGCCTTCAGACTCACTCGGTGGTGGATGATGCCTTGCCCCAAGCCCCACCCCATAACGGTTTGATACCTCGAAACTGGGAAAGGCAAACTTTCCTCCATTCTGTCTCCTAGGGATTGCCAAGGAGAATAATACATCGGTCGCATCTCTTGGATTCCCAGTTCATATAAATCTTGAAGAGGGGATTTTTCTTTTCGAGGGTAAAAGAGAAATGAGGCCCGACACAGAAAAGTGAAACGGAGATGTTTGGGGATGATGGTACACAGGTGCGAGTTCCACCCTGCCCACTGCTGCACCCCTGCGGAGGGAAGTTACAATCTTCTGCCCTTCCTGGGAAGCTGCGAACCAGCTACACCTTTCTCAGCTGAACTGAACAGCCTCGGTGCAGCTCTTCCCCATCTCTCGGCTCCCAACCTCCCTACTCCCAGTCTAGGCCGCTGCGCTCCGAGCTGTCCAATCTCTCTAGTGTACCCCTCGCCACGCCCTGCTCGTGTCTGTGCTCTCCCGCACGTTGCAGCGCGCTGACTCCCGCATCTCTCTCCATCGCCCCTCACTTCTCAGGCCTCCCAGGCACCCCACAGCCCTGTGTGTTACTTTGGGTGACCCTGTCTGTCTCCCTCAGGACCCTCTCTCACCTTTCATCCTCGATTCCATTTCTTGGGGGTCTCCACTCCGGAGCTCTGCGGCTTTCCTTCTACGGTGTAGGCTCTGATCGTCCTCCCTGGTCTTGGTCAGCCTGCCCCTCTCCCTCCTCCCTCCCACCCTCCTCAGTTCCCTCCCTCCGGCTCGGCCCCGGGGGTGAGGGGGGGCGGTGGCACGGGGCGGGGCGGGGCGGGCGGGGCGGGGCGGTGACGCGAGGTTGGCCCGGCTAGAGGCGCGGCGGCTCGGGGCGGGGGGCGCAGTCCCGCGTCCGACTGGCCGAGCCCCGCGCGCCCCGCCCGCGCCCTGCGCCTCCGCCCGGCCGGCCGGCGGGGGAGGGGGCATGAGCCGGCGCCCGCGCGCCGCCGCCGGGAGCTGCGGGCCGGCCTAGAGCCCCGCGTGGGCCCCGCGCCCCAAATCCCGCCACTGTCCCAGCCAAGCGCTCCCAGGACGCATCCGCCGGCGCCGTGATGCAGCGGCCCGGGGAGCCGGGCGCCGCGCGCTACGGCCCGCCCGAGGGCTGTGCGGATCACCGGCCGCACCGCTACCGCAGCTTTATGATCGAGGAGATCCTCACCGAGCCGCCGGGACCCAAGGGCGCTGCGCCGGCCGCCGCCGCCGCCGCCGCGGGCGAGCTGCTCAAGTTCGGCGTGCAAGCGCTGCTGGCGGCGCGGCCCTTCCACAGCCACCTAGGTACGTGCGGAGGCCGGGGCGTAGGGGGTGCGGGCTGGGCTTGTCGAGAAGGAGAAAACCGACGCCGGGGTGCCCGGGGTCCACCCTCCTCCCCTTGGGCTCCGAGGTCGACCCAGGGCACCGACGTGTGCGCACTCCACGCTGGGTGGTTGTAGGCAACGGGCTGCACAGAAACCAGGCCTCGTGCCCCTCGGCTGGGCCGTAGAGGGCATAGTTGCTCTCAGCTTCAGGGCAGCTCTACCGGCATCCTGCACGGTTTGGGGGCCAGGTGCAGGGACCGAGCCCGCAAGTCCATCGTAGGCGCCTGACTACTCTCCCGATCACTGTGGATAAAAAATAAAAACGCCCGAGCTTCGCCGCACACCGCTGACCAGGAGTGGCCATGGCTGCCCAGACTCAGAAAGCTGGAGCTCTTGAAAAGGCCTTGCATCTCTGAGTGCCGAGCTGGTCTAAGCCGGCCTCGGAGCCTTCCGGAGCCCCGTGATCTCCAGCCTGCGACCAGAGGCTTCGGTCCCAGCGCCGACTTGGTGGGGCCTGGCTAGCGGGCCTGGCTCACAGCCTGGCTGTGAGTAGCTGCTGGGCCGGGCCTCTGCAGACCTGAAGTCAGTTGACAGATCTTTCTTGCCTCCATCCTGTCTCTCTTCTTTGGTAGGGAGCTGCCCTGTCTTGCCATGTTCTTTCCAACAGCTTCCATCCTCTTCTTGCTTTTCTTTTTCTACTCTTCACCCAACCACTTCATTCTCTCTTGGCAGGCTAGGTCTGCCTCTCCACTCCCACTTTTTCCCTAAAAATTCTTTCTCTCATCACCTCCTCTGTCCTTCTTCCCAATTTACTCAGATCTTGCAGAGGCCCTAAGGGAGTCTGGGGCTAGGACTCACCCTGAGTCCTGAGCAGAAGGGAGGCCTTATATGCTTAGAGGGAACCCCAGCCCCATTAGCCACCTTCCGTGCACCAGCTCCAGTCTGAACGCACCCCTCCAGTGGCTGTTGGGCCAGATTGCTCGTTCAGAGGCTCATTCAGCCTCTGCCCTGCTTTGCATTTGCATCTGCTCTGTTGTTGGTAATTCGTTTTAAGCGGGCTAAAGAGTTTTCTTTAGGACTAAAGAATATAGAAACATCTTCATGGGAAATAATCTGAACAGCGAAAGCAACAACAATAATTTTCGTGTTTGCCCGACACTTTTCAATTTTCAGGAAGCGCCCCAATCCCATCCCCAGATGATGCTCTGGCCGCTGGCCGTGGCTCGCCAGGCTGAGCTTCACACGGAAGCGCGTATGTCCACACTCCAGCTCGTTCTTTTTCGATTGCGAAGATGCTGATTTGGCTGGGGCAGCCGCCCACCTTTCAAGTCGTGATCGTTTCTCCTTGATTTGTTTTACACGAAAGACACACCTGTGCTTCTCCTTCTCGGAACTGTGAACTTGTTCGCGAGAAAACAGGAATTTCAGGCACAGCTAGGGGCCTGGGAAAGCCAGGGCCAGAACACGGGATAGTGGTGGTTTCTCTTTCCAAATTGCTGGAGGACACCCGTGTGGGAGGGTTGCCCACGGCATGGGGTACAAATCCAAGCGCCTAGCGCAAGTGGGTGGCACTAGACGAATTCACGCGTGGTACAGCGCATTTAGAGGGCGGAAGAGCACGGCTCAAGCTCACCGGGATCCCCTTTTCCTCACAGCGGTGCTGAAGGCTGAGCAAGCAGCGGTGTTCAAGTTCCCATTGGCGCCCCTCGGCTGCTCCGGTCTGGGCTCCGCGTTGCTGGCCGCGGGGCCTGGGCTGCCCGGTGCGGCGGGGACGCCGCACCTGCCACTGGAGTTGCAACTCCGTGGGAAGTTGGAGGCATCAGGCCCTGGGGAAACAGGCACGAAAGCCAAAAAAGGGCGCCGGAGCCGTACTGTGTTCACCGAGCTGCAGTTGATGGGCCTGGAGAAACGCTTCGAGAAGCAGAAGTATCTCTCCACGCCAGACAGGTAAGGGTGGGGCAAAGCCAGAGCCAGCAGGCCAGAGGGTGACCAGCCGCCCTGCTGAGGGTGCGCCCTGCTTATTGCAGAATAGACCTCGCCGAGTCCCTGGGTCTGAGCCAGTTGCAGGTGAAGACGTGGTATCAGAATCGGAGGATGAAATGGAAGAAAATAGTGAGTGTTCCCTGATCATGCCCTAGTCGTGTTCCCCCCCAAAAGATGCTCCCTGACCTCCTCCACGGAGACTTTATGCGTTCCAGTCGTCCTGACTTCTTGGTAACGGATGTCTGATTGCTTGCACCAGAACAATTAACATTCATTCCTTCCCCTCTGGACATCCTGGCAGCTTTGATCCCCATGGCCACACCTGTCCCCAGCAGCACCTAAATGGCTGCTGTTTTCCCTGGACCAAGGGGGGGGGTGTCCTCCTGGAAGCTCTGGGCTAGGTTCTTCCCTTCCTCGTGGGTTCTGGGCACCCGGCCTCCTCCATCTGCGACCCATCTCACCACTGCCCTGGCCATGCCCCCTGAGCAGGTGCTGCAGGGCGGCGGGCTGGAGTCCCCTACGAAGCCCAAGGGGCGGCCCAAGAAGAACTCCATCCCGACGAGCGAGCAACTCACCGAGCAGGAGCGCGCCAAGGAGGCAGAGAAGCCGGTAGAGGTGCCGGGCGAGCCCAGCGACCAAAGCCGGGAGGACTGAACGGAGATGGCTGAACCCGGCTACCTGGGCCGTTGCCAGTGGTCCCCTTAGGCCTGCGGGAAGCCAGGACCTGGCCCTTCCACATCCACGCAGCCGTCTGCAAACATGCAGTTACTACTTCGATTGCGGACAATTAGGGGCCAAACAAGGAAGGACACAGACTTTGAAGCCAAGCTCAGGCCCTAACCTAGGAAAGTCGAGTCCAGCGCAGCGGGAAACGACTCAGGGGTGCCTGGCTCTCCACGTGCATTCACGCCCCGCTCCTTGCCCACACCACACCCCACCTCCGGGCCACGATGCCGCCTGGCACACGCCCGCTTCCGCGCCCCCAGGAACTCAGCCCCGTGCACCGGCATGGAGGCCGGCTACCCATGTCGCTCGGCTCTGCCTGGGACTGGGTCACCGAAGTCGCTGGGACTCCTATCCCCCCCCCCCCACTCTTGAGAAGATGGTGACTTTTTTTTTTCCAATAAAATATTTTATGACACTATGGGGCCCCATGCGGTGGCTTCCGAACCTGTTAGGGGTGGAGGGCCTGGCAAGATACCAAGGGCAGTCGCCATTCTAGAACATCCTTTTCTCTGGCTCCGTGGAGGTGAGATGTGCCCTGATCAGATATGGCCCACCCGAGGCATGACTGAGGCGGAATTTTATGAGCCGATTTCACTCTGGGCTCCTGAGGCTAGCTTGGACTCCATCTTCCTCCGAATCTCCGGGACTCACGGCAGGCCACGGTAGTCTACAGCTGGCCATGTGAATCGGCCCAGAGCTCAGAGCCGCCCGGGTTGTTCGATCTCCGGGACTTGAAGGACCGGCGGTGTGGATCTTTGAAGGGTCCCGATCGGCCCTTTTTGAAGGCCGAAGCTCATGATAATGAAATTTTGCACAGAGACAAGCGCAAGCAGCACCCATCAGTGTAGAGGGGTGCTTGCCCAGAGTTTGCTTTTTCTCTGATTTTTTTTTTTTTTGAGGGGAAGGGAGGATCACCGGAGCAGGGAGGGTACCAAAGAGTGGTAGAGACAAGACTACTGACTAACCTAGCTCACAGCCCTCACAGGGTGGTCTTTTCTAGGGAACAACATGCCAGAGCCCCCTCCTCAGGAGGAAGATCGCTGTCGATTGCCTTTTTACCTTCTAGAATGATCTTAGAACTGCATTTCTGTCCCTGTGCTTCTTTGGTGCCAGTAGGATGATAGTGGAGAAATGATGAGTTTATCGCTTAATGCTCTGAGAAAGTGATACATCTTGATCATGAGGTGCTAATCAGGGACCAGGAGTCAAAGCCAGGTCTTTTCCAGGTTTCCCTCCCTCTCCACAAAAAAAGTGAGGGAAAGGAGACCGGAACATTTACCTTCACACAACGGAAGACTTCCTATTTTAGAAAGCAGTGATCACCCTACAGTTATGATCCCCATCTGTGAAGGTCAACATGACCTTGACCTTCACTAGGTGGTACTATCCTAGAACCTGAGTCTGAATTTCCCCTTCCCAGAATCCCAACCGTAGTGCAGGGGGTGGGAAAGAGAGAAACTGAGAGGAGGAGAAACAGAAATTGAAAGAGAAAGAGCGAGAGTGAGAGAGCGTGAGAGACAGACAGAGACAGAGACAGAGACACAGAGAGACTCAATAACACATTCAGCAGACTGCAAATACATCCCTGAGCCCCGGTCCTGCCTGAGCTCTGGAATGGTCTCTTGCTGGCTTGAGGTTCTCAATTCAGTCTTAGGCGCTCAGGTTCTCCTCCAAAGACCCCCGGGGATGACCTTACTGGTTGCCTGGAAGGAACATGATGGTGTCCCCTAATTCTTTCCTGCCCTTGGGGTCAGCTCAACCTAGCAATGCTTGGTAATGTTCTGTACCAGGCTCCCAGGACCAAGTGATTACAGAATTTCCCCTAATCGTTTCCATTTCAAAGGAGATGGAGGTTTCAATGTGGAGTTCTGAGGGCAGGAGGCCTGGAGGACCAAGTTTCCATTTTGTCTTGGTCACTTCTGCAGAGTTGTAGAAGATTGTCACCTTAGGCAATTTACTTGATTTGGGCTTGGAAGGTATTTCACTGGTCCCAATCATTCATTGTTCTGGTAGGACCAGAACTCCATGGGTGTGTGGAGTGTGTGTGTGTGTGTGTGTGTGTGTGTGTGTGTGTGTGTGTGTGTAGACTACTAATGGGGAATCAAATCACAAGGCCCCCCAGTTTTCAGTGAGTATACCACCACCCTCCCAGGCAGAGATGGGAACCTGATTCAAAGCGAGGTTACCAGTAGGTCAGTGGGGAAGCTGGGCCTCAGAAGAAGGGGGTTCGGATTCCAGGGCTGGGGGGAGCGGGTGGGGGGTGGGGATGGAGTTTTTGTCCCAGCCTGCACCGCTCCGCTCCTTGGAGATAATGAGGAGCTGGGGAACAGCAACCGCAGACCCAGTCCCTCCGGCCCGAGAAGAGTTTAGGATTGGCTTGCTTGGGAGAATCCTGAGACTCAATGGGAACTCCCGGCGAGCGGCTCCCGTGAACAGCGAAGTCACCGAGGCAGACGCCAAGTCGGGACCGCAAGCTAAGGGTCTGCACTCTATTCCAAGTAATCCGTGCCTTCGGGCGCCGAGGTCCCCTCCCAGTCCACCACCCTAGGCCTGGAGCTTGGGGAGGGATCTGCTTCCTCCTGGATCCTAGCCACACAAGTCCCTTCTCCTCCCCCACCTCCCCCAGGTCCTGGGAAACCAAACGCATTGATCGCGCGGGCGGCTGAGGCACGGGGAGAGCTTCTCAGACACCCCGGGCCCGCGGCTGGGGCAAGGGATGGCCGGGATGTAGTCTGGGACTTGAGGATGGAGGGGAGCCCCTGCGATCGCCCGAACCCTGCAGGAGGAAAGGGTCTCCGGGCCAGAGGACAGTGAGGATCAGCTGGGCGGCCACGCTCGACGGCTGCGCGAGGTTTTCGCTCTAGGGGTGAAGTTGGAGATGGCTCCGTCGGTAGGGAAGACTTAGGGAGCCGCTGAAGCGTTGCCTCGGTTTCCTGAGCAAATCGTCCTCTTGTCGGTAGAAAGGTAGCCAGGGTCCCGGGTAGCCGGGAGAGCCAAGCTGGGGCGGCGGGGGGGGGGGGGGGGGCGGGGGGGGGGCGGGCGGAGAAGGGGCTCAACTTGGTTCAGCCAGGAGTCCCAGGCTTGCTCTCAACTCAATGCAGACCCCCCTCCCATCACGTGCAAGCGGGGGACACCCTATCCTTTTTTTTTTTCTGGCACCTCACTTAATAAAATAAAATAAAAGTGACTGTGGCATGCTCTTTCCGGATTCTGGATTGCTACGAGAGTGTTTGGTGGAATTTTCAAGATGGAAGGAAAGAATGGGGTTCCTGAGTCTCCTAAACTACAGTGAACCCCGATTGTTAAGTCTTCCCTCCCACCCCAAGCAAGCGGAAGACGCTCTCCTACCCCGCCTATAGGAAGCCCAAGAAAGGTCAGTCTCCTGGAGCCAGCACCAACGTCCTTAGGCGCCACTTAAGAACTCCAGAGACCAAACCAGCCGCTGTCTGGCCTGATAGGTGGCCTGTGACCTGATGATTCTATTTCTATGTGGCAGGAGTCTCATAATCCTTCTTGTGTTTCCACACCCCAGGGCTGGGGGGAGCCCCTACCCTGGAAGAGATTTGTGGGAGAAGGAACTCCCAAGAGCCCCAGCTGGGAATGTAAATCGCTGCTCCAACTCAGTGTCACACTACCCCACCACTGCACCAGTTCCCAGGGAAACCAGCTGTGGCCGTAGGCCGTAGGCCTCACTCTCCCTCCTCCAGGTCAGATGATCTTAGAATTGAAGGAATTTGTCAGCCACAGGTCTCCCCTCCCCCAAGCCTCTCACCTGAGCAGGCAAAGGAGCTGGGACTCCTTAGGTTTGTAGATGGGACATAAAGGTGACAAACAGTGGCTACTAGGCCAGCAGGACTGAGGCTGTATGTGTCCAGGCTGCAGGTGTCCTTGCCAGGCTAGGCCAGAGGTTTGGGGAGGGCAAGACATTCCCTCTGGGGCTCAAGCTTAAGGTTTTTGTTGTTGTTTTGTTTTCTTTTTGCCAGTCCTGGGGCTTGAACTCAGGGCCTGAGCACCGTACCTGGCTTCCTTTTGCTCCAGGCTAGCACTCTACTTGAGTTACAGCGCCACTTCTGGCTTTTTCTTTTTATGTGGTGCCTCATGAGGAATCGAACCCAGGGCTTCATGCATGCTAGGCAAGCACTCTATTACTAAGCTACATTCCCAGCCCCTCAAGCTTAAGTTTTTAAAGTTCAATTTCTCTTCATTGTCATCCATGTCTAGATTTCTGTGACCACTGGGGCCCAGATGAGGGGGTCCTAGGCTCTGTGGACCCTATGTGCTCTCATTGGACTCTGTGGAGTTCTGCTGAGTAGTTTAAATGGACAGCAGTGACCTCAGGTATGGGGAAAGCAGAAAGCCTAAGCAGAGAGTCCAAGGGGCACAGCTTCCCTAGGCTGAGGAGCACTTAGAGGGACCATAGCCCTTTACCTGGGGTGGGGGCAGAAGCCAGGGGGCTGACGAAGCAAGATGGAAGGGTGCAGGTGTCAGGAGAGGAGTTATTTAGAGAGGCGACTGCAACCTGGACCAATTGATTTCCCTAATACTTGCTTTTGCAGTTTTGTTTTGCCATTTTTTTGTTTTTCCAGTTCCAGGAATCAAATCTAGACCTCCTGCATGTGGTACAAGTGCTCTACCATTGAGTGTATATATGCCCAGCCCATTCTTGAATTTTAGAGTAGAAACGCAGTAGTAATCTGTGATTAATGGGAGGGGGGGATGTTCTAAATCAGGTACTGGTGGCTCACACCTGTAGTGCTAGCTGCTCTGAAGGCTGAGATTTGAGAATCTCGGGTCAAAGGTTGCCTGGGTTAACAAATCTATGAGACTCTTATTTCTAATTATCCACCAAAAAACTGGAGGTAGTGTGTGGTTCAAGTGGTAGAGTGCCAGCCCCAGTACACACACATACACACACGCAGAGAGAGAGAGAGAGAGAGAGAGAGAGAGAGAGAGAGAGAGAGAGAGAGAGAGAGAGAGAGAGAGAGAGAGAGAGATGTTCTAATAATAATCCTAAAAGAGATCTTTGGGTAAGTACAAAATAAAATATCCAGGTGCTATAAAAGCAAGATGGCAGTTTCATGGGCCACATTTGAAATGTTGCCTGGTGCTGCAGGGAGTAATTGGATGCAGCATCACAGAACTTCTAATATTTATTGAGCAATTTACACCATGGGCCTTGCATTCATTTAACAAGCTTTTGATGTCTTAAGGCAGGGTGCTCCCAGCACTGGGGACCCAGCATGAAATACTTCCTTGATTCAGTGACAGCCCAGAAGTAGGGATGTTCCTAATTGCTGTTCTGCAGATGATAAAGTTCAGAGATGTTAGGTAACTTGCCCAGGAACACACAGCCACCATCATCTCTATGAATGTCTTACTATTCGAGCCCCAGCAGCCTCAAGCTCCAGATGCCTTAAGGTTCCCATTGCTTCTGCCTATCTGTAACAGATCTTACTGCATGTAAACCAAAGGAATTACTAGGTATGGTCTGTGTACCAGCCACTGTGCCAAGTGCTACACCCACAGCCATGGATTCAGGAACTTACACTGGGAGCAGGACAAACAGAGGTGAAGTAGCCACAGTTAAATCCACAAGAGGATTTTATGGAATGACAACTGTCATGAGGAAAATGATGCAGGTGATGGATGAGTGGGATTTAATCATAGTGGTCAGGGAAGGTATCTTGGGAGCTGACCCTTCACTTGAGAACTGAATGGCAAGAAGGAATGGCTATGCTGATCTTAGATACAAGCATAGCATGTGTAAAGGCCCTGAGGCAGTTATGAGCTTGGCCTAAAAGTGCAAAGGAAAGAATGAGTAGAAATGCAGAAGGGGAGGAATGGCAAGGTGATGCATCCAGGAGCTGCCTGGAAGGCCACCTCAAGGAGGCAGTGTCCTGGCTCTGGCCCAACCCCCAGAGAAAAAAGGGAGTCTGGGGGAGGGTAGACACCATGGGACTGCTCAGCCTCTGAATTCAACAGGGTAGGGACCAAGCTGCAGCAGCTCCACCTCCACCATGCAATCCCCCCCTTTCTTTTTCATAAGGATGCAATTTTCTGCGTGCTTTAAGGACATTAGAAGGGCGTTTGACTGACATGCCATGCGAAACACATTAACTGGGCTTGTGGTGGGGTGCTGCATGCAGGAAGGGGCAGGTGGAGGCGGGAGCAAGCCTTGGGGACCCACTCCAAACTGGTTTAAAGTGGGGGAGGTGTGCAGGGAGGGGAGAGAGACACGGACAAGTAAGAGAGAAGCAAGGCCAGGTACAGAGAATGTCTACCTTGATGGAAAGAGAAAGGGGAATGCAAGAAGAGAGAGAGCGTGGCCTAAGAGGGGTATAGAGATGAAGCAAGAGAGACAGAAGAGCAAGAAAAGAGTAGAAAGGAGAGGAAGGTGGGGGAAAGGGGCAAGAAGGAAGAGTTCAGAAACAAAGGCTGAATGGAAGAGAACTCAGCCCAGCTGTCATACGGACAGAGATGGGCGAGTTCCATGCTTGGTAGACAGCAGGAAAGAGGGGGATGATGGAAAACTTCCTAGTAGTGATTGCTCCCTGGACAGCACCCAGTTAGGGCCCTAGCATTCATGTGCATGCATTTCCTCTCCACCCACCTCCAGGCAGACCTCAGGAAGCCCCCACCTTGCCTCTCTCTCTCTCTCTCTCTAAATCTCTGGTGCTCTCTGCTCTCAGATGCCCCGTGTATCTATTTGGGGTCCTTAACCACAGAATATAAAACCTCTTAGGGGGCTGGGGATATAGCCTAGTGGCAAGAGTGCCTGCCTCGGATACACGAAGCCCTAGGTTCGATTCCCCAGCACCACATATACAGAAAACGGCCAGAAGCGGCGCTGTGGCTCAAGTGGCAGAGTGCTCGCCTTGAGCGGGAAGAGAGGGACAGTGCTCAGGCCCTGAGTCCAAGGCCCAGGACTGGCCAAAAACAAACAAACAAAAAAACCTCTTAGGCACATGTGACTCACACCTGTTGTCCTAGCTACTCAGGAGGCTGAGATCTGAGGATCATGGTTCAAAGCCAGCATGGTCATGTAAGTCTGTGAGACTCTTCTCTCCAGATAACTTACAAAAAAGCTGGAAGTGGAGCTGTGGCTGAAGTGGTAGAGCACTAACCTTGAGCTGTGTGCATGTGGCTTACACCTGTGGTTCTAGCTATCCAGGACACTGAGATCTAAGGATTGCAGATTGAAGTCAGCCTAGGAAGACTGCAAGACTCTTGTCTTCAATTAATTACCAATAAGCTGAAGGTAGTGGTATGATTCAAGTGGTAGAGCACTAGTCTTTAGCCAAAAAATAAAAAAAAAGTCAAGAGCCTTGAGTTCAAGCCCAAATACCAGCACACATGAAAAAAGGGTTTAGAAGGAGTGGTGTGCAAAATGAAGCAGTTCATCACCAAGCAGATGAACTGAAGTGAAAGAAAGGAAGAGCCTGGGACAGTAAGCACCAAGTCCCTGGGTTTTAGCTTCCGTCTTTTGGTGGGGAAGTGCTCTCTCTTGCTATGTCCTGGCAGTGGGGCACCAGGCAGGAGCTGTGGAGGAGGAAGATCCACAGTAGGATGGACACGATGAGCCCACATGAGCACAGGTGGGCAGAGGGCAGAATTCAGGGTCCATGGGGGAAGAGTGGGCTCAGGTGTGCTGGTCTGGGAGGCAGGGTGTGAGGAGGGTGAACCTGGGCTGCGTGTGGTAGGAAGGCCACAGAGGAGCAGAGAGCTTGGGGCTCACCTGGCACATGGGTGTTGAGAGAGCACCCAGGAGCAGATGGCCAGGTGAGGGTCATATGGGGTAAGTTGTCAGGGTGTTCTGCTTTCTAGGGGTCTCTGCTGTGCTCAGAGGTCTAAAAGCCCCAGCACTTCTCCTGGGAGGGGAATGCTACAGAGAAGGGCAAGCTTTCCCCCAGCCCAACTGCCAGGGCTCAATATCACAGAGGCAAGCCATTTAGAAGGGGCCCAGGAGGGGGGGAATCTCAGGTCCACGTGGGCACTCTTCTTGAAGAGACTGAGGCCCAGGATGAGCAGGTGATGGTTAAGTATCTTTTGTTTCCTTCTTTCCCTTCCTTCCTTCCTTCCTTCCTTCCTTCCTTCCTTCCTTCCTTCCTTCCTTCCTTCCTGATTAAGGCTGGCTCTTGAGCCACAACTTCACTTCCAGCTTTTATTTTTATTTTTTTTGATACTCACACTGGCTTTGAACCATGATCCTTAGATCTCAGCCTCCTGGATAGCTAGGATTACAGGTGTCTCACTCTTTCAGTGTCTTATCTATACACATGTCTGATGTTCCTGAGATACTAGCAGGCAAAGTGGGGACAACTACTCTGGCACCTTCCACCTGAGTGCAAGTCTGGATGTGGTGTCTCCTTCCCAAAAAGGGCACACAAGGGTATGCAGTAGCTCTCCTGCAAATGGCCATTGCCCAGCCTGCTTGGGTACCCTGCAAGACAGGCTCCTGTTCTTAGCTACGTCTACCACTAAGTCCTGTTTGTGATTTAAAAAAAAATTCAAGTCTCTTGGGTGACTCATGCATTGACGCTGATTTTAATCTATTTTACACTCTGTATAAATGGAACTGTTTTTTTTAATTAAAGATATATTATTAGCTGGGCACATCTGTAATTCTAGCTACTCAAGAGGCTGAGATCTGAGATCACAAGTTTGAAGCCTGATGGCAGAAAAGTCCATGAAATTCTTATCTCCAATTAACCAACAAAAATCTGGAAGTGGAGTGGAACTCAAGTGATAGAGCTCCAGCGTTGAGCAAAAAATCTCAGCCCTGAGTTTGGCTCATGCTTGTAAACCTTTCTACATAGGAAGCTGAGATCTGAGGATCATGGTTTGAAGCCAGCCCATGCAGGAAAGTCCCATGAGACTATTGTTTCCAATTAATCACCAAAAAGCCAGAAGTGGAGCTGTGGCTCAAATGGTGGACCATTGGCCCTGAGCAAAACAGTTAAGGACAGCAGCCAAGACCTCAGTTCAAGCCCCAGGACACACACACACACACACACACACACACACACACACACACACACACGACCCCCCTGCTGTGAGCAGGACAGTCTGGTCTCCACTGAGACTGGGATACATCTGGAGTCTCAGAGTGGTTTGCAGTAAGGACACCTCAGTGCAGCCCCGAGAACGGCCAGGGCCCTGGATACTTCTCTTCTGGGGCTCCACATACTTCATGGCCTGCATAGGTGGGGTGCAGGCTTCCTACCATGCAAAAACAAGGGAAGTCAGCCCAGGGAATCTGGGACTTGTGTAGGTGACAGCCACTTCCAAGCCCCCCAAAGAAGGGACTGGTCAGAAGGAAATATTGTCAGGACCAGGTTTAGACACTGGGTGGCACCACGGGATCCCAAGCAGCCCCAGGTCATGTTCTCCTGAGGGCCGACTTAAAAGTGCAACATTTTGAACTCTTGTGTTTGTGTGTGTGTGCGTGTGTGTGTGGTGTGTGTGTGTGTGTGTGTTTTACTAGTACTGGGATTTGAACTCAGGGCCTCTCAAGCTTGCTTGGCTTTTTCACATAAGGCTAGTGCTCTACCACTCAAGCCACACCCCCACTTCCCATGCTGTATTTTGAAAGCTGCAAAGTGTCAGGTGTGTGTGGTAGGGAGACACAGGTAAGCAAGAGACCCCACTCCGAGCTTCTGCAAGCAGATCCCCATAGGTTCTCCTTCCCTTCCGCTGCTCCTCCAGCACCTGCCCCAAGAACTTTGCAGATGCAAAAGTTCCCTTCCCTTCCCTTTGTCTAAAACCCAATAACCAACTCCCTCTGGCCTCTCTTATTCAGAGGCTATCTTCTTAGGGAACTCACTTCCCCAAATTCTCACATTGTAGCCCTCAGCCCAGACCCTCTCCCTCCTAAACAAAATGAAGGCTTGGACCATTTCCTTTTCTGTAGGTGCAGTTTTAGCTGGCTGGGACCTTGATTTGTGTTAGTGACTCTGCTCATGTTTGTTGTCACATGGAGAGCCCCTTCAGCGAGGTGTTTCTTGGAGGCTTCTGTCTATTTTCCCATTGGGGCACCTAAGTTTCCATGACTGAATTTCAGGGGCCATTATGTATCTGCGGCAAGTCCTCTATAGGGCTAGGGTTGCCATGATACCATAGTTCTACATACTAGCTCACCATGCTTCTTCTGTGTCTGCCCAGAGCTGGGGTGACCGGCTCAGTCCTTGGGGGTACCCTGGGTCCCAAGAAGCCTTGTGGCACAAGTGCAACCAGCTAATGGCTGCTCAATCTGGGATCTGCCTCCATGCTTAGATCAAACCAGGCTGCGCTACTCAGAAATGAGGGGTGTGTGACCCTCTCCTAAGGGTGACTTTGGCTCCAAGTCACTCTGGGGAGGGTATGGCTTGAAAGGGGCCCATTTTCATCCATTCCCAGGGCCAGCCAGGCCTTTCACACCTCACTAGATATCTGCCTTGCCTGTGGTCTGATGAACTCCTATCTCTCTTTCAAACCCTATTGCATTGGTAGGTGTAAACCAGTATACCCACTCTGGACAGCCGTTTGGAGCTTCTTCAAAAACTAAACATGGGGGGCTGGGGATATAGCCTAGTGGCAAGAGTGCCTGCCTCAGATACACGAGGGCCCTAGGTTCGATTCCCCAGCACCACATATACAGAAAACGGCCAGAAGCGGCACTGTGGCTCAAGTGGCAGAGTGCTAGCCTTGAGCGGGAAGAAGCCAGGGACAGTGCTCAGGCCCTGAGTCCAAGGCCCACGACTGGCCAAAAAAAAAAAAAAAAAAAACTAAACATGGGGCTTGAAATATGGCCTAGTGGCAAGAGTGCTTGCCTTGTATACATGAAATCCTGGGTTCGATTCCCCAGCACCACATATAGAAATGGCCAGAAGTGGCACTGTGGCTCAAGTGGTAGAGTGCTACCCTTGAACAAAGAGAAGCCAGGGACAGTGCTCAGGCCCTGAGTCCAAGGTCCAAGGCAAAAAAAAAAAAACCCAAAAACAAAAAAAAAAAACCCCAAAACAAAACATAGATCATCCCTACAACCCAGCAATACCACTCCTGGGCATCTACCCAGAATATCACAAGCCAGGATATGATAAAGACACTTGCACATCCATGTTCATTGCCACACGATTCCCAATAGCCAAGATATGAAAACAGCACAGATGCCCCGCAATAGATGAGTGGATCCATAAGAATGTGGTGCACAATGGAATTGTACATAGCCATTAGAAAAAAATATTATGCCATTTGCAGGGAGACGTACGGATTAGAACAAATCATGTAAAGTGAGGTAAGCCAATCTCAGAGAGACAAACAGCACCCGTTTTCTCTCATATGCAGAAGGAAGCTAGATCTAAAATATACCAAGACATGATAAATTATACAGGACTCTAGGCATTCACACACAGGAAGACCAAAGGAGGATACTTTTAGGGGAGGAACACAAAGCTGCAATGCCTATGTGCCTCTAATCATATAAAATAACATTTATCAAAACACTCCAGGAAATGGAAATAAACAAACAAGATTTAGTCTAGAAGTTGCTTCCTCCATGAAGTCCTCCAGGCCCTCCTGAGGCCTCCTCTGAGTTCCAGGCTTCATTGTCTGTTGTCTGGGAGACAGGTGGGAGGGGGGCGGTGTCAGCTTTCCTGGGCTGCTCGCAGCAGGTCGCACACAGTGGGTACTGCATGAATGTCCCTGGAGTGCTGTGACTGTCCTCTCCCCCTCCTTTCCCCACATCCCACATCAGGCAGGCTCCGTAGCCAGGCCTTTCACCATTGCTGCCCCTTCAGTAAAGCAAGCCGGCACCCCTTGCAGGCCAGGGACTCACCTCTTTCCTCTGTAAACACCTTTAATGTTGTTGTTGGTAGATGTTTTCATTTATTTTTAAACCTGTTGTTTTCATATATCTGACTTCTAGTATCGCTCTCTTTTTTCTTTTTTGAGTGGTATGGGGCTTTTCACTTAGTCTCTTGCTTGCTCGGCAGATGCCTTTCAGTCCTTTTCACTGTAGTTACATTTTGGGTAGGGTCTCAAGCTTTTGCCAGACTGGCTTGAGACCTCCTTCCTCCTACTTCTGCCTCTCACATAGATGGGACTACAGTTGGGACACTATGCCTGGCTTGTTCTTTGAAAAAGGAACTTGTCCTCTTTCTTCCTCCTAAGTAGCTAAAATTACAGTTGTGAACCATTATATTGACTCTATTTTATTTTTTGAGACAATGTCTTCTTCTTCTTCTTCTTCTTCTTCTTCTTCTTCTTCTTCTTCTTCTTCTCTTCTTCTTCTTCTTCTTCTTCTTCTTCTTCTTCTTCTCTTCCTCCTCCTCCTCCTCCTCCTCCTCCTCCTCCTCCTCCTCCTCCTCCTCCTCCTCCTCCTCCTCCTCCTCCTCCTCCTCCTCCTCTCCTCCTCCTCCTCCTCCTCCTCTCCTCCTCCTCCTCCTCCTCCTCCTCCTCCTCCTCCTCCTCCTCCTCCTCCTCCTCCTCCTCCTCTTCCCTCTCTTTCTCCTCTCCCCTCTTTCCTCTCTGCAGAGATTGAATCCAGGGCTTACACATGCTATCATTTGACCCATATCTCCAGCCCTCACGTTTTTTGTTTGTGTTTTTATTAGCATATTAGCATGTTTACAGAAGTGTTACTATAATGTTTTCATATATGCATACAATGTATCCAGATGAAAGCCATCTCCACCATCACTTTTTTTTTTTTTTTGGCCAGTCCTGGGCCTTGGACTCAGGGCCTGAGCACTGTCCCTGGCTTCTTCCCGCTCAAGGCTAGCACTCTGCCACTTGAGCCACAGCGCCGCTTCTGGCCGTTTTCTGTATATGTGGTGCTGGGGAATCGAACCTAGGGCCTCGTGTATCTGAGGCAGGCACTCTTGCCACTAGGCTATATCCCCAGCCCCCCCACCATCACTTCTTGAAACAATTCAAACTTAGTTGTTCTGCTTTTATGTGTATATAATATATATGTAATTATATACATATATTATGTACATATATGTACATTATAGATACATATATATTTATATGTGTATAAAATACTATGACCAAATTTACTCCCATTGCCACAGCTCACTTTTGGCTTTTTGGGGATTCACTGGAGATTAGTTTTCTGCCTGGGGTGGCTTTGAATCACAATCCTCACATCTCAGCCTCCTGAGTAGCTAGGATTACAGACGAGAGCTGTCAGTACCCAGCTGTCATTCATTTTTTTTAAGGACTGAATTTCACATGTGAGACAGAACATGTGATATTTGTTGTTCTCAGTCTGGCTCATTAACATGAATTTGCATATTAATCCATTTGATTACAAATGTCATGACTTCATTTTTTCTTTATAGGTGAATAATATGCCATTGTGTAGATATACCACATTTTCTTGATGTATTCATCAGGATCTAGCAAGATCATATGGTAGTTCTGGCTGTATTTTTATTTCCAGAACAGTTACATTAATTTCTCTTCCCACCAACAATGCATGAAGGTCCCTTTTAGCCCTACATCATCACCAGCATTTGTTGTTTTCTTGATGACTGAAATTCTGACTGAATTTCTGAAATGAAATCATAGTATCATTTTGATTTTCATTTTATTATGGCTTAGGATACATTTCTTCATGTTTTTTTTTTTTGCAATTTGTACTTTCTTGGAAAATGGTCTATTCAACTCATTCATTTATTAATTCAAGTATTTATTCTTTTGGTATTTACTTGGTATTATTCTTCTGATATTTAATTTTTGGCGCTCTCTTCTTTTGTGTATTCTGGTACTGAGGTTTAGACTTGGACCTCACATTCTTTCTTTTTTTGTGTGCCTGTTCTGGGGCTTGAACTCTGGGCCTAGGCATGGTCCTGAGCTTTTGTGCTCAAGGCTATGGCTCCACTACTTAAAGCCACAGCTCCATTTCTGGCTTTTTTTTTTTTTTTGGTAGTTTAGTGGAGATAATAATCTCTTGTACTTTCCTGCCCAGGCTGGCTTCAAACTGTGAGCCTCAGATCTCAGCCTCCTGAGTAAGCTAGGATTACAGGTGTGAGCTACGGGCACCTTGCCAAAACCTCCCATTCTTACTTAACTTTCTTTGCTCAAGGCTGGTACTCTACCACTTAAGGTATATCTCCACATCTGGCATTTTTCTGGTGAGTAGGAGGTAATGTTCTCATAGACTTTTCTGCCTGGGCTGATTTCAAACTGAGAGGCATAAGGACTGCCTTTCAGTAGCTAGGATTACCAGGCATGATCATGCCTGGCTGGCTTGTGTACTCTTAGGAAATGTGTGTTATTGTCACTTCATAAATATTTGGCTAATAAAATGAGGTTTTTTTTATTTAGATAGTTCAAAATCATGCTGTTACCATGTCTTGTTCTGCATCTTGCTTTTTTCCCACTCTGTACTGTGGTTTTTGAGAGTCAGTCTGTGTGGCTGGGAACTGCCCAGCCCATTGGTCCTAACAACTGTCCAGGTGTGCCTGTTTCAGCCCTGGCCTCCTCATGGTGGAAGCTGGGCTGGGCTGCCCCAACCCTCTCTTCCAGACATCAACACAGACCACCTGCTCTTGGGGTGGGCCAGGATGGAGCTGGGGCAGAAATGCTGGCTGGGTTATGGGGACACATACTTTCTGTACCTCTGCAACCCTCTTGGCCTGGCCCCTCCTTTGGCTTAGGCTAGGTCAGGCCATGCTAAGCTGCTCTTCTCTGCCAAACCTACAGGAAATGTCACCAGGCAGGGGCTTAGGTCTGGCCTCCAAGATCCTGAGTTCAAAGGAGTTGCTTTCTACTGGGTCTGGCAGCAGAGTATAGAAGATGCAGGGCTGGGCAGTTGCCTGCCCATTCTGGAGGTCCTTTCTGGAAAGTTTGCATAGGTCCTTCTAGTCATATCTGCTTTGGAGATGCCTCTGCAGTAAGGAATGGACCTCTTTCTTCTTCCCTCCTTTTCTCTTCTCCCCCCCCCCTCCTCTTCTTCCTCCTCCTCCTCCTTCCTGGGGCTTGAACTCAGGGCCTAGGCCCTGTCCCTGAGCATTTTTGACCAAGGACATCACTTTACCACTTGACCCATAAATCCACTTTTGACTTTTTTTTTTTTTTTTTGCCAGTCCAGGGCTTGGACTCAGGGCCTGAGCACTGTCCCTGGCTTCTTTTTGCTCAAGGCTAGCACTCCGCCACTTGAGCCACAGCGCCACTTCTGGCCGTTTTCTATATATGTGGTACTGGGGAATTGAACCAGGGCTTCATGTATATGAGGCAAGCACTCTTACCACTAGGCCATATTCCCAGCCCCCCCACGTTTGGCTTTTTTTGTGGCTACTTGGAGATAAGAGTTTTTTGGACTTTCCTGTTCCAGGTGGCTTTGAATGGCACTTGTCAGATCTCAGTCTCCTGAGTAGCCTAGGATTATAGGTGTGACCACTGGCACCTGGCTTTATCTTCCTATTCTTGTTTTGTCTGTCCCTCCACTGGGGGCTTGCAGGAAGCTTCCTAGGCCTGGGGAGCCCCTCATTCTGCAGATCACAGGGCCAGGCTCCCTTTGGTCTGGTCCTCCTGCCCAACCCTGTTTAGGGACACCCCTGCCCCCCTTGTCTGTCCCTGCGATGCATGAAAGGACCTGGACACAGCACTTCCTTGATGTCAAATCTATGTGGGGCTCAGCCTGACCATAGCACATGCCCCCTCTCCCCCTCCCCCCCATGCCCACTGGGCCTGAAAAAGGCCTTACAAATTGGTCAGGCTGGGTCTGCCTCTATTATGCCAGAAACTAGATGTGACTTCATTCTTCAGCTACCCTTTGCCCCCATTTCACAGGTGGGAACTGGAGAGCCAGGTTGGACAAAGGGACACTGTGTGGGATGGACGACTTGGGGATCCAGCCTTTGATCCTGGACACCTTGTGATTAGTGTAGTTGGTTTTTTTTGTTTTGTTTTGTTTTGTTTTTACCATTCCTGGGGCATGGACTCAGGGCCTGAGCACTATCCCTGGCTTCTTTTTGCTCAAGGCTAGAACTCTACCATTTGAGCCACAGCACCACTTCTGTCTTTTTTCTATATATGTGGTGCTGAGGAATTGAATCCAGAGCTTCATGTATGGAGGCAAGCACTCTACCACTAGGCCATATTCCCAGCCCTGATTAGTGAAGTTTGGAAGGACTTTCTGTCTGCTGGGATGGAGCCTTGCTATAGGCTGAACTATACCCCTCTGCCTCCCACATCCTTGCCCTAATCTGCTCAGGCTCAGGATGTGGCCTTATTTGGAGAAAGAGCCTTTCACTGGCCAATAGGGTAAAATAAGTCCAGTTGGACCAATCCAAAAGGGCTAGGGTCTTTATAAAAGGACAGTGGGCACAGGTAGGCACAGAGGATAGTTACAGAGGATACAGGGAGAAAGCAGCCTTCTACAAGCCAAGAAGAGAAGCCTTGGGAGAAACCAACCCTGTCTACACTTTACTTTTGATTCTACCTGCCAGAGCTTCAAAGGAATAAATACTGAGTTGTCCAGTCTGGGGTCCTGCTCTGGTGGCTTGAGCTATGATACAGTTTCCGACATTTATATATTACCTTTCAGTGTATATGAGATTGAAGCCAAGAACTCCTGAAAGAGCCCAGCACCAATGGCTCACATCTTGAATCCTAGCTACTCAGAAAGCTGAGATCTGAGGATCAGAGTTTGAAATTAGTCCTGACAGAAAAGTCTATGAGGACACTTATCTCCAATTAACTACCTGGAAGTGGAGCTGGGGCTCAAATGGCAGAACACTAGCCTTGAGTGGAAAAGCTAAGGAAGATTGTCCAGGCCCTGAATTCAAGCCCAGTATCAGTACCAGCACACACACACACACACACACACACACACCACACACACACACACACACAAAACGCTTTTGAACGACTCTCTTAATACTGATGAAACAAATAAAAATAATACTGGAACCCAAAGTTAATCTGGGTCTACAAATGGGCCTTCTAAAGCCTAGAGCTCTACAGATGGGGCTCCACATTTCCCAATACTTGATCTGGCAATGAGGGGTTCATATGAAGTCCAAAGACTTCATGTCTTTCTTTCTTCCCTTTCATTTATAAGGAAATGGGGGCGTCGCTTGTCTGACATGTGGGAGGTAAGGCTGGTGCTCCCAGGATCTCATCTCAAACTCAGGACAAATCTGTTTGGGTCACAGCGAGGCCTCCAGCTCCTCCCTCACCCTGAGGCCAGAGAAACTGATGCACAGACACCTATGTATCCCGTTTCACATCAGATCACCTGCAGGCTCTTCTAGCTTGGCAGAGGGGTGGCTGCTGTTCAGAAACCCTTCTGGTATTGCAGATAGTCCTTTCCCCCATCTTGGAAGACTTTGAGCCTTGAAGCTTCATCATCTGTGACAATGAATATTTCCACAAACTGGGAAATATCCCCTCTGACCCATACCTGGTATCCCCATTTATCAAATACACTGGAACTAAACTTCTACCAGGTTGAGGTCAAACTCGAGTCTTTGCTGTCACACCTCTTGGCATCTGCCCATAAGGACAAGGCCTCTACTTTCTTGGAGGAACGCCATGTGGTGCAGACACCCACCACCAGCCAGCTTCAGGAACAGGCCTGTCCATGATCTGGAGTATCTCACAAGACAAATTGCCCTTTAAAGCTGCTAAGTCTTGGCATGATTTGTTACCCACCAATGAGAAAACAATTATGGATTAACCCTGCTAAATTTAGGGATGGTTTGTTACACGGCAATAGCTAACTGATACGTAACCCTTCAGGACCCCAGGCCACCCTTCCTTCATCTCTCTTGAACTAGGGGTATGTGGGAGGGAGCCCTGATTTTCTATTAAAGCAGGAAAATCAAGCTTATCCTTCTGTTTTGTGCCTACATACTGAGCCTGGTCTGCTTCTGCTCCTGTCTGAAAAGGAAGAGATGCCTTTTTTTTTTTTTTTTTTTTTTTGGTGCTGATACCTGGGATTTGGTTGTTGTGTTTTTTGTTTTTTTTTTTTAAACTGTATTTTTTTTGTGTGTGTGTCTTTTCTTTTTTGGTACTGGGGATCAAACCCAGGTCTTTTGCACTTGCTTAGGCAAGTGCTTTGTCACTGTGCTACTTCCCAGCCCTGATACTGGAATTTTGAACTCAGCCTGGACACTGTCTGTTAGCTTTTTATTTGCTCAAGGTTAGAATTTTGAGACACACAGCTCTGCTTCTGCATTTTAGGGTAAAGATGAGAGTCTCATGGATTTTTCTGTCCAGGCTGGCTTTGAAACCATGATCTTCAGATCTCATCCCTCTGAGGTAAGTAGGATGGCAAGTGTAAAACTACTGGCACCTGGCTTGTGTCTATATTTAAAAGGATACCATACATATGGATTAGGGCCCATCTTACTTCAGGATGGACTCTTCTTGACTAATTACATATGCAGTGAATGACCTAATTACTCCAATAAGGGCCCATTCAGAAATTCTGGGCTGGGGACTTCAGTATGTGACTGAATGGTGTCAAAGGGACATAAATCGGCCCCATTACACTCTTTGTTGGGAGACAGTGAGCGCAGTGATTAAAGATGGAGACTTCCTGGCCTAGGCCTCAGTCCCTGAGCACTGAGTCCAATCTATAAATGGTATTCAGAGTTCCTAGAGTGAGTAGGACATACAGTAAGTGCTCAGTAAAGGTCTTTGAGCTTACATCACCAAGCCATTCCTACTTCCTCCAGCCTCCCATCCTCTCCACAGATCCTGCTCAGCCACCCCAGGGTTTCAGCACTGGCTGCCTGTCTCCCTGCAGCATGCTGTGGTGGCTCCCAGGACACTGTCGCCTCCCAGCTTGATTTGGGCTTTCACTATGGGAGTGGCGGTTGCTTCACAAATTCTGTATCCTGGACTTACGTTCTGGCAGTGCTGGGGTCTTGGGCGCTGGGTGGCCATGTTGTGAGGAAGCCAAGAGGCCCACGCAGCAAGGACAAATCCAGGCCACTCTCATGACCACACTTGATGGCCAGCTGTGTGGGCTGAGGGCATGCTGGCTCTTCTCTCTACCCCAGGAGCCCAGCCAAGCCCAAGGCAGTTGCGGTTTTTTAAGCCATTAGGTTGTGGCATGATTCATGACCATAGGACAGGGGGCAACATCCCTCCCCAGCTGTTTCCAGCTGTCCCCTCTTCTCAGACTCCATGTCCTGAAGTTTGGTTTTATTCACCAATTGTGCTCTCAATGAGGTTGCTGAGAAGGACTGACTTTGTGTGGCCTCAAATAGGACCTCCAGTGTGACTGTATTTTGAGATAGGGTGTTTAAAGAAGTGATCACGTTAAAATGAGGTCAACAGGATGGGCCTAATTTAATGTGACCAGTGTTCTTATAAGAATGGACACAGTGCAAAGACTGTCTACAAGCCAAACAGAGCGGCTTCAGGAGAAGCCAGCCCTGCCAATGCCTTCGTTTTGGTACAGCAGAGAATTGACTCGCATACTTACCCATTAGTATGCTTGATGTCTGCCTCATGTCACATACAGCTGGTTTCTCCTCTGTTCCTCCTCCTTCTCCTCCTTCTCCTCCTCCTCCTCCCCTTCCCCTTTTCCTTCCTCTTTCTCCTCCTCCTCCTTCTTCTCCTGGGTATGTATATGTGCATGTATGTGTACTGGAGCTTGACCCCAGGGCCTAGGCACTGTCCCCTTAGGTGGTTTTTTTCCTAGTTAGATAAAAGTCTCACAGACATTTCTATCCAAGATGGCTTCAAACTGAAATCTTTAGAGCTCAGCTTCCTGAGTGGCTAGGATTACAGGTATGAGCCACTAGCACTCAATTACTGGCCCAGTTTTAATATCAAATCTATATATTCTCCCTACCTCAGGACCTTTGCACAGGCCTCCCTTGCTACCTAGATGGTTCTCCACGCTTCCCTTGCTTGGTTAATTCTTTGTATCCTTCAAATCCTATTCAAAGGTAATTTTCTCTGAGGTTTTAGTGTGGACCACATCAGCTCTCATCATACATAGACAGCTGCCTGTTACCACTGCCACAAACCCATTCTGATGACTTCTTTCATACAAGGAAGAACAGCCACCATTCTATCTTGCCTGTAGTTGTGTCCTGAGTCCCTCTGTGTAGTAGGTATTCAGGACATTCCTACAGGAGGTTAGAGAAGGAATGAAGTCAGGCATGAGGACTGAGTGGAAAGGCTTGGCTAGGCTGGATTCCAGTGGCTCACACCTATGAGCCTAGCTACTCAAGAGACTAAGGTCTGACGATCGCAGTTTGAAGCCAGCCTGGGCAGGAAAACCAATCAGACTCTTATCTCCAATTAACCACCAAAAAGCCAGAATGGAACTGTGGCTAGTCTTTAGTGGAAAAGCTAAGGGTCAATGCCCAGGCCTTGACCTGAGTTCAAGTCCCACAACTCTCTCTCTCTCTCTCTCTCTCTCTCTCTCTCTCTCTCACACACACACACACACACACACACACACACACACACACACACACACACATGACCTGGCCAGAAGGAGAGGGAGAGGATGGTTGGGTCTCCCTGCTTACTCCTGGACTTTGTCCTACTGTTCCTTGTTCCTTCTAGAACCCATTTCTCTCTCCAACCTTCCAGAACTTTCTATATAGTAAGCCCAGCACTTTCCCTTGCAGATTTGCAGCCTGAGTACCCTTCCCCCACACCAATGGCCTCGGTAATTGTTCTCACAACCACGCCAGTATCGAACAAACAGATGTTTATAGTTAATCCCTAATTTTGCCATCAAAAAATATACAATCCTGGGTAGAAACCGAAGAGGAAAGAATTTTTTAATTTACAATGTCTCCCCACTGCCCCACTCCTGAAATTTGAAATTGCTGAACAGCCTCCAAATTCAATATTGCAAGTCAAACAAATGTATGGTGTTCTCCAAAAGGAAGTATTGAATATCTGACCAGGATAGAGCTGGACAGAAAAAATCAGCAAGCAGGGAAGAGCCGCCTGCTCAGTCGGGCTGGGTGTAAGCTGCTTCCAAGAATGCCGATTTTCCAGCGTTTGTTCTTTTCTTTCTTCATATTAGTGAAAGAAATGTTTCCATGGGTTGGCTATCTTGGAAGATCTGGCTACAGTCTCAGGAGCAGATCCTGACTGTGTGGTGGGTCATATTTCCCTCTGCCATTGGGGATCATTCCTGGGTTCCTGCCCAGGAAAGGGAGCAATCTCATGGGGGGAAGGATCTCTAGGACATCTATGACAAGTGATCTGGAGCCCAAGTTCAGTGGGGGGGGGGGGGTCCAGGAAGGCTTCACGGAGAAGGTAACACTGGTTCTAGATCTTGAAGGTAAAATAGGAAGGCACCAGCAGAAGATCCTGAGGCTTGGTGTGCCCAAGGCAGGCCACAATGAGTCCAGGAGGGTAGCCCAGGGCTTATGTTTTCATGAGCCATAGGACACAGCCAGGTGCAGATATAGTGGGCACAGATGACAAGCCACAATGGGGAGGGAGCTGAAAAGTGGGGATCAGGAGGCATCCTAGAGGAGCCTGCCCCCCTCCTCCATGGTGATTGGCCTAGCCCTTTCTGCTCCCTGTCTCTCTGCCCCTTCGCCAGTCTCTTCCATGGCCTGGGCTGATTTTGCACCAGTAACCATATGTGGACTGGCATGATATGGATATGTCTGCACCATCCTGACTTCCTAGCTCCACCTCTTGGCCAGGTGTCTGCCCAGGCTGTCACTGAGCTGTCTGGGTCCTTAGCCATTACCTCTGACCTCCAATTGCAGGAAGCAGAGGTCAGAGGTCTAACTCCAGGGGCTGCATATGTCAAATCCCCATATGCCAAATAAAGAGACAAGTGGCAGGGAGCAAAAAGAAGGAGATTGAGATTGATTGGTGTGTCAAGGGAAGCCCTGGGAAGAGGTGAAGGGAGCACTTCAGCCCACCTTCCAGTCACATGTGAGCTTTAGGGTTAAATCGATGAAGAACTGGGACAGGAGAAAGAAGTGTGCCACTGGGTGTAGCCAGACATAGCTGGATGCTGGTGGCTTACACCTGTAATCCTGGCTACTCAAGAGGCTGAGATCTGAGGATCACGGTTCTAAGCCAGTCTGGGCAGGAAAGTCCACGAGTCTCTTATCTCTAATAAATTACTCATAAAAAGTAGGGAATGGAGGTATGACTCCATGGTAGGGTACTAGTCTTGAACAAAAAGAAGCTCAGGAACTAGGTGCCAGTGGCTCAGACCTGTAATTCTGACTAGTCAGGAAGTTGAGAACAGAGGACTGCGGTTCAAAGCCAGCCCAGCCAGCAGGAGAAGTTTGTGAGACTCTTATTTATTTCCATAAACTATTCAGAAAAAGCTGAGAGTAGTACTATGGCTCACGTGCTAAAGTGCCAGCCTTGAGTAAAAGAAGTTCAGGAACAGTGCCCAGGACCTGAGTTCAAGCTCCATGACTGGAGGAAGGAAGAAAGGAAGGAAGGAAGGAAGAAAGGAAAGAAGGAAGAAAGAGGGAAGGAAGGAAGGAAAGAATGGGAAGAAAAGAAGGAAAGAAGGAAGGAAGGAAAAAGAAGAGTGCATAGATATTCACAGGCTCAATCACAGGTATAGTCCAAACACTGTTTCTCTTGTGATTCTGTGTGGGGTCCTGGAGAAGTTGTCATCACTTGAGGGGAGCAACTTGGTTCCCCAGGGAACGCGCTTCCTTCAGGAGCATCCTCCGCTTCACTTGACAGGTGGTCTGTCCTGCAAGGTTTTACAATTCCTTTCCTTTGGTGTAGTCTTTGTTTTCCATTCATGGAGCTTGAACTGGAGGCAGGGGCTCTGTTCCTGAGCTATTTTGCTCAAAGCTAGCACTCTACCACTTTGAGCCAAGCACCACTTCCCATTTTCTGGTGGTTAATTGGATAGAAGAGTCTCGTGGACTTTCCTGCCTGGGCTGGCTTTGAACTGTGATCTTCAGATCTCCTGAGTAGCTAGGATGACAGGTGGGAGCCACCAGTGCCTGGCTGGTGCAATTTCCTATCAGTGTTCCAAGTCCACATGGGCCCACCACCCTCTGCATGAGGGTGGCCTCACCTGGAAGAGGAAAGAATGTTTAAGGAAGTCTGGAGAAGCACTCATGAATAGAAAATCCTCTAATGATCAGGAATGCTTGGGGTCTCAGATCCTCCAGTGACCCAGATTTTTTCCAGGCATTGTGCTTGTTTCATCTTCCCTCCTGTTTTTCCTCTCTCTCCTTTTTATTCCTCCTCTATGATGACCTTTATAAATATCAAATCTATGTTTAAGCCAGTTAATTTAATCACCAATTAAATCCAATTAGTGGGCACAAAAGCCAGGAGTAGAAGTGTGGTTCAACTAGTAAAGGGAGAAGGTAAAGGACACTAGTCCTTGAGTTCAAGCCCCCAGTTGTATACACACACACACACACACACACACACACACACACACACACACACACACCATAGCAAAAAATAAAGCCCACAAAAAAACCCATAAAAACTTGTTTAGCTCACAGGCTGTGTAAAGCCAGCCATATACTGGTCTGTGTTTAAGAATGAGATGGATAAAATGTTAATAATACAGATTTACGTTAAAGTAAGTGCCTCTGTACCCTTTATATTCTAAACAGCATAAAAACAGCAATATTCTTTCAGGACTTGATTTTCAGAGAAGCCCTTTAGTGTATTGCAGATGAGAGAAATGACCATTTTATTTTATTTTATTTTATTATTTTTCCTGTGTGGTAATGGAGCTTGAGCTCAGGGCTTCCTGTTCTCTCTTGGCTTTTCTACTCAAGGCTAATACTCTGTACTACTTGAGGTGGCTCCATTCTCACTTTTTGCTAATTAATTAGAGATAAGAGTCTCTCAGAATTGTCTGCCTGGGCTGGCTACAAACCTAATTGGCTTTAAATTGGGATCCTCAGATCGTAGCATCCTGAATAGATAGGATCACAGGTGTGAGTAACCAGTGCTCAATGAGAAATGGCTCCCTCCCTCCTTCCCTCCCTCCCTTCCTTCTTTCCTTCCTTCCTTCCTTCCTTCCTTCTCTCTCTCTAATTCCTACTTTTCTAAAATTATTTGTAACTTTTCTAAAATTATTTGCTACGTATTCAAATGACTTCTTTCTGAACAATGTCATCTATCCCTTTCTTTCTCTCTCTCCCTTCCTTCCTTCCTTCCTTCCTTCCTTCCTTCCTTCCTTCCTTCCTTCCTTCCTTCCTTCCTTCCTTCCTTCTCCCTCTCTCTCTTTCTCTTTTTCTCTCTCTCCTCTCTCTTTCTTTGTCTCTTTTCCTCTCTCTCTCTCTCTCTCCCCTCCCCCCTCATGTCACAAAGGAGTTGGTACACAAAGGAAGACTTGACACTCAGGGTGCCCAGGCCCCTTGCTGCCCACCACAGCTTTCCATCTCAGTGGTCACAAGCCATCACCCTGAGGCAGGCTCTGTAGTTGCTGTGTCTGGAGTTGCCATGATAGGAGGCAGCAAAATCTGGAGGTTCAGAGACAGAGACTGAACAGATGAATAGACACAGGGAAAGAGAACACGTCCTAGGGGTGGAAGAAGAGGAATACAGAGGGAAAGAGGAAGAGAAAGCCCCGAGGAAGAAGGGCTATGGCAGGGGAGCTATCTGGTGAAGAGAAGGAAGGGGTGGAGAAGCCAGGTCAGCTTTGCTTGGCCCTGGGCCTCTGCTCTCCTGAACTATTTTCCCTGGAGCCTGGGATGCAATTGGCCCAGGCTACCTGTCACCCACCAAGAACCATGCCAATTAAGAACATCAGAGGCCTGTTCTGGTGCTTAGAACTGCCTGGTCACCTGATCAGTCCATTATCACTGTTATTTCCCCTTAGTCCCCCAATACTGACCCTTGTCCCTCAGTATCTATTCCCCTTGCCCCATCCCTGGTCACCCATTCCTGCTGTGTCCCCGGGGCAGCATCCCAGCAAGGGCGGTAAGGCCTGGCCTCCCCGCACATGCACCGGATGGGCTTAATTACCATGAAACCTAATTCTCCAAGGCTGCGTGCTCTGGTCAGTGGGGACTTGGCGTATTTTCCTTGGCTGCCTTCTGACAAGAGGATTATGAGAGGAGACCAGTAACAGGGAAAGCTGCTGCAGACTTCCAGGGGGGGCTTGCCTGCTGTTCTGTTCAGCACCCCACTCCAGCCCCTGGATGCCAAGCCTCAGATGAGGCAGACTCAGCCTTGAGCTGTTGATATCTGGGTTAAGGTTATTTTCTGTGACGGGATGTCCTGTGCATTGTAGGATGTAGAGCAGTACCCCTGGCTTCTACTCCCCAAGTCATGACAACCACTAGTATCTCCAGATGTTCTCAAGTGGACTCAACACCCTCCCCTCCTTTTTCTTTTGACTCTAGGCATCCACACACAGTGAGACCAAAGGAGGATATGCTCTTAGGGGAGGAACACAAAGGCGCAAGGCCTATGTGTATCTGATCATATAAAATAATATTTATCGAGATGAACTCCAGGAAATGGAAACAAGTGAATTTTTTTGTTGTTGTTGTTTTACTTTCCTTTTCTTTTTTTCTTATTCATTTGTCTGTCTTTGGAAGGTAAGGTGGGGCAACACCAAAATGGAGGGATAAAGGGAGAACAAATGCAGCAGTAACATTCACCAGACGCTATGTTGAATATGAGCTATACAACTTGTGGGTGGGGAGGGGAGGAAAAACAGAGAGAGCAAGGGGAGGGGTGACATTGTCCAAAAAGAAATGTACCTGACTATGTAACTGTAACCTCTCTGTACACCACTTTTATAATAACAAGAAAAACGTATTAAATTGGAAACAAATTGCTGGTTCAGAATAGGAGATGCCTCAACATTGTTGGGAGCTGCTGGGGGGAGTGGGACACAGCATAGACCCAAGGGACAAGGGACAAAGGACACCAGGAGTCAGAGCACAATTGGTTGTGGCTGGGTGGAAATTAGCCACATGGGAGAGATGCACAAAAGCATGCAGGTACAGAGGCCACCCGGCTAGGCTGGGGGGAAAAAGGCAGCCCTGGCTGAGCAGAGCAGAGAGCTGCACTGAGGGAATCGGGGCAGGAGGGTACAGTCAGAGGTGGACAGCCAGTTCAAGCCTGGATGGGTGAGGGGCATCTGAAGATGGGGGTCCTTCACTTTAGTCAGGTATGTGTACCTAAAGTACCGAACTGGTGGCTTATGCCTATAATCCTAGCTACTCACAAGGTGGAGGTACGAGGATTGTGGTTTGAAACCAGCCTGGGCAGAAAGCCCACGAGACTATTCTCTCCAATTAACCACCAGAAAACTGAAAGTGGTGCTGTGGCTCCAAGTGGTAGGCTTATAGCTGTGCCTCTGGCAAGATGGAGGTAGGTGGTTTTTGGATAGACACAGTATGATGCTCGGGCTCCAGGGCAGTGCCTCCTGTTTTCCTTCTCCACGGGGCTGAGAAGTCAACCATGGCCATCTGTGCCCTCGACTGGGGCTCAGAGAGTTCCAGCGTGCACATATTCACACACATTCATAGCACACTTGTTTACATGCAAGTTTACACATAAGCATGCCCCTTCATCCCTCCTTTCACCCCTCTCCTTCCTTCCTTCCTTCTTTCCTTCCTTCCTTCCTTCCTTCCTTCCTTCCTTCCTTCCTTCCTTCCTTCCTTCCTTCCTTTCTTCTTTCTTGGCAGTACTAGGGTTTAGACTTGACTAGGTACTCTATCACTTGAACCATGTGTCCAGACCTTTTATTTTTCAGATAGGGCCTCTCTAAAGCCTAGCCTCAGCATTCATCTTCCTACCTATATCTCCTACATAGCTGGGCATATAGGTATGTACCACTGTACTTAGCCCCCATACATGCTCTTCTTTGCACACATACTTGCTCACATATACACACATTCTCACACTCTTGCACACACAAGCACATATCTTTCGGTGTCTTCAAAGCTGGGAGGGTATTGGTGGTGGACAGCAGTCATTGTCCTGTACCCTGAGCTAAACATCCACTCATGTTTGCCCTACTTGTGTTTCCAGGCTATCTGGGACTTAGTTTAACATCTTATTGCTGGCATCAGAAACCGAAGGCTGATGTTGAGTCTAGAGTATGCCACCTTCAGGCACAGCAGGCTCTAGCAATTTAAATGTTGCCCCTGCCTTCTACCAGCTTTATTCATAGATGGTCTCTCCTTTTCCAGAACCACAGCTGGTGTGTCTGTGGGGGAGGAGGGGGTCAGAGGAAGAAGCAAGACACTGATCCAAACTCTGATTGGATGGACTTGGGTCACACACATCCAGGAGCTCAACATGGTGTGATGTGGGCTGGTATCTCAGGATCCTTGTGTCAGGATGCAGAAGGAGAGAAGGTACCTGCAGGAAATTGGGGAGCTAGTCCCAAAAGAAAGGAAAACCATGAGAAGCATGTCACTAGGTTCAGTTAATAATGATGCAGAGACAATCCCCCTGGGCTTGCATTCTGGGATGTGGCTGGAAGGAGAACTGGAAGGTTGGTCCCTAGGCATACACTATGCTCCATTCTGCTGAGGAGACAGCTGAGGTCTCCCTCAAAGTCCCTCATCTGGGAAATGAGAGCAGTTGCAACCATGGCAAGACCTTGAACAGGTAGTGAGGAGGAGAGCAACAGAGATACAACATACCATGCTTGGGGGGGCAGGAGGAACTACAGAAGGCCAGGGACTTGGAGGAAGTGGGTGGCCTGGGACAGTGGGCCCATGTGAAGAATGGCTCCACATGGGGTGTTGTCAGAAGTGGGCAAGGCTTGTAGTGGGATTAGGCGTGGCCTAGTGAGAGAGACCCAGAGTGTGGGGTGGAGCCTACATTGGGCAGAGTTTGTGGTGGGCTAACATGGGATTGGATATGGCCTGGTCAGGTGTGGCTCAGAATGGGAGTGTGGCCTGCAATGGGCAGGAACTGGAGTGGGTCTAGGCTATCTACCAAAGTATATAAGGGTATATAAGGCTGACACTTGCATTTGGAGAGTCTTCAAATATCCATAGGCCAGGACTGGGCAGAATAGGTCCAGAAGAGGCTGGCCTTGCTATTTTTCTGGGGACCTATGGGGTCCCCCCTAGACTTTTCCTAAAATGAGACCATGGGTATATAGTCGAGCTAGAACAGCAGCTTCTGCTGCTGCTAGGAGGTGGGCAGGCTTTCTCCTTCTGGGTCCCTCACTGCCTGGTCAGTTAAATATACTTTTAGTCCACTTGCACTTGGTTTCTGTCTCTTACTAAGGCCTGTGGCCTACCCATGTAGTTCTGCAGCCCTCAAGTCCCATCAGCCTCAGTCTCCTGTCTGACCTGGATTCCCCATGTGCCTGTGCCTGGTTGCAGTGGGTATAGATAGCCCCATCCTCAGAGCCTCTGTACTGAAGAGACATAGATGTGGACCACAGGTCAGAGCCATCCTGCAATGGTTCAACTGCAAGTGTGCCCTTCAGTCTTTGGGTGACTCCATTTCCTCATGGTTCTAGTCTATCTCTGAATCCTTCGTCTCCTGACTCGGAAGTGGCACGTGTTTGTTGATACTGCAAGTGCTGAAGCACTGTGCAAGGCATGGAGAGAGACATGGGGAATGTTTCTTCCAGCAAGAGTGGAAGTGACACCATCCTCAGCTGCTGGGACAGCGTAGTTCCCTCCTTGTGCAGCCTGAGATGATGGGAAGTTCGCATTTTAGCTTGTGGTCAGCTAAAGACTCCAAGATCATTTTCACAGAGTGCTCCACACCATGGACATAAATCTCATTGTTTCTAGGATTTCTCTTAGTCCTGACATTGGGCAAAGTGTGTCAGCCCTTCCCTAGTTCTCCAAAGAGGCTTTTAAATTCAAATTTATTGTCCTTAAGGAGTTGTCATTTAACAAAACAGCTTATGAATATAAGGCATCTTGATGATTATCACCCCTTTCAATGTTCTCACCCATCCCGCCCCTACCCACCCCTTCTCTCACTGGTCTTACTGTTGTAGGATATACGTGGAGTTGTGACTGCTTTTATCTGAAATTACATGAGATGCCTGCCCATCTCACCTGTTCATATGGCCTGAAGTGTCACCTTCTCCCATGCTTATGGTTTCTTCTCTGGAAGTTCCTATTAAAACAAAAATGTCTCCCTTTTCTCCTCCTCCTTCTCCCTCTTCTCTTCCTTCTTCTCCTCTTCCTCCTTCCCCTTCTCCTCCTCTTCTTCTTCTTCTTCCTCCCCTTTCTTCTACCTCCCCCTCCTCATTTTCTTCTTCCTCCTCTTCCTTCTTTTCTTCCTCCTTCTCCTCTTCCTCCATTTTGTGCCTATACTGAGGCTTGAATTCAGGGCCCCATACTCTTTTTTTTTTTTGGCCAGTCCTGGAGCTTGAACTCAGGGCCTGAGCACTGTCCCTGGCTTCTTTTTGCTCAAGTACTTTGTCACTTGAACCACAGCGCCACTTCTGGCCGTATTCTATATATGTGGTGCTGAGGAATCGAACCTAGGGCTTCACGTATATGAGGCGAGCATTCTTGCCACTAGACATATTCCCAGCCACAGGGCCCTATACTCTTTCTTGGCTTTTTTGCTCAAGACTAGAGTGATACTACTTGAGCCATAGCTCCACTTTGGGCTTTTATGGGTTAATTGGAAATAGAAGTTTCTTGGTTTTGTCTGCCTGGACTGGCTTTGAACTGTGATCCTCAGACCTCAGTCTCTTGAGTAACTAGGGCTATTACAGGTGTGAGCCGCTGGAGCTAGCCTGCTTCTTCTTTTTATATATATACTTCTGACAACGCTGGGGAGTAAATGTGCCAGGAGCTGAGACTGCCAGGCTGCCCTGCCTAAAGCTAGCCTTCCCAGCATAGCTTCAGCCAAAACTCAGCTGAGTCTCAAGCTGTTCATCCAAATTTCTACTTTATTTGTATTGTTAATGATTGAATGGTCCTTGAACTGTTGTGGCCATTTGTTATGCAGCATCTTTGCAGTCACAAATAACACATACAACATATGACATCCCCCGCCAGACAAATGCCAGCTTCTAACAGGCCATTTTGCTACAGAAGCCATGTACTGTAAAGATCTAGCATTGTGGTCTTTGTAGGGGGATGGGCAGGGAAGAGCAATGCAGTCTGTGGCAGGGATACTAGAGACAGGAGCCTTAGACTTGCTGTGGCCTTGAGCCAATTCTCTCCTTTTCTGGGGTAATTTTTCCTACCTGCAGAACAGGGTGATACACTTGGCTATAAGTGATAAGGTACCTCACTGTGGCAAGGCTCACCATGATGCCTCCTCATCCCAGGCTAGGCATCACCATCATTCTGGTGATAGATTCCATGATGCCTGCCTCTGAATAGCATCAATGACTGCCCTCTCCAGAGATGAGGGTGGTAGCCATCACAGTTATCATCCCATTGAGTGGATGAGAGACAGCCCAGAGCGCTGCCAGAACTCATGACCTGTCAGAGCTCACCCCAGGGAGGTGTGACCCACATTGAACTCTAGGCCCATTCAATCCCCTAATTTCCCCCCTTAGACACCTCTTTGGGGTGTGACGTGTTGGAGATAAGACAGCTCCAGCCCTCAATGATCACTGCTATGTACCAGGGGCTATAGGAAGCAAATCTCACAGTCAGAGTGGACAAAGCTATGGTCCTTCACTATCTCACACTCAGGAGGCTGGGAGTCCAAGGTCAAGGTGTCATCAGCCTCGGTTCTTTGTGAGGTTCTGCAGCAGGTCCTGGCTCTGGTGATCTGCAGCAGTCTGTGGCATTCCTTGGTTTGCAGGAGCATCCACCTATCTCTGTCTCCATCAACCCATACTGTTCTCCTCTGCAAATGTCTGTGTCCACCTTTTTTCTGTTGGGAAGGACTCAATCATACTGAATTCAGATCCATCTTACACTGCTGTGACATCATCCGGACTAATTGCCTTGGCAGCAGTCCTAAGTCTAAATAAGGTCATATCCTGGATTCCTGGGAGTTAGGACTTCAACATATGAGTTGGGGGAAGGGACTCAATTTAACACACACACACACACACACACACACACACACACACACACACCACTCAGAATGGGTATCAGGGTCCTGGCTATTTATTGTTTGAGTGGAGAATGAAGGTACCTATTTGATAGGATACTTACAATATCATGTAAAGAAGCCAGGGTAGGCATCTGTACCTTCAGAGGACGGAGATCAGGTATGGTCTCCCAGGGGGAAAGAGAGGGGCTTTATGGGAAACCTATTTGCTAGGGTGAAAGGGAATGTTATTATGTACCTACTATCCCTTAATGACTCCTGGGACTGCAGAAAAATCTACCTTTGAGATGAGTCGGGAGTGGGCAAGGGCAGAGGAGACCTAGCCCCAAATGCCTGCTACTTCTGCATTTTCAATTGTGAAGCCTGTCAAAGCATTACAAAAACAGTTTTTGAAAAGTTCTATTAAAAATAGCTCAAAACCTTAAAAAACAGGACCTACCTGGTAGGCAGAGTGAGGAGCCAGTGAGTTAATGGATGGAAACAGGGCCTGGGCCTGGTCCCAGCCCATGGTGTGGCTATTATTAGCTCTCGGGACCCAGGCCGGCCTCTGAGGTGTCTCCAGGCTCTGTGGTCTTGGCCCAACTGGGAATGTATGAGGTCCTTCCAATTCCCCCTGGGCCAGAGCAGTCCTACCCTCCCCCATCCCAAACTGGGCTTCATGTGGATGGATGAACTCTGTTAATAGATTAAGTCTTGGGGTTCAAGCCTTTTTGATGGATCTTGGAGATCCTCCCTCTCTCCCTTTGGACAGGTAGAGACCCCCCACCCTCCACCCCATAGCCATTCCCTTTTTGAACAAAGCCTTTTCTGCCCCCATGGGCTCAGCTGCCAGGCCAGGCCGCCTGTGGGCCTTGGCAACCCGGCCTGAGCCTCCAGCGGGAGATGATGGATGGAGCCACGTCAGCGCCCGCCGGAGAGTGGGTTTTGTGTGTGTTTGACATTTATTTACTGTCCACATAAACACTAACACCTATGAAGCATGCGTGCCGTGTGATAGCTTGGCTGAAGGCAGCTCTTAAGTACATAAATTATGTGCACCTCGCTAATGAACAGTTTGACAAGTGGGAAGTTTTATTTACCACTGGGCTGCGTTTTCCTATGAAAACCCAGGCACTAGCAAGCTGGGATTTAGATTCCTTCATAGACCTGCTTATTCAGACTCCGATTCATGTCTTTTTTTTTTTAAGAATTTCTATTCCGTCTTCTTTCTCCCCACTCCCCCCCGCCCCTTTTCAAAGGTTTGACATAAAGCTGAAGCCTATGTGTAACTTTGCTGCCTGGAGCAAGTGTTGGGGGGTGGAGGGAGCCCATCTGGCAGCAGGCTCTTCTGACGGGCCGTGTGCTGGAACAATATTTGGTTTGACAAATTACAAGGCAGGCTTATTTAAAAAAAAAAAAAAAAGCAGTTGTGCAGCCGTGGCGGTGAATGTCTGTCCACCTGCGCGGGCAGGGGTGCCAGTCTGCATGAGTCAGGGTGCCCAGCGGGGGCGATTAGGAAGCCTGTGTAAATCATCGCCCGGCATCCAGCATGTGTTGACACAGCAGGGGCCCAGCTCCCAGGACCTGTGTCCCAGCACAGGGTTCCAAGTACCTTTGAGGATGTTAACAGAGTATCCTCTTACGAAGCAGGGTTGCTCCTTCCTCTGTAGGCTGTATCTCCTTGGGGTGAAGGATGAGTCCTTGAGGTATCTTCTTTATCAGCCTTCCAGTGACTGGAGGAAGCTCCTTTCCCTCAGGGCAGGGTAGTGCCCTCACATAGTTCAGTCTTCTCATGAGAAAGGGGTGCGGTGTGTTACTGGTTTAGCAGCACTCTAAAATCACAGCTTTGTGTGTGTGTCCAGCTCTGGAAGGTGGGTGTAGATAAGGTATATGGGGGTCTGGTCTCCAGGAACCATCCTGAAGACTCTGGGGCCATTTCCTTCTCCCTCAGTGTCATGGTCTCCCTACTTCAAATGGGGAGGTAGCAATCGAGGCACTGGTGGCTCATGCCTGTAATCCTAAGTATTCAGGAGGCTGAGATCTGAGGATCGAGGTTCAAAGCCAGCCCAAGGAAGAAAGTCCACAAGACTCTTCTCTCCAATTAACCACCAAGAAGCCAGAAGTAGAGGTCTGACTCAAGTGGTAGAGTACCAGCCTTGAGTGAAAAAAACCAAGGAAGAGTAGGAGGCCCTGAGTTCAAAACCCAGTACTAGCACACACATATACACAAAAATTAAAATAACCAAAAAGTGAAGATAGTGCCAGCAGCTACCAGGAAGTCTCAGAGAGAAGCAGATGTGCATTGCACTAGGGAGCAGAGCAGACTGTGACCAGTGCCATCCAGTGTCTTATCCTGCCAGCCACCTGGCACCAGGCCTTATCCCACCCCTAGTAACCTGTGTGCAGGGAGGGGCAGGTCTTCTGCAAGGCCTCTCCTTGTTGATCTATGTGGCCTGGAGCTGCTGGGATAGTTGCCAGGGCTTCTGGACATTTCTGTGGGGTGGACACTTCTCCACGAGGGAGTGGCTATGGCCTATGGTAGGATTCCTCCAGTGTGTGTGTGTGTGTGTGTGTGTGTGTGTGTGTGTGTGTGTGTGTGTGTGTGAAAGTGTGTAAATGCAGTCGGGTGTCCAGGACACTCTCTCTGCAGGGTGGTGTCAGTCATCCTGTACATTCTGAGTAGGTATGGATGGGTTTTGCTTTGAAGACCAAGAGGGGCAGCCAGCTGGGGCAAGCCTATCCCCTTCCCATAGGGGGTGGGAGTGTCCAGACCTAAGGTGATGGTATGGCTTACACTGTCACACCAAGGCACCCAACAGCATGGACAGCACTGGGGGTGTACATGGGCTTTTGTGGATCTCAATTTCCACTGTCACCATGCCACTCCACACTGCCTCTTTCTTAGGGGTCCCCCAGCTACCTGTGGCAGGTTGGGCAGTGGTCATTCTCCATGCCTTACTCCTCCTGGAATGACCACAACTCTGATCTCTGGCCACTTGCATCCTGCCCCTTGCTTTCCATGCAGCCCTGGGAAGCTTCTTCTAACTGCTAGAATTCTAGTATCACCTTCAGTTCAGTAGGGGTGAAAAAAAATTCCTATAGGTGACCTGGCCCAGGAGAGGTCTGAGGACAGTTGGTGGGTATAGCCACAGCAACGCAGGGAGGGAGGAAGAAGCGAAGTTGGTTGTAGAAGTTGGGAGACACAGCGAGGAGGGGAACCTCAGGGGTGCATGTTGGCAGGAGAGGCAGCAGGAGCCAAGCCTCAGACTCTAGGATAATCTTGCCACAGTGGCAGATTGGAGGCACATGGTGACAGGGCCTATGATCAGGGAGGGTGAGCCACAAGCTTTACAGTTGTCATAAGGAGAGTTTGTTGACTCCTCTGCCCAGGTTTAGGAGGGGATACAAGCTACCAAGGCCACAGAGCAAGTAAATGGGAAAGCTGTCCCTGACCACCAGGCTACCCAACCCTGCTGGGATGTAAGACCCTCACTTAGAGGCCCTAGAGTGGGGCCACGTGCCGCCAGCTTTATTAAATTCATATTTCCACCTCCATTCCACACAAATATCTGTATTTACCATCAAGCTCGGCAGTATTTATTTTCTAAAGTAGTTCTGTTTAAACAAGGAGTTTCTCTCTTAAATTCATCCACTCCAATTTCCTGTGGACCCCAGCCCTCCTCGGAGCTGACATTAATCATTTGCATGACTGCAGATCCTGTGGCCGCTGAGGGCCTCCGGCAGGCGGCAACCATGGTGCCGGGCTTTGCTGTGGCTTCCTCTGACTCTTCCAATTAAAGCGAGGACACTGGACCCTTGGTTCCCCCCCCTTGCTCTCAGTGACCAGGGATGGAAGATGGCCAGCGGGGAAGGAAGCAAGACCCGCTCTCACTCTGTCTGGGTCATTCCAGCTGAGTGGACCTTGGCTAGCTCCTTCTCAGAAGTTTGGCCTTGTCCATCCATGTCTAGACTCCAGCTGGTAACCTACATCCAATGTTGCCCTTGCCAATGACTGTGGGTGCTTCACTTTGCTCATCCATGAAATGGAGATGCTAAGAGTCCCTGCTGAATAATATAGGTCCAGCCAGCTAATATACCTAACCCACTGAGATAGCCTGACCACACAGCCCTGGCTGTTATTGTTGGTGCTAATTTTTCTGTGCATTTAGTAAGTAGATGGGAAGGGCAGCCAGGCCAGAGGTGGCCCCTAGCAGGTGCTCTGTGGGTTTCTTCCTGCCTTTGGTCCAATCTCATTCCCCTAGCAAGACTTCTTTGAAGCATGAGATGCCCTAGCCCTGGCCTTTGCAGAGGGCGAATGGTCCATGTTCTCTGGGGGGTCCTGCCACTGCCTGCTGGAGGCTGAACCCTTGGGCTATTGTGGATCTCTAGAGTAGGAAAGGATCACCCTGACCTAAGGCCTTTCTGCCTTCTGAAGTTAGAGCTGTTCTCCTGTTTAGTTTCCACCAGGCCTCTAGGTACAGTGCTGTGAGCTGCAACAGCGAGGGAGGCCTAGTTGCCAGCAGCAGCAAGAAGTTGGTTACTTAGAAAGTTATCCAAGCAGGACTGGGAATGTGGCTTAGCAGCAGAGTGCTTGCCTTGCATGCATGAAGCTCTGGGTTTGATTCCTCAGCACCATATAAACAGAAAAAGCTGGAAGTGGTGCTGTGGCTCAAGTGGTAGAGTGCTAGACTGGAGCAAAAGGAAACCAGGGACAGTGCTCAGGCCCTGAGTCCAAGCCCCAGGACTGGCGGAAAGAAAGAAAGGAAAGAAAGAAAGAAAGAAAGAAAGAAAGAAAGAAAGAAAGAAAGAAAGAAAGAAAGAAAGAAAGAAAGAAAGAAAGGAAGGAAGGAAGGAAGGAAGGAAGGAAGGAAGGAAGGAAGGAAGGAAGGAAGGAAGAAAGAAAGAGGGGAGGGAGGGAGGGAGGAAGGAAGGAAGGAAGGAAGGAAGGAAAGAAGGAAGGAAGGAAGGAAGGAAGGAAGGAAGGAAGAAGGAAGGGAGGTTATTCAGGCAAGGTGGGGAAGCTTAACAGGGAGGCTGAGTTTTGGAGGTATGGTGAATGGGTCAGCCCCAGGAGACCTGGAACACACAGCTGATGGTGATGATGTTAATAGCTGAATGCCATCCAGTAAGATTTATTGAACGCTCATTGTATACAGAGTACCACAGAGGAACTGTATACATATTTCCTCACCATGTCCTTTCAACAGCACTTCCAGGTGATACCACAAGTAGCCCAGTGTACAGACATGAAATCTGAGGCAGGAAGGGTGAACAGCTGGATGGAGGCTGCACAGTTGTTGAATGGTATCAGGAGTTGAGCATCCTGACCTTGAACTCCCAGTCAGGACCCTGAATCTGCTCCTGTTGTCCCCAGAGCCCTCAGCTGGGGACACATCAGGAAGGAGCCAGTTCCAGGCTGCTCTGTGAGACATCAGAGAGGACAAACCTTGGGCTGCGGGCCTGTCTCTGCTGGTGAAAGGCAGACCCCATACTAACAGAACCACCAAATTGTCTCCAAGAGAAGAGAGATTTTGGAAATAAAATGGGGTGTTATTTACGGAAAAAGTATTCTTGTTCTGTGCACTTGGATTCTGTGTAGTGAATGAACCCCATGTCTGCTGGTAGGGGCTAAAAGTATTTTGAAAGTCAGCACAACCATCTCAACTCTTATTCTATAAATGAGAGAAAGATGTAAAGTGCTCAGTCCTGTTCCCACCTCCCTCCCACATCTACTACTGCCTGTTCTTGGGTCCTCTAGGTCTCTGGCCCTAGTAGAGTATTTAAAGCAAATCCCAGATGTCACCATTTCCTTTGCAGGCACCTCTGGGGATGGAACTTCCTTTTCTTTAATACCATTTTATTAATGTATTAGCAAAATTAGCACTCAAGGTCATCTAATGCTCCATCACCACTCAAAGTTTTTCAATTGTCTCAAACATGCCCTTCTTAGGGTTTGCCGGGCTGTCAAAGGCATCACTGGGATCCTGCCTGGGGCCTCACTGAGCAAGTGGCTGTCTTCACCTCCCACTGTGTCTCACAGGCTCAACCTGCCCAAGCTTGTAGAAATCGTCCCTCCCCCATCCCAGCTGTGGCAAGCTTCCTTGTCTATTCAGTCACCCCTCAACTGATGGAGACAGTTAGGTGGGCCCAGGGCTTTGCTACAAAAACAAGAGTGCAATTAACATTCTTTCTGAGCCCTCCTGTGTGCTTTCCTAGGGACAATGGCTTGATCATGGGCAACCACTTCCCCTCTGAGCTGTGATTTCCCCTTGGTGAGACTTAGGAAGGTCCAGATTAAATTTGTATCTGATTGTAGGACATAGTGTCCGCCATATATCTGAGGCCACTTTTATCTAAAGGTGGAAGACTCAATGGAAGAGACACAAGGATGGGAAATCTAGGGACTTCTCAGGACTTGTTCATCCTCTGCCCAGGAGAGGGGACAGTGGGTATAAGCTGTGAGAACAGAGTGGAGAAACACTTGAGGTGCGAGACAGGGAATTGAGGGTGTGGCCAAAGCAGGAAAGGTTCCCTCTCCTACCTCCATTGGTCAGAGGGTACTGAAGAAGACAAGTCCAGCTAGCATGGGTCTCCTCAAGCTCTGTTGCGCCCTCACCATTTCCTTCCTGACACTGACTGGGCACAGGGACTCCACACCCTCTAGTCTTCCCATGGGAGAGTGGAAAACATGATTCCAGAGCATCTAGTATACAAAAGGTGCCCAACCGATGTACTTTCCTGAGCACTGTACTGGCATCCAGTGCCTGGGTAGGTGCTGCCAGCAGCCCACCAGGTTGCCAGGCCCACAGCAGGAAGCAGGGTCTTTAGTATGACCTGTGACAATGTAGGATATCTGTCTGTCTGTTTCTGTCTCTTCTCTCTCTCTCTCTCTCTCTCTCTCTCTCTCTCTCTCTCTCTCTGATGCCACTTATAGCCACACGTATTGGCTGGGTAGAAAAAGGCTCCTCCTGACACTGACTTTCTGAACCTCAGGACCCGAGTTATATGCTCAGTGCCCCTACTTTCTTGTGGATTTGACACATCTTGATTAGCAAACTGAGGCCTACAGAAAGGAGGTGGCAGTGAGGCCCATGAGAGGCTCAAGGAGTCAGCATAAAGCCAGGACAGACCCAAAAGTAGCCCCGAGGCCTCAGACTCAGTGAAAGAGACATGGAATAGACATACCAAAGACCTCTCAGCCCCGTCCACCAGGCCTCTGAGGAGGTAAGCAGTTGAAGGTAGCCGGCATTATAAAGGTTGTCAGAGCCTGATGCTGTAGCCCAGAGCAGGAGGCAGAGAAATGTAAAGTCGCTCCTTGGCCCTCCCAGCTAATGGAGGGCTCTGGGCCCACTGCGTGCTGAGTTCAGCCCTCAGGTCCCAAGGCCAGGGGAGCTAGGTAAAGCCTGTACCAGGCTTATCTGGGCTCTCATGTCCTGCACCTCAGGTGGTCAGAGCCAGCTGTTCTCACTGTGTCCCACCACCATCTAGCACTTGTTCTGTTCTAGGCCCTAGGCTCGGCATGGCAGGTGAGCCACAGGGTGTCAACACGCCTTTTTATGTCCAAGTTTCCCTTGGAGCTCAAGGGGCAGGGACAGCATGAGATGGACCCAAAAAGGAGGCCAAGGCATGTGAGTGGTGAGATGGAATGCCTGGCATCCTCCTCTGAGTGATGTGTTCTGGGTGATGAGATCTGTGTGTATGTGTGGTGTGCGTGTGTGTGTGCGTGTGTGTGTGTGCATGCGTGTGTGCGTGCGTGTGTATGCTGGTACTGGGGCTTGAACTCAGGACCATGTATTCTCACTTGTTTTTTGTTTATTTTTCACTCAAGGCTGGCCTTCTACCACTTGAGCCACACCTCCACTTCTGGCTTTCTGCTGGTTAAATGGAGATGAGAGTCTCATGAATTTTCCTGTTTGGGAGAGCTTTGAACTGAGATCCTCAGACCTCTGCCTCCCGAGTAGCTAGAATTATAGGTGTGAATCACCAGTGCCTGGAAATGATGAGATCTGGTATAGAGAATGGAATGGGGGAAGCCAGGCCTCAGTCCCTGCTGTGAGGAGGGGTGGGAGTGGCCCAGCCCTGTGGCTGAGAAACAGATGCTTGGAGACCCTGAGCTGCAGGGGAGGGCAGCTACTACTCTCCTGCAATGGCACTGCCCTGAGTCTTACCTGTTCCACCCATCCCATACCTCCACCAGGCACCGTTCTGGCTAGAGAGAACTGTGACCTTAGTGTCACTAAGCTCGTGCAGGAGGGAACATCAGTATAGAAGAGAGTGAGCAGGGGTCAGGGTAGCGGGGCACTGATGCCCATGCCAGAGAGGTACCATGTCATTCCACTGGTGGGAGAGGCTTTGCAGAGCAGCCAGTGGCTTTCACCCTCTACTACTCTGGGGTTGAGGAACCCCAGAGGCCCCACTAAGGAACCCCACTGAGGCCAGTGGAGAGATGTGACCATGCCTGAGTCTCTTTGCAGAGTAGGGACACCAGAGACTGTCGTAAGAAGTCACTGAAGACAAGGCTTTGGGGGTGTGGGGACAGTAAGAGAGATATCCTCAGAAAACTCATAGGTGTACCCTGAGAGACAATGTCAGCTTCAAACATCACAGGCCCAGGGCATGCACCGGCCCCTCTCTCTCCCTCATAGGGACAGCCTTGCCCTTTCTGAACATAGGCCAGAGTGAGGAGGGGATTAGAGGCCAGATAATCCTGTGGCTAAAGTTTCTCTAGTCACTGAATGGGCAAAATAGACACGAGAGGAAGACTAGGATTCCATGCATCTCATCTTTGGATAGGTAGAAGGGACAGTGAGCCAAATTGCTTCAGAAATGGTGAAATGGAGGCTTCCAGAAGAACCCTGGGCAGCATGAGGAAGAGGAGCTCCACTTCTGTTTGAACCATGGGATGGTGAGCCCCATAGACCTCAGTCTGAGTCACGGAGCCCTAGGACCCTGCAGGCATGGCTGTTTCCCACTCACCCAGGTTGTGAACACAGGCATGCTGTTTGCTTGTTTGTAAGTCCTCTGAGTGGTTCTGCATTAGTTACCTCTTCTACCATGATCCAAGCAGTGCAGGTTCCTTAAGCAAGGAATTGTTGTCTCCTGAGGCCCATGGAGGGACCTGAGGTGTTTGCCATTGTCTCCCCACATCCCTCTGTCTGCATGGTGGGTCCTGGTCTAGGAGAGCCCACCAGCCCCACCCACCACATTCTTTCTTACTCATAACACCTTGGTGCAGGATAGGTGGCAGCACAAAGCCCTTGGTGGCAGGCGGACAATGGGCAGGGATTAGATCTGAATGACAGGCCCGCCAGTGCTTTGGGTGGATTCTTGCTGGGGCTTCCCTGGCTGGGCCTGAGCCACCATGCTAACCGGGTATCTGCCATTGCAGGGACAGTACCTATCTGGTTCTTGTCTCAGGATGGCATTCTGAGCACACTGATACTGTCCTGTCCTGGCTTTCATTGTTTCCTGAGCCAAAATCCCCTTGCTGGAAGGTGACAGGGCAGACAGCTGACTGGGCTCCATCTAGGATATTCGTGAGTGCCACACCACCTGCTCTCCATTTTCCAGAGGAAAGTGAGAGAAGTTTCCAGAGGAAATTGAGACTGCCAGCAGCCACATGCTGCTCAGCGATGCCCATGGAATGGGGGCTGATGGCCAAGACTCTCCAGTAGAAGGCAACATGGAGAATTTCTTCTTGGAAATGCAGGAAGACAGAGCCCACTTTCCCTCCCACACCAGGCATCAGGACCTGCCCTGTGACACAGGGCAAGGAAGTCTTTAGGCTCCTAAGGCCTAAAAGGGCTGAAATGCCAGGGTCAAGCCCCCTTAGAAGTCAGGTGCTGGTGGTTCATGTCTGTATTTCTATCTACTCAGGAGGATGAGATCTGAGGATCAAGGTTCAAGGCCAGCTCAGGCAGGAATGTCCATGAGAGTCTTCTGTGTAATTATCCATTAAACAGCTGGAAGTAGAGGTGTGGTTCCAGTGGTAGAGCATATTAATTTGAGTGGAAAAGCTAAGGGGACAGCGCCCAGTACCAACACACACACACATACACACATACACACATACACACACACACACACACACACACACACACACACACACACACACACACACACACCAAACAAGTAAACAACCCAAGAAGGGAAGAGGATGCAAAGTTTTCCAGTCCTCAAAGGAGTGCCTTAAAGGGAAGCTGGGGGGCCAGCAATATGTAAGGTGGGCTAAGACTGTTCTGTTTAAAAGGGGCTTAAGAGTGTGCCATTGCTGAATGTCTGCCCATGTAGCTCTGATACAGAGCCCCCCTGTTTTAGTTTATATTGGAGAGAATAGACCTGAAGACCAGTGAGCTGTAGCAAGGGGGTGTTTTGCAGATGAGCACATGGGGTTGATCTGGATGGTCCTTCCAAACAGCAAGGACAGTGCCACGCTGCCACGGCCCCAGCATCTTCCTTTCTCTGGCCTGTAGTGGGTAACAGCAGCTGTGTCCTGAAGAGCATGGGGCTGATATGCCCCTAATAGGGTGGGCACTCCCAGCTCCTGACATCACCCCTAGAACCTTCCATTGCTGAGTCTCAACTCTTTCCTCTTTCCTGTTTTCTTTCCCTTCTGTGGCTAGTTCCTGAAATGACTTTAGTGTTGGCCCAGAATCCCTCACTACTAGGAATGCTTTCCCCCACCCCTCAAAACTGGGGCTCATGAGCCTCTCCACTCTCCAGGGAGCCTGTGGCTTGAGTGGCCTCATACGAAGCCTGGCTGAGCCATGAGGAGGTACCTCATGGAGCTGGGAGGGACATGATGGATAGGGGTATCCTATGGGCTCCCTGAGGTGTCTGGCTCTGCTCTGTAGGTCACAGGGACCTGATGTTCTCACCAAAAAACTCTTTCCTCCCCAAACCCTCCCATCCTCTCTATGAGCCACTGGCCAGGACACAGAGGGAGGCTAGAGGCCATGGCCTTCACTGGCCTCCCAGGCATGGGAGATGGTGATCCTGATGCTCTGTGTAGGTTTTGACTCTCCTTGTCAGAATTCCTTATTCTGGGCAGTGGCCCCCCCAGGGTCACAGAGATCCACCCACCTGGCTGAAGAAGGCAGTATATACCTAGCCCCACTCCCACTGATGCCCATTGGGGTGTCTTTGGACACACAAAGGTAGGCTACTACAACTTGGGGGGGGCAAGGTGAGGTTGTAGCCATACATACAGGGACCACCCCAAGAGCCTCCCCTGTGTTGGACGATCCAGCATCTCCCATACTCCCTACTCAGTTCCTGGCCTCTGAGTTTGGCTTTTCTCTTGGAAGTGTTTCTTTGCTTTTGGTTACCTACAAGTGAAGGAAGATGGGACCTTTGTCCCAGACCATGGCCACTGGACACTGACATGAGACAAGTGGGAAGGTGGTGGTAGGACCCTTCCTGATTCCTAGCTCCTGATGGACACACACCTCTTCTGGGTTGTCCCAATACTCGCCCATTTGCAAGATCCTATATCCATTCTATCCTATATCTTATATCCTATCCTATATTATTCTACCCTATTCTATCCCATCCCACTCTATTTCTTATATATAATCTTATCCTCTATCATATAATATATCTTATATATTATTCTATATCCTATCCTATATATTTTGTTTGGTTTTGTTTTTTGCCAGTCCTGGGGCTTGAACTTGGGGCCTGAGTACTGTCCCTGGCTTCTTTTTGCTCAAGGCTAGCACTCTGCCACTTGAGTCACAGCATCACTTCGGGCTTTTACTATATATGTGGTGCTGAGGAATTGAACCCAGGGCTTCATGTATACAAGACAAGCACTCTACCACTAGGTCTTATGTCCAGCACCGTATCCTATATCTTACGTCTTATATTCTATACCTTATATCCTATCCTGTCGGGGACACTATCCTATATCTTATCCTAGCCTAGCCTAGCTTATATTTTATATCCTATTGTATCCTCTATACCTTTTATCCTAACCTATATCTTATATCCTATATTCTGTATCCTTCTTCCTATATCCTATATCTTTTCTATCCTAAATCCTATTATACTCTATCCAACATCTTATATTTTATTCTACTCTATATCCTATTATACTGTACCCTATCATATCCTGTTTTTAATAATTTTATTATCTCTAAGTAGTTGTACAAATAAGAGTTGCCATTCAACCAGGTAGTTTATGAATATAGTGCATCCTGATCAACTTACCCTTTCCCTCACTTTTCTTAATTTTTATAGGATATATATTGATTTTTGGCTGCATTATTCCCCCTTCTCCTATATCTTCTCCTATATCCTTATCTCACATCTTATCCTATATCTTATCCTATCCTATTCTATCCTATCCTACCCAACCCTGTCTTGTCTCATCCTATCACATTCTATAATATCCTATATCTTTTTTCTGTGTTGTGCCAGTTCTGGGGCTTGAACTCAGGGCTAGATGCTGTCCCTAAGCTTCTTTTAGTCAAGGCTAGTACTCTACCACTTGAGTCACAGCTCCACTTCTAGTTTTTTGGTAGTTTGTTGGAGATAAGAATATCATGGACTTTCTTGATTGCACTAGCTTTAAGCTGTGACCCTCAGATCTCAGCCTCCCGAGTACCTAGGATTATAGATGTGAGCTACCAGTGCTTATTTCATATACTATTCAATCTTATATAGTAAGTTGTGTCCTATATCCCATCCTATTCTATGTCCTACCCTATATCCTGTCCTATCTTATATCCTATTCTACCCTAGCCTAACCTAGCCTAGCCTACTCTATCCTGTATTCTATTCTATCCTATCCTACAATCTCAAAAAAGTGGTTTGTACCAGTAATAAGGATGAGTTTGGAAGTGATTTCTCTCCCCCCAGGTTCCAGATGAGAGCTCAGCCTGGTTAGCATCTTAATTCAGCTTTGTGAGATCCTGGGCAGAGACACCCATCCATGCCTAGCGGCCACAGATGCCTTCATGAACCCATCAAAACCAGCAGAGAACAGGCTGACCAGTAGACTCATGAATGAAAAGTAGACTTGGCTTCAGCCATTCAGGGTTAGAGTAACTTGTTACACAGCAGGAGCTAGCTGATACAGTTCTCACTATCACTCTGAAGGGAAGCCCAAGAGGATTAGCATAGGAGACTCTGGAGGAAGAGGGTCAGGAGGCATGGCAGGGATGCTCAGGGTTGAGGCAGGAAGGAAGGAGAAGAGAGAGCAAGTCATGTGTGCTGAGTCAGGATGGGCCCTTAGAGGTCCAGAGTGATTTTGTTCTGAGGGTTCTGAGAGCCATGAAGGACTAGAGAAGGACAGGGAAGTAGTGTGGAGTGGAAGATGGAATGGAAGGGAAAAAGGTCCAGAGAAACCAGTCCAAAGAATTGCTGTTATCACTTAGAGAGACTCTTCTCCCAGGACTTCTGAAGAGTGTGTGTGGTAAACTGAGGCACAATGACAGGATTGGTAGCATTGGAAGTGGAAGGGAGATCATGACTAAAGGAGGAAGGAGACTCAGGCAGTGGAACTCAGATCCCTGCCTGGACCAGCATGTCCCCTGCCCAGGATGGGCCCAGCTTATGGAGACAGGGGCTTTCTTAGGGATGAGGGAGATAGGTTTAGTCCCAGTCAGGGTTCTCAGAGTTCTGGATACATCCATGGCCTCCAAACAGGTCCATATATAGAAGCCTGTGGAAGGATCTATTTATGCCCCAGAGAATGAAAATCAGAGAGACTGAGCAACCTTCTCAGATCCCACAGCCAGTTAGCAGCCTTGAGGGGTTTTGCATGTGTGTGGGAAGGGACTGTCCCTGTGTGTAGGGTGACTGCTATCCTGTCCTTGTGCAAGAGATGGGGAACAAGAGCTCCCACTCCAGCTTGGAAAGCATCGGACCACACGAGAAATCAATTTTTGTCTCCACTTATGTAAAATAAAACGGAATAACCCTAAAGTATTTGAAGTTCTGCCTGCCTTGGAAGCTTTCCCTTGGGAGCTGGTTGGAAGACTCCCAAGGTTTCTTACAGGAGGCTAGCCAGTCCTTACCATGGCCACTTCCTCAGGAGTCCTGGGCCACAGCTGATCCTCAGCTTCCTCCCCAACTAGCTCTGCCTCAGACTCTCTCATCCCTGCACTGCCACAGACACACAAACACAGCCACATCCTAGAAAACCAAGGTCATAGGACATAAACTCTTCGCACTCAGGATAATGGAATAATAGAAATGTACAGCCACAGTTCTAGGAAATCTGTAGTAAGTGAAGGCGAGGTTGCCCATTTTTCCTATATCAAGAGAGTTTGTGTTCTTAGCTCTGACAGCAAGCAAGCCTCCTGCAAACAGGCCCTTGTTCACGCTGGCCCAGGGAAGGGAGTGTGACCCAATTCTTCTCCAATGAGAGCTGTCAACTACCTCCTATGCCCCCTCTCTGCCAAGGTCCAGTGTAGGATCAAGCCTTGGGGGGCCCTGCTCCCATCTTCTGGGCATGGATTCCTGGTCTATTGTTTGTCCTGATTCCTGGCTCAGGGCCCCAGAGAGGTCTCCCTCCTCACTGTCCCTCCTTAGCCATGGCCTTTGATTAAGTGGACCTTGAGGGCTTTGCTTTCTCTGGATTCTATGTGGCTATTAGCCATGGTCAGCCTGCAGAAGGGCAGGGACACCAGCTTGTCTAAGGTCTAAAGTGTGCTGGACAGATATCTGCTTTCTACCTTAGATGTGTCCCCATCTTTTTCCCTCTCTTCACTTCTTTCTTCCTCACTATGATGCATGGGAACTGGATTTCATCAGATTCTTGGGTTGAAGACCACCCCACTCCAACCTCAGAATGTGACCATAGTTGGAAACAGGGGCATTGAAGAGGTAATAGCTTAAATGAAGTCATTGGGATTGGCTTTGATCCAATATAAAAAAGACTGTAGTATTTTGGTACAGCAGCTCCAGGAAACTAATACATACTCATACATACTTTATCTCTCCTCTCCTTTCTCTTTTCTTCTCTTCTCTCCCTTCCCTTTCCTCTTCTCTCTCCATTCCTTTCCATTCCCCCTCTCCTCCCTCTCCTTCTCTCCTTCTCCTTTCTTCTCCTTCTCCTTCTCCCTGTCTCTCTCTCTCCTCCCTGTCCTGTCCCTCTCCTTTTCACTCCCAATTGTCCCTCCAAGGCTCTCCAGCTGTTTGGGGGCCGAGTTCCTTGCATTTCTAACTCTAGTCAGGAATTCTGTACAAGGCTACCTTCCTATCCTTTTTTCCCTAGGAGCTCCTTCTTGAACTCCCATCTTCCCTGCAACCCTGAACATTCCCAGCCCACAGCCACCCGCATACACCTCTGATATCTGCTTGTCCCCTTCTTCTCTTGAAGCCACATAGTCCCCAGGTTATGTTCTGGCTCTCACCATAAAGACCTAGTTCGTCCCACTGGATGTATGGCCACCCCACCACCCACATATTCTTGTGGCTTCTGTCGCTACTCTGATTCTGGTACCAGACTCTGCTGCAGAAACAAATGACTTGACTTTTAATCCTGACACCACTAAACAAACTACTTTTAATCCTGACACACATTGGCTGAGAGTGATGGGGTGAATCCTGCTCCTATCAGGCCCTGGGCTGATAGCAGCCTCACATAATAGCAGGTGGCTCAGTGGGTAGCAGCAGGGAGGGAAAACTACTGGCTAGGTGCCATCTAGCTCATGGCTTCCACTGACTTCTACCAGTCAGTCACTGGCCAAATGAGTCCTGAGCCCTGCTGGATGGCAGGGACTGGGCTGCATGGGGCTGGCTGTGCATAAGTGGCCAGACCAGAGGACCCAGGGACACAGGGTCAGCTCATCCCTCTGTAGCAGCCTCATGGGCCAGGGCTGCCCAGTGCCTGTATCTTGGCCCAGCTCATCTTGAGGCCTGGTCGTTGTACCTGCAGTCTGGGATCTCAGCTCTGCATGCAGCTCAGAACATAAGGGAACACAAAGCCCTGCCTCCTCCACCACCTGCAAGCAGTTACTCTCTGGGGGATAGTTGCCCACCAGTTCCCAAGAGACAAGTGCCTTGGGTGTGGCAGAGGCCACAGAAGGGAACAGGGGGTACATTCTAGTCCCCCACCTTCCTTTCCTGCCTTGGGCACAGATGTTGTTGCATGCTTTATACACTTGAGGCTGGAGTCTGGAGCCCTTCCTGACAGCTCCTGTGGTGGGTCTAGTCCATTCTGCAGAAGCAAAGCCCATCACAGCTCTTACCAGGAGGGCCCTGATTCTGAGGTGGTCCTACATTGGGGAAGGCCAGGAGCTGGTGGATTCCCTCCTCAGCTAGGAGGAGCCGGACTCCACACTGGACTCCACTACTGGTCTTCTGTTTTCTGCTGGCAGCAGCCACCAGGGCCCTGTCTTGTTCCAGGGCCTGTGCTGACTGTGTCTCAGAGCTCTTACAGATGGTTGAGGGCAGGGCCACTCACAGCGCAGGTGCCATGAGGGCAGAAGAGAGACTGCTGAGCAGAGTCTGGGAAGGCTTCCTGGAGGAGGTGAGGGAGGGCCTGGGATGGGAAATAAGCAGGCAGGCTGGGCAGAGAGTTGAGAGGAGGAAAGAGCAGGAGCCAGGTGCTTCCTGGCTGAGGGATCCTTGTCGTCTTGGCTCTTGGTTCCTCCGCAGCCAGGGCTTTGGCACTGCCTCTTGCCAAGTTCTCTAGCACACCCTCCTAGGATTGGGCCCTAGCTCCAGACTCACCTGTGGTTTCTTCACTCCTGTCCCCAGGGGCCAGGGGACACCCTCACCCCCCAAGAAGCCTCGCCCTCCAGCCTGCCCTGGCCACCTGGTTCTCAAAAACTCTAACTCAGCCAAGACAGAGATCATGATCCCAGCCTCCCCCGCATACCCCTCACTCCTGCTAGGCCCCCACCTGCAGAGGGGAACTGCACCCACCCTCGGCCTCCCTGAGGCTGCGGAAACCGCCCATTACACTCGGTGCCGATAATGGCCCCACAATTGAATTAAAAGAGTTCACGGGAAGCCCAGGCATGAAATCCGTTTCCGTAAAAGTCCAAATTTGGGACAGTGGTGGGGAGAAGAATGGGGAAAGCTGTGAGTACACACACACACACACACACACACACACACACACGTGCACACACACAGGCATGCACACACACACACACTACCTCCTGCATTTGTTTCCAATTCTCCCCAGCACAATGACTCCCTCCTTACTTGCCCAGGGACCTTGGGCGGAGGGCCAGGCGCTGCGTTTGTAATTCTCTCTCATTAATGGGTAATTTCCCCTCCTGAGAAGGGAGGAGAAGGAAGCCTGATGGGGGAGGCAGGCAACTCAGGGCCCTGGGGTCTGGAATCTCCATGGGCACAGTGCCCCCCCCCCACTTCTGAGGGTCCCAACCAGGCAGGTAATCAGCTCCTCCCCATGGACAGATGGGGAAATTGAGGCCCGAAGTAGCTATGGCTTGTCTAAGCACACTCATTGAGTTTTCTATACTTGGTCCATGCCAAGAAATGGCTGGAACAGAAGGTACACTGTGGGCAGGTTCCAGAAGGAAGATTATAGAGCTGAGAAAATTGCTCTATCACTTTGGAGAAGAGGACACAGGAGGGTTAGGCTCAGGTAGCCCTGACTGGGAACTCTAGCTCACTCCCAGGGACTCAGAGCACTGGCCTCCCAGGCTGAGCCTCAATGTCTCCATCTCCACTTGGAAGTGAATACAGAAGCTTCTGCATCAGCCTGGGTGATGCAGACCACCCCTCTGGAAGGCATGACTTAAGGGACTCAAATACCTCCCCTCTTTCTCACTCATTCCTTTACCATCCTGGAGCCTTGTCCCTACTTTCCAAGCTGTCCTCTGAAAAGAAATGTCCAGGGAATGACCAGTATAGTCCTGATCACAGTCACTTAGTGGGTACTGATGTGGTGTAAAATGACGGTGGTATGGAGAGGGAGTCAGGAAACCTGATGGCTGGGAATGACAGATGGCCAGGATGTTAGTAAGGCATCACATCCTAGCCGGCTGATATTAATGGGAAGACATGTGACATGGAGGGGGTCTTGCTGTCTTGCAGCCCCCACAACCTATGGAAAAGGACAGCCATCCAAGGTCAAGAACAGTGCCTACATGTTGGAAGAGTTTATAAGGCACAGTTCAGTCTCCATAGCTAATGACACAGAACGCAGTTTTCCAGGACTGTACACCTCAATGAAAGCTGGAGGTCTTGCTGGTGCCAGTGGCTCCTGTCTTTCATCCTAGCTACTTGGGAGGCTGAGATCTGAGGATCCCAGTTCAAAGCCAGCCTGGGCAGGAAAGTCCACGAGATGCATCTCCAATTAACCAGCAAAATGCTACAAGTGGAGTTTGTGACTCAAGTGGTAGAGCACTAGCATTGAGTGAAAAAGCTAAGCAAAAGCACAAAACTCTGAGTTCAAGCTCCAGCAACCAGCACCACCACCACCAACAAACAAACCCAAGGGACAAAAACCTTGAAGTCTTGCAACCTGCAATGTAACTGCTTCTGGAGCCTTCACACACACCTTCCTCCTCCTGCTACTTCCCATCTGAGGAGTGCATTTTGCTTTGGGTTAATAAACTTGCTCCTGTTTCAGTTTCCTCTATATTCTGCCCGTGCATTCTTTTTCCTAGGAGATCAACATCTTTCTGGACTCCAGACCCAATGACCTGTCTTGTGTGACAGTATGTCACACTGAAGTGACTCTCCTTCCAGATGGGACCCAACAGAGGTAGCAAGGAAAGCTACAGAACAGGAAGGGAGAGAGTGTGGTTCCAGGAAGGGAGAGAATGGGGATGGCCTGGACCAGGCTGAGCCTGAGTCCTTCTGATGGCATTTGGGAAATGTCGGGCAGTGGAACCAAGAAGCCTATCCTGCCCCTTCAAGGGCGTTCTTCCAGCCTCTGGGGGCATGCTCAATTTAGAAACTGAGTAGATGCTGTGGACCCTCTGCCCAGCAATTTGTGTCCCACCCCATGCTATTTGTTTGGTTCCTGGGCTGCAGGTATAGCCCGGGTACCAGGCTGAGCCTTCTCAGCAAACAGTGTTGAAAGTCAGCTCTGCTGTTGGGCTGGGCCAGATGTGAGGATATTGTAACAAGAGATAATGGGGCTCAGAGCCCTGGATGAGGGATCCCCGCAGCAGAACTGCCCTCAGCAGCCTTGGTCAGGTGAGACAAGCCAGGGTACATCAGAGGATTCCAGGGCACTCTGAGACCAGCCGGGATGCTCAAACTGGCAACCAGAGACTCTTCAGCCAGCAGCCTGAGAGCAGGTCCCTCCCCCAGCCCTGGGGGATGTGGCCATGGTGTAACTAAAGGGCACAATGTGAGGCTAATAGAAAGCAAACAGGCACCGGTGTGGACACATGGGGTATTTTCTCAGGAGCTCTGAGCGCCAGCTTGAGTGCTCGCCACGGGCTGGGCTGTGTCAATCACGGCCTGGCTGTTTGTCTAACCTCACCAAGTGTGTTTTCTCTTTATTAGCAGAACACAGATAGGGAAGCAGATCTGTCCGCAGATGTGAGGCTGCAGGAATTTGTCTTCCCAGCAGAGCAGAAGGAAGGTGGGAGGGGACCCCATCTGTCAGCCCAGCAACTGTTCTTCTTGAGGCCTGGATGGGGCTCCTAGGAGGACAGACTCTCTTTGCTGAGTTCTCAGATGAGCCTGGCTTGGAGAAGTCCTACTGATTTTCTCTTTGCACCCCCCTGTCCCCCAGGGGGCTGTAATTCTGGCCATTTTGCATATGTTAGAGAGGTGGCCCACCCAGAATGACACAGCCAGGAAAGAAAAAGCTGACACTATTCACCAAACTAGGTGTATTCCAGAGACTCTGGGTTGTGGGCCTTCTTGGCTACTCTAAGCTGCTTCTTAAAGCAGCTCTGTGCCTTCAGATTCTCCTCTTTTTATGCTAGCTTGGAGTTGTAAAGGCCAGAGAATACAGGTCTCATAGGCTTTTTTTAAATCCCTGAACTCTCTCCCCCTCCTCCTCCTCCTCCTCCTCCTCCTCCTCCTCCTCCTCCTCCTCCTCTCTTCCTCCTCCTCCTCCTCCTCCTCCTCCTCCTCCTCCTCCTCCTCCTCCTCCTCCTCTTCCTCCTCCTCCTCCTCCTCCTCCTCCTCCTCCTCCTCCTCTTCCTCCTCCTCCCCTCCCCCCCTTCCCTCTGTGCTGAGGACTAAACCCAGTACCTTATGCATGACAGGAAAGTTCTGTGCCACAGAACCATATCCCTACCCCCTCAACTCGGTCTTAGAGGGTTAAAGCATCCATACATGCTATGTACAGAAATGGCAGGGCTATGTCCCAATAAAGTTTTATTTATAAAAACAGAGCAGAGAAAGGTTCAAATTCTTTAAACATCTGTCTTGACTCAGGCTGCTATAACACCAGCACAGTCTGGGTAGCTTGACCAATAGATTTTATATCTCAGTGTTCTTGAGAGAGGAAGTCCAAAATCAAGATGCTGGCACTGTCTGGTTCATAGGCCGCAAACCTTTCATGTGTTTGTGTATGGCCAAACTGAGCAGAAGCAAGCTTTCAATGTCTCATCTTGGTAGCACACTAATCCCATTCATGTGGGCTATACCCTCATGACCTTTTCACTTGGTAAATTAATTATCTCAGGTATTTTGTCATAGTGACATGAAGCTAATACAAGACCACTCCAAATCTGGCGTTTGTGAGCCACTGTGACCCTCAGGCAGGTCTGCAGCACTCAGAGAGCCCCCACCCCAGCTCTGTTCTACCAAGACTCAGAGCCAGATAAGGAAGACAGGAAGAGAGCCAGTATACTGGAATCCAGGGTCAGCTTTGACACTGACATGGGTCCTGATGTCCTAATCTTTCTATATTTGATGCTTTGACACCTAGGCCTTGCTGACCCTAAAGGGAACCCCTTCCCTCCTAATCCCATCACTCAATCCAATTCCTAGAGATAGTAAAGGACTCACCTGAAAGTGCTCCTTTCAATTTCCAACCAACTGATTCAGAACCTGTGTCCTTCCCACCATGAGGCTGGTTAATTGGAGATGGAGTGTCATGAACGATCTTCCTGGGCTGGTTAGTGCTCTACCACTTGGAGCCACAGCTTCACTTCCAGTTTTCTGAAGGTTAATTGGAGTTAAGAGTCTCACAGACTCAGGTTGCCCAGGCTGGCTTTGAACCACAATCCTCAGATCTCATCCTCCTGAATAGCTAGGATTATAAGCATAAGCCAAGTCACCAGCACTTGGTTTAGCTTTCTTTTTCTCTCAGGGCTAGCACTCTACAACTTGAGGCACAGCTCCATTTCTGGCTTTTTGGTGTTAATTGGAGATAAGAATCTCACAGAATCTCTAAGCCATTAAATGTTTGGGCCAGTTACATAAACAGGAGAAATAAAGTTGGGTCAGCTTAATAAACAGGATATATAAGACATTTCTTTCTCTTTTAAAATTCAAATAATTTTATTATTGTTAATGTGTTGTACAGAGAGGCTACCGTTTCATAAATCGAGAGTATATTCCTTTCTTTTTTGGACAATATCACTCCTTTCTCCACTTTCCCCCAGTTTCCCTCTCCCATCCCTGCCCACAAGTTACATCAGTCATTTTCCACATAGTGTATACTGAATAGCACCACTGCATTTGTTCACCCTTCCTGCTCCCTTTCTATACCCCTCTGCTTTGCCCCCTCCAAAAATAAAAAGCAAAAGCAAATACCACTACCACCAACAACTCATTTTTTTCTTTTCTTTTTTTGCTTTTGATAGAATTGGGATTTGAACTCAGGACCTTCAAATTCACTTAGCTTGCTTACTTGGGTGATACTCTACTGCTTGAGCTATGCCTCCAGCTCTGACTTTTGATGGCTATTTTAAGAATGTAGTATCACAGATGTTTCTACCGGAGTTGGCCACCTTGAACTTCTAGATAAAATATTGTCAAATGTTTATATCTATTTTGTTTTAAAACCCTTTTTGTTTTTAAAATGTATTTTGAGTTTTGCAGGGCCATTCAGCTAGTCTCTTCCTTTTGATTAGGGAGTTAGAGGTCTAGAGGTAATTATTCCCTTAGCTTTTGCTCATCTCAGAATGTCTTAATTTTTCTCTTTATTATCTTTAACTACTTGTACAAAGGAGTTTCAACTCAACGTGTCCTATTTTGAGTACAATGCCTCTTGACCAATGTCACCCCTTCCATCATTCTCTCTAGTCTCTACCAACTCCACCCAACTCCTCTCAAGTTTCCTGGTTCCATCTTCTCATATGTATATTGGACAGTGTGACTGTATTCACCCACCCGTTCTCTCTCCATTTGTCTGCCTCTCCTTCTTCTTGACCTCCCCTCACTCTGCTTTCCTTCTTCCTCTTGAAGGACGGTTTGGTTGGATATAGACTTACTGGCTGACAATTTTATTCTTTCAGCACATTAAATCTGTTATCCCACTGTCTCTTAATGAGCGTTTTTCAGATGAGAAATCAACAGTTAATCTTACTGAGGATTATTTATATGTGAGAGTCACTTTTTCCTGTTGCTTTCAAGATTTTCTCTTTGTCTTTCAACAGTTCGATTGTAATATGTCTCAGTATGGATTTTTTTTTAGGCCTATTCTACTTGGAGCTTGCTGAGCCTCCTTTTCTCATTGTCCTCACATGATCTTTCCTTGGTACACGTGTGAGGAGAGAAAGATGCTCTGATTTCCTCTTCTTTCAGGAACATTAATTTCACCACAAGACTTCTACCCTAATGATCTCATCTAAACCAAATTACTTTAAAAATGTTCTACCTCCAAATATAATAGTCTCCTCCTATCTATGGTTTAATTCCTACTGTCAAATACCCATGATTAATTAAGTTCCTAAAAGAGTAAATGAAAAATTCCAGCAATAACTAATTGTTTAAATTACATACCATTCTGGGTGGTGTGATGTAATCTTGTGTCATCCCTCGTCATCCCACCTGGGATGTGAACCATTCCTCTATCCAGCATACCAAGCTATATACACCACCAGTTGTTAGTGACTTACTAGCTATATTGATTGCTTGATTGGAAAAAAGTGTGCCTCCAGGGTTCAGTACTACAGTTGGTTTCAAGCATCTATTGGCGATCTTGGGGTGAATCCCTTCAGGACCTAGGGGCAAGATTGTAGCATCACATTGGGAGTTGGAGCTTGAAGTCTTTAATGTTGGGGTTTGCAAACATCTAGTACACAATAGGAGGGTTAATTCTGAGCCATAGGGAAGTTTCCTTATATGATGAAACAACTCTACATTCTCCAGGGTTTTTTTTTTTTTCTTTTTTGCCAGTCCTGAGGCTTGAGCTTTGGGTCTGGGTACTTTCTGTGAGCTTCTTTTGCTCAAGGCTAGCACTCTACCACTTGACCCACTTCTGGCTTTCTCTGTTTATGTGGTACTGAGGAATTGAACCCAGGGCTTCATGCATGCTAAGCAAGCACTCTACCACCTTCCCAGTGCTCTTCAGCCTTTTATTCTGCACTTACCTTCAAGAATGGAATCTTGAAGTGCCACTCATACAATTCTCCAGGTTCAGCAACCAGGACCTATCTGTCCTTTGACAATATTTTTCTTTCCTCACAGAGCAGGCCTTCCATGTGGGGTCATTTAGGGACTTAATCTTTGAGTTTTATTTACTAGCCACAAGAGAAGTAGAGACATGTTGTGGTGTGTGTGTGTGTGTGTGTGTGTGTGTGTGTGTGTGTGATCTAATACTAGGGCTTGAACTCAGGGCCTCGCCCTCACACTTAGCTTTTCCTCTCAAGGCTGGTGATCTGCCTCTTGAGCCATACCTCCAGTTCTGGCCTTTTGCTGGCCAACTGAAGCTAAGAGGATTTGTATTTGTCTGTCTTGGCTGGCTTTGAGTAACCATCCTTAGATCTCAGCCTCCTGAGGAGCTAGGATTACAAGCATGAGCCACTCGAACTTGCTTGTTCAGGAAAGAGCAGTAAAGGCCATACAAGACATTCAGTCGGGCAATGCCTATGAACACCTCCTGCAGGGTGGGCTGTGGGCAGATGGCTGTCTTCCAGAGCTGTCCCATGCCCATGGCCACCAGCTCTACCCATCTTACACTTGTGCTGCTCTGACTCTACCCTTCAGACAAGCCTTGGAGGCTGGTAGGGGGAGTGAGTATGGGGACAGATGGCACAGGGGGCCAGAACTGACTGACAGACAAGCTTGCTACATTCCAGAACACAGAAGGTCAACAAATAGAGGCCATTGGGGCAACTTGTGCTTACTTGCTTATGTATTAGAGAGTGCCTACCCCCTTGGCTCCTGGCATGAGCCTGGGTGCCAGACACAGAAGCCACTCACTGGACAAGAGAAACGGGAAGGGCTGGGGCTGGGAATGTGGCCAAGCGGTAGAGTGCTTGCCTAGCATACATGAAGCCCTGGGTTCGATTCCTCAGTACCACATATACAGAAAAAGCTGGAAGTGGCCTGTGGCTCAAGTGGTAGAGTGCTAGCTAGCCTTGAGCAAAAAGAAGCCAGGGACAGTGCTCGGGCCCTGAGTTCAAGCCCCAGGACTGGTGCACCCAAGATCGAGAGAGAGAGAGAGAGAGAGAGAGAGAGAGAGAGAGAGAGAGAGAGAGAGAGAGAGAGAGAGAAAATGCGGAAGTGGGGCAGGAGGGCCCACTGCCTGTGTCCATGTTGGAAAAGGGGAGATCTGAGGGTTTGGAGTCACCAGGTCAACCCAGTAAGCTGGGGCCAGAGGTGGAGGGGAGCACCTTGGTAGAGTAGATAGCTTCAAGGAATATTCAAGTAAAAACAGCCCAGGAAGCAAGTATTTGGGGGGGGGTTGAGGGGCATGTTTGTGATAAGCAGAAATCTTTTTAGAAAGATGAGGTAGGAAGATGGAGAAGTCTAAGCCACACTAGGCCACATAGGGAGACCCTGTGTCAAAGCAAAACAAAGTACAACCCTACCAAAAATAACAACCCCATATAGCAAAGTAACTATTCTGTGACAGTGTGACAGGTGTGCAAGCCCCTCCCACCAGAGGCCAAGAGAGTACAGAAACAGAGAGCAGAAAAGGCCCATCCCAGTAGCCTACTGCTACGTCTGTTCTCTGGATTGCAGCATCCATACCTGTGAGAGAAGGGTGTTACCAAGCTGGCTTCTAAAGCTGGCAGAGCAGATGATCAGAGGTACCTGAGTTCATCCTGGAGCGGCTGAGTCACCACGAACTGGAGTCCCCACTCCCACGACTGGCTCCCAGTGGGACTCACAGTTACTGTGAGAGTTGGGGGGACTAGCCAGTCGGCCTAGGATCCCAGTACTGTGTATGGGTAGAGGTGTGTGGTATGCATGTTTGCGTGTATGTGATGCATGCTGCGTATTATGATGAGCTGAGGTGTATTGGTGTGTGTGATACATGCATATGTGCATGTACTGCATCTGTAAAGATGTTATTCATGTGGTATTATGTGTTGTTCTAAGTGTGTGGCGGGATGTGGTGTGTGTGCATGCGTGTGTGATGTATGCATGCATGTGATCTTGTATGTTGATATGGAAGGTGCCTTAAATGAAATGTGCATCTTCTCATCCTCTGGAATTAGCTGACCAGCCACAGAGCCTTACGTGGCTATGAAACCCACACCCTGACCCTTGGGCCGTTTCTTCCTTCCAACCTTGGCATTGTGGACAAGCAGGTAGGAGTGTCATGGTGTCTGAGGTCTCCTTTATTCCCCATTTGTGATGCTGTGATGACAGGAAGTAGGATATGAGGGGCAGAACTTGAAGAGAGTCCCCGCTTCCAGACCCACAATTGGCAGAGCACCCCCTACCTGGGTCACACTATTGGACAGGCCTTCCGTCCAGGTAACCACTGAAACAGATGCCAAAGCTCAGCTCCTCCTGGGGCAGGGATTGAGGAGGGGCTTACAAGACAGAAAACAGCCTTGCTCCTCCCCCTGTCCTGGGCTCTCCAGAGAACCCTTGCAGTGTGCTCCTGTCTACAGCGCAGGGGTCCACATAGAGCCCTGGGTAATGTGAGGACTCAGGGACTTTCCCCCATATTCAGGCCCACCTTTTCACCCTATGAGCTCAGCATTGTTTAAGCATTAAAAGGTTCCCAGAACCCTGGTCTCCAGATTGAAATATCATCCCTGTTACATAGGTCAGTAGCACAGCCCTACATGGTTCAGTGGAAACTTCTGGAAGTCCTACAAAATATCTGGTCATTGTGACATCTTCATGCTCCACATTCAGAATGTTTTACAGGATCAGTGCCTTTTTTTTTTTCTTTTTTGGCCAGTCTTGGTTCTTGGACTCAGGGCCTGAGCACTGTCCCTGGCTTCTTTTTGCTCAAGGCTAGCTCTCTGCCACCTGAGCCACAGCGCCACTTCTGGCCGTTTTCTGTATATGTGGTGCTGGGGAATCGAACCCAGGGCCTCATGTATACAAGGCAAGCACTCTTGCCACTAGGCCATATCCCCAGCCCCCCCCTTTTTTTTCTTTTTTCATGCTAGTCTTGGGGCTTGAACTTGTGGCTTGAATGCTGTCCCTGAGCTTTTGTGTTCAAGGTTAGTATTATACCACTTGAGCCACAGCTCCACTTCCAGCTTTTTGGTGGCTAATTGGAAGTAAGAGTTTCACGGACTTTCTTGCCCAGGCTGGTTTTAAACTGCTATCCTCAGATCTCAGCCTCCTGAATAGTTATGATTACAGGCGTGAGCCACCAGTGTCTTTTATGCACAATTGTGCTCATTGTTTTCATCTGCATGAATGAACTCAGACCTTCAGTTGGAACATCATCCCTCCACCCCACTAGTCACCCTCTGATTTCCACTTTTGTCTCATTCCCTAGTTTCTGGCCCCTCCTCCTCTCACCAGGCCCCAGTCTGATGTGTTTGGGGTTTCCTTTTGTCTGGAATTCATTCCATGAACACATATTGTTTTGTGCTTGTGAGTTTTTAATTTGGATTTTTGGAGGTACTTTTTCTTTTTATTTTCCTTTGTTTTCAAAGTTGAACCTTGCCTCTATTACTGTCATCTGGCCTTCTGAATGTCACCATCCCTTCCCCTAGCTGCCTCTGCAATTTTCTGGTCCCAGGAAGCTGCCTTCACAATTTCCTCCTTGTCCCTTCTGTGTCAATAAGAATACTTCAAAGATAACCAGGAAGCCCCTGGTATTCTAGCCAGCACAGAGTTCAGTACAGTTGGTTTTGTACAACTGGCAGCCAGGCTTCTGGAGCCTGGAAATGGAAATGCATAGAGCTGGAATCACAAAGCATGTGACATACACATATGCATTATAGACACAGAAATTACACACAAATGTGAACACAAAACACATGTGTGCATGTGCATAGAGCACACACCCCACTTGCATACTCACATTCATACATATACCCAAACATGCATATGCCACACATACATACTCCACCCTACAAATAATATATACATAACACATATATGCACACACATTTCACTATTCATAAAATATGATGCATATACAAATATAGACATAATTGTGTATACACAATCATGTAAACATACACAGCAGTGCACTTGTGTATTGATAGACATATACCTATACACACATATACATGCGAACATATACACGCAAGTTAAAACATAGTACGTATATAAATGCACACATAACACACACGCATATATACATTTTTGCTATCCATAAAACATAATGCAATACAAATATATACAAAGTACATGTATATACATTCATTCATACACTGTAATGTAAGCATACACAATAATTCTATAGTGTAAGTGTGGGTAGACATACATGCATATATACATAAACACATGACTACATATAAATATACACACTATAATTCACACATGCACAACCTAGATACATACATACACAGATGCACATATGCATTTATACAAGGTATACATTCCTTCATGGGCAGGTAACACACATATACAATGTACATACACATGCTTGCACACGACATACATACATGTACAAATACCAATATGCACATATAGGTGGCTCACTCATAGGGAATGGTCAAACCCCGGATCCTTCCCACAGGCCTAGATGAGTTCATTATTACTATAACCAAGGCTCCATAGGGGACAAATGCTCAGGATCTCACAGTCAGAGACTCTACCAGGGTTTGGTTTGATGTGAGCTGGCTGTTCACCTGCTGCTCTAACCCTGTGGCTGGCTGTGGGGTGTGTGTGTGCGCGTGTGCGTGTGTGTGTGTGAGAGAGAGAGAGAGAGAGAGACACGGGAGAGGAGGTGTGTTCTTCAGACATCCATTCACAGATGCCTGAGGTGGATCCTGAGCTGTCCTGTGTGCCTGGATCTGGGGACAAATGACTCATTCATAAGGGCTCAGAATTTTAGAAACAGTTTCTGAGGACAGTTTCTGGGCACCGCCAATGGATAGGTTCATTACAAATGCAAGCAGCTTGAGGGGCCAGAGAGATGTGTATCGAACACCATGTACCAGGTCAGGGAGAGAAACACGGCATTGAGGGATGCTCAGGGAAGGGGATGCTCCAGGGAAGGGGCCCTGGGAGCAAGTGGCTGCAGAACCATCTTGGCAGGGCATGCCAGGCTCAGGGAATCAAGTAGCTTATGAGAGCTACCCCAAGATCTGCTGATGTACCACAGGGGACCAGTTCTGAGACTGGGCTCCCAGGAAGTCACCTCCAGCTCTGCCTCTGGCTCACTGCTGTGAGTGCTAAATGGCCTTTTACATTAAATTGCCTCAATTTTCCATTTTCTTGTTGTTTGAACAGCCCTTTTCTTGAAGCTGTCTGGGTTGGGTCACAGGGGATCAGTGGGACCTCAGCTTACAGGGGTGGCCAGGGCCCAGGCAGGACTCTAAGAGGGTCCAACTCTGAACTGGAAAGCTCAGCAAGGCTGGGGGTGGGGGGACTTCCCTAAGAGTTCAGCCATGGCCAGAGATACCCATGGGAAAGACCTGCACCTCATCTCCCACACCACCCAGCCTCTGTGCCTCTGGATGGAATCTGGGTTCTGCTGCCTTGACCCCGGTCCCTCCCCAGAGTGGGGACCCCCCCCCTCCAGTGTCTGGCTTTTTTGCCACCCTGACCCAGCCTCATGATGTCCACCTGAGGAATGAGGAAGTGATTGGGGACAAAGTGGTTCTCAGCCCACAGAAAGTGTCCCCCAGGGCAGGCCAGGCAAGACCTGGCCTTGAAAATCTCATAGAGAGGGAGGACAGGGAGAGACTGAGAAGACAAAGAATCTTCACGAGAAGCAAAGTAGGGCCTTGCATGCAAAAGTTCCCATACCCCCAAAAGGTGACGCTTGGGCAGATGTAGGAACAGCAAGAGAGGGCAGGCAGTGTCTAAACCAGGGCTTTCCCTCTGCCCAGGAAGAAGACATGGGGGTAAGGGGCACCACAAAGCCAGCAGCTTGGGCTTGATGGACAGATGGACAGGACAGATGGATGGAATATTATGGGAATGGGGACAGGAGAGTGATGGCAGGTAGGGAAGGTAGCCCCCAAGGCCGAAATGAAGGGCATTGCTAGTTAGTCCAGGTGATTTCTGGGGGAGAAGGTAGCCCTAAGCACAGCACAGCTTCTCTTCCATTTTTCTGCAGAGGTCTCTAGGATGGAAAGCACAGGATGAACACCCAGGACCTGCTATGGCCATCCCCCTCCCCCCACAGCACTCACCCTGTGTCCTTCAGTGGCCTCCTCAGCGCAGCGGGTCACAGCACTTACTCCATAGTGTGCCTTGAAGTCACAGAGGAGATGGGAACATATGGACCCCAGCACCTGCCCATGCCCTCTGTAGGGGGCAAATCAGGCCAGCCCTGCCTGGGCCTGGGCCACAGCTGAAGGGTTGCAGGCCACTGGCTACCACAGGTGGGGCAGTGGCTCCAGCGTAGGCCCCTAGCCATCACATCACATGCTTTATGCTTCCAGTCCTATGAGTTTCCATTTCCAGGCCCACATTTACTCTCAAATATTTCCTGTAGACACCAGCTGCCCTTCTCTGGGCCAGAAGTTTGCTCCATGTCTCAGTTTCCCCAGCCCTTGGCTGTCTGCAGATACCCACCTTCTAGAGCATGCTGGAATACTTCTATCTTCCCAGTTGCCCAGGCCAACTCCATGAGCACCCCAAATCCAGGCAGGGGAAACTGTTCCTAGGACCTGATGTCTGTCCAGTGTGGCCAGGTAGGACTGAGACCTATCTTCCAGGGCCAAGGTGACCCTTGATCTCGGACCTCTGATTTAGCGTGCTTTTTCTCTGTCTCTCTCTCTGTCTCTCTCTGTCTCTCTGTCTCTGTCTCTGTCTCTCTTTCTCTCTCTCTTTCTCGCCATCTCCACGATGCTCATCTGCAGCCCAAAACAAGGCTGTCTCAAATCCACAAGTCTGAATCATGTCTCGACTTTGGCTTCTGTTTTCAGAAGCATAGCCTGTCCCCACACTCCATACCTACCCTCCCTCCCACCCCTAGTAGACACCAGATCCTAGTCTGAAACTCCCATTCCTACAGATTGCTCATGTAAAACCCGCCCTGATTGTTTTTTCTAGAAACTGCTCCAATGACACCGCACCACCATGCAGCCTGCCCAGACTTCTCCCATCTTCACGAGAACATGGTGTTTCTTTTTGTGCCCCTCCACCACATTTTTGTTCCTCCCCATTGGCAGTACCCCCCACTTTTAGGCTAGGAGTGGCCAGATCCCCAGGGCTGCGATGAAGAAGATGGGGGGAGGGCTGGGCCTTTGCTTGCTATGCATGAGAGGGGAGCTCAAGGGAGAAAGAAGGTCTAGGAGAAACAGAATGAGGAACAGAGTAAGAGACACAGAGACAGAGTGATACAGGCACAGACAGAAGCAGGAAGACACACAGAGGGAGTCAGAGTCAGAGCAGAGAAAAAGAAAGGTGAAGAGATAAAGGCAGTGAGACAGAATTTTAGACAAGAGAAAAAAACCCAAAGACACAGAGAAACCAAGGCTGGTGCAAAAAAGAAAGGAAAAGAGGAGGGAGAAGGGGAGGAGGGAGAGACAAAGGGAGAGGAAAAAAGAAAGGGGTGGGGAGAAAGGGGAGGCAGGAGGGGGAGGGGCAGCCTGGGAGTCTCTTGGGGACCCTGACCCCACCGCAGGGGCCCCACCCGCCTCACCTCCCTGCTGAGCTCAGGTTTCAGGGCTTGGAGCGCCCGCAGATTCGGTAACAAATGCATGTGCAACGCATTATGAAGAAAGCCTTAAAAAGCCCTCGTTTATCGCTGTTTACGTTATGTGATTGAGGGGAGAATTTGCCAAGACCAAAGGTTACTGCTGGTGTTTCTGTGACGAATATTACCTCAAACTAAAGCAATTAGCTTCAAGGAACCACGGGTTGTCCTGGGAGGGTTTTCTAGAACAACCCCCCCTGTAATACACCCTGATGGAATTCTCAACGACCAGTGTCCCCATGTGGAGTGCAAGGGGGCATAGTCACCTGGCCTGACCCAGCCTCAGTTTCCCATTCTGTGAGATGAGGAGGGGGAAGGGGAGCTAGACTTTCCAGCAAGCCTGTGGTGGCTGTGTGTGCTTTAGTTCCTTCCTCTGATTATTTTTGCTCCCTGAGCACGGGTTGGCTTTTCTCCCTGAGGCTGTTTCTGCTCAACACTTTGGCCCATCAAATCTTTTCTTGAGGCAATTATAGAAATGGCCTGAGCAGTAATTAGTGACTGGTAATTAGTAAGCCCTCTCTTTCTCTGTGTGTGTGTGCAAGCCGAGGTGCACGTGTGTGTGCAAGCCGAGTGCCAGTACTGGGGCTTGAACACCTGGACACTTAAGCCACAGCTCCATTTGTGGCTTTTGGTGGTTAATTGGAGGTAAGAGTCTCATGGACTCTTTTCTGCCTGAGATGGCTTTGAACCTTGATCCTTAGATCTCTGCCTCCTGAGTAGCTAGGATCACAAGGATACCACCAGTGCCTGGCATCTCTCCACTTTCTCCTAAGGAGGAGGACCTGAGAAATCTATTAATGGGCCTCTTTCCTCTTAGATTCCCCAAACTTGGAAGTGTGTGTGTGTGTGGGGGGGGGGGGGTTGTGCATGTGGCTGACCCAGTGTACTTCAGTTCTCCATCGAGAAGCAAGGTGAGGACGGCACTGACATCATGAGAAGAATATCAAGGGCTGACAACAGTTCCAGGCATCCAGGGCCCTGAATCACAGCCAGAAGGGACAGAAGTCACTGAGGGTGTGGGGAGGTAGCCGGTAAGTCCCTGTTCTGGTGGGAAGTAGCTGACTGGGAGAGTCGAAGGCTGAGGGGCCAGCGGTGTGCAGATGCTGCAGGAACTGAACAAGAAGGAGGACAGCAGAGATCCCTGAATGGACCCTCTGTGATTTCTTCCTCCACGGTTATGCTTCCTGGTCTCCAGACTCAAAGGAGTGCAACCAAGCATTCAAAGCTTCACTAGACCTTGGCCAAATTACTGCATGGAATGGACTGTGGTCTTGCCCCTCCCAGCCCCCATACCACATACACAACCCAGGCTGGTTGTATTCTGGAATGTTCCAGGAGCTTCATAGGCTTTCATCAGTCTTCTTAACTATGAGCAGTACCCTAGGCATGTTCCACCCATGATTCTAGAGCCTGTGTCTGTCCTTACCCCTCCCCTTTGTCACCTCTTGGGGTACTACCAGGCCCCTCCCACACCTCTATTTCCATCCTTTCCTGATACCCCTCTACATATAACTGAAGGAATCTTTCCATAACACAAGGCTGATTCTGCCCTTCTTGCCCTGCTTGGCCTCCTGCCCATCTTCCCAGTGATCTTTGTCTCTGCCTCAGTTTGCAACTAGGCTTCCAGCCTTCTTCCACACTGCCCCTGCCTCGGGACTCTGGCACCTGATGTTCTTGCTAGCTAGATCTTCTGGCTGACCATCTGTCCTTCCCTTAGTCTGAGGGTCTTGAGTCAAGTGGTCTTGATGTCCAGGAAACACACTACCTGCCTTCTAGCCATGCTGGTGGCGTAGCCAGCTGGACTGCCATGTAGTCCACTTTTCAGCCTTCCCCTCTGGACTGTGGGCTCAATGAAGCCAGGCTCATTGAAGCCCATGAGTGTGCCCACCCAAGAGATTCTGCCTATGGCCAGGAGAGGGCCCCAGAGTGTCCATGTTGCTGCTCCATGCCCTAGCCCAGGGTCAGCCTCAGTATCCTCAGCTCTTCCTGTAACCTGAGGACCCCCAGTGGGAGCCCGCAGCCAATCAGGACTCGTTTCCACCTCCAGCTTGAAGCCAACTAATTCATCAGGCTGCTGCTCACCTCAGGCATAAAGCACTCATTCTTCCCCAGCTCGGGACTTGGGTGGGAAAATATTTTCCAAAGGTCAGTTTTCCAATTATACTTAAAATTTGAAAGTTCTTTTTTTTTTTTGGCCTCCCCCTCAGTGCAGCCGCGTCTGCTAATTTCATAAAGATACCATTTAGCTGAGGTAGGTGGGATTCTGGGCTTGGGACGTTGCTTCTCCACATCAACAGCCAGCCCTAACTGTAACTACCGAATTCCCATCATTTGTGTGTGTGTGTGGGGGGGGGGGGGTTGTTGAATACTTCTCTCCTCGAAAATTATGGTCTGTAGAAATTGAACAACATCTCCATTGCCCAGTGGGAAATTACAGAGATCTTCTTATGTACTTAACACGAAGCGCAAGTTTATAAAGTCCTGCTTGGTTTTAATGGCTTGCTCATAAGCAGCCCTGGCTTCTGGGGGTGAGGTGTGCCCTAGCCGTGGGTGCTGTGCAGGGTGATGGATCTTAGTCCCTAGTGAAAGCTGGGGGGAAAGGGGACTCTGCAGATGGTAGGGGTCTGTGCAGGAGATGCTGGGCCCTCATGTCTCAGAGGAAGATGACGGGCCAGGAGGATGTAGGCTCAGTGGCTGGGGTACAAGGCCCCAGAGGGAGCAGAGCAGGTCCATTTGGGGGCTGAGGAGCCTCAACTCCTGTCTGTAAAATCACACCAAAGTGGAGGCAGCACGGGATGCAGGTGAAGGGTGCTGGTAAACTGGGAGGGAGACGCAGGGCAGGATAGACCCCCTCCCTCTGAGGATCGCCCACCCCTGCTCTGGCTAAGCTGGGGTTCCTCCAGGAAAGAAGTGGGTGTGAATTCTGTATCTCAGTCAAGAATCCAGGAGGCGCCGTGCTGGACCCATTACGAGGGGAGAGGTGGCTTATGGAAGTCAGAAGCTGAGAACTCTTTCAGGGATGAGCAGGAATCCAGGCCCAGGGGACCTGAAGCACGGAAGCAAGGGGCCTCCTCCGGCGGAGGCAGGGAGGACTAGGCACCCACATTCACTAGGTGTGGGTGTGGGGGCACGGGCCAGCATATTCCCATAGAGAGTCCAGCGGGGCGGGGGGGTGAAACACCTCACCCTGGGGAGGCAGGAAGAAGCACTTGTCTCCAGTCTGCAGAGCAGTGACGCCAGCAATACTGGGTTTGAGGAGAAGCTGGGTTTGAGGGCTTTTGATGTGAAATGCCCCATCTTTTGAGTCTGGCACTGTCGGGGATGGCTATACCTTTAAGACCTGGAACTGCATGGCTATTATCCACTCTTACCTTCCCCCCCCCAACCCCCCCCACCCGCCCCTGCCCCCACCAGAACCGGAAAGTTGCCCCAAACCAGCCCCGCCTCTAGTCTTGGAGCACCCAGTCTCATAATGGCCCCCCTTCCCCCACCCCCAGCCCAGGGGGCCGGTCCTGGGGGGACTGTGATCTCCACCTCTGCGGGAAATTCCGTGACATCACCGTGATGGACAGTTCATCAGCCAATCATTAATACCCAGTTAGTCCTCCTCTTCCTGCCGCCATTACTGTTATATAAACCCCTCCCCTGAATAAAACTTAGGGAAGTTCCTGAAGCTAACCCTGAGTCGCCCACGCATACCTGGCCTCCTTATTCTCAGCGAGTATGGGGTGGGGGAGAGGGCGTTCTCACGACCACACCCAGTCCGGAGCTTACCCGTGGCCCTTGCTCCCACATTACTTCCTACTGGCCAGAGGCTTGCATGAGAGCGAAAGGGGAACACACGGAGGGGCCAAATAGGCCCGGAATCTACACGGAAGGAGGTATAGAGTTAGCCCGGTATGGTACATATTTTATTAATACTTTTTCTGTGTCTGTACTGGGGCTTAAACTCAGGGCTTGGGTGCGCTGTCCTTTAGATTTTCTGCTCAGTGCTCTACTACTTGAGCCATACCTCTACTTTCAAGGTTTTTTGTGTTTTTTTAATCAGAGATACAAGTCTCATGGGCTGTTCTGCCCAGGCTGCCTTTGAGGCATGCTCCTCAGCATTACCTCAGGATTACCTGGCTTTAGTGCATATTTTTGAAAGCTGACCACCTCAGACCACTTAAGTTCTGGACCTCTTCAGACCTCTTGCTGTTCATATTTCCTGTCTTCCCATATGCAGACACCTCTATTGATCCCTTCTTGCTGCCTCAAAGTCTTTGCACTTGCTGTTCCCTCTTCCCAGAATACCCTTGACCCACCTTGCATGGCTGGCTTTTCTGCTCAGAAGGCTCCAAACATTGCCAGTCTCTTCCACTTCCCCATTTTCTTTCCAGATCTGACCTCACTGTGATATAGCAGTCTATTTCTGGGCTCATAAGCTTGCTGTTTACTCCCCCACAAGAATGGTCTGATTCATCCACTGCTTTAATATGAACAGTAAGTGTTTATAGTTGCTGAATAAAGATTTAGCAAATGAGCCCCTCCCCACCTTGCTGGTGGCTCACATCTATAATCCTACTGACTCAGGAGGCTGAGATCTGAGGATTGTAGTGGTTGGAAGCAAGCCCAAGGCGGGAAAAGTTCATGAGACGCTTATCCTCAATTAAGAGAGATTACTCCTACCTGTCAAGTGGTAGAATACTAGCTTTGAGCAGAAAAAGCTAAGAGATAGTGTGCAAGTGAATTCAAGCCCCAGGACTGGCATGCACATTCAAATGCTTAATCTTTTCACTGCCTTACCATGGTGAGCAGCATCACTTGGCTTTTATTGTTCCTCATTCTCCCTAGATTCTGGACGCATCCCTCATGAATTCTGGGCTTTGTCCCACAGGGAAGGAAGGTGCTGCCTGGAGATGGGGTGAGGGCATTGCTGAAACCCTGGTGCTTCTTTACTTCTTTCCTTGCCAGACCATTTGCTTTATGAAATGATTAGCTTTATCAAACATCTGTCCAGCAGGGCTTGCATATGCCAGTCTGTAAGTCTAGATGGGAGCGAGGGCTCTGGCAGGGGTCGTGAGGTCACTGGGGTTGTGGACATAGCCAGTTGAGGTTTTACTCTAGGAAGCCCCTGGGGGCTCTACATCAGGCCCTCCAGAGTATAAAAAGGAATATGATAGATGAGACCCAGGCACTCAAAGAGCTTTCAGGTGCCAAAAACAAATGTGTGAGTGGAATACACTAGTTCCTTGACAAGGGCTCTAGATGCACAATCACAAAGAGTTAATGTTTCAATGGAGGAAACAGGAAAAGGGCAAACATTCATGAGCTCCCTCATGAACATGTCCACTCATCCACCATCCAACCACTCCCACCACTCTACCCACTATTTACCCCTCACCCATCCATCCATCCATCCACCAATCCACTCATCCATGCAACTATCTACATATTCATCCACATACTTATCATCCATTCACATATCCATTCATTCATCCAATCACTCATCTACCCACATATCACCTATCCATCCATCCACTCACTTGTTTATCCATGAATATACTCATCTATCCATCCATCCCCACCCATCCACCTGCTATGTATAATCAGCTCTCCTACCTCACCAGCCCAGAGTTCCCAGCTGATATTTGGAAGTGGTTGACATTGTCCTCAAAGGTCTCATAGAAGAAAGAAATGTTTATAATGATCTCATAATTCCCTTTGAGCAATGTTTCTGTGATGATCTTGAGGTAAAAAGGCCAAGGGTGAGGGGAAAAAGCAGAATGATCTATTTTCCTGGTCTAATCTGCAGAGCATGATGGAGCATGGGTTATCAGCGTGAGGTTTTGAGGAATGAATAAGAGCTCATCAGATGGACATCAGAGGGAAAACCTTCTGCTTGGTGAAACTTACTGTGCAAGGCCGAGAAGTGGGGAAACAAAGTATGTTTGGGTTTGGAAGAGTGAGAACAGAGGCACAAGGGACAGGTGGAAGGAGATGGTGATAGAGATGGGGTGGGACCAACTTATGGAGAATTCTGAGTCTGATTGGAGGAGCGCAGTGGGGGTGTGGCTGCAACAGAGCCCAGGCATGAGAAGGGTCATCCTAGAGACTACCAAGGAGAATCAACAGGGAGAGACCAGAAAAGACCCAACTAGTGTGTGCACAGATAACTTCTCACTTTCGCTTCAAGGAACCCAAGTCCACACTCTGTAGTAAGGAAATGAGCTTGGGGCTATCGTGGGTTTACGGGCCTGGAGGCCCCTGTGTATAGGGCTGCACCACTAGCTTCCTGGCTGCTCAGATGACCCCTGTTCACACTCTGCCAGAAGCTCCTGGCAGGAAGATGAGAGGAAAGAAACATTTGTTAGGTAGCCACACCACAGCACGGTGCACAGCACAGCAATAGGTGCTTTAGAGGAGCTAGAAAATCTAATTCCTCAAGACACCTAATCAGGAAAGGATTACACTCTGTGTTTTTTTTTTTTGTTTTTTTTTTTTTTTTTTGACCAGTCCTGGGCCTTGGACTCAGGGCCTGAGCACTGTCCCTGGCTTCTTCCCGCTCAAGGCTAGCACTCTGCCACTTGAGCCACAGCGCCGCTTCTGGCCGTTTTCTGTATATGTGGTGCTGGGGAATCGAACCTAGGGCATCGTGTATTCGAGGCAGGCACTCTTGCCACTAGGCTATATCCCCAGCCCATACACTCTGTGTTTTGCCTACAAGAACTGGAGATCAGGGAGATTCACTAGCTTATCCATGGTCACAAAAGCAGGACATGTCTGAGCTCATATGCCAACTAAGGGCTAGCTCATTCCAAATCTCTACTTTCCCATGAGGAGAGGCAGATCCTGCCACAGATGTGCACAGGTAAGCAGAGGCTACACGCTGCGCAGCAACTCTAGAACTTCAGTTCTGGGACTAAAATTAAGATTAAAAATAAGCCCATGTGATAAAAATTTCAAAAACCAAAGTTGAGCCATACAACAAGTTCAAGCCCCAGGACCAACACACACACAGACACACACACACACACACACACACACACACACACACCAAAATATATATTAAGCTATTGCTTCCAGGCACTGAGCATCAGCTAAAACAGCTGCAGCCAAGCATGGTAGCTCATGCCTATAGTTACAACTACTCAGGAAGCAGAAATCAGAAAGTCTGTAGTTCAAGGCAACCCAGGCATCTCATCAATAAGCCAGGTGGAATGATATGGGCCTTTGAGAAACATAGCAAGGAGGATGGAGGCCTGAGATTCACCCCAAGCAAAAATATGGGACCCTGCCTGAAAAAATAACTAAAGCAAAAAAGACTACAGGGAGTGGCTTAAGTGGTAGAGCAAGGTGTGAGGTCCTGAGCTCAAACCTAATACTGAAAAAGGAAGAGAAGAGGGAGGAAGGGACAGATGGGAGAGGGAGGGAAGGAGGAAGGAAGGCAGGAAGAAAGGGAGGGAAGAAGGAAGAAAGGAGAGAGGGAGAGAGGGAAAGAAGGAAGAAGTAAAGGAGAGAGAGTAGGAGAGAAGGAAGGGAGGGAAGGAAAGGGAAGGAAGGAGGGAAGGAAGGAAAAAGAGAAAGAAAGGAAAGGAAAGGAAGCCCAGGCTGTGGTCTTGAGAGAGGAAAATACAAGGCCATCTTCACATTCATTCTTTCTGCCTAGGAATGCCCAGGGTATGTCCTACTCAGAGAGCTTCAGGCACAGAGGAAATAGACAGGATCTCAGGACTGCTGAGGCAGAAAATGCAGAACAAGATCCTGGGAGGGATGCACTAGGATTCACCACTGAACACCTTCCAGTCTTCAGTACAATGCTCAAGCTGCAAATGAACAGGGTGAGAGTCTTCAAGGCATTGCAGAAACCACTGGTGGTGGCCATGAGGTAAATGGCTGTGTTCAGGTGACACAAGGCTCAGAGACATTACAACTCTGCCTCCTCGGTGCAAAGCAGTTAAACCAGACCCAACAGCAAAAACCTAACAAGCTTCAACCAGATCATGTCTTCTGCCAGTAAACTAACTGCCCATCAGAAAACCAGACATCACTATTTACACACACACACACATACATATATATATACACACACATACTATCCAGGCTCTGCAGAGCAGCAACAATATCAGAAATACAGTTAGAAAATTACAAGACACAGGGAAAAACAAACTCTGCAACCAGGAGCAAGAAAAGTCAACAAAACAATAGTCAAACAAAACTAAACAAAAAGGCAACATAAAAACAGAGAATACTGAAGCCCATGTTAGACTGACAGACAAGAATTTGAGTGTCTGGAATTGTAGACTCAGGAATTGATATGGTGGACACAATGAGTGAAGAAAGACAAGAATTTCACCAGAGAACTTGAGACTAGAAAATGACCAAGAAGAAATCCTGGCACTGATAACTAGCATATTCCCGAAATGCAATTCTCTAGAGGTTTCTGCTATACTGTGGATCTGAACTGCCCCACAGGGGCCTGTGCTCTGCATGGAAACCACCATCCCCCCCCCCCCGTACCCCCATGGAGCTACTGTGAGGAAGTAGGATCTAGAGGAGATGGAGCCTCACCAGGGGAAGTTAGGTCACTGGGGATGTGCCCTTGGAGAGAATTGGAGCCCCAGCCCCTTCTTTCTTTGCGTTCTGGCTTGCAGGAGATGAGCAGCTTTGCTATGATGTTCTGCCTCACCCCAGGCAGTGGCTAACTGCCCACCAATGAATTCTTGGAAACCATCCATCCAAACCAACATTTCCTCTTTATAAATTGCTCACCAAAGCTGGGCACTGGTGGCTCCCACCTGTAATCCTGACTACCAAGAGGTTGAGATTTGAAGATTGCAGTTCAAAACAAGCCAAAGCAGGAAAGTCTGTGAGACTCTAATCTCCAATTAGCCAGCAAAAAGTCAAAAGTGGAGGTGTGGCTCAAGTTGTAGAGTATTAGCCTTGAGTGGAAAAAACCAAATGAGAGCTTAAGGCTCCGAGTTCAAGCCCCAGTCCCAGCACACAAAAAAGTTCCTTACTCAGGGTTTTTTTGTTTTGTTTTTGTTTTTTTACTAATGGAAAGCTGATTAACATAGTTTTACAGAAATTTTGGTTACCAGAAAAGGACAACCCAGTGAACCTGAAAGAAAGCAATAGATACTATCAAAAATTGAAGCACACAGCTGGGAGTTGGTAGCTCACATTTATAGCTCAGGAGGTTGAGATCTGAGGATTGTAGTTCAAAGCCAGCCCAGGAAAGAATGTCAATGAGATTCTTACCTCTAATTGGCCACACACACAGCCAGAATTGAAGCTGTGGTCCAAGTGATAGAGCCCAACCCTTGAGCACAAAAGCTCAGGGACAGCAACTTGGACTTGAGTTCAAGCCCCAGGACTGGTGAAGGAAAAGGAGGACATAGAAGAGGAAAAAGAAGGAAGAAGAAGGAAAGAACACAGGGAAAAAACATATACCCCCCAGCCTCAGAATATGAAACAGCATGAATCAATTTAACCTAGTCAACTGAGGTTCCTGAAAGAAGGAAAGAAGTTATGGACAGATAAACACTACTGAAGAAATTGTAGAGAAAATACTCAGTGAAACTTAAGCAGAATACAGAACAAGAAAATAATACCAGGCTCATTGTATTCAAATAGTTTAAGAAGCAAAGTTAGAGCTAGAGTTGTAGCTCAGAGGGAGGAAACTAGCCTAGCATCTACAGGCCCTGGGTCTAACACTCAGAGCTGCCAAGAAAAAAAAAAGACATAATTATGTATATCCATGTCTGAAATACCATTGTGAAGCCCTTGGTGCAATTAATGGCCATAAAAAAATAAATGAAGGACAGGAAAGTAAAACAAGCTTGAATGGAGGGGAGGGCTAATGAAAAGTGTAAATGAGGATGAATACAATCAATGTAGTTTATCTGTGTGTATGAAAATAGAACAATGAAACCTGTTGAAATTGTTTTAAGAAGGGGGAGTGTGATAGAAGAGCTGAGATTGTTCTGGAAACATTGCCTACATGTGTGAAAATATTACAATGAAACCCCTTTGTAACATATACTAATCATTTTTTTAACTAAGAAAGGACATAGTTATGTATAGGGTAACAAAGAATACTACTGAGATGGGCCCTGGTGACTCATGCCTGTAATCCTAGCTACTCAGGAGGCTGAGATCTGAAGATGGAGGTTCAAAGCCAGCCTGAGCAGGAAAGTCCATCAGACTCATCTCTCCAATTAACTACCAAAAAACCAGAAGTGGCACTGTGGCTCAAAGTAGTAGAGCACTAGCTTTGAGTGAAAAAGCTTAGGAACAGTACCCAAGCCCTGAGTTCAAGCTTCCCCATCACCCCCCCAATACATATATATATATATATGTATATACATATATATATATACATACATACTACTGAATTACCATCAGAAGGAAATCAAATGACATCTTTGAAATGCTGAAAGAAAAAAAATTGGCAAGCTAAAACCTTCTAATTTGTAAGAACACTCCTTGTTTTACACTCATGTCATTCCTTTTTATTTATTAGGATTAGTTTCCATATACAAAATAGAACTTGAGGGCTGGGAATATGGCCTAGTGGCAAGAGTGCTTTGCTTCATATACATGAAGCCCGGGGTTCGATTCCTCAGTACCACATATGTAGAAAATGGCCAAAAGTGGCGCTGTGGCTCAAGTGGCAGAGTGCTAGCCTTGAGCAAAAAGAAGCCAGGCCCTGAGTTTAGTGCTTAGGCCCTGAGTTCAAGGCCCAAGACTGGCAAAAAAAAAAAAAAATAGAATTTGATACTTGTCTTTCTCAATCCAGTTTGTTTCATATAACTTGGTGATTTTCAGTTCTCTTCATTTTCCTGCAAATGATATGACCTAATTTTTCTTGATGGTGGAATAGTACTCTATTACATATTTAACACATTTTCTTTACCCATTTGTCAGGTGACTGAACCCTATGCTGATTCTATAGTTGTGAATGTTGCTATAAACACAAGTGTTCAGGTATCTCTATTGCATATTTTTTTTACAAGCCTCTGGAAATATGCACAGGAAAGGCATAGTGGGATCAGGTGGTAGTTCTAGTTTCAATTTCTTGAGAAACTTCTAGACTGATGTCCAGAGTACTTGTAACAACAGTATATAAAGGGTTTCTTCCCCTGACTCCACATCTATGCCAGCATTTGTTGTTGTTTTTTGATGACTGACATTGTGAGTTAGTGTAGTTTTGATTTGCATAATCATTATGCTAAGGATGTTGAATACTTCTTCATGCATGCATTGGCCCTTTGTATTTCTTTTGAAAACAGTGTGTTATTTTATTTGCCTAAATAGGCAAATTCATTAATTGGATTGTGTTTTCTTTTGATGTTTAGTTTTTGGAGCTTGGGATATGAATCCCGATCTCTCTTGTCACCATCTCCACACTGGCCTCAGTGTGAAAGGCCGTCCTTCCACTCCACCCTTGGGACTTCATCAAGACAGCAATTCTTTACGAAGATAAATGGATAAAGTTAAATCATGAAAAAATTTCCTCTGTACATTAGTGTCTCATGTCTGTTATCCTAGCTACTCAGGTGGCTGAGTCTGAAGATTGAAGTTCAAAACTAACCAAAGCAAAAAAAATCCCATTAGTCTCTTATTGTCAATTAACCGGCAAAAAGCAGAAAATGAAGCCATAGCTCACTTGATAGAGCACTAGCCTTGAGTAAAAAAGGAAAGGGTCAGTACCCAGGTCCTGAGTTCCAGCCCTAGTACTAGCACAAAAAAGAGAAAGACTCCTGCTGCTGGTCAAGATAGATGAACAGGATTTGGATGCATCTTTTCTCCTAAAACAACAATAAAAAAAAAAAGCAGAATGTATAAAACACTGGACATAAGGGAATGAAAGTTTTACAGCTTGGGCATATGTGTGAGAGACTATTTAGAAGTGCTGGACACTCTCACAGGCACCCAGAGTGGGATATTAAGTCACTGGGGCCAGGCCTTTGAAGGGGATTGTGAGACCCCCAATCTCTTTCCCTTCTGCTTCCCACCTATAAGGTAGATGGTTTTGCTCTGCCAAGGGCTCCCCTCATGATGTGCTGCCTTGCCATAGATGCAAAACCATGGGATCAATAAATTGTGGACTAGAACCTCCTCCAAAACTATGAGCCTAAATCAACCATTTCTCTTTATAAGTCAGTCGTCTCAGATATTTGTCAAACCTAAAGAAAACTGACTCATACAAAAGAACAGTGATTTATAAAAGCCTGGAAACAAATTGTCCCGGCTCACTGCCTTAACAGTCTCCCAGCCACTGTGCAGGAAGAAGTAACACCAGTGGAGTCTAATAGTCTCTCTATCCAGGGAGACCAGGAATCTGGCGTTTGTGGACCAGAGTACCAGAAAGTACAGAGATGCTTAGAGAGAATGCTGAAAACCAGGAGAGTCTACTTTGGGGATACACAGAGCCTGGTTCAGCATGGAGAAGCCACAGCAGGATGGAGAGACTCATCTGAAAGGACTAAGGCAACAGCACCCAGCAATCTCACACAGAACAGGGAACAGTGCCTGCTCCCACCATCCAGAGAGAACCTCATGGTAAACAGGGCCTAGGGTAGGACACACTGAAAAATCTTTCCTTGTTAGTAGGATATCATTTCCCCAGACTAAGCACGATTCTCTCCCAATCTATAATAAGGCTTAAAAGCAAGATGCCCAAAGCATCACACTGTTTCTAAGCAACTGTGCTCCAGAAGGAAGCAGAATATTTGCAGCAATACAAAGCAGTCACATTGACTGACATCCAATCAAAATCACTGGACATGAAAGGGAGAAAGAATACACAACCCACACAAAAAGAGAAAAATCGAAACTGACTCAGAAGTGACACAGATGTTAGAATTAGCAGATTAGAGTGTTAAAACAATTGTTATAATTGTATTCTATATGTTCACAAAGTAAAGCAGAGACATAAGAGATAGACAAGCTGGAGGCATGGCTCAGTAGTAGAGCACTTGCCTAGTAAGTGTGAGGTCCTAAACTGTAAAGTCCAGTATCACCAAATAAACCATTTAAAATGCAGAACCTTTGAACTACCAACACCAATTAAAACTATTTTAAAAGTACATATAAAAAAGATAAAAAGCAAAACTTTTTTCTATAAGAAGAAGAGTTAGAGGAGAACTAATATGAACTGATTACATGACTTATCCTAGAGCTACAATAATCAAAATGGTGTGGAATTAGAGTAGATCAAAGGACTAGAATGGACTCCAGAAGTTACTTTTCACAAGCTGACTTCTGACAAAGTCAGTGGCAGGTTTGTGAAGAAAGGACTGTCTTTACAACAAATGGTACCAGAAAACTCATTAAAAAATTAAAAACCAATCCAAAATTAGTCTATAATTGGATTCAAAATAGACCACACACTGATACACAGACCCTAAACTATAAAACTTCTAGAAGACCATAATGGAAAACCTTGTAATTTTGAGCTAGGCAAAGTTTTACCAGCTATAACACTAAAAGCCCCAGCTGTAAAATAAACTGATCATTTTAACATCACCAAAATAAAACAATTCTTAGAACAAAAATTCAATAGAACAAAAAAGACAAACATCAAAACATAAGGATTAAAAAAAAGTTTGCAAGGAATCTCTCAACATTCAACAATAAGAAAAAAAAATCCAGTTTAAAAATGGGCAGATGAACTAGGCACTGGTGGCTCACACCTGTAATCCTAGCTACTCAGAAGGATGAGATCATGGTTCAAATTAGTCAGGGCAGAACAGTTTGTCAGACTCTTATCTCTAATTAACCAGTAGAAATCCAGAAGTGGAGGCATGGCTCAAATGGTAGAGCACCAGCCTTGAGTGAAATAGCTAAAGGAGAGCACCCTGGTCCTGAGTTCAAGCCCTAATACCACACTGGAGGACTGTTCTAACTTTTTTTTCCCCCTTGAGAGAGCAGTATATAAACCTTTACTTCCTTTTCTCCAAAAACTTGCTCTCATTACTTGTGAATTGGCATTGATTTCAAGGAACATCATTTCTAGTATCAATACCATGCTTCATTAATGAGGGCAGGCCACCTGCCATTTTTGATCCTTTCAATTCCAAGTTAAGGAATTTGGGTGAGCATAGACCAGAGGTCAGGAACTCCCTTAGTCCACCAAACCCCCACCCATAGGACCAAGGCTTTACCTCAGGCATACTAGGTCAAGATCCATTGTCTTAAGGTAGATTTTTTTTGGCACCAAAAAAGGTAAGACATGAAGAAAAGAGGCAACTGACCCATTCAGGGCTCAGAGCCTTTGTCCAGAGGGCAGAATGACCCAGAAGAAAACGGAACTCAGAAGTGCTCCAAAAAAAGATCCAAAGTCATTTGAAAAAGTGTGTTGAAGTTCAAGCTAAGGGATGTTCTCAAAAGCTGTATCTCCTAATTAAGAGAAACAAGCTCAACCATAGGCCATAGTCTAGTTCAACAGACAGAACCAAGGAAACCTCAAAGGCTGGCCTCAAAATCTCTCCATCTCCAAATTTAATTGGATAAGACTGCTCAGAAATTTATGTTTCAAGGCATTGTCAAAAACAATAAAACAATCAGTCAATAATGAATAGAGCCTGAAGGGTGGAGAATAATGCCAAACAAATCAGACAGATTCCCCAGGAGAGCCCAAGAAAAGGGACAATCAAGAGCCCTGCTGACATCGCTGATGTCCCAGTCGACCGTGTGCTTGCCCAAGGCTGGACCCTTTCAGGGTGACACTCTAAAACAGTCTAGCCACATCATAAAGCAAATAAGCAAACAGGAAAATTTAGACCCAGAGAGGAGTAGAGAACATTTCAAAGTTGCTACAATATATTACCTAAAAGGTTCAATTTTCAACAAAAAATTATGAGAATAAGAACAAAAAAACCTAGAGCAAACACAGGAGCAAAAGCCTGCAACAGACATTCCAGGTGCCATACTTAAAACTGTGCATTACAAATATGTTCCAAGAACAAAGGAAACTATGCTTAAAGAAATTAAGGAGGTAAGAAACAATATTTAATAAACATAGGCTATCAACAGAGACAGTGTAAATGATAATAAATGAAAATGTTTTAGTTTAACTGTATTAAGGAGGCAAGTGCCAGTGGCACATACCTGTAATCCTAACTATTCAAGGGGCTGGGATCTAAGAACTGCAGTTTGAAACCAAATCTCCAATTTCATACCAAAGAGCCAAAAGCGAAGCTGTGGCTCAAGTGGTAGAGCGCTAGCCTTGAGCAAAAAAGTGGAGGAATAGCACCCAGCCCCTGAGTTCAAACCCAGTACCAGGACAAAAAAAAAAAGAAAAGAAAAGAAAACCATGTATTAGGGGTTTCATCATGACATTCCCATACATGCATAAAATGTGCTTTAATCATGTTCACTCCCATTTCATCATATTTGACAGCAACAAGAGAAAAATGACTTATCACATACAAGAGAATCCCACTAAGACTGACTTCTCATAAGAAACAATCAATGCCAGAAGACAGTAGTATCACATATTTCATGCACTCAAGGAAAACACTGTCAACAAAGAATCTTTAAAATTTTTTCAATTTAATTTTATTGTCAAGGTGATATACAGAGGGGTTACAATCACATAGTAAGGTAATGAGTACATGTCTTGTCATATTTGTTACCCCCACTTTCATTTTTCTCCCACCTTTCCTCCCCCCAGTTCCTCCCTAGTTGTACAGTTAGTTTTCAACATACTGTCTTGTGAGTATTTCTGTTGCGTTGGTTCGCCATTTATCCTTTCAACAAAGAATCTATATCAAGAAATATAGGTTTCAATAATGAAGGTGAAATAAACATGTCTCTAGATAAAACCTGGGAAAACTTTGTTGCTATCAGCTTCACTTTATAAGAAATATTAGAGGAAGTCCTTCCGTCTGAAAGTAAGTAAACTCTAACAAAAATTCAAATCCATACTTTAAAACAGTACCATTGGCTGGATGCCGATAGCTCCCATCTGTACTCCTGGCTACTTGGGAGCATGAGATCTGAGGATTGTGGTGCAGAGTCAGTCTGGGTAGGAAAGTCCGTGAGACTCTATCTCCAAATAAACACCAAACAGAAATAGAGATGTGGCTGAAGTGGTAGAATGCCATTCTTGACCACAAAAGCTCAGGGATAGCATCAGGCCATATATATTTATTTATTTTGTTATATTTTCCTTCTATTTGCCCTTTCTGGTTTTCTTCATCGGTCCTCTAGATTTGAGTTACCATGTGATATCATTTTAGTACCCTAATATAACTCAGTTCCTACATACATCCTATGTGCCATTGTACGTGTATAGGCTGACACACACACACACACACACACACACACACACACAGAATTTCATATAATTTCTTTTACAATAAATTCAGAGTTCAAACCCCAGTAACCATTAAAATAAAAAAAAACATAATCTAAGGCTGGCTAGGGAAGATAAATATTAAGATTCAAAGACATGGGGCTAGGAAATGTGGCTTATAGGTAGAGTGCTTGCCTAGCATGCATGAAGCCTTGGGTTCAATTCCTCAGCACCACATAAACAGAAAAAGCTGGAAGTGGCACTGTGGCTCAAGTGGTAGAGTGTTAGCCTTGAACAAAAGGAAGCCAGAGACAGTGCTCAGGCACTGAGTTCAAGCCCCAGGACTGGCAAAAAAAAAAAAAAAGATTCAAAGACACAAATTGGTTGACAATAAAAAGATGAAAGACCTATGTCATGCCATAAGGAGTGAATAGCTATATTAATATACAAAAAGCTATATTAATATACAAAATCATTTTAATTTTTCCCTAAAGATTAAAAAGGGCTACTTTTATAGTAAGTACCAAATCAAACAATTATATACAAATACGAGCCTAACAACATAGCAATACATGAAACAAAGACTGATGAAATTAAAAGTAGACATAGAGAATTCATCCTTCTGTCACAAAGGCTGATGAAATTAAAAGTAGACATAGAGAATTCAACAGTACTAGTAGAGGATTTTAATAATCTACTTTGAATAATAGATAAAACAACTAAGCACAAAGATCAACAAGGAAATAGAAGATTTGAGCAAAACTTCTGATCTCTATAGAGCACTGTGTCTAACTAGAACGGAATGTCCATCATTCTCAAGTGAACACAAAATTGTCTACAGACAGGCCATAAGACAAATCACAATGAAAACATCCATAAATTTAAAAGCATTAAAACCATAAAAATTATGACCACCAATCATAGTGGCTTTGAAAATTTATAACGGAAAGAAATTCAGAACTATGTGGAAATTAAACAAAGCACTACTAAATACAAATTGGCCAAAGAAGAAATTACAAAGAAAATTAGAATATACTTTGAGATGATAAAAATAAAGGCACAACAGGTAGAAATTTCTGAGATATGCACTCAATAGTGCTAAGAAGGAAATTTATAATGTAAACTACATAAAGAAGAATAAAGATTTCAAATTAATAATCTTCTACTTTAAGAACCTAGGATAAGGAGCAAATCTTAAGTAACCAACAAAAGGAAATAACTAGGATTTTGGTTTTCTAAAAAAGGACTTAGAGTACCATGTAAAATTATGTCATTTTCTTTTGTTTTTCTTCCCCAGGGTTTTACCCCTAATGTCACTGTTACTGACTTTGGTACCCTGGATATTGTATACATATTTATTGGAACTAGAGAAGGAAAGGGGAACATCAAAATGGAGATACAAAGGGTAAAAGGTGAACCAATGCAACAGCAATACTTATAAAACTATATACTGTAATCCAACTGTATAATTCATGGGGGTGGGGGATGAGGACAAGGGAAGGAGGGAGAAAAATGAGGGAGGAGGTAACAAGTTTGATAAGAAATGTATTCACTGCCTTACATATGAAACTGTAACCCCTCTGTACAGCACTTTGACAATAAGTAATTTAATAAAAATGAATTAAAAATAAGCAAAGCAATAGCATATATTAAGTAAACCAAGTGTTAATTCCAAAATAATGATGAACAAAATTGACACTTGCTCATTGTCTATAATAGTGAAGATTATACCTAGATTGAATAAGACAAAATGATGATGATAAAAATTACTAAAATCAGAAGTAAAACAGGACATATAACTACTAACTTTATATAGAAATAAAAATTATAAGGATATATATATCCTTATGGTCCATAAAAGGAACTGTATACTATAATCAAGTGGAATTTGTACCAGAAAGGCTAGGCTGTTGTTGTTGTTTTTTTGGCCAGTCCTGGGGCTTGGACTCAGGGCCTGAGCACTGTCCCTAGCTTCTTTTTGCTCAAGGCTAGCACTCTGCCACTTGAGCCACAGCGCCACTTCTGGCCATTTTCTGTATATGTGGTGCTGGGGAATCGAACCCAGGGCCTCATGTATATGAGGCAGGCACTCTTGCCACTAGGCCATATCCCCAGCCGAGGCTGTTTTAATATCTGAAAGTAAGTTGTTCTAACAGACAACATCAACAGAATGAAAGAGGAAACCACACTTTAATATCAATCAATTGAAGTCAAAAGAGATATGGCAAAATCCAACAGCCTTTATGAGAGTAAGAGTCAATAAACTAAGGAATAGATGGAAACCCAAACATGATAAAAACCATAGAATAAAAAAAAAAGCACAGGGCTGGAAGTATGGCTTGGATGGTAAAGCACTAGCCTAGCCAACAAGCCAAGTGACTATGAGGCCCAGTTCAAATCCCAAACCACCAAAAGAAAAACGCCGTGGTTCATTTCATACATAACTGTAAAACTGCACATTTCCTTTTAAGATGGGGAAGAAGATCAGGATGTTTTTCCCTCCTCATTTCCTATCAACTTATATGTGAGGCTCTAACAAGGGAAATTAGACCAAGAAATATGAAAATTATGTAGACTGAAAACTAAGAAGTAAAACTATCTGTATTTGCAGATGATAAGACCTGTATCCTAAGGGATTCACTAATAAACTATTTGAATTAATAAAAAAAAAGTTTAAGCAAGGTGGCATAAACCAACATCAGTATGCAGAAATATTCTATTAGTAAACATAAGAAAGATTAAAATATTTAGGAATAAATTTAATACTTACTAGAAATAAATTTAAAACTTTTACCCTGGAAATTACCAAAGACCTAAATAAATGAAAAGACATCCCATGTTTATGGACTGAAGACTAGCATTGTTACAGTAGCAATCAATCCAAATTGATCTACAAATTCAATATGATGCTTATAAAAATTCTAGCTGACTTTTTTTCAGATATTGACAAGCTGATCCTAAATTCAACTACATATTCAAGGGACTTGGAGAGCCACAACAATCTTAAGAAAGAACTAAGTTGGAAGAATCAGCCTTCTCTATTTAAAAACTTAATACACTAATAGGGATCCATATAGAATGTATAGGGAAGGAACAAGTAGATTAATAGAATAGAACTGAGAAATCGACCCTTAGATGTACACTTTCCTGATTCTTGACAAGACTGACAAAATGGAGAAAAAAAATCTTCTTCACAAATAGTGCTGCATTAACGAGGTATCCACATGCAAAAGAATGAAGTTAGGCCCTACCTCACACCATATATATTTTTTAAATACCTCAAAATTGGCAGATTCATTATTTATTGAAAAGATTTGTTGAAGTTCTCATGAGTTAAATTGATTGCAGACCTAATTCAAAGAACTAGGATTGCATACACTTTAGAAAACATAGGTATAAGCTGGACAGTGGTGTTTCCCATCTGTAATCCTAGCTACTTCGGAGGCTGAGATCTGAGGATCAGGGTTCAAAGCTGCCCAGGCAGGAAAGTCCACGGGACTCTTATTTCCAATAAATTACCCAGAAAAAGCAGGAAGTGGCACTGTGACTCCAGTGGAAGGGCAATAGCCTTGAGCATAAAGAGGCTCAGGGTCAGTGTCCAGGCCCTGAGTTCAAGTTCCAGGACAGGCCAAAAAAAAAAAATTAAAAAGAAAGCACAGGTATAAATCTTTTTTTCTTTTTTGGCCAGTCCTGGGGTTTGGACTCAGGGCCTGAGCACTGTCCCTGGCTTCTTTTTGCTCAAAGCTAGCTCTCTATCACTTGAGCCACAGTGCCACTTACAGCTTTTCCTATATATGTGGTGCTGAGGAATTGAACCCAGGTCTTCATGTATGAGAGGCAAGCACTCTACCACTAGGCCATATTCCCAGCCCACATGTATAAATCTTGACAACCTTAGGCTAGGAAATGGGTTTTTTGCTATGACATAAATAGCACAGTAATAAAAAGAAAAAGTAAACTAGATACCACCAAATTTTAAACTTGGCTGGGCACCCATGGCTCATGCCTGTAATCCTAGCTACCCAGGAGACTGAGATCTGAGGATCAGAGTTTGAAGCCAACCCAAGCAAGAAAGACTCTTATCTCCAGTTAACCATCAAAAGTCAGAAGTAGAACTGTGGTTTAAGTGGTAGAGCCTTGAGGATAAAAGCTTAGGGACAGTGCCAAGTTTAAGCCCCAGGACTAGCACAAAATTATAATGACAATAATAATAAAGAAAACATCAGTGACAAAATGATGAAGAGTATAGAGTATGAGAAAATATTTTCAAGTTGCATATCTGATAAGGTCTTGTGTTTTTGTTTTCTTTGTTTATGTGTGTGCTGGTCCTGGGATTTGAACTTGGGATGTGGGGGCTGTCCCTGAGCATGTGTATTCAAGGTTCTACCACTTGAGCCACACATCCACTTCTGACTTGTTGATAATTAAACGAGATAAATAATAGCTCATAGACTTTCCTGCCTGGGCTGGCTTTGAACCACAATCCTGACACTCTTATCTCAGTCTCCTGAGTAGCTAGGATTATAGGTGTGAGCCACAGGGCTTTGCTCTAATAAAGTTTTACTATATATAAAGAACTCCAACATCTGGATAAGTAATCCAATGAAATAACAAGAGAATGACTTGAATAAACATTTCTTCAGAGAATAGACACAAATGTCCAAGTCATGAAAAGATGTTCAACATCAGTAGTAACCAAAAAACTTCAAAAACCACTTTTTGCTTAGGATGGCTTTAATTAACCAAGAGAAAGCAAGCTTGGGGAGGATATAGAGAAATCAGAGTCCTTAAACACCCATGGTGGGAACGTAAAATAGTGTAGCTACTGTAGAACATAGTATAGCCTTTCCTCAAAGAGCCAAACAGAATTATCAAGTGTCCCAAGAATTCCACTCCAAGGAATATGTTCCAGAGAATTAAAAACAGAGACTAGAACAAATACTTGTTTGTCTGTGTTTACTGTAGCCTTATGAACAACAGCCAAGAGGGTAGAAGCCCAGGAGTTCTTCAACAGAAGAATAAATTTTAAAAAAAGATGTGGTATACCCATTCAATGGAGTATTACTTGGTTATGAACAGAGTGAAATTCTGACACATATTCCCACATGGATGAACCTTGAAACTGTGATGCTAAGTGAAATAAGCCAGAAACAAAAGGACAGCTACTGTCCAGTTATACTTACGTAATATATGTAGAACAGCAAAATCACAGAGACAGAAAATACACTAGACTTTACCAGGGGCTGGGAAAGCAATATTTGGATGTGATTGTATAATGGGATAGCTCGTTTGGGGCAATAATGACAGAACAATGCAAATGTACTTGATGCCACTGAATTGCACCCTTGAAATAATTCAAATGGACATTGTTTTATATGCAATATATTAAAACTCTGTGAACTCCAGTCAAATTGTATGCTATGTGGAATACAATAAAGCTGTTTTAAAAAACACTTTTTTATGACTGGGTTTTTGGTTGGCTTTCTCACTCAAGGCTGGCACACCACCACTTGAGTCATATCTCTACTTCAGGCTTTTTGGTGGTTAACTGGAGATACATGTGTCATGGACTTTTATGCCTAGGCTGGCTTCAAACCACAATCCTTGGATCTTGGCCTCCTGAGTAGCTAGGATTACAGGTGTGAGCCATCAGCACCTGGCTTGTGGTAGGTTTGTTTGCTTTTGTTTTTAGTATCAATTAGTTGTAGGAGGGGGGTTCATTTTAACATGTCCATTTATGTAAACAATCCTGATTAAAATCACCTCTTCCATCTTCTCTCTCTCTGCCTTCCCCAACCAGTCTCAGAGTTTCCCCATCCCATCTTCACCCATGTACATAATTGTGATTATATTAGCCATCCATCCCCATCTGTTTATCTACTCTTTCCATTAGAACCCGTACCCCAGACAAGTTTCAACTTCCTAATACTCATTTTTATTAAGTTGCATGTTAGTTGATCAAAGTAGCTTCCCCATGGTATTCCACACCTTCATCTATCATATGAAACTTACTAACTTACATTACACTTCAATAAAAATATGCTTAAGAAACAAAGTTGTGGGGCTGGGGATATGGCCTAGTGGCAAGAGTGCTTGCCTCGTATACATGAGGACCTGGGTTCAATTCCCCAGCACCACATATATGGAAAATGGCCAGAAGTGGCCCTGTGGCTCAAGTGGCAGAGTGCTAGCCTTGAGCAAAGAATAGCCAGGGACAGTGCTCAGGCCCTGAGTCCAATGCCCAGGACTGGCCAAAAAAAAGAAAAGAAAGTTGTTTGTGAGTGATTTTTGTTAAAAAAAAAATAGCCAGATGCTGGTGGCTCACACCAGTAATCCTAGCTACTCAGGAGGCAGAGATCTGAAAAACAGTTTGAAGCCATCCCAGGGAGAAAAGTCTGTAAGACTCTCATTTCAAATTAACCACAAAAAGCCAGAAGTGGAGGTGGCTCAAGGGGTAGAGCACAAGCCTTGAGTAAAAATGCTAATGGACAGCACCTAGGCCCTGAGTTCAAGCCCCAAGACTGGCACAAAAATAGAGAGCTAGACAGACAGACAGACAGGCAGGCAGGCAGGCAGACAGACAGACAGATGATAGATAGGAAAACATTAAATCCTACTGTGTTTTCTTAGTTACTCTAATAATACTGACTTATTTCCTAATATTGGTTGATTCAAATGAAAAATTGCATACCTCTTCAGCACACACCAGGTGGACTATGCCTCCTGACCTACATGGTCTCAGTTTACCCTCATTGGGCTTTAGAGGTGAGCACTATGGCTCTGGGATTGAAGGCACGTGGATGAGATCATAGCAATTTTTCTGAAACTCCCCACACCTTGCTCTCTCTTTAAGATCCAGCGAAGTTGTTCTGGTTTGGATGTTTAATGTTCCCCCAAGGTCATATATTAGTCTTGGTCCCCAGATGATGGGCTGCTAGGAGGGTGTGGAACCTTGAGAACTGGGGCCTATTGGTGGTCATGCCCTTAAGACTCCAGCTCTCTCCACTACCCCCTCTCTCTGCTTCTCAGCTGTCAAGAAGTGAGAAGCTCTGTTATACCATGTGCTCACCACCATGATCAAAGCTATGCTTCCAAGCAACCATGGACTGAAGCCCCCAAATCTGTGAGCCAAAATAAACCTTTCCTCCTTATAAACTGACTGTATTAGGTATTTTGGCACAGTCACTGAGAGCTGACTAACACAAAACAATTGACAGAGGTATCTTTCTGAAAATCTTAGTAGAGTCTGTCTCACAGGAAAGGTGGGGTGCACACAGCTCCAAGGAGGGAGCCCCCGACACCCTCCCAGTGCAAACCGTGGTAATGAAGAACTCTGGAGAAGCCAAGTGCTGGTGGCTCATGCCTGTAATCCTAGCTACTCGGAAGGCTGAGATCTGAGAATCATGGTTCAAAGTCAGCCCAGGCAGGAAAGTAAGACTCTTATCTCTAATAAACCACTCAGAAAAAGCCAGAAGTGACTCTATGGCTCAAGTGGTAGAGTACTGGCCTTGAGCAAAAGAGTTCAGGGACAGCACCCAGGCCTTGGGTTCAAGCCCCAGGATTGGCCTAAATAAATAAATAAGTCAGGAGGGTAGAGCCAGAGAGAAAGAGAGGCTTGGGACCCATGGTATGGGGTATAAAAGTGATGGAGTGTTGGGTAAATAAAGTCGATTTCTCTAAGTCCCTTGTGGCAAATGCTGGGTCTGTTCCCCACTGTGAGACTCCCATGATTCACCATTAATATCCTGTTCCCCCCTATCCCAGCGGGGGTTGGGGGTGGGGAGGGGCTTCCGTGTCCTCAGCTTGATAAGGCCAAGGGAGGCTCTGGCAAAAAGGCCTGGAGGAAGAAGCAGCTCAGGCTGAGCTGACCTACACTTACCCCAGCCCATGGTTCTGCCCCTGCCTCCCACAGCAGCCCCCTTTGCCAGGCCAGCTAGGCAGTGCTGGGAGTCACTCAGGGACCACCCCTGCACCCCTCAGAGTCCCCACTCCAGCTCTGGCTTCCAGGTCCTCTCTGATCTGTCCCTTAGGCTTAGTCCTGATCTGCTGCCCCCCAGGGTCTAGCTCTGGACAGCCGGCTAGGCTATGAATAGTACATGGCCCTTTTCCTTTCCAAATATAAAAATGTTTGCTTTCAATCAGGGGCGTCTGGGGAAATGGAAATTATAGGATTGGAGAGTGTCCTTGGGTAAAGAAATACCTCGAATGCCGAAACCTCGCAGGGCCTCTGATTAGGGCTGGAATAATTCCTGCCGTAATATAAACAAGCCTTGCTGGGCTAATGGGGGTGGGGAGTGGGGCCGGAAAGTGGGGGCACATGCCATGTCTTTGTTCTCTCTGCTCCCAGCTTGCTCATGCATGGGCCTAGCCCCGGTGTGTGGAGCAGGTCCCAAAGGACACCAAAAATATGGGCTTCCAGGTCTGCTGGGTGACCCACTGTTCTCAGGACCCACTGAGGCAGACTGGGAGAGATGAGCTGTCTATCACAGAGGCTGTGGGGTCCAGTCCTGGCTCCTTCGGTCCACTAATGCCTCTGGGCTGGGGTGGAGGTAGAAATGAAAAGGCCAAGGCTGAAGTCAACTAGGCACATAGGCTGGGCACAGAAAGAAGAAACGTGCAAAAGTAATTCTAAGCAAAGATTTCCCTTGGTCCATCAGTCAGTTAACAAATAAGAGTTGCCATCTCCTGCTGTTAGGGACAGGAAGGGTCAGTCATGTGTGTGCGCGCGCGCGGGCTCGCGCTGGGGCTTGAACTCAGGGCCTGGGTGCTGTCCCTGAGCTTCTTTTGCCTAAGGCTAGCACTCCCATGCTTGAGTCACAGTTTCGCTTCCAGCTTTTTCTGAGTGGCTTACTGGAGTTATGATTCTCATGGACTTCCCTGTCTGGGCTGTTTTTGCACTGTGATCCTCAGATCTCAGGCCTCAGAGTAGCTAGGATTACAGGAGTGAGCCACCAGTGCCCCTCCATCTTTTTTAGTATTGTTTATGTGGCACTGAGGACTTGAACCCAGGACCTGCCACATTTGAGACCCCAGGGCAGCCTTTTCATTAAATCATTTATCCTTGGGGCAGACCAATCTATCCAGCTATCTGCTCTTGTTTGAAGCTCCCATCTAGGATGTGTGGTCGCTGAGTGCGGAGCCTCTGAGAGGAAAGCAGGCGCAGCTGAGCTCAGCTCAGGAAGTGGAGAGGTTAGGGACCGCTAGAGGGCATTTGTAAAACTCATAAACCACAAAAATACACAGCCATGTGGCATGCCAGACACAGACTGCAAATGAGGCAAGGGGGAGCTGTACTTAGTCCTGGCTTGCTGGGCCCCTGTGGCCTCAGTCTCACCTCTGTGAAATGGGTACCACAGTAAAGGACGCACCCTGTGCGGTTAGTCAGGCTGAGAGCCAGGGGCGCCCTGGAACAGCACCCAGGAACAGGTCCTATTGGCACCGGCTTAGATGGAGGCTATCAGCCGGAGGCCATGACAGGTGCTTTTGGAAGAGAGGTGGACGTCCCAGCCGGGGAAGGGAAGAAGACAGGAGGAGGAGGAGGAGCACCTAGGGCTGGAATCATCCCTGCCCTGAGGGAGGTGGGGGGCTGGCCCAGTGGGCAGATGGGGCCAAGATCAGGAGGCAAAATCCAGCCTGGGGCACCTGCTCAGCCTCCCCCAGGTGGAGACCTATGGAGAGAGGAAGCTGGGACCTGCAGGGATCACGGAGACCCGCGGGTGGGGGGGTAGGGTTGGCGAGGTGGGAGGGGCAGGGCAGGGGGTAATGGGGCTGCGGGGGGGGGGGGGCGTGTTGGAGGTGATGGGGTGGGGGTGGAGCGGGGGCTCCTGGAATGTGGCGGCCTCCTGGCAGAGGGCCCCACCTCCGCCCGCCCGCGCCAGGCCGCCAGCGGTTCCGTATTTACACTACATTAATAATGGTTTAAACGTTCTCATAAATAGATGCTGATTAATTGGCAATCCATTTGCCGCGGCCGGGCCTGCCAGACGGTTTCCTGGAGGCCCAGTCCACGTCCTGATAAACACCCTGGACGGGCGCTAATGCACCCGGCGCCCCGCCCCGGCCCGCCCGCCCCCCTCCCTCCCCCCCCCCCACCCCAGGGCCGCGAGGCAGCCGGCTCCGAGGACGCCCCGGGCGCCCCTGCGGAGCAGGTGGGTTCTCGGCGAGGAGGGTACCGAGGCCACCCCGTCTGCTCCTAGGGACGGTGCTGTCTTCCGGCCGCCACGCGGGGCCCCTCTTCTCTACCTGTGGGGGGGGGCCACTGACACAGTGGCCCCCTCTCCCCAAGCCCAGTGGTCCCAACCCCCCAGGACCCCCTCCTGCCCTCAGCACCACACCCGGGAGAGCCGGGTAACCGCGCTCACCAGGCTCAGGGCAGCATCCACCCGGCACAGAACTCCACACTCACCTAGCCCAGCCCTGCCGGGAGCGCCCCTGGCACCCACTCTGCAGTTAGAAACACCGACAACCCCCCTCCCCCCCTCCCCAGGGCCATCTGGCTGACAAGTGACTGGTCAGGACGTTGCCACACGCCGGCTCCGGGCTGGGCTGTTGAAAGAATGAATGGAGAAGTAATGAGTAAATGCATGTTCCAAACCCAAACCCAGGGAAGAAAGACAGTGGGGGCTGGGAAGGGGGGGGGGAACCCCTCCCCAGCCCCCTTTCCTGATGATCGGTTTTTAAGCTCGGGCAGACCCCGAGCGGGGAGGTCAAAGGTGGCTGCTGATGGCTGTCACTCAAGCAAAATAGGCCCGTTTTCATTTTTCGCTTGGGCCCAGACCCCTCCAAACAGACAGTGATTAGGCCCTGATTGAGCCTTTCCTCCGCCTGATGACTCCCACATGTGACCCGCTCCCAAATTACATGCAAATGTTCCCGGACGAGCTGCTGAAAGCCCCCGCCCCCTCCCGCCAGCACGCGGCCCCTCCCCCGCAGGTGCACCGCCAGGTCCCCGGGCCTCACCTGCGAGCCCCGCGCTCCCCAGCGCCGCCTGGCGGTGACAAGGGGAACGCCGGCTTTGCCACTTTGGGGACCTGGCCTTGTGCCAATCTGAGACCAGGCTGGTGTGGCAAGTTACTGGAGCTTTGGGCCTCAGCCTCCAGGATGGAGCGGCGCCCACAAGAGTCACCACCTCACAGAGGTGTGGGGAAGCCAAAGAAACTGACAACTCTGCGCTGATAGGGCATGGACTGATACATGGCAGAGGACAGCAGGAGAGGCCACTTGTGAGGTGTTCTGGGGCTGGCCCAGAGGCCTCTGCTCGTCCTGGGCCAGTCCTCCTCAGATCATCCCACTTTAAGGGACTCTGAACTGGGGTCCCCTAGGGCACAGCCACCCAAGTGCTGATTCTGCAACTCCTGTGGTCAGGAGCTGAAGGCATGCTTGGTAGAGGCCTGTAGCCCTGAACCCCAGGGGGCAAGGCCCCTCACTGGGTGGACTCCTATCCTACCTCAAAAGAAGCTCAGAGCCACCCTTCTAATTCATTCATCCATTCATTTATCCATTCATTCCAGGCCTTCTCTCACCCCTAGCCAGCCATGTCCCCCACCAGAGAGAAAGAGAGAGATATAAGGGGGGAGGAGAGGGGAGGGAGGGGGGCATTCAGGCCAGAGGTAGGGCACATATTAGCTAGCTCCAGCTGAGGACTAGGTAGATGTGAACACCTACAATCACAGTTGAAGAGTCAAAGGTTGACAAATTGCCTATGAACACCCCCAGTCCAAATAGGGGAGACTGAGGACCCAAGGACAGGCATAGGTCTAGGAAGGAGACAGTCAAAGTACAAAGGACATTCTAGCAGCAAGAGGATTTTCTGAGATTGGACTGGATCATGAGAACAGGTGGGAAGTGGGAGTCTGTGTGCGGCCAGGCAGAAAGAAAGGCAGATCTTAGGAAAGGCAGGTTTGGAAGAAGTGGGTAGAGGGCTGGGATGGAGGTGGAGCCTTTAGCTCCACCCATCAAAAGCTATCAGGAGCCCCGTTGGGACAGGATGAGGCACTAAGACAGAGGTGGTTGCAAACTTTAAGCTCAGCCAGATGGAGATGTGTTGGGCAGGTTGGGCATTATGCACAGGATTGCTCTATAGGAACACTGCATCCACTAGCCATGGTCCCACAAAATACCTTTAAGCCTGGGGTGGGCTCTTGACAGACTGGGCTGCCTGCTGGTGAGTTTGTCTCTCTGTGAGTCTTAGGATAAGAACTGACATGAGTCAGGAGAGAAAGAGAAGGACCTGATCACCTGGCCAGCAGGAACACAAGTCAGAATCACTGGCCCTTGCGTTCTCCCATCCAGGCAGTCCCTCCCAGCCCGCTCCCAGCACGAGCTGCCTGCTTTCCCATTCCTGGGCAGGAAGCCGGTGAAGCCACGGCTTGCGAGCAGGTGGGTGGCCCTTCATCAGACTGCTGTGGAAGGTGAAATCACTTCTTCCAATTACCCTCGAATCTGGAAACTTTTTTGTGCCTCTGACATTTCCTCTAGCCTGGGAGTTAATCAGCCCCTAGGCTGTCCCCACGGGGGTCGGAGAGAAGGGCACCAGGGCTGTGGTGCCCTAGAAAATTGTTTCTCATCACCAATTATTGCCCATTAGAGCTAATGGTGGCGCTTAATCACTGCGCACTTATCTGGGGGTGTTTTAAGCCACTGGAACGGCCTCCTGTCCACCTCCTCCCCCACCTGGGCTCTCTCTTGAGCACAGCTCAAGCCATTGCCAGAAATATATATTTTTAAAGCCAAATCACACATCTGATACCGTTTTGTTTGAAAAATGAGCTGCCCTCCCCTTCCTCGTGTCTGCTAATCACATGATCAGTGAAGTGTGGGGGTAGCAATGGACTCTTTGAGATACTTTGGGGGAGATGGCATGCTCCTGTGCCAACCACTTAGCTAAGAGGAGGACCCATAGCCCTAGTTACAGATGAGGAAACCGAGGCTCAAAGAGAGGAGGGACGTGTTAGTTTCCCAGGGGCAGCTTGGGTCTCTTCCTTGTTGAGTGACCTCCCCCCACCCCAGGGATTTTTTTTTTTTTTTTTTTTTGCCAGTCCTGGGCCTTGGACTCAGGGCCTGAGCACTGTCCCTGACTTCTTTTTGCTCAAGGCTAGCACTCTACCACTTGAGCCACAGAGCCACTTCTGGCCGTTTTCTATATATGTGGTGCTGGGGAATCGAACCAAGAGCCGAGGAGGCAAGCACTCTTGCCACTAGGCCATATTCCCAGCCCTACCCCAGGGATTTTTGTGCATTTGTGACTAGGGTGAAGTGAGACAAAGGGGTAGATCTCATCCACACTGGTTCTGTGGCATCCCAACATCACACAAGAAAGTTTTTTAAGGCAAATTGTGTACTGTTGGCTCACACTTATAGTCCCAGCTACTCAGGAAGCTGAGGATTAAGATTTGAAGCCAGCATGGGCAGGAAAGTCTATGAGATTCCTAGCTCCAATTAATGAGCAAAAAGCTAGAAATGGAGCTGTGGCACAAGTGGTAGAGTGTGCCAGCCTTGAGCACAAAAGCAAGGAGATAGCGCCCTGGTCCTGAGTTCAAGCCCCAGGAAAGGCACAAAAAAGAAGGAGGAGGAGGAGGAAGGGGATGAGGAGGAAGAGGAAGAGGAAGGAGAAGGAGGAGGAGGAGAAGAAGGAGGAGGAGGAGAGAGGAGGAGGAGGAGAAGGAGGAGGAGGAGAAGGAGGAGGAGGAGGAGAAGGAGGAGGAGGAGGAGGAGGAGGAGGAGAAGAAGAAGAAGAAGAAGAAGAAGAAGAAGAAGAAGAAGAAGAAGAAGAAGAAGAAGAAGAAGAAAAACCAGTGCTGCACATAATGCATCAGATGCACTTTTCACCAATATGGTGTCAGTGTCCCACTGACCTCTTTGTATCTGGGCAAAAAAGAGCTCTGATTCCCAAAAGGACAGATCTCAGCCTCCTGGGTAGCTAGGATTGCAGACATGAATCACCAGTGCCCAACTGTAGTTTTTTTGGTAAGAGCACTTTGAGGCTATACCCCATGGCTGTGAACATGCCAGTACCTAGATCTTATCTGTAGTACCATTCCTGAGGAAAAAAGCCTGGGCTCCTCAGTAAAGTGGCTGATTCCAAAGTTGAGCAGGGTCATAAACTAAAGCAAGAACCCTTGTTGAAATTCAAAGATGGTGACATGTGAGAAGGTGGCAAGGAACTCCCACTGGGTATATCTGAGACAAATTAGGCATCCAAATAATTAAACAGGAAATTACTAAAAATAAGAGTTCACCACTGGGCACTAGTGGCTCATACCTGTAATTCTGGATACTCAGGAGGCTGAGATCTAAGGATTGTGGCTGGAAGCCATCCCCAATAGGAAAGTCTGTAAGATACTTTTCTCCAATTAACCACCAGAAAACCAGAAGTGAAGCTGTGAATCAAAGTAGTAGAGCACTGGCCTTGAGCAGAAAAGCTCTGGGACAATGCCTAGGTCCTGAGTTCAAGCCCCACAACTGACAAAAAAAAGTGCATGAAGCACAATCATATTAAATAGACACACAAATGGGAGAAGAGTGAGTGCAACTGATAAGTAGGAAGAGGACCAGAGCTGGAAACACAGCCTTTTGCAGTCATTGTTAGAAGGTCAGCTCAGAAAAGCATCATCCATTGATGCTAAACCTGATGGGAGCAGGATGTTCAAATGGTCTTTGGAGCCTCCTCACCAACCATGACATATGTACAAGGAGGAAAAAGCAAGACAATGTAGAAGTCCAGCTGTGTTTCAGAATGGTGGCAAATCCACCACCAAAGAGGGGCAGGTGGCCTGGCTGGGAAGGTGTGACCTAAGCCCAGACGGGGAAACCCAGACTAAGCCAAAGTGAGGGACAGTCTTCTGAAGAGACCCTCAAAAACTCAAAAATGTCCATGCTGGTTGCCTAGTGGTTCACACCTGTAATCCTAGCTACCCAGGATGCTGAGATCTGAAGACTGAAATTCAAAGCTAATATGGGCAAGAAAGTCTGTACGACTATCTCCAGTTAACCAAAACTGGAAGTGGAGCTGTGGCGCCTTGAGTGAAAAATCACAGGGACAGTGCTCAGGCTGAGTTCAAGCCCCAGGACTGGCACACACACACACACACACACACACACACACACACACACACTCCATGTAGAACAAGACAGAGATAGACTGTGAAGTCTACTTTAGACCCAAGAAGATCCAAGAGGCATGACAGGTGAATGCAATGGTCACGCTGGTTCAGATCCGGAGCTGGAGGGAAAGAAATACTGCAGAGTGTGTTATTCCTCCAGGTAACAAAATTGACATGGACAGCAGATTCTTGTATCAGTGTTAAATTTACTTAGATCAAGGACTCAACTGGGAAAATGCGAAGAGCACACTGCACTGAGGTATTTAGAGGTAGAGGGCCATGATGCCCATAGGTTAGTCCCAAAATAGTGTGCATGTATGTTGGTAAGAGATAGTGAATGAATGTAAATGATTAAGTGAATAAATAAAATAAAGTAATAAAAATGTAAACTGCAACTTTCCTGAAATTTTTAAATTGTTTCTCGATAAGATTTTTTTTTTGTAAAAAGTGATGAAGGTAGAGGTCCCACAGCACAAGAAACACAAGAAGGAGAAACAAAAACAAAAACACCTGAGTGTTCCAGAATTGGCACATGCAAAGGCCCAGGTAGAGGTGTAGGAGGAGGGCAGGGCAGAAATATTCTGTGGCACTAAAGGAGATGGTGGAACCTTTAGGAGGAGGAGGGGCCTAGTGGGAGGAAGTTAGGACATTGGGAGTTTGCCCTTGAAAAGAGTAATGGGACTTCAGCCCTTTCCCCAATTTCTTTGCATTCTGGTCTCCCACCATGATGTACTGTACTGCCACAGCCCCAAAGTAACCAGACTGTGAGCCCTTGATCTGAACCCACAAGCCATGAAATCATGAAAGCTTCCTTCCTTTTAAGTTGATTATCACAGGTATCTTGGTACTGGACATCGGCTAGCATAGTGATGAAGTTGTGGGAGGAAGTTGGCAGGGACTCTGAAGGTCCTGATGGAGTGTTTGGGATTTAGTCTTAGGGCAATAGATGCCATAGGTGGATGATCATAGTCCTAGAGATCCATTGAGTAAAGAAGAGTCACTTAACAGTGTACTGAGAGCCCTGGCATGCCCATGATTCTTTGGGAAAGGGTATGACATTGAAAAAGAAATTTTGTTACTCTGGTAACAACTGCCAAGCAGCTATTCTGCGATGGGCCACTGCCCTGGTTATAGTTCCAGGGCTCATTAGTGCGGGCAGGCCAAGTTCAGCTGCAGTGACAGATGGGCCCAGCACCTCATGTCAGAACACACAAGGGTTCATTTCATTCAATGAAGCTGTGTGAGCTGCATGGCTGGCCTGTGAGTCATTCAGAGGCCCTGTCACTGCCTGGGCAAGGGATCAGGGATGCCAGCCTGAACCAACATATTCCTGCAGCTCATAGCTCAGTTGCTAAGCAAGGCTCAGGGGCCACACCTAATCTCCCAGAAAGGGAGACTTGCGGAAAAGGAGAAATGGCCATCCAGAACAGCTACAAAGATAGCCATAGGGAAAGAGGGAGTGTCCAGTCCATTGAGCTGTCTACCTAAGATATGGCCGAGAATGTGTAATAGAGGCTGAAAATTGCACTTTTGGCTTCACCTGGCCCAGTGGGGTTTTCTGCCCCCAAGTGGCCAAGGTGTGCAGTTAGGGGCCCATCAATGGGTTTCTGGAGCAATCAGAAAACACCAGCCTTCAGATTCCTGAGGCGCTGTCTGGCCACACTCCCCACCACCGTCTATTGTCCTAAGGTGGAGGCCCTGTGCCAGACTGCACTCAGTGTCCTCTCCACGGGACCCCAAAAGAACAGTGTCTGCCACAAGAGAGGAGCAGATTCTCAGTGGAATGGAGGCAACTCCTGAATCTGCTGCCCACGTGTGCCTGAGCTTCCTCTGTGAACCTCAAGGCCCTGGGCTTCACAGTGCTTCTCCCTCCTCCCATTCTGTCCTCCTGACTCCTCCTCATGGCTCCCCTCAGGCCATCCCGAGCTGTGGTACCACACAGGTGGAGGAGATCCATCCATCCAAGAACTCTAGTACCTCCCAGAAGGCACCAAGGCTGGAGTCAACAAGGGCCATCGGAAAGCCGCCAGGGTGCGGCCTGAGGGCAAGATGGATGGACGTCACTGGCCACTTCAAGGCTGTGTTTATGGGACACCCAAACAGCTGGTCACCCCTGGGACCATCACTCAAGCGGCTACCAGGGATCCCTGACAGCAAAGGAGATTGTACTGCATCTTAACTAAGGCAGCACTTAAGAGATTTCTCCTGCCTGGCCGGAGGGCCTGTCTCAGCCACCAGGGGTTGACAGATGAGGCCCCTGAGCCCCACAGGAGGGCACATAGCTGCCAGGAGCACTCAGGTCACAGGAGCGGAAGACAGGCTGAGGCCCACGTGCCTCCAGCCAGACCTGCCGGGGCTCCCCGCCTCCTAGCAGCTGGCCTCTCCCTCAGCCCCAGGTTCACCTGATGGCCTGTCCTGCTAAGAGTTAGAGGGCAGTCAGTGATTACTTCTGAAAAGAAGTGTCTTCCTCCCTTCCTCCCTCCCTTATTTCCTTCTTCTTCCTTCCTCCCTTCCTTATTTCCTACTTCCTTTCTTTTCTAACCCTTCCTTCCTTCTATTCCACTCTCTCCTTCCCTCCTTTGCCCATTCCCTTTCTCCCTTCCTTTCTTTCTTCTTTATTCCCTTCCTTCCCTCTCTCCTTTTATTCCCTCTCTTTTCCTCCCTTCCCCCCTCCTCCCTTCTTTCCTTCCTTCCTTTCCACCCTTGAGACCTTTGGTTTAAGAAACTGGTCATGGAAACTTCTGCCCAGTATCGCCATCTGTACCTCGAACAACCCACATCAGCCAGTAGGTTGAAGGAATTTGAGCTGTGTGGAGATCACCCCACCCCATGGCACCACTTGTTTGCTGGCCTGGGCCATGGGGTGGGGAGCAATAGGGCCAGGGGAAAGGGCATGGGCACCTCTCTCTGCCCCTCTGATGTCTCCTCCCCTAGAACTGGAGTAGCTAACACTCAGATTTGGGGCTGGGTGAGATAATGAGTATGACATCAAGTTTCTTGTGCCCAGGCATTTACCAAAACCAGAGTATTATCCATAAGAAAGAACATAAACCAGACATTGCAACTGCTTCTCATAAAGTACCCTTTCAATGTAGTCAGCTTAAAAAAATAATACTTGCTCCAAAGAACAATATACAAACCCACTGTACATAAAAATTAACTCAAACTGGATCAAAGGCCTAATGTGGAGATAAAACTACAAAGCTCTTCAAAAAAACCATAGGAGCAAATCTTTGTGGCCTTGGATTCAGCAATAGATTCTTAGATATGACACCAAAGCATAAGCAATGGAAGAAAAAAATAGATAAATTAGACCTCGTCAAAATTAAAAACTTTTGTGCTTCCAAGGATACCCATCAAGACCATAAAAACACAACCCACAGAGCAGGAGGAAATATTTGCAAATTGTAATGTGATAAAGGTCTTGCCTCAAGAATATACAAAGAACTCTTAGAACACACCAAGTAATGAGAACGAGGCAAGGGATTGAAATAGACATTTCTCCAACAGAGCGATCCAAATGCCAACAAGCAGTCAGACGATGCCCAGGACCAGCTGTCCTTAGGGAAATGTAAACCCAACCTACAGGGAGACTGTGCTTCACACAGAGGGGTGGGCAGGCAAAATCTACTGCTGCTATGGGAGGAAGTTTAGCAGTCTTGAAACGTTAGCTAAAGAACAACTGTACAACTAGCAACCCACACCTAGTTGTAGGTCTATGCTAAAGAGAACCAGAAACATACATCAAAAGGAATATGCAAACCAAGCACCAGTGGCTCATGCCTGTAACTCTAGCTACTCAGGAGGCTAAGCTCTGCAGATCAAGGTTCAAAGCCAACCTGGGCAAGAAAGCCTATGGTACTCTTCTTACTTATCTCCAATTAATCACCAAAAAGCCAGAAGTGGAGCTATGGTTCAGGTGGTAGAAGGCTTGCCTTAAGCAAAAATAAATAAATAAATAAATCTCAGGGTTAGCACCCAGGACCTGAGTTCAAGCCCCAAGATCAACGCGCGTGCGTGCACACACACACACACACACACACACACACACACACACACACACACACTACAAGCTCAGATTTCATTTGATCACTCCGGTTATGTTTATTAACTTTTACATTGCTTTGGGAGTAGATTTTCACAGATGGCAGTGACTGACAGTGACACATGACAAAGAGCTTCTCCACAGCAACTAATCTGCATAATGTATATGGGAATTTAAATTTGTATACGTGTGTGCCAGACCTGAGACTGGAACCCAGGGCCTCACATCTTTTGGCTTGCTAATATATACTCTTGTGACAGACAAATTCATCCAAATGAAGTTCTTTGTTTATGTATAGTTCTTTTTTTTACCAGTAGCTGGTCAACAAACATTTCCAAAGTGATTTAGATCATCTCCTTTTCCTTCTTCCCCTCAGTTTGTTTAGACCTATCCTTTCTCATAGTTACACTCAGTTGTCCTCATATTCATTCCATCTTACTCCACTGGTGCTCCACCACCTGAGCCATATCTCCAGCTTGGCTTTTTGCTGCTTAATTGGAGATTTTCCTGCCCATACTAACCTTGAATGACTGTCTTCCAAATTTCTAGCTCGTGAGTAGCTAGGATTACAGGCATGAGCCACTGGCCACTTGGCTTAAAGGTTTCATTTTGTAATTTTCTTAATTTAAAAAAATTATTACTTTTTTTCCCACTGTGCTTGGTCAAAAATCACATGTAACAAATCAGTGAATAAGGTGGGCTGGCTGTACCCCCCTCTCACTCACATATATGTATGTCATTATTTGAGCTGGCACTGGGCAGGGGCTTGAGGCCATTTGTGAGAGGTATTGCCTTCCTACCTCTGACCCCGAGTTGCCATCAGGTTGTGTGTGCTGGGCAGTGTTGTAAAGGAGAAAAGATTTCTACTGCATTTGCTTCAATTCTCCTTTACAGCCCTATAGTCCTTGGGAATAATTAATGACTACTTGGGTTGTTTTTATTTTTTTTATAAACACAGACTAGCCCCCTTGTGGTTAACAAATAAAAAGAAAAATTGTTCATCAAGAACCTAAGATGATGACTGGGTTTCACAACCCTAACTGTTGGTAATGGAGGGCATTAAAAACCTCGCAACCAGCCTGAGGTTAGCCTTGAAGGAAGCCACCAATCCCAAGGGGCGGGAGGAACAGAGACAGTCAGCCACTGGCTGAGTCAGCAAGACAAACCCGGAGGCTTTAGCTGAAGGAGCTAGGGAAAGGCCACGGGCCACCTCCACCAGCCCCTGCCTCTGGTGGGAAAAGTGGCTCCCTGCGACTGGAGCTGAGCAGGTCTGGGTGGAGGAGGCTGGGGGAGGGTGGGCGGGGGGCGGCAAAGAGAGAAGGAGCCACACAAAATAGAAAAGAACTACGGAAAAATCAACTTTTAACTGGGTAGTTTTCCCACTAACTGCACAAGTGAGGGGCTAATGTGGGGAACAGCAGAGATTTCTTTCCTTATAGTTCTGGGGGCTTTTTCCTCTGTGGGTTCTACTTCCAATAGAATTTGCACACAGTCCCTGAAGACATATGCAGAGCACTGGGAGTGACACCCCAGCGGGGCTGGTCAGGTCCCCGGAGCTGGGCTTTGGGAGGAGAGGATGAGGAGGATGATCAGCCCTACCATGTCCTCCAAAGCACTGATGACCCACACCTGTAATCCTAGCTACTCAGGAAGCTGAGATCTGAGGATCATAGTTCAAAGCCAGCCGGGGCAGAAAAGTCCATGAGACTCTTATCTCTAAGTAACCAGCAAAAAGCTGGAAGTAAAAGTATGGCTCAAGGGATAGAGTGCCAACTTGGGGCCAAAAAAAAAAAGCCAAGGAAGAAAAAGCACAAGGCCCTGCATTCAAGCCCCACTACTGGCATACACATTTAAAAGCAAATGGACTTGCTTTGAAGGAGATTGTCCTCCACTAGACACAGGACCCTGGGGCTTATGAGGTGAGGCAAAGGGCTTGGAGCCTCAGCCCAAAGACTACAGGCATTTGGTGTGGGGGGGTCTCTTTCGTGGGCATTGTTACCAGCCCCCTCTTTTGCTCCCCTCCCTCAGAACACCATGTTATAGGAAACGTCCCCATGCTCATCTTTGTGTGCTTGTGTTCTCAAAGCGGGTGTGTGCATCTCAGAGGTGGGGGGTGGGGTGGGGCTGAAGAAGAAGATGGAATCTTGGTGTGACAGGAGTCAAAAGTCTTCCTGAACGCATCAGGGAGCTGTCAGAGGCTCGTGCAGGTCCATTAGCGCAGGCAGATGATTTGTGTTGCTGGCTGCTGGTCCTATAAACAGAGGGGCTTAGGGAGTGGGGTGGGGACTGTACCTTATGGCCCTCCCCAGGCACACCCAGAGCCCTTCTGCAGGCTGTGTTCACTGGCCTCAGCAATGCACCAGACCAGGTGCCACTTTAGGGAAATAGGTTTAAACAATGCACCACTAATTGAACTACTAGTATCCTGTCTGCATTGGGCTGGGAGGCCTCAAATCTTCTTCCCACCTCCAAGCCTGGGCACCCAGGCTTCATCTTCTACCCCAAATGGGGTGCCAGGTCCATGACTTCTGTGGAGCTTCACGTGGAAGTGACTCTACCCTTTCTCAGCCCGTGGGGGGCTCAGGTGCCTTCCCAGCCTGGCCCAGCAGCACCCCCTCTCCATTCCCACACTTAACCGGCTCTGTGATGGTCTGTTTACACATCTGTCTCCTGAAACAGACTGAGCGTTACTGGGGGGGAGTTGGATGACACCACTTCCCCCATTCCCATCAGAGATAATCAGTGTTTCTTGGACCAATGGGTAAAGAATGAATGACTTCATGGACATCTAGCCGGTGCTCGGCTGCAGGTACAAGAAAGAACGGCTCCCCAGTGGATTCGAAGGGTGGTCTGTACTTGAGGTGACCCTGATAGGAGAGAATGTGAAGATGAAATTAGTGTTCTTGAGAAAGGGACTTTGGATGGGTGACGGAGGAAACTATGTAGAGTCTGGCCCTTAAGGAACAGTGCTCAGGGAATGGCAGGTGCAAAGGCCCTGGGGCAGGACCCACATGGGAGGAGGGGATGGGAGGGTGCAGTCAAGGAACTGCAAAGGAATAAAATAAAAAGCTGGGGCCAGAGAGGAGATGGAGGAAGAGAGAAGAAAGGAGGAGATACATTCCACCTTTTGGACCATGTGGTTTCAGGTGACTTCACCTGTAATTTGCTGGGCCCTTCAAATTACAGAGCCAGAAGCAATGATACTAAGCTTAATGAATTCCAGTCCGTCAGATCTGGGCTTGTTTTCCTCTGGGCTGTGAAGTGTTTGTTTCCTGCTCTAACCACAATTACTTGTGTCAAAAACGATGTCTGGAGGGCTCCCCTGCCTTGCTGCTTACCAGGGATGACCCTCTTGGACCTGGGCAGTCCTCCTGGGCTCCCTACCATCCTGCACCTCATGCCCAGGGAGCGCCTCTCAACTCTGTGCCCTAGGAGCAGCAGGGGACCCCCCCCCATCACTGGTGCATCCAACTAGGGAGGGTGTGTTCCTCAGAACCAAACTCCAGCAGACCCTCTGGGAGCAAACAGTACTTTGGGGGAATGCATGATGATCTGAGACAAGATGTTCTGAGACAAGACCAGGATGGGTCCGGGACTCCACTCTCACCACAGAGGAGAAGGGCCAGATCCTCCTGCTTCACCTACCAGCCATGAAGACCCGGAGGAGGCAGGCAGTGCTGGCCATCAGATATGACCAAAACTCCCCGGGAAGGACAAGCCTGAGAGAGATTTTGGCTTACAAAGTGGGTGACCATCCCACTTCCCTCAGCATTGTCTTCTCAAGGAAGTCATTTTGTGGGTGCCATGGGAAAGACACTTAAGGCCTGTGTGTGGCACTGAGGAGCCCCAACTGGGATCCTGGCGGGGTTCTCACCGCTAGAGGAAATGCAGGACCCTGGCCTGTCCCAGCCCAGACCTCAGCACCCCATACTGCACAGCCTCTCAGCCCCGCAGGCCCCCAGCCAGGCCCCCAGCCTTGTCTCCTCTGCACCTGCGGTGATTGGCTCCTAACCCCCCTTGCCTTTAACAAGGCATAGCCTCATTTAGGGCCCTGGCGCCCAGGAGTCCCTGGTGTCAGGCTGTGCAAAGCCCTGGGCCTGGCTGACACTGGCTGCACCCTTTTGCTACCCACCTCCTCCATAGCCAGCCCCAACCCCTGCCCCCTGCCCAGCAGTCCCGCCCTTAGGGCGCAATGACAGAAAGGGATGGTGATGGATGGAGGAGGCTCAATCTCACTACAAACATTCTTCCTGAAGATAACTAACATCAGGGCAGCAGCCGAGAGGCACTCTTGAGAGGCGGGAGGTGAGGGGCCTCTGTGTATAATAAAGGTCAACAAATGTCAGCGGGACGTTTTTATGCTCTTCCTGAGGCCCCAACAACACTGCCCAAGGAAGAGGATGCACTGAGCATGCGCAGAGGAGGCAGCTGCATGGAGCAGGTTCCTGGCCTGACATGGCTCATGGGGCAGGGGTGGGGGGAGGGGGTGTGTGCAACCAGCTTGGGTACAATTTTGGGTCCCCTTCCTAACTCTACCCAGCGACTCTAAACAGCCTAATGCCTCTGGTGACATGCCAGCATGCTCAGAGCCAATTTCGGAGAGATAATTGGCTCGTGGCATCTGTGCCCATCCGTGGAGGTGGAGACCGGTAAAGACCTGGCTAGAGCCATGATGGGTATGCCGGGGTCAATCACTCCGTGGGGCTGAGTTCTGTGTTCACTACTGCATTGTCTAGTCCTATCCTTTCTCCCTCTTTCTCTCTCTCAGTGGTAGGAGTCCCCACCACACATGTGAGAGAGAATTGGAGTGCCCCATGACCAGGACCACTGGTGGCCACACACTAAGGAGGAGCCACTAAGCTGGGGCTAGGATTTCCACCAACCAAGGCCTCAGCCCACTGAGCACCCAGATTGCTGGGACCTCAGCAGCCTTCCTACAGGCTGTGCCCACTCTCTAGCTGGCACCCCACGACTTTGCAACCTACTCCCATCCTGAATCTTAGACCCCAACCCATCAGTCTGGGACCTTACAGTTGTCATATTCTCAGCCCTTGACTTTAAGGGCCCTACCATATTCTGTAAGCCTCTGTCATGGAGTGAGTGACTTGCAGGGGTCCCCAGGGCCTGGTGGGCTGGAGGCCTGGGTCCTACTAGGAGATCCCAAGGTCACAGATGAGGCTAGGACTAAACATACCCTCAGCACAACTCTGAGGCTCCAGGGTTAAAATTCCCATTTTATTAACGGATAACCGGAGGCATGAGACAAGAACAGATGAGTTCCGCATGGCAAAAGGGACAAGTTTTGGATTTGTGCCTACGTGCCTAGGACTTTAAGTCTGGAAATCTTTTCCTTTCCTTTACCCCCTATACCTGTCCTTTCAACCAACAGACTGAGGCCTACGGAATGGACAGCTAGAACAGAGAGCCATAGCCGGGTGCTGGTGCCTCACACCTGAAGCTGAGATTTAAGGATCAAGATTAGAAGCTAGGCGTGGGCAGAAAGTCCACTTTTATTTCCAGTTAACCAGCAAAAAGTGAAAAGTAGAGGTGTGGCTCAAGTAGTTGAGAACCAGCCTTGAGTAAAAAAGCCACCACAGTCCCTCTGGTGGGCTCATGTCTGGGCCACTGGCATGGGACCCTTGGTAGCTCTCAGCATCTAGAAGTTAAGTCTATGAAACCCCCTGGCCAGGGGCTTCATTCAGTACCTGCAAACCCTCTGAGCTTCCAGAGAGGAGTTTGGGGTGTTGGGGCTGCATTCTTGCCCTATGTCATTACTGAGGTACCAACCAAGTGATGTCAGTCAGGTACAGTAGAGTGCCCTCAACCTTCACCGGTGCCAGGTACTATAGGCAGCTCTCTCCTGCGTGCTAGGAACACAAGAAGTAGACTGAAACCGTCTACCTTTCTTTTTTTAATTTTTTAAAAAATAGCTTTGCCAGTACTGGGACTTGAACTCAAGACCTTGCATTCTTGTCTAGCTTTTTTGCTCAAGGCTGGCATTCAACTACTTGAGTCACACCTCCACTTCTGGCTTTTGCTAGTTAATTGGAGATAAAAGTTTTTCAGAGGCTTGGAGTGTGGCTTAGTGATAGAGTGCTTGCCTAGCATGCATGAAGCCCTGGGTTCGATTCTTCAGTACCACATAAACTGAAACGGCTGGAAATGGCACTGTGGCTCAAGTGGTAGAGTGCTAGCCTTGAGCACAAGCAGCTCAGAGACAATGCCCAGACCCTGAGTTCGAGCCCCAGGACTGGCAAAAAAAGTTTCTCAGATTTGTCTGCCCAGGTTGGCTTCAAACCTCAAGTCTCAGATCTCAGCCTCTTGAATAGCTAGGACTATAGACATGAGCATATCTTGTTTACTTCAAATTTTGAAAGATAAAGTAACATCTGGTCACAAAATCCAAAAGCTACCAATAGTCATAACACCCCTAATATTCTTCCTGTTGGAGCCCAGGACCACTCTGGCTGCCACTTTCTGAATGGCTCCGTGGGATCATGCTTTTGGAATGACTGGGAGCAGATGGGAGGATTCTGGGGACCTGGCACTAACGCCCCATGCTGGCCACCAGGGGCTCAGAAGCCACTGCCACCCATCCACGGCAGTCCCGGGTCAGGTTTCCATCCACTGTCAATTAGGCAGATGTCAAACTCGGAGGGGCAGCAGTAATTTGGACAATTACAGCAGCTATTATTGCTTCCTCTCCTTAAACAGGGGCTAAATTACTCACTTAAACACAACCACCAGTCGCTCCCCATAGACGGAAGGGACCATGGTGGGGGAGGGGCTGGGGGGGTACCCATAGAAAAAGGCAGTGGGCAGGGTTCACAAACTCCACAGACTCTGTAGTAGTGGCTCCCTGGCAGGTTTGGGTAATCCTTGTGTGACATATGGGCCTCACTGCACTGGGAGATCAGACAGCCTCATAGGACACAAGCCAGTCTGCTTAAGCAGAGCCCAGGGTACTGCTTTCTTGGGGCCCTCAGGATGATAAGGCTAAGTTCTACCTAGCAGGCAGGGGTGAGGTAGGGGTGGGGCTGGGGTAGGGGTGGGGGCAGCTGTAGGCTGGAGAGCCCCAGGTTGACTTAGGAGGCTCACCTTTCCTGGAGATGGATCTGAAGGCGAGATTCATTCATTGGGGGCGTGGCAGGCCCGGGGACCCAGATCCCCAGCTGGAAGGGAAATGGGACAGAGTCCAGTGAACCATCTGGCTCAGTGGACCAGGGATCCCTGGCTTTCCTGCTTCTCAAAGTTAATCACAGCCTTGTATCTGGCACTGTTACACATCAGAGCTGGAACTGAATCCTCAGAGGAACCCTGTGAGATTGGCATGCTTCTCAGCCTTGTTTTATAGAGGACACCGAGGCCCAGATCGGTGAACAACTAACTTGCCCAGGGTCACATAGCCTCTCAGCAGGTATCTCATCCCTCCCCAGAGCCACAGGGCTGAGCAGCCCACCACTTGACAGGCTGCTGTGTCATGCCACACATAGATTCAAGGAGGGCAGGGCTGGCCAGAACCACATGGGGCAGAGGCTGGTGGCCTTGCGAATCCTGCATGCCCCAAGCAGAAGAATGAACTAAGGAAGCTCGAGTTAGAGGAATCAGGGATAGAGACAGCAATGACCAGCTGGGTAGAAATAAGAGCCACAGGGAAGAATGAGACGAGTAGGAAGTTGGTCCAGAAGGGCATGCCTCAGTAGAGGGGCCCACGGGGAGGAAGGAGGGTGATGGACATGCCATACCCAAATAGCTCAGGTGCCTGTAGCCCTTGCCATGGGACTTGGGTACCCTCGAGGGTACCCTAGCTGTGCAGCTAGGAAGGGGTGTCAGGAGTAGGTGGAGGGAGGGGGGTCATTCACAGTTCTCTGAACCATGTGTGGTGTACAATTAACTCCCTCTGTGACTCACCTAACTGCCATGATGCCTGCTCCAAGCAAGCTTTCCTCTACCCCATCACCAATTTCCTTGGCAAACACACAACTGACATGATTCTGTGATTCATTATTTACACGTTAGTGTTCCTATCAACTTCTTAGGCAGAAATTGTCTTTTCTAATCCACCCATCTTGAGACAACTAACCAGTAAGATCTCTTTCTTGGCAGGGGTCAACTGCTTTGACCCCCTGATCTGGGATACACAGAAATCTGAAGGTCCACAAGGAACAGTCTCCTCTATACTTCATAAGGCACAGGACCAGGAACCAATGGCCACTTCTCTCTTAGGACTCAGTGTTTCATCTTGAAAGTGGGAATACTGATAGTGCTGAGCTTGAAGAGTTGTCATGAAGATTGTGTTAGGCCTTTGGGGCTGCCATAACCAAATATTAAAGCCCAAGAGGCTTAGAGAGAAGAGGTTAACTCCTTATGGTTCTGGAGGCTGAGGTTCAAAGTCAAGGTGCCAGCAGATTTGGTCAAGTGGTTGCTCTCTTTTTGCCTGGTAGATGGCAGCTTTGATGTGTCCCCTTGGTGCAGATTGGGGTGCCGATGCCTCTTTCTTTGATAAGGGAACCAGTTCCATTATGAGGCCCAACTTCAGGATCTCATCTTACCCAGTCATCTCCTGAGTGTCCATCTCCAAATATTATCACATTGGGAAATTGGCTTCCAATGTAAGAATTTGCAAGAGATACAAGAAAGTGCCTAGCAAGGACTAAATAAAATAACATTTACAAAATGCTTTAAACACACTGCTTAGTACAGTTCCTGGCCCATGTCAACAGGCTGTGTGACCTTGAATCTGTGTCAGCCCACTCTGAATTCAGTCCCATGTGACCTTGGGCCTGGACCTTACTGTTCCCCAGTGTGAGAGCCCAGGACTGTTCAAGGAGGTCAGTGCTTGTCTACACACCCCAATACCCCCAACTGTGGCCCCTCCCCAGTCTGCACACCGGGGAGTGACCCATTGGTCATGAGGTCAGACCCCAGACTTCCCTGTGAAACTGAGCCATCTTGAGGGCCTAGGGAAGCTGCCATGATAGGACCTGAGGGAACGTAAGCTCTGAGAAGGTGGGCACATAGGGGGTCCTAAGCTGTAGCCCCTAGATGTGTAGCACCCAGATGTGAGGGTGTGCTGTTCCTGAGGAAGAACTGTGGGCTGTGGGGCTCTCAGGGCAGCCTGGGTTTGGGGACTAATCTTGGCCAGCTCCCACCCAATAGGTCATCCCTCTGTATGAGGAGACGGGATGACTGCTCTGAGCATTGATTTCTTTGAATCTTCAAGCTTTCCCCAGACTCACAAAAGGCATTGCCAACTAGGGGTCACAAGTGGCAGCCATGGGGAGGAATTTCACCCTGACCTTAGCTTATACTCTGGTCCAAAACACAAACACGCATGTGCCTGTCTTGTGAAGTTCTGTCCTGATTTAATAGAATAACGTGCATGAAGGAACTACCCAGCAGGGCTAGGAACCACAAGCAACACATGCAGTGGACTGGCCACTATTGCTACTAGAACTACTTCCTGTGTTACTGTTGTTGAGTGGGTTAGCCATGGGCCCCCTGATGCGGTAGGCCTGGCCTCTCCCCCACCCTCCACCCCCCGCCATAGTAAACTCCTATATGATGCTTGCAGCAGGGATGTGTGTGCAGACAAGGCCCAGAGACCCAAGGTGGTCATAGCCAGTGCCAGAGCCAGCTGTGGAGTCAGGGCCGGCCCCCTCCCCACTTGTTCCTCTTATGTGTGGCCAGCTATAGCCTGACACCTGAGAAATCCTGTTGTCACCTGCCCTGGGGTCTTCCTATGCATCTCCAACAGGGTCCCCCACACGCCCTGACAAAGTGCAGGCCAGGACACTTGTTCTGAGCATTGTAAACACTTGCCATTTCTAGAGCCTTCGAAGGGAGGGGTAAAACAGGTCTTGTTAACCCCTTAGCAAATGTGAGTCTGGCAGCCTGAGACCACTGCTCTGACCCCTCGCTGTGGCTGGCAGGAGAGGCTAGGTGCTCCCCTGCAGCTGCAAGGCTGGCTGGGCCTGCCCTGGCCGTCTTGTGCACTCAGCACTCGGTGTTTATAACTGACATGTTGAATAGTAACCCCTTTGTACAACTATTTAAAGATAAAAACATACTTTTAAAAAATCAGGTCTTTGAAAAGACAAGCTAAAGTGCTAAATCAGTTGTATTTCTGTCTACTGCTAGTAAATAATTGTGAACCCGTACCAGAACTACAGCTGGAGAACATGTTTATGTTTGGTTTTGCTGGCCATGCTAACAGATATTTAGTGGCATCTATTGTTTAATTCTGTGATTCCTGTTGACATACATAGAACATCTTTGCCTATGCTTATTTTCTGTATGTACATTTTTTAATGAAACCTGCACTGAGATACTTTGCTTGTATTTAAATGGAATCATTTGCCATTGTTGAGTTTTAAACACTCTTCGCATGTTTTGGATACAAGTCTCTTTATCAAAGACATCTTTTACACATACTTTCTTCCAGTGTTTAATTTTCTTTTTTATTCAGGTATCTCTTTTTTCTTTTTTTTCCAAACATGATCTTCTATAGAGCAGTACTTCTAATTTTAATAAAAACTCAATTTCTCTTTCGCCCTCTTTCACGCCTTCCCTCCCCCTTCCCTCTTTTTCCTTCTTCCTTCTTCCCTCCCTCCTTCCCATTTTTCTTCCCTTCTTCCCTCCCTCCCTTCATCTCTCCTTTCTTTCTTCCCTCCCTTCCTCCCTCCCTCCCTTCTTTCTTTCCTTTCTTCTTCTGCTAGGAATCAACCTTGAGCTTCACACATGCTGGGCAAGTGGTTTACCACAGGATCATATCCACTGTCCTCTACTCTTTTTCATGAAACACATGGGTGTTTTATTTAAACTTGTCATCAGACCTAAAGATAGATGGTCTTTCTTCTAGAAATATTGTGGCCTCACACATTACTCCTATAGTTTATTCTGCATTGGTTTGTCTGTAGCAGGCATGAGTGTCCAAGTTCTTTTTTCTTCTTCATATGGATGACAAACATATAAGTCCATCTTTTACCCACTGAATTTCCCCCTGCTTGTTTTTCAAAGGTTAGTTGACTATACTTGAGTGACTCTGCTTAGGACCTGTTTTTTTTCTTTTCTATTGATCTGTTTTTTACTTACCCCATTAGATCTACTTGTGTTTTTATAACAAAATATCACAGACCAAGTGTTTAAACAACAGAAATACATTTTCTCTTGGTTCTGGAGGCTGTGGTCGGGAGTAAGATGCCATCAGGCTTGCTTACTGGGAAGCCTTTCTTCCTAGCATGTCAATTTTTGCCCTTCTCACATGATTCTCTATGCAGGCAGAGATAGAGATAGAGATGACAGAATCAGAGATATAGATAGATAAGTAGATGATAGATACATACATAGATGATAAATACATATATACATACATAAGCGATAGATACAAACATATACATACAAGGATGATATATACATACCTATATGATAGATCATAGATAGATAAATGATAGGTATATAGATACATAGTTAATAAAGAGATGACAGGTAAGATAAGTAGATAGATCATAGCAGGTAGATAAATACATCGAGAAACAGTAGATAGGTAGATAGTAGATGTAATGATGGCTAGATATATAGACAGTTGATAGATAGATAGATGATAGATATAGAAAAGTGTGTGTGTGTGTGTGTGTGTGTGTGTGTGTGTGTGTGTGTGTGTGTACAGGAAACAACATCCCATTCAAAGGAAGCCAAGCAGGAAGAACTTCTCTTGCTTTGAAAAAGTTCAGCCTTTGATTGTATTCAGACCTTCAATTGTTACTAAGTCTAATGATTTAAATGTGAATCTCATCTACAAACATCCTCACCAAAATGCTGAGAATAATATCTGAGCAAATACACCCTATGGCCCAGTAAAATAGACATGCAGCTTTAACAATTATTCCTGATGTTTTGATTACTATTTGATTATTATTTGATTACAGTTACAACTTGAAATAAGGCATGCATCCTAGTCTTAAGGAGAAACAATCTATTTTTACACAATGTCATCTGTGTGTGTTCTGCATATTGAGGACATTTCTATTTCTAATTGACTATGAGGGTTTATGTTGGTTGATTTATTGGGTTTAGTTTGTTTGCTTTCTTGTTTGCATTGTTGGTTTGTTTGTTTTTGTGCTGGTACTGGGATTGAACTCAGGGACTCACACTCTCACTTGCTTTTTGTTCATTCAAGGAAGGTGCTCTACCATTTAGGACACAGTTTCATTTTTGGCTTTTGGGTAGTTAATTAGAGGTAAGAATCTTATGGACTTTCCTGTCTTGGCTGGCTTTGAACCATGATCCTCAGCTCTCAGCCTCTGGAGTAGCTAGGATTACATGTTTGAGTAGCAGCACTTGGCTTAGTTGGATTTTTTTTTTTTTATGAGAGGTCTCACTGTATAGCCTAGGCTGACCTTGAACTCAAGATTTTTACCTGACCATCTCACAGATTACAGGTGTGATCATTAAAAAGAAGTATCACAAATGGGCACTGTTTTTATCAAATACTTTTCTACAGCTATCGGTATGTTTTCTCATTTTTAGTTTATTGATACAGTAGGACTCATTGACTTACTTCTTTAGTGCTGAGCCATACCTGCACTTATGAAATGAAACCCATTAGGTCAACCTTCTATGTTGTTAGATTGACTTGAGGACATTGGTCTTTATATTCATGAACAATATTGGTCTGTAGTGTTTCTTCCTTGCAATGTCTTTATCTCATTTTAATACTCAGGTAAGTACTGATCCTATGGAATAAGGTGGGAAGTGTTTCCTTCTCCCCTTTCTCCTCTCAACCACCTTCTTCCTCCTCCTTTCCCTCTCCCTTCTCTTCTTCTTTGGGAAAAGTTGTGTGAAATTAGTCATCTTTTTTCTTATTTCTTTAATAAAATTTACCAATGAACTCATCTGTATCTGGTGCTTTCTGTTTTAGAAAACTAATCATTCAAATTTGTAACTAGACATCAGACTGTTCAGTTTCTCTTTTCTCCTGTGATTTGTGGTAATTTGTGTCATTTAAAAAATGGATTCATTTCACCTAGATTACCAAAATTTGTGCATAGAATTGTTTCTACATATTTTTATCCTTTCAATGTGTATGGAGTCAGTAATGACTTCTTTCTAGGTAGGAGTTCTACTGCTTATGCCATGCTTCTAGCCCTTTTTGCTCTGCTTTTTTTCTTTTCTTTTCTTTTCTTTTTTTTTTTTTTTTTTTTTTGTAGTTGTCCTGGGGCTTGAATTCAAGGCCCGGGCACTGTTCCTGAGCTGCTTTTTGCTCATGGTTTGCACTCTACCACTTAAGTCACAGTTCCACTTCTGGTTTCGTGATACTTTATTGCCAGGTTTAGCTTTGAGCCAAGATCCTCAGATCTCAGGTTTCTGAGTAGGTAGGATTCCAAATGTGAGCCATTGGCAGCCAGCTTACTCTGTTTATTTTTGTCTTTTTTTTTTTTTTTTTTTTGCCAGTCCTCAGAGCCTGAGCACTATCCCTGCCTTCTCTTTGCTCAAAGCTAACACTCTGCCACTTGAGCCACAGCGCCACCTCTGGCCATTTTCTATATATGTGGTGCTGAGGAATCGAACCCAGGGCTTCATGTATAGGAGGCAAGCACTCTTGCCACTAGGCCATATTCCCAACCCCTCTGTTTATTTTTGAGATAGGGTCTTGATTGTTCCTCCTCGCCAAACTGGGCCTTGATCCAAGTTTGCTTCCAATTTATGGCTTAGTTGGGATTGCAGGCCTGAGCTGACTTCAAAAATCTCAGATCTCAGCCTCCTGAGTAACTAGGACTAGAGGTGTGAGCCACCAGTGCCCAGCTAAATTACATTTCCCCCTATTTTACCAAAGTAGAAATATAAGATGCTAATTTTGAAATCCTCCTTCTTCTGTGATTTATGAATGTACTGCAATAAATTTCCCTCCCGGCATTCTTGCTGCTGCCTCTCACACATTTTTATCCTCATTAATCCAAAGTGTTTGAATTCTTGCTTCAGACTTCTTTTTCAACTCATATGCTGTTTAGAAATATGCTGTTTAATTTCCAAATATTGGGATTTCTACCTCTCTTTGTTACTGACATTTTTATTCTATCGAGGTCCAAGAACATACTTGGCGTGATTTCTACTCTTTAAATTTTTACAGTTATATTTTGTATATCAAATAAGATTTAATGTGATAAGTACTGCATATGAGATTAATAAAGGATACATGCTATGCTACTGATGAAGGAACTATCCTATAAACATTAGTTTATCAAGATGGACAATATTGTAAATTCATATTGATTTTGCCTGCTTGCAAGCCTGGTAGACCAAATAATAGCAGTGCTTTAAAAACAATAATACTTCTATAGCTTTTTTTTTTCCAGAGCTGAGAACTGAACTCAGGGCCTTGTGCTTGCCAGGCAAGTGCTCTTTGGCTAAACTAAATCCCCAACCCCTAAAAACAATAATATTTTAAGCAGAAAATGCACTTTGGATTAGTGAAGAGCAAGAAAATTTTATCTTATTTTTATATATTCATTCTTTGAATCTCTCTCTTTATTTTTTATAAATGCAAAATCCTTGGGACCAGAATTACTTCAAATTTTGAATTTTCTCAGAATTTGGGATATTTGTATATATACAATGAGATATCTTTGGGTTGAGATCCAAGTCTAAACATGAAATTCATTCATGTTTCTTATATACCTTAAATACATAGACTAAGGATCATTTTATACATCACTTTCAGTGCAGAATTTTGTAGAGATATAAGTTTTCAACTTAGGGGGATAAATACTTAGGATTATATTATGAGAGTGTGTTTAGTTTTGTAAAACAATTCTCAAATTTTCTTCCAAAGTGATGAAAAGTATGTCATTGATCAAAATGCATTGTACTCACAAGCTAACATATTGAATCAAAATTACTGTGTACAACTACTTAAAGATAATAAAATAAATAAATGACTAAATAAAAGAGTGACTCATGGGGCTGGGGATATAGCCTAGTGGCAAGAGTGCCTGCCTCGGATACACGAGGCCCTAGGTTCGATTCCCCAGCACCACACATACAGAAAATGGCCAGAAGCGGCGCTGTGGCTCAAGTGGCAGAGTGCTAGCCTTGAGCGGGAAGAAGCCAGGGACAGTGCTCAGGCCCTGAGTCCAAGGCCCAGGACTGGCAAAAAAAAAAAAAACCAAAAAAAAAAAAAAAAAAAAAAAAAAAAAAAAAAGAGTGACTCAACCATTTTGCATTTTCTCCAGCAATGAGTGAGAACTCTTTTCATTTTTCTAGCTTACCTGAAATTAGTGCTATTTCTGCTTTTATTCCCAAAGGTATTTTTCCTAGGTATAAAATTCTAGTTTGAGAGCTTTGTCTATTTTTCCCAATACTTTAAAGAGGGTTTTCCATTGTTTTCTGGCTTGTACAGATTTCAACATGAGGTCTGCTACTTTTCTTATCTTCATTCTTCTGGCACAGTATCTCTCTTTTTGTTTTTGTTTCCTCTTAAGATTTTTTTTCTTTAGAACTGTGCTTTAGAAATATGATTATGATATACAAAATCTCTACATATGTTTGAAAGAGTCAGCGAGATGTTGGTGAAGGATCAGTTGAAGAGGTCAAGGAAGAAAAGCATCAAAGATATTTCCAGAATTTGCCTTTGAGCAGCTATCAGCATGGAGTACAGTCTATTGAGAAGGGGAGACAGCAATTGTAGGCTCTGGAAGCACTATTTGGCTGATTTAGGAGTAAAAAAAATTCACATCTCTTTGGATTCTTCTAGAAGTCAACCTTTGTACTAGGATTGCAATGCAAGTAGTTCATTTGAGAGACAATTCTAAGAAGTACCAGACTGGAAGGACAAATGTGAGCCATGAAAGGACGCGCAAATAAAGACAGGATGAATTGTCAAGAAAATGAGCACAGTAGGCCACTTAATTTCTCTGGAAGTCTAGGATCATCAGAAGAGTGGCCATGGTGATCATTTGAGGGACAATAAAAGCCAGATGTTGGTGGCTCACACATGTAATACTAGCTATGTAGGAGGCTGAGGACAAAGGATCACATTTAGAGCCATCTGAAATAGGAAAGTCCATGAGACTTTGACCTCCAAATAATTGCTAAAAAAGCCAGAAGTGAAGGTATGGCTCAAGGAGTAGAGAGCTAGCCCTGAGTGGAAAAAGTGAAGGGATAGCACTTAGGGTCTGAGTTCAAGCCCCAGAATCAGCATAAAAATAATCCAAAGAACAAGGGAGCTGGGCTGTTGAACACTCATGTGAATTGTTCACAATCTGAGGCGTGCTGAGGGGCTCCAGATCCCAGAAGTTCTGGATACTTCACATGGACAGGGCAAGACTCAGGGGGAGCCAACAATCTTAAGTGGCAATGCGGGTGCTGGCAGGAAGATGTAGGCTGGAGGGGCCCAGAGGACATGGCAGGGGCTGGATGATGAGCCAAAGGAGTCTTAAGCCAGCCACTCACTCACTGAGGTGACCAAATCTGAGAATGAAAGAACAATAGTCATGCTTCCTGTTGATTTGCTGTCTGCTTAGAACCTTCTCCACCAACTCACTGAACCCTTGGCTAAAGTGGGCAGGAAGGCAGAAGGCAGCTTCATAGCAGACAAGGGGAGCCTGGCTCACTGAGGTACCACCTTGCCAGATGGAAGATGCACACAACACACAGAGCAGTCCATGCCCCTCAATACACTGCAACTGTACCGTGCACCTGGAAACTGGCATCACTTAAATCTCCATTTTGGTCAGACACTGGTAGATCACACCTATAATCCTAGCTATTCAGCAGGTTGAGAGCTAAGGTGCAAAGTTCCAAGCTAGCCTAGGGAAGGAAAGTCTGTTAGACTCTTATCTCTATTTAACTACCAAAAAAGCTGAAAGTACAGCTGGGGCTCAAATGATAGAGCACCAGCCTTGAGTGAAGAAGCTAAGGGACAGCGTCTAGACCCTGAGTTCATACACACACACACACACACACACACACACACACACACACACACACACCCCTCATTTTGTAGAAGTGAGGCTCAGCAGCTTTTGTGGTCTATGTAAGCTCACACAGCAGGGAAGCTGGAGACAGGATTGGAATCCAGTCCTGCCCCAGGATACAGCCTTTTCCCAGTTCCCTGGGTCACTTCCCAGCTCAGGAGCCCAATCCCCCAACTTCCATGCTGTGAAGTGAGTGTTAGAAAGGCCATAGCTCCTATTCATCAGCGTGTCTTACGAATTAAAAACAATGTTCATGAGGTCATTTCCATGAGGCTCTGGGGTTGGCTGTGTAAATATTTGGCCTTCTGGGCTCTTCTCGGCCAAGCTCCTCTCGGACAAGCTCCTCGGTGCTGATGTTAAACACACTCCTTCAGGAAAAATGCAATTGGTTTCAGGAAGCCCCAGAGTGGGCTGCTCAGAGGGTGTCTGCTCAGGCTAATGTTTGACAACATAAAGCCCATTTTTCCTACGACTTTTTCTCATTTAAGACAAGAAGGATCACCCTCCACTCGCCAACACACATACTCACCAGTCATTAATACGCAGGCATTTTGAAAACATTTGTGATCAGAAAGGTCTGGATTTTCTCATTTCTTTAGGAGTCAGGGAGGTTTGAGAGTGACTGCAAGGGGCAGGGTGGGTGTAGAAAACTAGGGAGAGAGAGAAAGAGAGAGAAGAAGAAGAAGAAGAAGAAGAAGAAGAAGAAGAAGAAGAGGAGGAGGAGGAGGAGGAGGAGGAGGAGGAGGAGGAGGAGGAGGAGGAGGAGGAGGAGGAGGAGGAGGAGGAGGAGGAGGAGGAGGAGGAGGAGGAGGAGGAGGAGGAGGAGGAGGAGGGGGGGGGGAGGAGGAGGAGGAGGAGGAGGAGGAGGAGGAGGAGGAGGAGGAGGAGGAGGAGGAGGAGAAGAAGAAGAAGAAGAAGAAGAAGAACAACAACAACAACAACAACAACAAGACGAAGAAGAGGAGGAGGAGGAGGAAGAGGAGGAGGAGGAGGAGGAGGAGGAAGAGGAGGAGGAGGAGGAGGAGGAGGAGGAGGAGGAGGAGGAGGAGGAGGAAGGGACAGAGGAAGGGGGAAAATACTGTTCACCAACAGGGGCTTTGTGTTCTATCTATAATGGAGTGTAGCACTTTTGTGCAAATCCATCCTGTGGAGATGGGCGGGTACAGGATGCTCATGCGTGGCAAGCCTGAGAAGTGCCCTTTGGCTATAATCAGGGCATTGGCTGTACCCACAGAAAATATCTTCAGAAGTCTCATTTCCTCTGGGCAATGGAATTTCAGGCAGCTTTAACTTTTTCCTTTATGCAATACCCAGCATGTTTGTTTCCCAGAGCTACTGAAACTAAGGACTAAAAACAGCTTAAAAATTAAAAAGTGAGAGAAATTAAAGGCCTTTAATTGTTGTTACAGAAAGTATGGCCAAACTCCAGTGGTTTATGCCTATAATCCTAGATACTCAGAAGCCTGAAATCACGGTTTGAAGCCAGCCCAAACACGTAAATCTGAGAGACTCTTTTCTCTGATTAACAAGCAAAATGCCAGACTGAAGGTTTGGTTCAAGTTGTAACGCATCAGCCATAAACAAAAAAGAGCTCAAGCTCTTGCTTGAGCTCAAGGCCTTGAGCTCAAGTCCCAACACCAGGATAATAATTTTGTATTTATGTATTTATTTTTAAATGGATGGGCTGGAGGTATGGCTCAAATGGCAAAGCACCAGCCATGAGTAAGAAAGCAAGTCAACCCCAGTATGAGTCCCTGAATTCAAAACTTCAGTACATGCCCCCAAAAAATAAAAGGAAAGGAAAATAAACGAAGGAATACAGAAGGGAAGAAAAGAAAGGAAGAATGGAAGAAGGAAAAAAGAAAGAAAAGAAAGGAAGGAAGGAAGGAAGGAAGGAAGGAAGGAAGGAAGGATTAGCTACTCAGGAGGCTAAGATCTAAGGATCACAGTGGAAGTCAGCCTGGGTAGGAAAGTCTGTGAGACTCTATCTTCAATAAACTCCCCACTCCCCCCACCCAAAAAAGCCAGAAGTGGAGCTCTGGCTCAATTAGTACAGCACAAAATAGAACAACAACAACAAAAGCCCAGGGACAGCCCCAGGTCCTGAGTTCAAGCTCCAGGACCAGCACAAAAAAAAAAAAAAAAAGCAGGAAGAAAGGAAAAAATGCCTAACGTATGAAACTGAAACCTCTCTGTACATCAGTTTGATAATAAAAATTTGAAAAAAAAAGAAAATGATTCTATGTTAATTGTTCAATGTGTGTTGCAATCCATTCCACTATTTCTGTGCCTTCTTAAGAGGTACAGTCCAGCATTTGCTATTTCCAGAGTTTATGTAGCTGGAACCACATGCTATACACTCTTAAGAATTTGTCTCTTACCTCAGCATTAGGTTCATGAATCCATGAATGGCCAACTAGGCAGCCGTCATTAATTTGTGCTCAAATCTTGTTGCTTTTGCTGTGTGAATTCACACAATTTATCTACTCCCTCCTGCCAAGGACCTTGTGTGCTTTATCTCTTCCTCCCCACTCCCCCACCTCCCTCCCTCCCTCTCTTCCTCCCTCCCTCCCTCCCTCCCTCCCTCCCTCCCTCCCTCCCTCCTCTCCCTCCCTCCCTCCCTCCTTCCCTCTCTTCCTTCCTTCCTTCCTTCCTTCCTTCCTTCCTTCCTTCCTTCCTTCCTTCCTTCCTTCCTTCCTTCTTTCCTTCCTGTGCTGGTACCAGGACTTTAAATCAAGGATCTTGCCCTTACTCAGCTTTCTTGTTCAACCAGTGCTCTACCACTTGAGCCACACCTCCAGCTCACCTTCTAGCTGGTATGAGATAGTTCCCTAGACTTAGAGAACTTTCCTGCCCAAGCTGGCCTCAAACTGCCATCTTCGGAATGTCAGCCTCCTCAGTAGCTCAGATGACAGGCTGTAGCCACAGGCATCTGGCACTGGACTTCTTTACTGATATAAGCAAGGTTGTTGAGAATATATTTTGCCTGTGGCCTGGTGCCAGAATGTAGGAACTCACCCAGGACTGTCTACTGGGCATTGAGTGGGCATCTTTTGGCTCTGCTCGTGGCTGCCAAACCAGTTTCCATGTGCTGGGACGACTTTGCCTACCCACTATGTTGGTCAGCTTTCTGGCACTGTAATGTAGTAACCTAAGGCAATTAACTTACAGAGAGAAAAGGGTTTATTTTGGCTCATGATTCTGGAGGTTCAGGTCCAAGATTAAGTGGCCCCATGACTCTAGGACCACATATATAAGGGCCACATTTTAAAAGAACATGTGGAGGTACAAATTGCTTTGCTCCCGAGAAAAAACAAAAATAAAAAGAGAAAAAGGAAAGAGTTGGAGTCTCACAATCCCCTTTTGAGCCTGAAGGAACTAAGGACCTCCCAATAGTCTCTACCTCTTAAAGGTACACAGCACCTTCCAATAGCCACCCTGGGAATTTTAGAGGACATTCAGCAGACAAGCTTTGGCACCCCCATGTAACAGGAGCCTGTGTACTCATGCCTTTACTCACCCTGACACCCTCACATTCTCAGTCCTATTTCTCATGCTTCCCCAAACTGTTAAAATACTAATCATAGATGTCACAAAGTAACTAGGATTCAAAGGTAATCTTGGTGGAAACACCTCTGTCTGCTCCTATCAGGGGCTCCATGGGAAGGAAAGATTCCATTTTTCATGTTTTTTTTCTATCCTTAAACTGCATGGCGGGCTGGGGATATAGCCTAGTGGCAAGAGCGCTTGCCTCGTATACATGAAGCCCTGGGTTCAATTCCCCAGCACCACATATACAGAAAATGGCCAGAAGTGGTGCTGTGACTCAAGTGGCAGAGTGCTAGCCTTGAGCAAAAAGAAGCCAGGGGCAGTGCTCAGGCCCTGAGTCCATGCCCCAGGGCTGGCAATAAAAACAAAACAAAAACAGAAAACTGCATGGCCAGAGACAACCTTTATCTGGAACTTCATTCTCTTGGTGACTTCTATAGTCAGGCGAGTGAGGCCTCCTCCCACAGCCTGGTCCTGGGAGATCCTTGGACTTGAGTCCTGGCTTTTCCAGCAAAGAAAGGATTGGACACTTTCCCCCAAAGGAAAAGATAATTCCCCAGGCAACGATTCCAGAAGAGGGGGACCTTTTTGCCCCCGGTGGCTGCACTCAGGGCAGGGTTGGTTATGGAGCCTGGGAGCCTGGGGATTCAGATTGGAGTGGTAAAGAGGGGTTCTATAGCTATGTCCTGTGGAGAAGTCGCTGTCCTGGAGTTCTCAGACCATGCAGAAACTCTCCAGTAGTAAGTCATAACAATTTATTCACTCTCAGTTATGAGGGTCAGGGTTAGATCCTGTCACCCAGAAATTCCTAGTGGGAAGATGTATCCAAGGCTGTGGGATGCTGAGACTGGAGGTCTCTACCATCTGCTGCCCCTAGGACCAGCCTCCAGCCTGCCTCTAATGCTACTGTTACCATCTGTGGTATTATCCAGGGTTCTGAGACAAAATGCAGAGGGAATATAGTTCTCTTCTCACTCATACCTCAAGCCACACAGTGACTCTATGCCTAAGAATCAGCCCCTTCCCCCTGGATGCCCACTAGGTCCTCCCTGCTGTGCTCCCCTCTCCATCCAGGCCAGCTTTCTAGAGGAACGACTGGGCTGGGCCATTAATCCTTCTCTCTCTCTTCCCCTCTCTCCCCCTGGAGTAAGTGCGGTAGTCTCTTGAAGGAAGACCCTGCCTAGTGTTCATGGGCAAGGGAAAGAAGAGCAAACAGAGGGGCAAGGAAAGGGAGGAGCATACCACTCCTCTTCAATCTAGGGCAAAGCCCTCCAAGGGGTTAGGAGTAAGGGTTGCTCATTCCAGAATGGGACCCTGAGCTCTCAGAAAGTGCCCTTCCTCCAGGACTCCAGCCTGCTGCTGAGGTCAGACCTGTCCACATAATGCAATAGGATGGCTCTGAGAATGAGGGGTGGGCAGACGGCAAAGCAGAAAAGATACCTGGTTAACACCTGCCAGTGCAGAGGGCCTCATAGGAAGGCAACTGTGAGGAACTGGTAGCCATAGTGATCACTGATACCTGACCCCTGATCCATCATGCCCTTCTCCCCACCCCTCACTGCCCAGTCCCATCTATTACTACTCTGTAAAGATGGCACGGAAACAAGCTCAGAGTGCACAGACAGGTAGAGTTGAGGCCAGGAAGCTGATGGTGGCCTCCTGACCCTAGTTGGGAGGCTCCCTCCTCGTGTGCTTCACCACTACCACCTGCCTCACCAGTGCTTGGAAAGTCTGCATGTGCCAGGACTCCCACTATGGTACCCTGGAGCCCCACTTTCTGGGTGACTTTCATGGGCACATCAGGTTTCCCAACCCTAACCCGGACTCCTGACTGCTTATTCTCAGGCACGTGAAGAAGTCTTAAACCATGGAGCCTGCCCAGGTATTTATTTTAGTTAGTAAAAATGCCTTAGGCTTTGCCAAGAGCCATTTGCCTTTAATTGGAAACTTTTGAGGCATTAAGAATGTGCTGAGGTTCCAGCCTCGTCTGAAGGCTGTGGAATCATCGATCATACGAGTGATGCTGTGGACCAGGTGGAACGAAGGCAACCTTTTAGCAAATCCACGTCCCTTAATGGACTCATTTATAACTCTGCAATGGCGGGCAGCATTTCTCCTCCAGAATTTTATGAACACCAGCCAGCTCAGTTGAAAGCCGCTAACATCTGGTGACTGTAAACTAGGAACCCAGAAAAAAAAATGCAAAACATATCATAAACAGAAGGCAGCTTGGGGAGAGGCTATAGGGACACCCCCCACATTGTGGCCAGGGCAGCCATTTCCCCTGCAGTGGGCAGCTGGCCAAATGAAAGGCGCCATCTGTAGTTCATTCCAGAAATGTCATGCATTGGCTTTGTGGAGGACTCTAGGTTCCAGGCCCAGCCAGGAGGCCTCTAGGACCATGGCCAACCTGGTTAGTTTATCTTAGGAAGGTTCCACTGGCTTGTCTCAGATCCCACTCTGCAAGACCTAGGCTCAGGCTCTTGCCTAAAGCACTATCCATCCCTCCACCCACCTCCACTTCATCCACACTGACTTGCTATGGCTATGTAACAAATGAGTTCCAAACTCAGAGACTGGGAACAAAAAAAACATTTATCACTCAGTTTCTGTGAATCAGAAAGGCAGGGCAAGGCAGTTTAGTTGAATGGCTGTAGCAATCTGTTTTAAGACTGCAATCTATCAACCAGATTGCAGTCTCATCTGAAGGTTTGCCTGAAGCGGGGGGGTTCTGCATTGAGCTCCCTTCATAACTATTGGCTGGAGGTCTCAACAACTTATTACATGAACCTTTTCATAAGCTGCCTGTAAGGACTCCAACATAGCACCAAGACTGGAGCAAAGGAGAAAGGCAGAAAAGATGAGAGGCACAGTTATCACAACCTAGTTTTGGAAAAAATGTACCATTACCTCTACTATTTTCTGTTGTGTACTAGATTGAATAATGTCTCTCAAAGTTCAGAGATATCCGGAAGGTCAGAATGTGAACTTATTTGGAAATAAGGTCTCTGTTGATGTAATTAAGATGGGGTTAGACTATGTTAAGTTGGGTCTTGAATGCCATAATATCCTTACAAGGCTACATGTAGATAGAAAGACATAGAGATAACTCTAAAAAGGGTCATGTGAGGATGGCAGAAGACAGAGAAGTGATGCTTTTATAAGCCAGGTGCACAAGTGTTATGATTTGGCTATGAAATATCCTCTCAGAAGGTTTATATGCTGATGCTTGTACCTCCACTAGCTAAGCGGTGATGGAGTCATAAAGATTCTGACCTAATCAATGGATTCATCTACTGATAGATTCACAATTTAATGACATTCTTGAGGGATGATGGTTTGGAAGTGGAGCTTAGGAGGAAATAGGTTCTTGGTGGGCATCTACTTAGAGACTATATCTTGTTCCTGGCCTTTCTATGTCTCATTCCTGCTTGTTGGCCGCCATGAGATGGGCAGCTTTCACAGCTTTCACCAGGATGTTCTTCCTAAGGACTATAGGCTCTGAAACCATGTGTCAAAATAAATCTTTCATCAGGTTGCTGGTAGTGCATGCCTGTAATCCTTGCTACTCAGAAGGCTGAGATCTGAGGGTCACAGTTAGAAGCTAGCCCAGGCAGGAAAGTCCATGAGAGTTTTGTCTCCAATTTACCACCAAAAAAAGCCAGAAGTGGAGCTGTGGTTCAAGTGGTAGAGCACTATCCATGAACAAACAAACAAAAAATAACCTATGCCCAGGTCCTGGCTTCAAGCCCTAGGACCATCACAAAAAATAAATAAACAGGGCTTGGAATATGGCCTAGTGGTAAAATGCTCGCCTCGCATACATGAAGAGGTTCGATTCCTCATCACCACATATATAGAAAAAGCCAGAAGTGCTGTGGTGCTGTGGCTCAAGTGGTAGAGTGCTAGCCTTGAGCAAAAAGTAGCCAGGGACAGTGCTCAGGTCCTGAGTTCAGGCCCCAGGACTGGCAAATAAATAAATAAATAAATAAATATCTCTTCCTTTTAAATTATCTATCTCAGGTATCTCACAGTGGCAAAAAAAAATGATAATACATATAGCTTGTAGCTTAAATGCTCCTATGAATTAAAGACTCAGTCCCAAGCCCCCAGTACTTGGAAGAAGCAGGAGCCTGAGAGGGTGGGGACTAGTGGAAGAAAGTTAGGTCACTGGAGACATATCCTTCAAGGAGATATTAGAACCTCAGCCCTTTCCTCTGCTTTTGCTTCATGGGTTGAACAGGCCTTCTCTGCCTCCCATCAACATCTACTGGTACCACAGGTCTGAAGCATCAGGCTTTGAAACAGTGAGCCAAACTAAACCTTTCTTCCTTTTAAAATGATTGTCTTGGGTACTTTGGAGTAGCAACAGAAAGCTGACTAATATAGCAAGGATTCCCAATACCACCAGTAGCAGGAATGGAAGCTTGTCATAGAATTTCCCTCTGAGCCTCCAAAGGAACCAGCCTCAAACAGATGCTTCGATTGCAGAGCCCTGACCCTCATAACTGACAGTGAATGAATTGCTACTACTTACTACACACCATCCAATTTGTGGTGCTTCGTTACAGTAACCCTAGGAGCCTCACACATGTGGCCATGTTCAGCCCTTTATGCACATGGGAGGGACATGATTCCTTCTGTAGTAGAGGGTGAGATATGTCCCCTCTTGACCATGAAGCCACTTATCACTGCTTCTTTCTCACTCGGTCTCTCCCTAGACTTCTCTAGATTATGGGATGTCTGTCCCCAACTCACTCTGCTTTCTGGCCATTGCATAGAAAGCATGCATTGGAACTGGCCAACCTTCACTATTCTTAGCTATACCTAGAAGTCTCTCATTGTATGATTAGTTACCTTTTTTCAAAGATATGGTTGTCTTCAGAGAATACATTCACACTCATTTTCTCCTTGACACCACTCATTTTGATGTTCTTCTAAGATTCAGTGCATACCAATATAAGCATTAATTGTTAAATTTTCTCTTGTTGGGTAGGGCAAGGTGGCTCAAACCTGTAATCCTAGCTATTTGATAGGCAGAGATTAGGAGGTTACAGGTTTGCAGCCAGCCTTGAGAAAAAGTTTTCAAGATTCAATTGCAACCAATAAAGGCTCAGAGTAGTGGTGTGTGCTTCTCATACAAGCCTTGCAGAAATGTAAATAGGAGGATCACAGTCCAGGCCAGCATGAGAACAAGTGTGAAATCCTATCCAGGAAATGAAGAAAAGCACTGGGTGCTGGTGGCTCATGCCAGTAATCCTAGCTACTCAAGGGGCTAAGATCTGAGGATCATGGTTCAAAGCTAATCTGGGTAGGAAAGTCCATGAGATTCTTATCTCCAATTAACCTGGAAGTGGTGCTGTGACTCAAAATGGTAAAGCAGTATCCTTGAGCAAAAGAAGCTTATAGACAGTGCCCAGGCCTTGAGTTCAAGCTCCATGACTGACAAAAAAAAAAAAAAGATAAAAGCAAAAATGTTTAGAGGTATAGCTCAAGTGGTGGAGCACTTACCTGGGAAGTTTAAGTCATTGAATTAAATCCTCACTACTGCTTAAAAAAAAATATTCTTGGGCTAGGAATGTGGTTCAGCAGTAGAGTGCTTGCCTAGCATGCATGAAGCCCTGGGTTCAATTCCTCAGCACCACAAAAAACAGAAAAGCCAGAGTAGTGCTTGTGGCTCAAGAGGTAGAGTGCTAGACTTGAGCAAAAAGAAGCCAGGGACAGTGCTCAGGCCCTGAGTCCCAAGCCCCAGTAGTGGCAAAAAAAAAATCTTCTTTGCCATGTTTCTATGCCGCTCACATAAATCCTCTCTGTATATCATATAGAGATCATCATTGCCTACATGTCTTCTTAGCCTACTGTGTACATAATTTTTTAATCAGTTGGTATGTTCACTGGCTTCGTCTTGCAAATTAGGCTCTAGTTCACTACAAGCTCCTGGAATTTCATCAGTGGGAAGGAATGCCAATGCAGACAGATGGTATATTTTTAAACTGAAGTTTTCATCAGTGCCGAATCACATGGTCAGTCCCTTCTCCGGCATTTGGCTTTCTGCCCTCTTATATAGCCTTTCCTCTCTTGGGGCTTGAAGTTTGAATGATTCTTTTTTCAAGATTTAAATGTTGCTTGGGATTATAGTCTTTTGGGACTGTAATTGGGGGATTTTTAGATCTTAGGCATTTTGATCATTCAGGATTTCAATATTTGGGATCATGGCTTTGGAAATTGTGATTGATCCCAAATGGAATGCTGCTGTATCTACCCAATTTAATGGGTCTGAACACCCAATTTATAGTGAGTACTTCAGATTGCATAGTAATTTGGTGGCCCGTGGTCAATCCTTTGGTCTCTGCTAAGGTCCTGTAGCAGACTAACAGTATCTTGCAAAAGGATAGTAGTTATCTGCAGATGATATGAAGGCCTTGCTCTAAAATCCTAATAACATGAGATGAATTTCACCTATGAGGCTCTGACAAACACTCTGGCAGCATCCCTATCTGTCCTGGTACTTATGTCACCAGTAGATCTGGACCAAGTGACCTAGGTGGCACTGCAGCCATCTCCTATGCTGGGCCCCACTTACAACTACCAGTCAGAAAATGGGCCTCCCAAGTCCAAAGGCCCACTAGTCAATATGTCTCTTTCTTTGGTTCAGATGCAATAGTTTATTCTTCATCTTGGGTTAGATAACTCAACATACCCCACACAACATACTCTTAGAAAATTCACTAAGGTAAAAGGCCTCTGGATGTATATTTGATTTATTGTCCATACCCTGGTACATAGAACCCTTGCCAAGTATGTTCAGTGTCATTTCTACGGTAGCAGTAGTTACTACCATGACTACTGCTACATCAACTTAATGGACCACTGTCATGTCTTAGAAAAGGAATAAACAGGGATCCATGAATCCAAATGTGACTATGAGACCAGAGGGCTCGTTTCCCCTGAAGTAGGATATCATAGGGTTGAAAGCAAACTATTTCTAAAGGTGTTTGCTGAGGCTGGGGATATAGCTCAATAGGAGAATACTTGTCTCACATGCATAAGGGTTCAATCCCTGGCATCACCCTCCTCCACAAATAAAGTAAAATAAAAAGATACTTACCACATCACTAACTACATTCCATGCACAGGGGATGGGGTCATTTGCTCAAATAACAAAAATGACATCTGGAATACCACTTCCGGAATAACCACTTGGTTCAGGTTATGATGATCAACATCGTTCTCCAGAATTTATCTGTCCTCCTCATAGACCAAACAGGAGAGTTAAATCGGACTGTGACAGGAATCACAGCTGTAATCATCACCTGCATCTTTAAAGATATGGGTATCTTTCACTGATCTCCACAAATTCTGTTACACCTCATTTACTATTTCATAGGGAGAGGCAATCCTACCAGCTCCCAATTGGCCTTTCCCGTCATAACTCTCCATGCATGAATCAGAGGGCAAATGTGAGACTCCACTGAGTATGTCTATTCTACCCCATGTTCTAGAACAGGAGAATGAATCACAGGATATAAGACAGTAACCTAAGACAAATTGTCTTACTAACAAACCTCTAACCTCCACAAACTTCTACTCTGATTATCTCAAGTGATGGTTTGGAGCTAGAACTCATGGCTTGGGCACTGTCTATAGCTTTTTGCTCAAAGCTAGCGCTCTATCACTTAAACTGCAGCTCCATTTCTGGCTTTTTGTTGTTGTTGCTGCTGCTGCTGCTGCTGCTGCTGCTGTTAGTTTAAGAGTCTCATGGACTTTTCTGCCCAGGCAGGGTTTGAACTGTGATCCTCAGATCTTTGCTTCTTGAATTAGCTCTGATTATAGGCATGAGCTACTAGTGCCTTAATGCAAAAGATATTTTGAGTCTTCTGACACCACAGCCAATATCCAAAGTCTGATTCTTTGCTTTTTCCTCATTTCCCAATGGCATTGGCTATATTTTCTTTAATGCATCCTACCGAGATTGGAAAGGCTCATGACTGACCATATTGACAGTGTAAAATGTTGGTAGTATGCTGGGCTCTTCCTCAGGGAGATCTGGCCTCTTCTTCCTTCAAGGACTTCTGGATTCATAAACCGGTTCAAGTCTGAAAATTGAGATGTGGCTCTCTGGTTTTCTGATTCAATTTAGACTTCTGCTCACCTGACCTAGAATTTTCTGCTGATACAAACCTAGCAGGAATTTAGTAGACTAAATTCTCATGAATTTCATTCCCGTGATCACCATTAAATACTTCTAGAAATGCCATGGCCAACTGGCCCATGTTGTAGATCTTTGCCTACCCAACTATTCTGATTGCTTCTTTGAGTCCACTGCCCAGAGCAGTAACTGTGTCCACTTGTCTTGGTGAATAAGTGCTGCTACTTGATCTCTGTCTACATGAGATCCAATTATCCCCACTGCATTTCAATTTCTCAATTTAGTGACAGATGTTCCCACTGTAATTTCTTGTTTTATTTTGTTGTTGTTGTTGGGTGCTGTCCCTGAGCTCTTTTGCTCACGGCTAGCACTCTACCACTTGAAGCCACAGTGCCGCTTCCATTTTTCTGGTGGTTAATTGAAAGAAAGTCTCATAGACTTTTCTGCCCAGGCTGGATTTGAACTGCAATCCTCAGATCTCAGCCTCCTGAGTAGGTAGGATTACAGGCATGAGCTACCAGTGCTCAGCTAAAAGGAGATTCTTTTGTTGGTGATTGTGGTAGTGGTCATGGGACTTGAACTCAGGGTCTGGGCACTGTTCCTAAGCTTTTTCACTCAAGTCTAGTATTCTAGCACTTTGAGCCACAGCACCACTTCCAAGAAACTTGGCTTTTTTGTCATTGTTGTTTCATTTTATGGTTGTTATTTTCTTTTTTCTTTTGGTTCATCATAGAGCTTGAACTCCGTGCTTGGGCACTGTCCCTGAGCTCTTTTTCTCAAGGCTAGTGCTCTACCACTTTAAGGCACAACTCCACTTCCCCTACCATCATTTCTAACTTACAAAGAATGACCATGGTGCTCTGCAAGGAATACAGGGTTCCCCTTCACAAGTTATTCCCCAGTGGAAATAGGTGCATCCACTGGAGCCTCCTGACATCTCTCTCTCTCTCTCTCTCTCTCTCTCTCTCTCTCTCTCTCTCTCTCTCTCTCTCTCTCTGTGTGTGTGTGTGTGTGTGTGTGTGTGTGTGTGTGTGTGTGTGTTGATACTGGGGCTTGAACACAGGGACTCACATTCTCACACTGTTTTTTCTGCTCATGGCTGGCCCTCTACAACTTGAGCAACACCTCCAATCCAACCTCCTAGCAACTTAAATAACAAATCAATTCTAACATGCAACCTCCCTAAATCTTCAAATACATTCCTGTACAGTTTGCCAACAAGTTCTGGCATCTTGGCCTTATTCCTGTGGCTCTTCTGGTTCATATTTCTGTCAGCCATTGGTATGTTTGGTTTGTATTCTGTTAGAGTACTTTTATCCCCACAATTAACAATATTAGATTTAGGATATTTTCTTAGTATACCCAAATTCCTAAGTTCTTCCAGGTCTAACATCATGTCCCTTCCACCATTATTTCACATCCTTTATATCCTTTCACTCCTACACATTTATCACAGATTTCTGTCTGTTTAAACTGGAAAGAAAAAGAATGGAGCTTTTTTAGAGCGCTGCATATTTCCTCATGGATCATGCTTTATGTTTCATCTTTTTCATCTGCTGGGATTTAAGTCTAGCTCTAGGCATAGAGACAGAAAGATGCATGGTGAAGATGAGTCCTGGAAAATCAGTTGTTTTGTGAACATCTACCTATGGCCAAGGGAGGGAAGTCCAGATTGTGCAGACAAAGAAAGAATAACCTTCACAGGAAGGGGGAAAAAGACATTCTAGCAAAGAAAGCATAGCAGAATGTACAGATTTGTTGTCCCCAGCTTCCTGGGGGTATTTCCACATGTCTATGTTCTAATTTTCAGGATCTCATTCTTTTCTAATCAATGTAATCACTTCTTTTTGAACTTTAATAGAGAAGACTATACAAGATTGAGGATGTAACTTGCTCTCAGAATTTACTACTCTCAGAATATGAACTTGAGCTTTGTTTTCAGAAATCCTTTGGCTGTAAGAAATAAGGATTTCAGGGGGGCAATAGAAGCCATCAAGTCATGAATACAGAGCTTAAAATGAGTGTCTTAAGCCTGAGCTTACTGTTCCCTTTCTTCTAGTTTCTTCAGCTCAGTTAGGAGCAACCATCCAACATCATTGTGCTCTTTATTTTAACTGGAATGTTCTAAGGTTGAAAATGTTTGAATGACCTGGATAGGGTTTATCTAAATATACTTGATTATAAATATCCAACAAGTAATCTGAATAGTTTGCCACATCTTAATATGAATTGGCCTTACACTCTTGGCCATGGAGAACAGAGCTGTTTGCACCTTTAAATTTAGTAAAACTGGATACCCAGTTCCAGAAAACCTAGAGCTTACCTGTGAGGCTTAGTTTCTTCGGAACCACTTGGAGTAACAACATCTCTATCAATCAGGGTTCAACCACTGGTAACCATCCCATACTACACATTTGGCACATTGACATTTATCAGTCATGTGTACAATGAGATGATTAGAAAGCTCCACATTTTAATGAGAGGTCAGAAGGAGCCATGCTAGAAATTGTATCATCAAAGCAAATGGTGAAGAGAAAAACATGCCAACAGAGTGGAATGGAATGATAACACACTATTGAGTCATCACAGCTTCACAGATTAAAATTATCCTAAGGCAAATCACCACCACACTGGCGATCATTCTCCATCAAGAGATCTTTACACAGACGAAAGATTATTTAGTGTGTAAAATTTTGCCCCCAGTCACAGCTCCACTTCTGGCTTCTTGCTAATTGGAAAAAAGATTCGCATGGTCTTTCTTGCCTGGCTTTGAACCATGATCTTTAGATCTCAATCTCCCCAATAGCCAAGATTATGACTGTGACCATCAGTGCACAGTTCGCTGTTCTTTGGCACCTACACTCACCCTGGCCTCCACCCTCTTTTGTTCTTTAAGTCCTGATAACTACCAGTCTGCCTCCCATTTCTGTAATTTCGCCATTTCAATAATATGCATGCATGTAAACACACAATCTGTAAACTTTGGGGCTGAATATTTTGGTTAGCACAGTACCCCAGAGATTCATCCATTTTTTGGTTCATCAGTAGCTCATTTCCTTCTATGGCTCAGTATTATTCCAGTTTTATACCAATTGCTTGGCCCATTTGCTATGGAAGGTTCATAAGATGTCTTGGGAAGTATCTCTTCTATTTTCTGGGGGACATTAGAAAAATACTATGAGTTTGTATTGCTCTTTTAAATATTTGGTAAAATTCTCCAGGGAAGCCATCCAGACATGGAGATTTCTACTTTAAGAGATTCAAAATTACAGATTTAACTTCTTTAATAGCAATAAGATTGTTGATATTATTTACTTAAATTTGAGTTTTCATAGTGTATACTATTCAAGGAACTCAACCTACTTTTAAGTTGTTGGACTTTAGCACATAATGTTATCAATAACATTCCTTTATTAGCCTCTTTATGTTGGGTTTGTAGTGACATCCCCTTAATATTGCTCTTTGTGGAGGGAGGGAGAGGGTCCTGGACTTAAACTCAGGGCCCAGGCACTATACGTGAGCTTTTTCACTCAAGGCTGGCACTCTACCACTTGAGCCACAGCTTCATTTCCATTTTTTGTGGTAAATTGGAGGTAAGAGTCTCAGACTTTTCTGCCTAGATTAGCTTCAAACCAGGATCCTCAGATCCCAGCCTCCTGAGTTAGGCTTTCTGGTGTGAGCCACCAGCACCTGGCCATATTGGTCTCTTTTATCTCTACCTTTGTCAGTCTTGATATAGGCTTATTACTTTAATTGACTTCTTTTCTAGAGCTAATTTTTATTTATTTATTTTTGTCAGTCATTGGGCTTGAACTCAGGGCCTGGGCCCTGTCCCTGAGCTCTTTCACTCAAGGCTGGTGCTCTACCACTTTGGACCACAGCACCACTTCCAGTTTTCTGGTGGTTAATTGGAGATAAGAGTCTCACAGATTTTCTTGCCTTGGCTGGCTTTGAACTGTGATCCTCAGATCTCAGCCACCTGAGCAGCGAGGATTACAGGTGTGAGCCACTGGCACCAGGCTTGTTTTATATTTTACATTTTCAATTTAATTAATTTTTACTCTTACCTTTATTATTTCCTTAAGATGGAAATGGGTTATTGATTTGAGACTTTTCTTCCTTTGTAATGAAAGCATTTTGTACTAAAAATTTCCCTTCCAGCCCATTTAAATCATATATATTGTGATTTTCTTTTCATTTGAGACTTTCTTTTTGACTTATAGATTGCTTTCAAGTGTGTAGTTTAATTTCTTTTCTTTTTTTTTTTTTTTTTTTGCCAGTCCTGGGCCTTGGACTCAGGGTCTGAGCACTGTCCCTGGCTTCTCTTTGCTCAAGGCTAGCACTCTGCCACTTGAGCCACAGTGCCACTTCTGGCCGTTTTCTACATATGTGGTGCTGGGGAATCGAACCCAGGGCTTCATGTATACGAGGCAAGCACTCTTGCCACTAGGCCATATTCCCAGCCCATGTGTGTGGTTTAATTTCTAAGTGGAGATTTTCCTGTTGTAGGATACGGTCTTTGAGGTATACTGTTAGGTTACTTTGTCAATGTATGGGTATCATAGAGTTTATTTAAACAGGCCTAGGTGGTAAAGATCAGTCATGTGACATGACTCTGATGCAATCACTCAGCCTAGGAAACACAAGGCTGCTGCCAGTGTAATGCAATACAATGTCTTATCTTACAGTAAGTGTGTCTATAAATAGAAGCACACTCAAAATAACAACCAAAGTATAGTAAACACATAAACCAACAACATACTTATTACAATGATCAAGCATTGCACATTACACTAAATTACATTGTCACACTTTGGATGGATGACTGGCAGTACGGTAGCTCGCTCACACCAGCATCACCACAGATAACAAGTCACTGTTGCCCTGTAGTTGTGTGTGTGTGTGTGTGTGTGTGTGTGTGTGTGTGTGTGTTTTGCCAGTCCTGGGGCTTGGACTCAGAGCCTGAGCACAGTCCCTGGCTTCTTTTTGCTCAAAGCTAGCACTCTGCCACCTGAGCCACAGCACTACTTCTGGCCATTTTCTGAATATGTGGTGCTTGGGGAATTGAACCCAGGGCTTCATGTACGGGAGGCAAGCACTCTTGCCACTAGGCCATATCCCCAGCCCTGCCCTGTAGTATTTTTTTTTTTTTTTGCCAGTCCTGGGCCTTGGACTCAGGGCCTGAGCACTGTCCCTGGCTTCTTCCCGCTCAAGGCTAGCACTCTGCCACTTGAGCCACAGCGCCGCTTTTGGCCATTTTCTGTATATGTGGTGCTGGGGAATTGAACCTAGGGCCTCATGTATGCGAGGCAGGCACTCTTGCCACTAGGCTACATCCCCAGCCCTGCCCTGTAGTATTTTGACAGGTACAATGACATTAGCCAATAGCAAGAACAGAAGAGCCTGGATAGGCAATTAGGTTAAAGGCGTCCTCCTATTCTATATGCAGGCCCTTAGACCATGGAGGCTCTTAGGCCTTGAGTGGAGGAGCACGTGGGTTCCTGGACATCACATCACCTCCCTTTGCCCCTGGAAGACTTGCAAATGAACACAAGGCTGATAGGACTCTGGAGGCGTGTGCTGGAATGGACACCCAGTTAGAAGGGCTAAAGAATATCTGGAGAGTTTGTGTAAAGAATATCTGGAGAGTTTGTGTAGCCTGGGTGGAGGCTCTGATTGGGTCTGGGGACTGATATGGCCTGCAGGCTGCCCAATGATCTTGAGCGTAGCTCTTTCCTAGGGCCACAGCTGCACAACACACCCCAGGTAGTGTCCGCTCTGAGACCCTTCCTTTCTAGCAAAAGAATCTTTGTCCTTTTACTTTTCCCACAGTGCCTGTGGACTTATTCTTTGAGACCATATAGACAAAAAGACCTTGTGCAAGTATTCTAGTTTTTCAGTATTAATAGGGCTTTTTCAGCCCCATTTTAATCTTACAGGACTGTCACGGGATTAAGAGTGGTTTATGGCCTAAAATAGGTCTATTTTTAATGACTGTTCCAGGGGCACTTGAAAGGATTGTACAATCTGCAGATGCCTGGATGGAGTGGTCATACATGTTAATGAGACTCTGTTGGTTGAATGTATCCAGTTCCTGTACACCACTGCTGATTTTCCACCAGTCACTGACACAAAGGATGTTGAGATCTCCAGCCACAATTATGAATTTGTCTATTTCTCCTGTAAGCCATACCAGGATTTCTTCATGAACTTTTGAGGCTCTTCTGTTGTTTAGTTGGGTCCATTACATCTTGCTGGTGAGTTGATCTTTTCCTCATCATGGTACTATCTCTGTCTCTAGTAATTTTCTTTATTCTAAAATCTACTTTATCTGATATTTATATAAAGACACTCCTACTTTTTAAAAATTAATATCTTCAGCCAGGTGCCAATGGCTCACACCCGTAATCCTAGCTACTAAGGAGGCTGAGATCTAAGGATTGTGCTTCAAAGACAGTCAGGCAAGAAAATCTGTGAAACTCTTAGCTCCAGTAAACTACAAAAAAAATGTAGAAGTAGAGCTATGGCTCAAGTGGTAGAGTGCCAGCCTTGAGCAAAAGAGCTCAGGAATAGCACACAAGCCCTGAATTCAAGCTCTAGTCCAGCAAAAAAAATTAATATTTTCGTTTGTAATCTTTCTCAATCATTTTCTTTCAACCTACTTATGTTGAAACAAGGGTTTTATAAACAGAATAGAGTTGTGTGGTGTGTGTTTATCTACTTTACCAAGCTCTGATTCAGCCTTCAGTCCTCCTCTCTCCCTCAACACATTATGCAGCCAGGGGGATATAATGACTTTTTAACCAATCCTAACCACCTGGACCAGAAGAAAAGGAAAGACGTGAAATGCAAGGAGAGGCAGGGGATGGCAAGATGAAGGATGAACAGCTGAACCACCACTCTGCCAAGCTCCATTCACTAAACAGGAACATTAGAGTCTCAGACACCAGGCATGCAGTCCCAACATGCTGTTCTAAGCTGCAACCTGGGTAGTGAGCATCTCCTTAGAGGACTATCCATCAACCCTCTGCCTTTCTGCAGGTCTAGCCTCCAGCATGCCTCAAGACTTGGTAGCTGTAACCATATCTGATAGCGCCTTAGTCCTGTGCTATGCTCTCAGAGCTAAAAGCCATGCAGGAATGGAGGATACTGACCCACCTGAAGGTACCTGAGATCACATACCTGTACCACATTATCAGACGAACAAGGCAGTAAGTGAACTCCATGCCGGTTAGAAAGGCAAGGAGAAAGTGGGCTGCCTTTGAGAACCAGGAGCCAATACTCCACACCCAGTAAGGGATACCTCCACTTCCCACAGCTGTAGCAGAGCCTTCAAATCCCTGACCTACAGGATTCCCCCCTCCATCTGAGATCTCCTGTTGCAGCAGAAGAGGGAGCCCCGCGGTATGTAGCTAGTCAGGGGAGGACCAGGATACAGAAGAGGGCTGATACCCAATGGGCAAAAACATGGCCAGGCTCACTTCTGCTCTGACTGCCCTAGGCCAAGCCACTGTCTGACTGAAAATCAGATGGCTTGGCCTCTAGTCAAGACAGCATCAGAAGGATTTGCACCTGATGTTGCCTCTGGATCCAAAAATAAAGGTGGGCGCTGAGGAGGAGGCCACCCAGGATGGAGGAAATACTGGAAAAGAGACTCGGTGGAGAACTTGCTGTGGGAGCTTCAGTAACTTGCTGCTCCTCTCTGGTTTCCATACATGGAACTGCTCTTCATGGTGCCCTATGTCCTGGTTCAAGTTCAGTTGAGGGGAGAACATGGTTCTTCCACTCATTGTTCTCTTTTATCCATTTGTCATTATCTGCATCGGTCACCCAGCAATCTGTCATCTATCTACCTATACATTATTTCTCTGTCTGTCTATCATCTGACAGTGACTAGGCCCCAATTCAATATTCTTCCTCCACAGGTGTGGGTCAATCTTGCCATCTTTCTGTCCCTAAAGTTCCTGAGTGACTTGCCATCCATAGGTACAGAAGAGCAATGTGGTCCTTACCAGTTCCCAGGTGATTTCTATACCTGGAAAAGCTTCAGTTTCTTTCTCTTAAAAAAAGAAGGAAGTGCAACTCTCGCAGCCCTCACTTTGGAGAGACGCCCCCTCCAACTCCATGGCAAATGATTTAAAGACATGGGTAACTCCTGTGCATGATCTCCCTTCCTCCTGCAGTTGCCTGTTTTTCTGACTATTCAGCTCTCTGACCAGGTTTCCTGACGCGCGAGATTGAACAGACTCCCTCCTGGTGCCTATTCCACTCTGCAGACCTTCCTGGCACTGCTCAAATAGAACAGGTATGTGTTGGGGACTGTTTTGGCCTTGGTGAAGGAAGGGCGCCAAGAGCAAGACGCTGCCCTTCCCCCAGCCCTGGGACAGTGTGGGAGGGAGCCCCTCCCACCTTCCGGCCTCTACCGGAAAAGAAGCCCCCCGCCCCTGAGGGACAAACATGTACCTGCCACCATGATAGGGTTGTCCAGCCCACAAAGGAAGTCCCATGATCACTTGGGGCAGTCCAGTCAGCCAATCAGTCAGTCACCCCAAGTCCTTCCCCTTCCGCCTTTGTCATTGTAATAAATTTCTCTGGCCCACCCTCGGGGGGCTGAGACGCATCCCACCATCGCAGCGTTTCCCTGATGCCTTCTTTCCGCCCCCGCTCCTGGTAACATGTGCGGGGACGCGGGAGGGGAAGATTCAGCAACCTTTCCTCAATTTAGCACAAGTCCACGGGAGTACGCCTTGGCCTTCTGCCGGCGGAAGGCAAGGCCGAGTGCTCTTTCATAGATTTTGGGGTTCCAGCATTTTCCCCGGGAGATCGGGGAGAAAGGGATTGTTCAGATCCCGACGTTGGGCGCCTTCCGCCGGCAGAAGGCCAAGGCGTACTCTCGTGGACTTGCGCTGTTGAAGAAAGGTTGCTGAAGCCTCCCCTCCCCCCACTCCCCTCACATGTTACCAGGAGCGGGGGCGGAAAGAAGGCATCAGGGAAACGCTGCGATGGTGGGATGCGTCTCAGCCCCCCGAGGGTGGGCCAGAGAAATTTATTACAATGACAAAGGCGGAAGGGGAAGGACTTGGGGTGACTGACTGATTGGCTGACTGGACTGCCCCAAATGATCATGGGACTTCCTTTGTGGGCTAGACAACCCTATCATGGTGGCACGTACATGTTTGTCCCTCAGGGGCGGGGGGCTTCTTTTCCGGTAGAGGCCGGAAGGTGGGAGGGGCTCCCTCCCACACTGTCCCAGGGCTGGGGGAAGGGCAGTGTCTTGCTCTTGGCGCCCTTCCTCCACCAAGGCCAAAACAGTCCCCAACAGGTATGGAAGTCTCTAAATATGCCTGTAAACTATTCGCACTGCCCCATTTAGAATTATCTTTGAGCCAAGATGGGCTATGATTGCTTTGACCAGAGAGAAGAGGAATTGATACTTCTAAGACAAGATCCCAAATGGTTGTGTAGCCTCTACCTTGCTCACTGGAATCTCTGCTATTGGAGCCTTTGCTGTTGTCCCCTTGCATTGGCTGCCATTCTGTCAGGAAACCTAATCCTTAATGAGAGCCACATACAGACAGTCCAGCCAGCAGTCCCATCACTAGGCCCAAAGTAACCAAAAAGAAAATATCTCAAACTGGTGGCTCACTCCTGTAATCCTAGCTACTCCGGAGGCTGAAATCTAAGGATCATAGTTTGAAGCTAGCCCAGACAGAAAAATCCAGGAGACTCTCCAATTAACCACAAAAAGCCAGAAGTGGAGCTGTGGCTCAAGTGGTAGAGAATAAAAGCTCAAGGACAGTGCCCAAGTCCATAGTTCAAGCCCCAGGATTGGCAAAAGAAGAAAAAGAACAAAGCCTCAAGAATATAGACAAAAAAAGAAAAGAGAATCAAAATATTTCACCACAAAAACATCACCTAGGCACAAAAGAAGATAATGATGAGCACATGAGAGTCAAAAAAAATCTGTAAGCCATACAAATATGAAGAGCAAATGGCAATAAGTCCTTCCTCATTAACATGCAGTTAAATGTAAATGGATTAAACTTTTTAATCAAAAGGTAGCTGAATAAAAAATTGATCCAAAAGCCGAGTGCTGGTGGCTCACACCAGATTGCAGATCAAAGCCAGTCTGAGCAGGAAAGTCCATGAGACTCATCTCCAATTAACCACCAGAGGAAGTGGCACTGTGGCTCAAACTAGTAGAATACTATCCTTGAGCAAAAAAGCTCAGGGGCAGTGCCCAGGCCCTGAGTTCAAGATCCATGACCAACCAACAAAAGAAAAAAAGAAAAACGGACCCCATAGTGTACTATCTATAAAAGATTCACTTTACAGCTAAAAACACAAATAGATAAAAAGTCACAAGGATACATTCTGTGCAAATAATAAAAAATACTTATCCACTGCACAGAAGGAGGGGAAGGAGGAGGAGAAGAAGAACCAGGTTAGCACTTTCAATATCACAGGAGATTTAATCAGAAGCTGTTATGAAACACAAAGAAGGACATTATATGCTAAAAATGGGTCAATTCATCAAAAATACAGAATATGTAAACATATATGCGCAAAAAAGCCAAGTCCTAAATATATAAAACAAATATTGACAGAAGCAAGAGAAGGAACAGTTATTCAATAATAGTTGCAGACCTCTACAGATAAATTTCAATAATAGGGGAAACAGAAAAATCAATAAGCAAATGAAGGGCTTGAGCAACATTATAAACCAATTAGACCTAAGAGACATACACAGAAGACTCCATCCAATGATAGCCAATATATGACGCATTCTCCACAATAGAGAATATGTTGGCTCACAAAACAAACTGTAATGCATTTTAAAAACTTGAAACCGTACAACATTATATCTTTTCTGATAGCAAGATATAAAACTAGAAATCACTCATAAAAAGGAGAAAATTCACAAGTACATATATCCCTTGATATCCAAGAAACTTGGTGCAATGCAATGAACCCCTATAGGTATGAAATCTATGGTGGTTCAATTCCTTTGCTAAAAAGAAAACTGGAGTAATACTTTCATATAAACTATGCACAACCTTTCCACAAATTTTAGAGGGAGGGAAGGAGCGAGGGAGGGAGTGAGGGAGCGGAGAGGAGGCTCAGTGTCCTGGCAGGCTTGGCAGCCCAACGGTGGCAAGTTACTACTAACATTGGCAGGTGACTTTTTGCCTTTCTGAATAAACCATCCTCTTCGCTGAGACTTTTCACTTACAAAGGAAATCAAAGGCTATTTTAATTTTTAAAGAAGGAGAGGGAAGGAGGAACAAGTCTCTCCAGTTTTCATAGTCTTAGTTCTTCAAGTGAAGGGGACACACACATTCTCCTTTCAATGGGAATCCTAGCACTTCATGGGGGAGGGGTGGAATTGGTTTCTGAGTGGAGTTACTCTAGGAATGAGTTACTAGTCATAACCAGCCTTCATTGCTGGAGCCTCATATAGTCTTAAGCCTTCTTTTGGCATCTTTGTGGGGCTATGCTGGCCCTGGATCCTGGGCATCAGGACTTGCTCTAAGCTTCATAGCAGAGTTGAGGATGGGATCTCAGTCTGCCTAAACAATTCCTCTGGTCTTTAGGTGTGGAAGGAAGCTTCACCCAGCCAGAATGAGGAGAAGTGGTGGGTTTGGAAGCAGAAGGTTTGCTCTGACCTTTGTCCCACTCTGCTCATCTTCGGTTGATTATTTTTGGCTGACCTTGGGTTTCCTCATCAGTAAAGGGAGGATCTGACCCCACCACACCAGGGCTGTCCCTAATCCCTGCTCTGGACAGGAATGTGAGTTTTGAGGATGTATAGCCCACAGTACTCATTCAAGAGAGGGCTATGCTGACTGAGCAAGACCCCACCATCACCACCACCGTGTTCTTAAGGTAAACACTGTTAAGAGAGGTAGCTTCTCTTGGTCCATGTTTTCCTTCCAGATGGTGGAATTACCTTCCATGGTGGAATTATCATGGAAGGGGATCTCCAACATAAAAGAGTAACCCTTTAGAGAAGGGGTGGGATTTTAAGACCAGACAGGAAAAGCCACTTGGTAGCAGTGTGCAGAGGTGATTTCTCATCTGGAGATTAAAGAGCCCTGATGACCTTGGAGGAGAGCAAGGGGAGAAGCAGGAAAGGTTGTTTTCCTGCAGCTCACATGGATATTCTGTGAGTACTGGCTTCTGGACAGGCACATCCCATTCCTCCACCCTCCTGTGTGTGTGATGAAAGCATAGGTCCCAGCCATCCCAGAGGACCATGCGTAGATAATCACAGACAGGAGAAGAAGGTTCATAAGGAGGTTTCTTAGTGGGGCCATAGTTCCCACAGGAGAGGGAGCTACATGGCATCTGCACCTTATCCAGGTGGCAGCTTCTCTCTCTGGGGGTAAAGGGGAAGTAGTTAGGTAGTGAGTAGGAGTGGCTCATTAGGTTTGGGTGGGTCTGGGGGCTAGTGGGAGGAGCTGAGGACCTGAGGCTAGGGAAAGCTAACATCTGAGACCTTAATTAGGTCCCCCTTGGTCCCTTCTCCAATGCCTACTGCCCCCTGATGTACCCTTAGAACAGTCTTTCTAAGCATCAGTTAGCTATACAGTTACTATGTTCGGGTAGATATATAGTGCATCTTGATCGTGACTTCCCTCTTCTCCCCTTTCCCTCCTCAAGCCAGTTTCCTTGTTCTATTTTTACCTGTGTATATAAAGCATGCGTATGTGCATGATGGCACGGAGGCTTGAACTCAGGGCCTCCTACTCAGCTTTCTTGCTCATGGCAGGCATTCTGTCACTTGAACCACTCCCTCTTCCTGCCGAGCTTTTTGCTAGTCAACTTGGAGATGGAGTCCTATGGACTTTTCTTCTTGGATTGGCTTTGAACTGTGATCCTTCAGGTCTCAGCCTCCTGAGTAGCTAGGATTACAAACATGAGTCACCAGTGTCTAGCACATATATAAAATATTTCTTACTATATTCACCCTCCCTCACCTCTCTCTATTTGTGTGCCCCCCTACTAGTACCTACACCCTAAGCAAGACATTTTTCAATGTCCTAATACTCATTTTTGCTGTTCTTATTAATTGTTCAAAAGGGTTTTACCATAGGATTTCACACATACGTATACTGTACTTTAGTAATACTGATCATATATGTATATACACACATAATATATGTGTGTTTATATTTTAAGTTGAGCATCCACTTATGAGATTTCAAAAACATGTGACCTTTGTCCTTCTGCTCTTGGCCCACTTAATATGATGGCTTCAGATCTATCCATTTCCTTTTAAATGACATAATTTCATTCTTCTTTATGACTGAATAATATTCCATTGTGTATATATATTACAGGTTCACAATCAATTTACCAGTTGTAGGGCATCTGGGCTGTTTCCATAGCTTGTCCATTATGAATAGTACTGTACTGTACATGGGCATACAGGTACCTCATATCCTTGTTGTTGTTGTTTTTTGTAGGTGTTTTTTTTGCCAGTCTTGGGCTTGGACTCAGGGCCTGAGCACTGTCTCCTTTTTGCTCAAGGCTAGCACTCTGCCACTTGAGCCACAGTGCCACTTCTGGCCTTTTCTATATATGTGGTGCTGGGGAATCAAACCCAGGGCTTCATGTATACAAGGCAAGCACTCTTGCCACTAGGCCATATTCCCAGCCCCTCATATCCTGATTTACTTTCTTCAGATAAATGCCAAAGAGTGGTACTTCTGGATTGTAATCAATTTTTAGTTTTTTGAGGAACCTTCACACTAGTGATTGCTACTTTAACCCAGGCTAACTTTGAACTACAATTCTCCCCATTTCTCCCTCCCAAAGTTGTCATGATTACAGGTGTGAGCCATCATACCCAAATAAAAATCTTAAAATTACCCATTTAGGCTGGGCACTGGTGGCTCACACTTGTAATCCTAGCTACTCAGGAGGCTAAGATCTGAGGATCACAGTTCAAAGCCAGCCTGGATAGAAAAGTCTGTGAGACTCTTATCTCCAAAATACTACTCAGAAAAAGCCAGAGTGGTAAGTGGTACTGCAGCTCAAGTGGTAGAATGCTAGCCTTGAGCAAAAGAAGCTCAGAGACAGTGTTCAGTGCCTGAGTTCAAGGCCCAGGACCCACACACAACCACAACAAAACAACAACAAAAATTTGTTTATTAAGTCTCATCCATTGCAGACAGGTAAGAAAATAATAATTAAGAAAAAAAGAAAAGAAAATACTTTCTTTTCAACTTCCCCAACCACTGTCCTGTACAGGGGTTCCCTCCCAGGTTTCTCGTAGTTCCTACTGAAGTGAGGAGACTCGGTCTGTGCTTCCCCTGGATAATTGGCCCTTGATTTTTCCCTGATTATTTCTCCAGATGGTTTGCTTTAATTTAACACTTCTACTAGGTTAAAGTGTCCTTGTCTGGTTTCCTTACAACACTACCATCCTTGCAACTCTCACCATCCTTGCATTCCACTGGGCCAGGGGCTGGTCCTACCGTGGATAGGTGGAAGGTGCCCTCTGGTTGTCACATTGGCCTTCTCTGCATGGTACTAGTGTACCCTATGCCCTAATCCATCATCCCAGGTGGCCTCTCAGGCGCTAGAGTCCAGCCTGCTCACCTCAAGGGAGCTCTGGAGTCAACTCTAGAATATGTCTAAGCTGTCTTGGGGAGTTGAGTTTCTTTTGGCAGATGCTGGAGACTGACAAAAATATTCATGTCAAAACATTTCTAGGACAAATTTTATGAAAGCATTTGAATTTGGCCTGGGCATATTCCCCCCGCCCCAGCCATTTTCCCTCTCCCCACCCCCAATTTAGAACAGAGAGGGGCCAGGGAGGAGAGACAGAGTCCAGATGTTAGTGGGAACAACTTTCTTCTCTCCTTCCCCCACTCTGGCCAGAGGGATGTCAGAATCAATGGCCATAGTGTACTATGCAGCATAAAAGGCCCTGCACCGCTCAGGGTTGAGTGAGCTCTGAGGAAGTGTTCCCTGCCTGGAGTCTGCCCCCTAACCCTGGGGTCTGGGGTAATTGTCTGCAGAGGCAGCCTGGGGCTGGGCCGGGCCATAATGATTTAGGCAGGATCGATTTCACTTCAAGCCTTTTCTACTCCGAAGAGGCCTAATCGAAAGTAATCTGAAAATTAGGGAAAATAAAAACCATGCCCACCGTTACATAAATACCCATTTCCTCGCATCGGTTACTCGAAATCACCTCATTCCATAGCAGCATGTTTCCCTGACGGGCAAGGCCCAGCCCTGGGGGGCTGTTTGATCTGCCGCTGAGGCTGCCTGACAGCCCCCAGCAGCCAGGCAGAGAGTGGGAGAGGGAGGGGCTGCCATGGGGCTGGCCTTGGCACTGACTGGCCAGGCCAGGTCTCTGAGTGGGGACTAGGCCTCCTGACAGAACCCAGTATACAGCCTGGGGTGGAAAGACAGAAGACAGAACTGGATTAAGATGAAGTCTCCATTTAGTCATCTCTCCCATTTCCTCCCATGATCTACTGGATCATGGATCATATCCAGAGGAAGGGAGCAGAACCTGGTCCAGGGCCCTCAGGACAGATCCAGATGACTTCTCTACTCATACATTGATTTCCTATGTCATTACTTGGGCCCTCAGACTCTCGCAGCTCAGTGATATCCAGACCGTGTATGTGTGTGTGTGTGTGTGTGTGTGTGTGTGTGTGTGTGTGTGTGTGTGTTGGTACTGAGGCTTGAACTCATGGTCTGGGTGTTATCCCTTTTACTCAAGGCTAGTGCTCTACCACTTAAGCAACAGCTTCATTCCCAGCTTTTTGAAACTAACAGTCTTGCAGATTTTCCTGCCAGGCTGGCTTTGAACCTCAATCCTCAGATTTTAGCTTCCTGAGTAACTAGGATTACAGGTGTGACCCACCAGTGCCCAGCTACTCCAGGAGATTTTGCATAAACTATTCCAGTTGCCTATGCGATCCTTCCCCATGGCTGTGTAGGCCTCAGGCCTTTTCTCTACTTGGTGCTTGGTAAAGGACCCCTCCTTGCTCTACCCTTCATCACACTCTGCCTGGGCCTGGCATGTACTTGTTAGTTTTTTGCTTTCCCAATGCAGTTGTGAGCTCCAGGAAACAAAGGGCCGCATCCAGCTTGGCTGCCGTAGCTGGTACTCAATGTCAGAATGAAAAAGTTGGCACTTAGCTATGACGCACAATGGTTGCCAAAGTGGGGGGAGTTCTGGAGACCAGAATAAAAGCTAGGGACAATCCTGCTACATTGTGAGGCTGCATCCTCATGGGGAACCTGGAGGAGAACAACATCCAGGTAATAGACATCAGGCACAGGCAAGGGCAGGGGCACAGGCAGAGCTCCAGCCCAAGGGCTCAGTCATTATCCAGGAATGCTCAGTACCATTTCTGCTATTTGTACTGATAGCACTTGGCTATAAACTGTCTGACATGCACACACACACACACACACACACACACACACACACACGTATGTATGTATATGAGCTAGATTGATGCCTCCACCCTTCCCAGTGGAATGTGACAAGGCCTTGATGACATTGGCCTGACAGAAAAAGAGGAAGCATCTCTGTGGCTGTTCCTCAGACTGACAAAGACCACTAGATTTATCTTGGTTCACTGCAAATGCTCCTACTGATCCCTGCGTCTCCTCCTGAAAGCCCCACTACACAGAAGCTACTGTATTATAAGGAAGCCCAAGTCATGTGTTCATGACTTTAAGGTCAGCCACCCTTTCTCTGCAGCTGTCTAGGAGGGAGGTCAGGCCTTCCTGGTCCAGACATCCTCCCCCTCCTCTCATCAGCTTGTTCATTTCCTCTATCTCTTGATGGGATCCTACAGACCCCAAGGTGCAGCAATGTCGCTCAACATGCCCCTAGTCCTGGAAGCTGGTTTTCCCCCAACTTCATCCTTTCAAAGATGTCCAGTTCTGACCACAAATGGCTCTGGGTATAGAATATCCCCCCTGGAGAGTGCTCAGCTGGAAGGAGGAGATGCTGGGAGTGGCCAGAGTATGAGACTGGGTATGTGGTATGTGGTATGGGACAAATTTTTAGGGAGGCAGAGTAAAACCCTACAGGCAGGACCAGGACCTTCATGGCCTCTACTTCCAGTTTCTATAGGCCTGTGTGCTATATGAAAGTGGGGTAGGGTGGGAGGCCTCTCCAAATCCCACACCATACCATCACTGCCCAGACCAGGCCTCTGTGTGGTATGCCAGCTGGGACTTGGGGTGCCCATCCCAACAGCCCCTCCTCATTCCACAGGGTCTCAGCCATGTGGGGCCTGCCCAGCCTGGACCAGAGGCTTTGTGCAAGCCATAGCCCTGACTCTTTCTCCTCTAGTGCTTAGGTCAGAGGCTTTGACCAAAACATTGATTTCTGGGTACTTTTCTCAGACTAATACTGCCTGGCACCTCAAGTCCTCAGAGATAGTCTGGTTGCTTGAGAACTCTATGCTGAGAAGATTCCAGAAAGCCAGGAAGCAAAAAGAGATCATTCTATAGGAGATTTCAGACAGAACCCTCAAGTGATTGGTCAGAATACACATTAGCAACACCCACCAAAGATGAAGATGAAGCTTGTATCTGTGGGTGTCCTGGGAGCTAAGAGGGAACCCCATTGCCCTTGCAACCAGGGTGGGGAGGGAAGGGAACTAGGGACCACTGTGAAACCTCATGTGCTGCTCAGCTGAACAGAAGCCACTGTCAGGAGTCTGCCTGAGGTCCTGACTTTGAAGACCAGAGTCAAGTGGATAGCAGGATCCACTCAAGATGATGGAAGTCCAGATACCAAAGGCCAAGGGCTAGGGGGTGGCAAACTGCCTTTTCCCAAGGAGAGAGCTCCTCCCCAAAGCCCTGGCCTCTGTCTGTCTGGGTGACTCAAGTGGCACGCATTAGACCTTGAAGCTTAGGGGCCCAGTGTCTGGGTGTGTTTGTGGCAGTAGTCAAGGAAGACAGGCCAGGCAGAACTGCCCAGGCTGAGCTGGTGTTCTGTTGCAATTACTCGTAAGTCTGGTGTTTACATGGGGTTTACAGGGAATTCAAAGCATATCTTCCTGTTGCTTTGGCAGCCGAGGACTATCAAGTGAGTGTTCAAAAGGGCCGAACCGCACTCACCAAAATAAGAACCAAATGGCTGAGTAATTTCCACCAGAGAAGAACTTATGCTCGCAATTGCACGGTCTATTTAGCATGCTTTCATAAAACCTTTTAACGAATCAGCCCTCAACCCCTCTACCCAACCCCCTAACAGCAAGACCCACCCCACCTGTCAGGCTTGGATTTCCAAACACAGGTAGGAGCTGGCTCACTCTGGAGATTGGATGCAGGTTTCCTGCTGGGTGTTGTTGGGGTGGGGGAGGGGTTGGGAGTTGTGCACAGTGGCTCTAAGGTCTGTGCCTCTGTAAGGGGTAGAGGTATTCAGAGCTGGTATTCAGTGCTTTCTAAAAATAAAACAAAGCAACAGCAGAGATTGCAGATTGAAGCCAGCCTGACAGACAAACCTGTGCAATTTTTATATCCAAGAAACCAGCAAAACATTGAAGCTTGAAGGTGTGGCTCAAGTAGTAGAGCACCAGTGGCAAGCAGAAACAGCTGAGTGAGAGCACAAGGTCCTAAATTCAAGCCCTAGTACCAACACACACACACTCACACACACAATAACAAAAACCCACCCATGTTATAGAGCTATGATTTACACACCATGAAATTCACCAATTTCACCAACCAGTGTGAAGTGCCATGGATTGGCCCACCCCAGAGAGCATGTGGAGTGCTTCCGTGGTCCTGAGCCCCTCTGGTAATCCCCCTTAGCCTCAGGAAGCCGTGAGGTATCTGTCCCTATGGGACTTGTGTTGCCTGCTCACAGACTGCCCATGCGTGGAATCCTACCACATGTCCGTCCTGGGTTTGGTTTCTTTGGCCCCTTGTATGATTTCAAAATTCTTCCCCAGGGAGAAGTAATCAGTCAGATCTCCCGGGACCTCTCATTCACTCACCTGTTGCTAGATTTGGGGACTGTTTCCAGTTAAAGTAACTTATAAATAGAGCAGTTCTGGACTACAGGCCTTCATTCCTCTGGGGAAAGTACCCAAGAATTAAAAACTTTGTGAGGCTTTTATGGTAAGTAGGTGTTTAATTCATTAAAAAGCTACCAAAGTGCTCTGTGCAGTGAGCCCCTTCTTTCCACTAGCTGCAGGCTATGAGTGCCTGCTAGCCCTGGGTTTGCCATTTCCATTTTAGCTATTCTAGTGAATATATTTTAATACACTTTGAATTTGCATCTCCCTGCGGGACAATGCTAATAAGCACTTTTTATATGCTAATTTCATTTGCATATCTCTTTGAAGACTCTTTCAAATCTTTTATCCAATTTTATTGTGTTATCTTCTTATTACTGAGCTGTAAGAGTCCATTATAGCCAAGTGCTGGTGACTCATGCATGTAATCCTAGCTACACAGGAGGCTGAAATACAAGAGTAGGAGATGAAAGCTAGCTTGGGCAGGAGAGTCTATGAGACTCTTATCTCCAATTAACCAGCAAAAAGCCAGAAATGGATCTCGAGCTAAAACAGTAGGAGCACCAACCTTGAGTGAAAAAGCTAAATGATATAAGCTGAGTGCCAATGACTCACACTTATAATCATAGCTACTCAGGAGGCTGAGATCTGAGAATCTCAGTTTGAAGACAGTCCAGTTAGTAAAGTCTATAAGATTCTTATCTTCAATTAATCACCAAAAATTCAGAAGAAGAAGTGTGGCTCAAGTGGTAGAGCACACTAACCTTAAGCAAAAAAGCTCAGCGACAGTGCAAAAGCCCTGAGTTTCATAAGGCCATTAGTCAGGTTAATTAAGATCCCCCAATGATTTCATTTGAATTTCATCCCCTCTATAATGATGTTATTTCCAAATAAGGTCACATACTGTGGTACTGGGGATTATGGTATCAACATTTGAATTTAAGAGGACACAACTCTACCCCTAACACTACTTTAAGGCCTCTGCTTTTCCATATAAACTTTATAATGAGCTTTATCTATGTCCCCCTTTTTGGACAGCAATTATGTTATGCCTAGATTGAGTTAAGGATTACTGATATGACATCTTCAACATGTTAGAACTTCCAATCCATGAACATGGTATGCTTCTCTGATTATTTCAGCAAATGGGAAGAAAAGGCAATAAGAAGCTGAGACTACTTGGATAGCTTCACAAATCCCTCCCTGTACAGTTCTGAGATGGCATATTATATCCAGTGGGTTGATAAAAACAAAGACATCTTTCAGTTTGTATCAAAATACAAAAAAAGAATTTGCTAAACTTTGGGGAAAAAGAGAAGGCAACAAGAAGACCATACGTTACCAAGAAATGGCTAGAGTCATTATGCAAGGATTTGGGAAATCATTAAAACCTGGAGAAAGCTAACCTACCACTCAGCAAAGCATTCTCTATCTTATTTCTCAAAGAAAGACCTACTCACAGTGTGTTTAATCTGGTCAAGACTATCTGTTTAAACAACTGGAATGCAAATTACTAAGTATCCATATGCCAATTACCATGAACTAAGCCACTCTGATTGCTAAATATACTCTCCCATTTCCTGGTTTCCTGGCATCAGAAAACCCCACCAGCTTTACAAATTTTTCTCTTAAAGCAAACACAACCCACCTTCCATATCCACAGATCTCACATTGGCGGATTCAATCAACCTTGGGTCAAAAATGTTAAATTGTGTCATACTGACCATCTGCAGACATTTTTCTAGTCATTATTACTTAGTGATAAAATAGGGCAATCATTTAGATAGCATTTACACTCTTTTGCTATTATGGGTTATCTAAAGATGGTTTAAAGTACCTGAGAGGAAGTTCCTATGTTATGCAAACAGCCATTTTCTACAAGGGACTTAGGTATACAAATGTTTTGGTAGCTGAGGGCATCCTGGAAGCAGCGCCTCTGCTATACTGAAGGATAACTATACTGAAGAGAAAAGAAAAGTCCAGTTTATATCAATATTGCTTTCTTTTATTAAGTAGCATGAGAATTTTTACCCAAAAATGAACAATTTGATTGTTTGAAATGACCAAACCTCATGTGAAATGACTAATGGTTCCTGTGCTTGCTATTCTCTCTTCTTGAATCCACTTTCTTCTAGATTATGTCAGTTTGAATGATTTGATTTATATATTGATTTAAATATTTTTCTGTCATATATTCAGATGAAAAGTCATTCAAACATACATTTGATGGCTTTACAAAAAGAATCATTTGGGGGCTGGGAATATGGTCTAGTGGCAAGAGTGCTCGCCTCCAACACATGAAGCTCTGGGTTCGATTCCTCAGCACCACATATATGGAAAACGGCCAGAAGGGGCGCTGTGGCTCAGGTGGCAGAGTGCTAGCCTTGAGCGGGAAGAAGCCAGGGACAGTGCTCAGGCCCTGAGTCCAAGGCCCAGGACTGGCCAAAAAAAAAAAAGAATCATTTACAGAAAATGATTGCACACGACACAAAGCTCATGCCAAACCTCATCCTTGGCTTTAAGAACAGTAGTTTATCTTTTGAGAACTATCCATTTTGATTCTTTGACCATGTGTGTGTGAGTGTGAGTGTGTGTGTGTGTGTTTGTGTGTGCCAGCACTGGGGCTTGAACTCAGGGGCTGGCCACTGTCTTAATTTTTTCACTCAATGATGGTACCTTACCACTTGAGCCACAACTCTCTTCTGGCTTTTGCTGGTTAATTGGAGATAATAGTCTCATGGACTTTCCTATCAGAAACGGCTTTAAATCATGATCCTCAAATCTCAGCTTCCTGAGCAGCTAGGCTTACAGGTGTGAGCCACCGGTGCCCAGCTCCTTTGACCATTTTTAAGCAGAGATATTTGTTTCCTTGTTATTGAGGAAATTGGAGTTCCTCGGATATTTTGGGTATGAGCTCCTTATTCAATTCATGATTTGCAAATAAATTCTCCAGTCTGCATTGTGCCCTACTCTATTGCACTTTCTTTGCTGAACAGGGCTATTTTTGCTTGGTAGTCCTATTTGCTTATTTTTGCTTTCATTGTTTATATTTTTGGAATCATACTCAAGAAATTTCTGCTCAGACTCATTTCATGGAATTTCTTTGAATGGTTTTATTGTTTCAGACCTTATGTTTAAGTCTTTATCCTGTTTGGAGTTGATTCTTGCATATGTAGTGAAATAAGGGTCTATTTTCATTCTTCTGTACATAGATAACCAGCTTTCCCAGCACTGTTTATTAAAGAGACTCTCCTTTCCTCATTGTGTCTTCTTGATAACTTTGTTGAAAATCATTTGGCATTAGATATCAGGATATATTTTTCTCTCTATTCTAGTTCATTGGTTGATGTGTCTTTTTATGCTAATACCATATTGGTTTGGTTATTACAGCTTTATACTTTTTAAATTTGGCAGTATGATGCCTCCAGCTTTGTTCCTTTGAATCAAGATTTCTTCAGTTATTCAGAATTGTCTGTGGTTCCACATATTCTAGATTTTTTTTTCTATTCCTGTGGCAAATTCACAGTAACAAATGTTGGTGAGGATTCGAGGATAAAGGAATCCTTATTCATTGTCGGTGGGAATGCAAATTAGTGCAACCACTCTGAAAATCAGTATGGGAGTTCCTCAAGAAACTGAGAATAGAACTTCCATATGCTCCTGCTATCTCACTCCTGAGAATGTGTCTAAGGGAATGTAAGTTGGCATACAATAGACACCTGCACAACCAAACCATAGAATCAGCCTAGGAATCCATTGAGTGATGAATGCACCAACAACAACAAAAAAAATAGTTATATAAACTATGAACTAGTCAAGCCATAAAAAAGAATGGTATATCATTTGCTTAAAAAATGTGTGGAACTCAAGAGCATCATGTTAAATAAAATAAGTCAGACTGAGACTCTCATTCACAGAATATAGACATAAAAATGACATGAGTGTAAATGAAGGCTGCGAGGGAACCAGTGGGAAAGAAAAGGAGAACACAGAGGATGATTGGAGGGGTGATTATGTTCAAAACACTTCACTTCATGCACATGTACAGAAATATCACAATGGAATTCCTCAGTAAAATTAGTATATGCCAATAAAAAGGAAGTAAAATAAATCTCTTCACCCTTAAACTATTCTATCAGGTATTTCCACAAAAAGTGTGATTAACACAGAAAATTGATATAGAGAAGCGGGATGGCTGCTGTCACTGAAGCTGACTGTGTGGTTCCTAAGCCTTGGGAACTATTTTGTGGGGAGAACCTGGAAGAGTTTAGGCACATGGGCTAGAGACACCCCTGAATTGTGGAAGCTTAGCTCAGTGGTGATTCTCATGGGAGCATAGGAGACCAGCACATTACTTTAAATGTAGTTCATAAAGATTGTGCTCAACCTGTTTTATATGACAGTAAGGTGCTCCCTCCCCCACCCCCCACAAAAGCTGCCCAGAGAAGCCAGTTCCCACTCATTAAGTCCAGCCACGTTCAGAGTGACGCAGTGTACAGGGGCTCTCATGAACCTCTTCAGGGGACTGTGGAGAGAGGCCAATGGCCACTTGTCTGGAATGGGCTGGGCTGGGGAGACCTGGCTTACATGGCAGGGCAGGCTAGCCCACCATGGTAGAAACTGCCTCATCCACCAGCCCCTGAGCACCTGCCCGTGTGCCCTCAGGCCATGAATCACTGGGGCCTCACAGGAGGAAACTGTGATAACCTCAGGCCCCAGGAAAGGCCACCCGGATGCCTGACTGACCCTTCTAGCCCAGCTCAGCCCTGCCCCCCCTTCCCGTCCCCCCAGCCCCATGTGTCCCTCTGCATCCCCACCCCTGCCTTTAGTCTGCACCTTCCTAGGCCTGGAGTTCCCTTCCTCTTACACCTCCTGTCAGGCTTTGGTCTCAACTCCTGAGATCTATGGGAGTGGCTTCTATTCTCAAAGTCCTCGAGGTCCCCCATCCTCCAGTTCCTTTCTCCCCAGGCTCCTGGTCACTTGGGCCCATGAGCTGTGGAAACAGGACCACCACTGACTCAGCGCATGGCCCCAGCACTGGTCCCTATAAGGTCAGAGTCCAGAGACTGCCTTCCAACTGGGCCACAGGGAGGCCAGGGCTCTGCAGGCTGGAAACAGGGAACTATGGAAGGCTGTTGAGCTGGAGAGCAATGAAAAGAGATGGTGATTTGGAGCTAGATTCCAGAGCTGATGAGGAAGGGAATCAGAGAGACAGGACAGGGCCCGTGTTGGGGGACCTGCGAGGGACAGGATATCCCTCTTTTCTAGGAGGAAGCATTGGAACAGCCCATGCTTTTGGACCCCACCAGTAGCCAACAGAGTTGCTTCACAGATCCCAGAAAAGCGGGTTTTGATGACTTGGAAACATGTCAAGGGAAGTACTATACAGTACTGAATTTAGAACAGGAAAAACAACTTCAACCCAAGAGGATAAAATTCCCCCCAGAAACTCTGTATCCCCATCTGCTTCAAGCACCAGAGGACGACTCCTCCTCCTCCTCCTCCTCCTCCTCCTCCTCCTCCTCCTCCTCCTCCTCCTCCTCCTCCTCCTCCTCCTCCTCCTCCTCCTCCTCCTCCTCCTCCTCCTCCTCCTCCTCCTCCTCCTCCTCCTCCTCCTCCTCCTCTTCACAGAAGTAGCTCCACAACACCACAGGAAACTCACCCACAAGGAAACTGAGTCCACTGTGACAGCTGTGAGCCTCACACACCTGGGTGCGAAGGAGGTGACAGCACCGGGACCCCAGTGCTCAGCCACTGAGTTACAGCAACTTCCAGGGGCCGAGCTAAGCCAGGAGGCAAGCCAGCCTCCAAGACTTGGAGGTGAAATGAATGGCTTTTTGAGCAGCGATAATGGCCCAGGAAACACTGTGTGGCCCTTCCACGAGTGGTGCCGAGCTGGTGCTGGCTAATGTGGTTTATCTCTGTAATCCTGGTGGCGCCCAGAGGCGAGCAGGATTGTCCTCAGGTCACAGTCCATGTGCCCCTGCCCCCAGCACAGGGATCAGAGTAGTGGAGGCCCCTGAAAGGCCCACTGGGGGAAATGAGCACAGCACTCATGAATACTTAAGAGGAAAGAGGAAGGGAGAAAGGGAGGAAAAGATAAAAAAATGGAAAAAGGAAAGAAGGAAGAGGAAGATGGAAGGAAGGAGAGGGATGGAGGGAGAGAAGAAAGGAGGAAAGAAAGAAAGAAAGGAAGAAGGAAGGAAGGAAGGAAGGAAGGAAGGAAGGAAGGAAGGAAGGAAGGAAGGAAGGAAGGAAGGAAAGGAAAGGAAAGGAAGAAAAAGGAGGAAAGAAAGAAGGCTGGGGAAGAGAGGAGGGAAGAAGGGAAGAAGAAGGAAGGGAAACAGAAAAGGGAAGGTGGGAAGGAAAGGAGAGAGGAGGGAAAAGAAATGGAAAAGAAGGGAAAGGAAGGAAAGGAAAGAGAAGGGAAAGGAACAGGCCGGGAGTCAAGGCGGGGGAGGGAAAGGGAAGGAAGGGATAAGAGAAAAGGATAAGAGTGGGAGGCATCAGAAAATACTGCATTTCTGTTAGCACTCTCTTTGACAAGAAGACAAGAGACATTATTGACATGTTTCTGTTAGATAACACATGGCAAGAAAAATGTCTCTCTTCAGGTTAAAAGGACCCCCACAGCCATGTTGATGTGTCCTTGTGTACTTATTAAATCAACCAAATTGGTTTAATGAGGTGATAGAGCAGAGCAGTGTTTCCTGTGGGCAGAAGGTCCTAGGCTGGGCATGTGTCCAAGAGAGAGTGGCCCAGAGACCATGGTAGCGGTGGGCGCTACTCAGGCCTGGCAGGTGCAATCTCACAGGATGCCCAGAAGGCCCTTGGCTCTCGCAATCGGCCATGCTGCCCTGTTCCACTAGGACACCATGAATTCCAACACCACCCAACATGGCAGTCGGAGTGGGTGCAGCTCTCTTTGGGTGCCTTCTTAGCAGCTTCCGTACCCCTGCCGTTCAGTGTGCCAGGCCAGGCGGGACTCGGATTTGGGAGTCACACTGCTGCATCCTGAGGCCCTGGTCCTGCTGGACCAGCCGGACAATTAATTAATTACTAGGATCCTGCTCAGAGGCCTCGCAAGGGCCCAGCCGGCCCGCATGTTTACATGCTCGCTCTTCTGTTTGGGGCCTGTAAATCCGTGTCAGATGTTAATGGAATAGCCTCATTTTTCTGCCGAGGTGGCATCCCTGGGTTGTTTGCACTCAGAGTGGGCGGTGGGCTGTTCATGAGGGAGGCCAGGACTTTATTGGAGGCCATTTGTCAGGCCGTAGACAGCCCAGCTCCCTCCTGCGGCCACTCCTCCCCCCTCCCCCCCCACCCCCGCACCCCATTCCCTCTACCAGAGACAGCCCTGCTTCCTGAGCTGGAAGGGGGGTGGGGGAGAACCCACAAAAAAAAAAAAAACTGTGTGTGTGGATAATTCACAAAGGATTCACTCCAAAGTATGAAAACTAGAAATAAGTAACTGTTTAATAATCCAGAAAGCTCTGGCGCCAGGCACCCACTGGCAGCCTCGCCCCTCCTCCCAGGACAGAGCTACCCACCTGGCATATTGAAAGTCCCTCCCTCCCCCTCTGGGTGGAGAGGTTTTATGATCAGGAAAGCAAAGGGACAAAGGCCCAGAGAGGGAAACTAAGCTGTCCAAGAGCCCACAGCCAGCCTGGTCCTTGGGGCGGGAACACCAGGTAGAGTGCCTCGCAGAAGGGCTGGGTGGGGACCTTGGGAAGCCAGAGGGAAGCTGGCCTGTGAGTAGCACTGGTTGAAGTCAGGACCATTGCTCCAACTCTGCAGATGAGGAAGCTGAGACCCCAACTGATGGCACATAGCCCGGGCAGGAGAGGGCGTGCCAAGGGCTAGGGAGCACAGGCTTCACTCTGAGCAGCTGGCCTCCACTCCCCTTTTCTCTGCGTTCACTTCTTTCCAGCTATTCCTTAGCAATCTCACTCTAATCCCCCCCACCCCCCACCCCACCACCACCCTCTGCTTCTCAGCTCCCAGAGCCTTTGCACATACTGTTTCCTCTCAGGCACACTGCGTTCCTTCAGGGTCTCAGGGATCTGTCTGCTCAATAGTCACCTTCTCAGGTTGACTTCCCAGCCCAGACTGGCTGGTCCACACTCAGTCCTGTTCTCTCTGTGGAAAGCACTTAGGGGGCATGATTAGGAGTCATGAAAAATTGGGGATTCTGCCAGCGCACAGTGAACTTTTAGCAAATGTGACCCATGGCCACAGTCACTTAGGAAACCCATGGTTAGCTAGGCATTGGTGCCTCACGCCTGTAATCCTAGCTACTCAGGAGACTAAGATCTGAGGGTTGCAGTTCAAAGCTAGCACCAGGCAGGAAAGTCTGTGAGACTCTATCTCTAATTTCCCAGCAAAAAGCCAGAAGTGGAGCTATGGCTCAAGTGGTAGAGTACCAGCCTGAGCAAAAAAAAAAAAAAAAAAAAGCTAAAAGACAGCATCCTGGAACTAAGTTCAAGCCCTAGTACTGGCAAAAAGGAAAAGTAAAGAGAAAGAGGGAGAGTAGAAGAAAAAAAAAGAGAAAGAAAATGATAAGAACTTGACACCCACTAGGATTTAAAAAATCAGTTGCATGTTTTATTTTGTTGTCTGTTTTGTGTTGCTCTAGGGGTTTTGCTGGCTTGCTCAGCTTGTTTGCACAAGGCTAGCGCTCTACCACTTGAGCCATACCTCCAACCCAGCTTTTTGCTGCTTGAGATGGAGTCTCACATACATTTCTGCCTAGGCCGGCTGAACTTGAACCTCTATCCTCCAGCTCTCAGCCTCCTGCATAGCTAGGATTACAGATGCGAGCCACCAGTATCTGGCACGTTTTTCATACTTCTGTTGTTGTCTCTTGATGCCATGCACAAGAAGGGCAGAGACCCTTGGTTTCTATGTAACCAAACAAACCCTACCCCAGTATCCCTCTCTGCAAGCACGCTCTTGGTTCAGGACCATGCAGGGCCTGAGGCAGGCCCAGGCTTGGTCAGGCTGGGGACAGTCAAGGATCCAGCGGGGAGGGAGTGATGGACAGTGGTAGGTGGGGATGCACCTCAGGGAACCTCGAATGCTGCCCTCTAGTGGGTACCAGCCCTCTCCATTTGCACAGCTATCCTTGGAGCCGACAATTTTGTCTACATCCTGGGCATTTATGCATTTTGAATAGTCTTCCATCTGGCTTTGGGGGTTGTTTTCCTGGCCACCATCTGCAGGAGGAGCTCTCTCAAAAGCCTAAGGGTTGTGTCGATGATTTGGCTGTAGTTTAATCCTACTCTGCATCTGTGTTACTCAGTACCTCAGTTTCCCCATTAGTAAAGGAGAGAATCTCATAGGACCTCTCTCAGAGGGTGATTGTGTAGCACACAACCAATAGTACAGACACCAGTGCTTCAGAGTTAATAACTAAGGTGGTCTGGATTTTACTGCTTCCTTCCCGGCATCCATGGCTTGTGTGTCACTTCCTGAATTACGGTTTCCCTCCCTTCTCCCCCCCCCCCTCCCCCAGTCAGATTTGTAACCACCCCTAGGCCCTAAATAACCACCAGCATTGGGCAGCCTGTTGCTGGCCCTGCCCTGCCCCCTGGTGTTCATTCTAGGCATTGCCCCCCTGGCCTTCCTGTTGGGCCCTTTTCTGCAGGTTCAAGGACTGGCTCTAGGGCAGTGGGACCAGAAGACTTCAGTGAACTGATGGTGGGGACAGATTGAGCTACTACATTGCTGAGCTTCCAGCCAGGCATGGAGCCGATGGGCACATGGCAAGGAGGTGGGGGATGGGGAGCCCCTGGTAAGAGCACACCAACCGCTCCCTCTGCTAAAACAGGTCTGTCTGCCAACCTCAGAAATGTCCCCATTTCCTAAGGGGCTACTCCAGGGACCTTCCAAAGCCTGTCCTTTCCAAGAGTGGGCCATCCACACTTTGTCCTGAGGTGCAGATCTCTGGCTGTTCTCTGAGTCTCTGTGGACTCCTTGGTGACATGGACTAAGGATGAGGCCTCTACCTGGTCACCATGGTCCTGAGTGACAGCTGGGGCAACATCTCCACCCCGCCCTGCACTGGGGAATCTCAGGAAACCAGGGGAGTCTGATTGCATTGCAAGGCTGGGAAGGGCCACTTGGGGGTTTTCCTGCTTCTTGGCCAGGTAAGGCTGCATCAGTCAGGTAGAACTAAGACAGCTGCAGAACAAGCAGCCCCAGAACCTCAGGTGCTGGGGCCAGAGGCCCAGGCTCTCTATTCCATAGGGACCAGCAGGCAGTCAGGACAGGTTGCAGGGAATGATGCCCCAGACCAAGGTCAAGGAATCTTTCTGAGCACAAAGTCTCATCTGATGGCTTTCTTGTGATGTGCTGGGATACTAAGGACAGCCAGCTAGACAGGCCCAGGGAGGGCTGGAGGTCAGTTCTTTCTGTGGTAGAGACCAACAGAGTCCCAAGTTTGGGCCATCTGGCATGGAAGGACCACCCTATCCTGGCCTCTGGGCTAAGGTGCCCACCGAGGCCAGAACAAGGGCTCCTCCTGGTGGTGCATTGCAGAAAGTGAAGGGACCAGATTCTTGCCCACCTCCCAATAGGGCACCCAAGGAGCCCTAGTTGAGGCCTGTGTGCATGGCCCTTTTGAGGCAGGGAAGAGCATCAGACCAGAATGGCCTTGGCCAGGGCCCCTTCCTGCGCCTCAGGACCACTCAGGCCCTTTGCTTGTGTCCAAGATATACAGGTAGGCGCATAGTGAGCACTAGTTTACAGCCCTTGGCCACGTGCCAGGCTAGTGCCAGGACAGCGCAAGATCGAGTCTGGGCCAAGGGAGAGGTCTCATAGCATCTGGAAGCCCTTTCTGAGATTGGGACCCTCAGCTTCCTGATAGTCCTCTTAGCCTCAATGGGATAGGGGTGAATTAACCAGCACCTTAACATTTAACAGCCCAGCTATAGGGACTCCAGACTCTGGGGCCCAATGAGCTTAAGGACTGGGAGGGCTCCAGAACCTGAGCCTGGAAAAGAAGCACCGCCCAGAGAAGCCCAGTTCAGGGCACTGTCTCCCATTAGCTGTGAGAACCGCAAGGGCACTCCTAAATTGTTTCTAGATAGGAGCTGATAAGCCCCTATCTCTTGCTGAGGTCTGGGCTGTGAGTATCCAAACAATATCTGAAATCCCCGCCAGCCTACAGCTGAATATAGGCCCAGAGTGGCACCAGCAGGACCTCCCCGCCCCCTGCATCCCTGAGGTACAGGAGGAGTCTTGAAGGGGACCCTTCCTCTTCGGTTCAGGGATTAAAGATGGGGTGTCCCTTTGGAGCATCCAAATTGAAGATGCTCAGAGAGAAGGAACTTGCCCAAGGTCATGGCACGGGCGTCCTGATGACTGTCACAGTGATTTACCCCCACAGTGCCCCACAGCCAGGGGCTGGTTGGCCTGGAGTGCAGCTGGGTCTCCTTTGAAGAATTTGCTTCCAGCTTGCCCAACTCCCCACACACTTGGGTGATCCTGGCCACACATCGAGTCTCTACTTCCTTCTCTGGAGTTGTGCTAGCTTCTGTCACTGTCACCTGGTGAGACCCATGAGGATCTGAGGCTGGGACCTGCACAGAAACTTGAATAGCAGACGTGGCCTGGGGGCAGGCCAGTCCCACATCACTGTTAGAATTCAGTTCTCCTTGTCATCAGGCGCATCCCTGCAAACAGCCCTGCCCACCATGCACCGTGGTTACCAGGTTGCCATGGCAGCATGCTTCCCATCCTCAAGTCGCTGGAGGGAGTGGCCAGCGGGGCTGTGGGGGGGGGGGGGTCTGTTGTGAAGGTGACCTTGCCTACAGGACAATGCACAGAAAGATCTTCCCCCATAGCTGCAGGGCCAGGGTGGGCGCTCAGGCTGTTACACCAGGGCCCCAGAAGCTCTTCTGCTGGCCCCCACTAGCCAGGCTGACGTCATGGGAGCTTTGGGATCCAATCCCAGTCTCTCCCTGGGGATGCTGGTGGCCAGGCCTAGGGCCTGGGCAAGGCGGTGCCTGGACCACAGCAAACGAGGCAGAAACCACACAGACATGATTCTGTACAAAACCTGAAATATTTTTACTTTTTTTTTTTTAAAACTTTGGTCTAAGTTGCCTTAGACCTCATGGACTCGATACAAGAGTAATATGAATTGGGAAATAAAACACTTTAATAGCCACGATAAACTTTTGTTAGAAATGTACATGTTGCCAAAATAATAATAAAATTAAAAAGAGAGAGGAAGAGAGAGGACAGCTTGATGCCCGGGATTAGATTATATAAATGGTCACAAGGACGGGGGGAAAGGAAGCTTTAAAAACACCAGTTCTGCGTGTCTGGGACTGGGGGGGTGAACTCCCTCACAGCCCCAGGCCCTGGGGACGGTGGGGTGGCCGGAGTCCCTGCTCACAGGACGGCGGGCGTGGGTAAGGCCTCCGCCAAGCTGCCTCTCCTCGCGGACAGAACACCCAGGTCATGGGCATATAAACAAAGCTCATAAGAAATGTACAAATATAAAAAGCTACAAACATTAATAAATTACAGCATCACAAAACACAGAAACACTTCACAAGGTGCTAGTAAAATAACTGTTTCCCCGATCCCTCGTCATACAAGAAGGAAAACAAAAGAGCTGGTATGAAAGTTGAAGACGCGTCTTCAGAACGTGTCTGAAATACATCTCTTGTGGACTATTTGCTTCTGTTAGAGGCAGAGTATATAAGGCTGCGCACACGGCACTTGTTTTTCAGGCAATACCTTAGTTCCTAAAAGAAAAATAAGAGTAAGAATAATAACAAAAGGAAAGAAGGAAAAAGGAAAAAAGCGTCGGAACCCAAGTGTCCATCGTAGTCGGCAAAAAACTCGTATAAAGGTTAATGAAGGACTCTATAGAAAGAAACTCCTAGGAGATACTTTTACTCTTATAAAAAGGAAGTCATTTAAAAAGCTATTTACACGCTACATTCTATGAAAAATATGCTTCAGGAAATACATCTAAAATTAAAATACAGGATTGCCTGAGAAACAAATCCAGCCCCTTCGTGTCAACCGGCAGACATGCCATCCAGGACGGCCGAGCCCTCGACACCACGTGCCCACGCGGGGAACACAAGTGCTCATCCACAGGCACCGCCGCCGCCTGGCTGCGGCCCGCCCACCGGTCCGCCTCAGGGCTGGGGGGCCTTGGCCAAGAAGTGCTTCTCCAGAGTGGAGCCAGCAGTGCCGGACGGGGCCTTCCACGCGGCTTGGCCTGGGTCCCCCGGACCCTAAGACGTGGCTGAGTCCTCGCCCTTCCCCGGGAACCCCACATGAACACACCAACCCAGCTGCTGGTCCTAGCCTCCCCAGAGAAATGGCCCTGGGCGGTCAGCCTGACTGCCACCCTCCAACTGGGGGAGCTTGGGGCAGGCCTCTCCTTGATGGCTGAGTGCTCTGTGGATTTGTCTGAGACCTCTCAGAAAGAGAAAGGAAGGGGTTGAAAGAAGCATCCTGCTCCCTCCTCCTCATCTCTGTGTTCTTTGCCTTTTTTTAAGCCTCTGGAGGCTTCCAGCCTGTGGCCAGCTCAGACTCTGGGGCTGATGAGCATTGGCTCAATCCACCTTCCTGGAAGGACTCAAGCTCCCAGCAGAGCTGCAAAGGCCCTGCAGTCACACCCACACTCCGGGGTGCCTGGAGGCTGTCTGAAACTGGAATGGTCCTCAAATTGGCTTTTGAGGAACTGGTCACTAAGCAACGTGAGAAAGGATGTCCATATTCAAAACGAGGGACAGCCGCTCACTGGGCTCACTCCGCCTGCTCAAGGGACAGACGCTCATTTGGGGGAGTGACAGCTGGGAGGAGGTGAGGCGCTCCCTGGGTGAGGCAGCTTGGCCACCCTCCTTGGGAGGGGAGGGGCTGATGTTTAAGCGGGGCTCCGGGGGTCCTGAGCAGAGCAGAAGGATCCTGGCTTTCCGAACTTTAAAGGAGCAGTTTTCCATTCCGATGAATTTTCAGAATTTTCCCAAGCCTCTGCTTGGCGGTGGCCATGCCCTTTTTTGTACGTTTTCCTGTGACGGGGAGGGGAGGACATGGAAAAGAAGACAAGTGAGAAGGCAGGGGAGCAGACCACAGGTTGAGGTTCCCAAAGACACTGAGGGGCCCCTCTCCATCCCTGGAGAGCCCAGCAGCTTAGTAGAGGGGACTCTGAAACCACCACCACCCCACCTAGACCTAGACTCAGGATGCGGCTGGCACCGGCCCGGGGCTGTGGTGAGTGGGGCCGACTCAGGCTTGAGCACAGGAGATGACCCCGGTCTCCATCCCCTGGGAACAAGGCCATGCCAAGCCATGACCTCACAGCCACCACTGCCAGAGCACGGGCAGCTAGCTGAGGGTACCCCAAACACAGAGGGGACAGTGCCCTGGGCCCAGCCTGGTGCATTTCTGGTCACTCCCAGCCTCAGCAAAGAGATGAGCACACAAAGACTCCACGTCCGACCCTGGGCTGAGGGGTCCTAACGCACAGTCATCAGAGCCTTCCCAGCCCCCACCGGTCATGCAGAGCCATTTCCTGATCTTTGTTGTCTTCTCGGACAGACAGGGTCTACCCGCAGGGCAGGCCAAGTGCAAACACTCCTGAGTGGGGCGTTCAAACGCTCAGACAGGAACTCATACCCCATGATCTGTGGTCCCAGGGCTGGTGTCTCCCCTCAGCCTGTACTATCCTCTCCCACAGGACAGGGTCTTCGAGTGGGGGTGGGGGTGGGTTGGGAGGGGGTTCCCAAGGGCCCGGCCGAGAGTGGGCAGGACAAGGATACCTTTGGCAGCGGTGTTGTTGTTGGGGGATGATGCGGAAGGCCGCCTCTGCGTGAGAAAGACTCCAGGGGCCATGGGCTGGGAGGTGCGGCCAGGCTGGGCCCCTGCAAAGGCGCCAGCTGCTGTGTACTCGTGGTCGGCCAGGCTACTGCTGTGCGATTCAGGTGGGGGTTCAGGGGAGCTGCCCTCCTGTGAGGCCTGGCTACTGGCCGTGCTAGTGGAGGCCGGGGTGGTGGAGGCCGGGGTGGTGGAGGCTGGGGTGGTCGAGGCTGGGGTGGTGGAGGCTGAAGTGGTACCAGTGGAGGCGGAGGCCGAGGACGAGACAGCGTTAGGAGGCAGCTTCCTTTTAGTGCTCTTCTTCTTCCTGCTCTTCTGCTCCTCCTTGGAACAAAGCATACAGGCATGTCACCCCCAGGCGGCCTTGGGCACTGAGCCTGCTCAGGCTGCCAGCGTGGCGGGCAGCCAGGATGGTCTCTGCCTGGAGACAGGCCACGGAGGAGACTCAGCCCTCAGGAACCCAATTGTGGCCCAGCCCGGTGAGGGGTCAGCGCTGGGTGTTGGTGCTCCAAAGCGTCCTCACCAAGCTAAGCAGGGCTGAGGGTGAGAACGGAGCTGCTCTGGGATGCGGGGCTGTATGGAGACGTGGCACTGGCGTCCAGCAGCTGCCAGCCTGGCCCCCTTTGGTGTGCTCACTAGGCAGCTTGGCACACTGGACAAGTCCTCCACCCGGAGGCCTTACTCTGAGCTGTCATGGGCCTCTGGGCCCTCAGATACCCAGAGGCAGCCGGGCTTGGATCAGGACCCTGAGACCCCAGGTCTCTGTCTGTCTGAACTGGGAGGAGATAAAGGCAGCCAGCAAGATTGGAAGAGCTTGTGGAGATGGGCCTCACTAACTTGAACATGGTTCCTAGGGAAAGAAAGCGCCCTCGGAGGTGTAGCGGGGGGGCCTGTGTGGCCCTCTGGGGCCTGCACTAGAGGACAGTCCATCCACAAGGAGACACAGTATCTGGGGTGGGGCTGTCAATCCAGTTTGTCAGTCACCCAGCTGGACGCTGTGACCAGGAGGAATGGGCCATTTTATCATCAAATACCGCAAGTCATCTGGGCAGAGGATGGACATGGGTGTCAGGGAGATCAGTGGAGCTAGAGGAAGTGAAGGCCTGGCCTCCGTAAGGATCCCCGCCACCCCTTCTCACCTGCTGGGACAGCTTGGCTGCAGCAGCTGCCAGCCCGGTCTCAATGGAAGCGACTCGGGTCCCCTCACGCACAGGCCTGTCCTGCCTTGGCACCGATGGGCCAACCCTTGCTGTGGAAGAGAAGGACAAGCCCTTTAGCCTCCAGCCCTTGCCTACCTGCCTCTCCAGGTCTGGGTGCCACCCTCCAACTCCACTCAGTTACCGCACAACTCGAGAGGTTGCCACCACACTGGGGTGTCCATGAGGAATGGGCTGGGGTGCCAGCAAACTGTGAAAGCAACCTAGACTGCAGGGGATGGCCCCCCCACCATCCCAATGGCCACCCCAAGTAGGTGTCCCTTAGCCACAAGATACAAAGGTGCCCCTCATATGGATATGGATGAAGGAAGACACCTGTGAGGGTAGGTGGGTCTGGAGGTGAAAGGCTGCAAGTGAGGTCAGGGCTTGGGGTCCCGAGACCCAAAGCAGAGCCCCAGTCATGCTCCTATGGCCGCTGGCCAGTCCCCCAGGAGAGCAGAGCTGTGGCTAAGAGGCCATGCCTGCCACACACAGGACAGCACAGGCAGAGCCTGTGTCCTCTGCAGTAGGACGGATGGCAGATGATGACATGGCTGTTCTTGTCAGACGTCAAGCCCCCGCCCCTGACACTACCTGTGGGACTGTAGGGAGCATCATCCGAGCCTTTCCTCTTCTTCGACCGGGACTTGAAGACAGGATTGTCTTCATCAGACTCCAATGAGGGGTAAACTGAAGAAGGCAAGGGGAGAACAGGCCCCTGAGTTCCTGGGCATGGTGGGGCAGAGCTGCAAGGGCCCACAGCCTAACAAACTGGAGCTGCCAACAGCGAGCCCCATGCTTGGGCACGGGTGCTCAGAAACCTCCAGACAAGAGGGTGCCTGCACCCACCCAAGCCACCAGGATACAGCTGCTGTCTCAAGCCCTTTTTCTCTCACGTCTGTCACCTTGAGCATTCCCATGGTCTGGGATGCTGGTGGCCACACCTTGGGAGCAGCTGGGGCCAAGAGCAAGCGATCAAGGCAAGGCTATCATCAAAGAAGACAGCACTGAAGAGCTGGGAGCTGCGGGGAGGGGGGCTCGGAACTTCCCAGTGACTCTGGGCATGGGAGGCATGGGGAGGAGACTTGCTAGGGCCCATGCACTGCAGGTCTGTCCAGGAAACTCCAGGGCCTGTGGCTCTGGAGACAGCAACTGAAATGGGGCATTCCACACCCCCAACAAGTGCAGAAAACAGGAGTTCACTTTGCTGTCAGCCTGTTTGTCAAAGCCTAAATCTGTCCACCAGATGTGGGGCAGGGCCTGCCTTGCCCACGGGTGCCACAAACTCAGCAGCCTGGCTGGACAGAACCTCAGCCTCCAACCATGAGTACACTGTTGAGAAAGGCCCGGACTGAGCCACGGCATGCCCAGACCTGGTAACGGTGAGCCTGGCAGCACACAGGGATGGTGATGTGTGTGCTAGAACATTCCCTGAGGTGTAGTGGCAGCCTTTGCCCTCAGGTCCTCCATGTTGGCTGAAAACAGCCCCTCCAGAGCCCCGCCTGAGTGGAACTAGGAGTCAGGGCCAGTGCCTGACTCACCATCTGACCTCAGGTGTGGCCACAGGGCTCAGCTCTGTGGAAACCTAACCTGTCAGGCAGGTCCTCAGAAAGTTAAAGACACAGGCCTGTGACCTAGCTTGGGGCCCTGAGCCCAGGTCCACACACACATGTGTGGAACTTCCACATATTACCACACACACACACACTCACAGCAGCACTACTCACAACAGCCCAAAGAACCTATCAAGGAATATTACTCAACCTTACAAGGGAAGTATGTTCTGGCACCAGCCAAAATATGGATAAACTTGAAGATGGTATGCTGAGTGAAATAAACCATTCATAAAAGATCACATGCTATATGGGCCACTTACATGGAATGGCCAAAACTGGCAAATCCATAGGGACCCAAAACTTATGAGTTGCCAGGTGGATGGGAAAGGGGTGGGATAACTGTTAATGACAGCAAGATTTCTTTTGGAGGGGATAAAATGTCTTGAAATTATGGCTATAACTGCACATATCTCTAAAGACACCACAGGCTAACGAATTGTGGATTTTATGATCTATGAATTACATCTCAAAACGCTCAGGCCTCTGGATGGGCTCCCAGTGGGTGCAGCTCCCATTCTCAGAGCGTGCTGCCTGCCACAGGCCCCGGGCCCCCTGGCTCCATCCTTGCACTGGGGCCTCCTCGCCCCCAATGCTCACCATAGTCGGAATCCTTGAAGCAGGCATCCAGGTGGTCCTGCTCCTCCTCGTAGTCGTCCAGGTCCACACTGTTCTTGGCAGCCCTCTTTAGGAGCCGCTTGCCCGCACTCTTGCTGCCACCCCCATTCTTCCGGGCACCATGGGCTGTCAGCGAAGCACCCTTGGCCTGGCCGGAAGCCCACGTGGTCTGTAGGCAGGAGTCAGAGGCCTGCAGGTTGGCCATGGACAGCATTCCCTGAATGGCTTCCTGTGTACTGGGGGAGGCAGGTGGCTGGCTGGGGACACAGACAGACAGGCATTCAGCCGTGGCCCTCAACTAAGGCTGGATACAGAAACCATAGCCCTTAGCCCAAAAGACTTGGACTATAGCCCACAACCTGCAGAGGGCTCAAAGTGGCTTGGGCTGAGGACTTCCCTATGGAAAAGATGAGGCAGTCCCCTCTGGTCACACATACACACATTCATGGAGAGGGCAGGAGGCCTTGGGACAGAGATGAGGTCACAGAGAGGAGACACAAGAGGATAGCAGACAGGAAGGCCTGGCTACTGAGAGATCATTTACTGGGCTTCCCACATTTACTGTGGCTGGCAGTCTCCACCTCTCTCCCGCACTCCTGCCCACTCTGTGTCTCTTTGGGCCACTCTGTGTTAGCCTCAATGTTAGCCCCAGCCAAGGGCACTGCTAGGACTAGCCACACCTGTCACTGCACCTGGGTGGTCCTGGACCCAGGTTAGAGGCACACAGGACCTCCACTGTCTCCTCCCTCTGCCCTCTGGGCCCAGGCATTTCTCCTGAGATGCCTGTATCAGCATTCTCCTCCTTCCAACCCCACCTTCCCCACCCCCTCAACCACATCCAACCACTTGCAACACTTTTAGCAAGGTCACTGACACAGGGCAGCATCTCAACTGTGGAGAAAAAAGGGCAAGTTGGGAGATGAATGTGTGCAAGTGCAGGACCAGATGGCTGATTGTAAGTGGCCATGTGATTGCATGCAGCACTGTGCAGACCCATGTAGGCATCTCTGTATATGGTGGGCGAGGAGCACTCATGTACGCACACACTTGCCACTGGACATGGCAAGGAGGAGGTGAGCGGGGCATTGTGGTACATGCCTGCAATCCTAACACTCCATTCACAAGTTTGAGGTCAGCCTGGACTACCCAGCAAAACCAAGAAGAGGGAGGAGGAGAGGAGGAGGAAGAGGAAGAGGAGGAGGAGGAGGAGGAGGAGGAGGAGGAGGAGGAGGAGGAGGAGGAGGAGGAGGAGGAGGAGGAGGAGGAGGAGGAGGAGGAGGAAGAGGAGGTGGTAGTAGAGGAGGAGGAGGTAGAAGGAAGAAGCAGCAGGGCTGAGGCAGTAATCAGCAGGCCACCCAGACCTGGCTGATGTGACTAGGCAACTGCCCCTCCAGGGACCTGGAAAAGCCACTGCTCAGAATCAGAGGTCTCCAGACCCTGAGGCCCTGTTGGAGGTGGTCAGGGACCAAGAGCTACCTCCAGTGAGCACAGAGAACTGTTTGTAAGGAACAGTGCTGGGACTCAGGCCTATTGCTAGCGGAGGGTTCCAGACTCAGAAAGCCCTTCCCTGAGCCCAGTAAAGAGAGGATGGCCAGTGGTCTCTGTGGCCCTCACAAAAGCTGCCTCCTAGGCCAGAGGCACAGTGCTACAACACTAATGGTCCGTAGCCTCGAGCTCCTGCAGCTGGGAGCTGCCCCCCACAGAGCCCTGCCCTGTGCTGTACATGCTTCCTGAGCCACAGTGCTACAGGCCAGCTGCCCTGCACACAACTGCACCATCCTCTGTGAGCAGGGAAAGCACAAACAACAAAGTACCACACCACGTTGCACTGGACCCTCCCCATCCCCAACCCAGGCTTTGGAGGTGCCAGGACACCCACCATGAAGGCCCCAAACATAGGCAGCAGGGCCCATGTTGGGGCCTGTGCAGATGTGAGCTGCCCACCTGTGCCATCTGGGCAGCCCTAGGGAAGGGACTTGACCACATGCCCAATGGCCCATCTGTCCACGTGGTCACTGGTAAATCAATGAGCAAAGTTTAACCAGTCACCGTGGAAAATAATACTTTAATCCTCCAATTATCATACCAAAATCCTCTTCTTTCTCCCCCAGAGGTAAACACTAAGCAAACCATCCACAAGAAATTAACATATTTTCCTCCATTTTCTTCAGCTGTTTCCCCCTCCCCCCAACAGTCTGTACTTAAAACAGAGCAAATGGACCATCAAAAACTGACCTACACTCCAAATGGGGAACTTTGGGAAAGGAACTGCCTGCAGCGGGGTGGGCTGAAGGGGGTGGCCGGCTCCCAGGCCCCAGCAGGCATGCGTACACGTGTGAGGGTACACACAGCATCTACAGGGTACGCTCCCCAGAGATGGAGTGCAGAAGATGGGGTTTCTCATTAGTAGCCCAGCCTACCCTCCTAGACATAGAGCTTCCTCACAGATGCAGCCATGGAGCCCTCTGTCTCCCAGCCTTCTCACTGGAGGCCATGGGGGGAGGCGGGTATGTGGGAAGACTCAGACCCTGAGGTCAGCCCTGGAACATCAATTAGCGCATCCTTCCTCCCACAAGAAAAGTATCTTTCAGTGGGTCCTGTGGGGTACACAAGGCTGTAGCATCTAGTGGTGTGGGGGCTACAGCCAGGTTCTACCTCTCAGCTACAAGTGCTTCTCTGCAGGGAGGATAGAACAGGAAGATAGAACATGCTGAGCAAGGAAGCTGTACCCCAAGTCCTATGTACCTCTCTCTCCAGTCATGTTTTACTCCTATGAAAAGAAAGTGACTGTGGCTGGCTGGCTGTGAATACAGCATTTCATGCAAAACAGTCATTTATGAAATAAAATATAGTCAACTGATTTAGCAAAATCTCTTTTCAACCTTAATCTGCCTCTACGGAACGCTGCAGGTAGCATGGCCCCAATTAGGAAGCTGTTGAAACCAGGGGCTCAGAGCAGATCTGTGCCAATCAGGTTCCACAGGCACTGCCTTCCTTAGGACACCACAACCTAGCACCCCACACCACCAAGCCTGGGGTCCTGACCCAGGAAGGGGGACAGCCTAGAGCTGTTTCCACTCCTTCAGCTGTGTGTGGGGCCATGGGAAAAGTGTTGCAGCTCTCCGAGGCTCTGTTTCCTCTGCATAACTGCAGTGGGAACCTTCAGCTGAGGAAACCAGTCCTCCCACACAGCCTTGCCCACATGCAAGACCTCTGGGAGAAAAAGTAATGATCAAGTATTTAAAACTTGTGCTTTAGATAGGATTTAACCGGGACCAGGGAGAGATGAGCTCTGGTCCTGGAATGCAAATCCAGTGCCCTGAACTCTGGGCTGGAAGCCTGTGTGTGCTGCCAGGCGCAGCCAGGACCCACCTGTTGGGATTGTACTCGAGCGCCCCCACCTCCTCGCTGGCCTGCAGCAGGTCCAAAATGCCGGCTGCGGAGCTCCCGCTCTCCTTCTTGACTTTGGCATTGCGGCCAGGCTTGGTGTCTGTGTCGATGTGCAGAGAGCCCTCATCCGAAGAGTCATCACTCTGCTGTGCAGGAACAGAGCAGCTGGTCAGTCAAGCTATGAGGCAGAGGAGGCAAGAGCTGGCCAGGCAAATTTGGGGCAGGTGTGAGTGCCAGAGCTTTCCCAGGACCCCAGACCATAAAGGATCAAGCTGTCTTTGCAGCCACACTGCTTTTACGGAGGAAGCCTGGTTTCGAGAGTGAGTGCCAGTGTTTCACCAGACATGTAGAAGCTGTGCATGGATGGGGAGAGCAGGGAGAGCCTCAGATGGCTCAGGACCTGTCCCTTCTGGGTGCCTCAGAAAGTGTAGGGCCCCATCAGGACCTTTCCTTTTTAGGGCCATGCCATCATGGCCTTGGACATGATCATGGAGTCACCTCAATGTGACACCTCCTACCCCCAACATGCTCTCTGGCCCTCAGACTCCAACCTGTGGGCTAGTCATATTGCATTTATCTCCCTGCAAGGTGAGTCCAGCTGGTGGGCAGGGCAGCAGGCCAGACCTGGGACCAAGGGCTCAGGTGGGCACTCATCTCTCCTACAACAACTCCATATCCTAGCCCAACCCATGACCTCCCTATAACAACACCAAAGGCAGGAGAAGCTGGATGCCCTCACTACCTTGAACAGAAACACAGAGACCTCTTCACCAAAGGGCCAGGCCACAAACTACCCAGGTTACAGTCCACAAGGACTGACAGAGCGGGCTCAGAAGGCAGCTCACCTTGTACACCGCCGAGTCCAGCTTTGGCTTCATGACAGGCATGGGAAGCACCTCCTTCTTGTCCAACAAGACTGAAAGCAAAGCACAGAGGAGTCATCGGGGGCCTCAGATGGAACCAACCATGCACAGACCTCAAGCAAGGCCAGAACAGGTCTCCCCAAGTTCCCTGCCCATGCCCTCCCTCCCTCCCCTACTCACAGGACAAGTCCCTCTTCGGGGTGTTCTTCTTTCTCCTGATGGGAAACTCATCAATCTTGAGCTCCCCATCATCTGACACATACTCGTATTCATCCCTCACCGGCTTGGCCTTGTCCTCCTTGAAGTTCTGCAAGGCCCCGAACACACCAGGACTCGTTGGGGGCCTGAGAGCCTTGGAGCTAGGGCAGCAGAAGGAGTGGGTCAGCAGCATCCCCACAGCCCTGACATGAGCAAATAGGTGGGCAGGACTCCCAGGGGATCTAGACCTGAGCATCCTCTTAGAGGCCCAGCAGCAGGAACCAGAAGACCAGGCTGGGAAGGTGGGGACACTTCTCAACTCCACACTGCCCACCTCCATCATGTCCTTTGATGTGTGGCCTGATATACAGTTTACAAGACACTCCCTGAGTAGATTTTAGTTCTTGAGCCTGTATCCCCATGACAAGTATGCTGGGGAATCCTGCCAGGTGCTGAAATCAAATCTCAGACTCAGAGGGGAATGGAATCCAATCTTTTTGTCTTTTTCTGCATAGTTATACTTAGGAAAAAATAAATTCAGGACCTGGGTGGACAATACCAGTCTAAATAATGTTACCTATCTCCCTGGGGCAAGGCAAGACTGCTCTGAGCAAGGAGCACCCTAGAAGTGGGACAGGTTTCTGTCAGTTCAGGAGGGACAGCAGACCCAGGCAAGATGCCTGGAACTTCCAACAAACACAGCTCTAGAAACATGGACAACACGTGGGCTCACACTGCCTTCAGTGCCCTGGGTGAAGGGCAGCAGCCATACCTGCCACTTTAAGGCTGGGCCATACAACACAAGCACATATGTGCATGCATATACTCCATTTTCTAACTCTGTGGTACCATTATAAAGCATCCACAGGACTCAGGAGTGATGTTTCTAACAAAGCAAAGACCATCCCTCCACATGCGCAGGGCCAACCAGTCCTGACAGCAAGACCAGACCCACGTAGACTCTGCCCCTGCTGAGTGACTATGATAACACTGCCTCACCTCTCCCTGGCTCAGCCCTAGCACCACTCAGAAGGGAGCCTTCTTCCATCTCTCAGACTGAAACAGATCAGGCCAAGTCAGAGAAGTGGCTGCCCTCCACGAGGACCTGTCTGACTCAGTAAGAGAGACAGATGGGAGACATCTCAGTGGGATATGGTTGTGTGTTATAGAGCCTAGGTAAACCTGGCCATCTGTAGCTGAAACCATGGAACTCTTATGGCTTGCATCCTCCCAGGTTCACATCCTCCGTCTCTCAGTTTAGCACCACCTCTCAAGAGCCAAGAAGACTTCCTTTCTGACTTCTGGGTGTCAATAATAATAATAATAATAAATTAATCTGTTCCCATGGCACCCATCATAGATACAAATTTAGGTGGACTTACTAGACTGCTGGGTTCACAATGCCCTACCCACTGGCCACTGGGCTGAGAGCCAGGCCCTGACCCCCCACCCATGTCCTCAGCATGAGCTCACAACAGCTACTCTCCTAATGGGTTCCCTCCATGCCTGGCCGTCCCCTACAGCAGGCCCCAGACTCCAAGCCCATCTGCCAACAGAACACACTAGAAGCAGAGACACTGCTCTTTTGGGTCCTGGACCCAGATGTGGGTGTGGGTACACAGAGCTGTACTGAGTGAACTCAGCAGCTGGGACAGGGAGGAGCCCACAAGGGGTTGTGTGTGCTATGTGGTTTGTATGTACTATGTACAGTGTGTGTGTGCATTCGTGGCATGTGGGTTGTATATGTGGTAAGTGCTTGGGGCATATATGTGGCATGTGTATGATGTGGCATTGTCTGTGGTGTGTGTGTGAGAGATGTACCAAGTGTGGATAGTGTATAGTATGTGTGTAGTGTGTAGTGCATGTGAGACATGGGGCATATGCATAGTGTGGGAGGCCTGTGTGAGATGTGGGGTACCTTCATGGTCCCCCTTTCCAATCAAGCCCTCACATACCCCAGGAGTTTCTTGTTAGAGAAAGAAAAGGAGAACTTGTCCTTGTTTCCAGCCAGGGGTGACTTCTCCAACTTCTGTTCCTCCTCCATCTTCAGTAAGGAGTCAGGTTTGCTGTTCTGAAAGCAAAACCAGAGCTGTTCCTGAGCCCATCCAGGGGAGTGGGGTCAGGATCCCAAACCTGCAGCACTGGGCAGGGACAATGGCCAGGAGCAGACCAGGGAATGTCTGTCACTCATAGCTCTGAGGTCTGCCTGCCCCCGGGAGGAGATGGCAAAGACAGTGAGGATGCTGCTCACAGAGGGTGACACACTTGGCCCTTGAACCTGTACTGCTCCCCAGGAGTGACCCGTGGGAGGCCATACACACTAAAGACTCACATAAACATGCTTTATGCTTCAGAGGCCAGGCAGACACACACCTGTACACACCATCGCAGGTTCATCTCTCTCACACTCGCTGAGCATGCATGCATGCACACACATGCACATGCACACACACGCACACTTACACTTCTCACCTTGTACTTCCACTTGGCCTCTGATTTGCTCTTTGTTTGCTCTCGGATTTCTAGCCTCTCCACATCATTCTGTGTGTGAACTACATCCTTGTTGGGAACACTCAGGACACTCTTTGGGGTCTAGAAAACAGAGCAGCCAAGTGGGACTCCCTTGGTTCACAGCACAAAAGCCTTGCCACTCCTGCTGTCCCCACATGCAGTGTTCCCATTCATCTACCCAGCCCTCCACTCCTGTGTCCACATGTTCATCTGTTCATTTATCCACCGACCCTTTCGCTCATTTGTTCAACCATTCACCAAATCCGTCCTACCCATTCATTCATCCATTCATTCATCTATCCATATATCCAATCATCCATCATTGATCCATCTAACTGTTCATTCACACATTCATCTACTCATATTTCCATCTATTCACTGTCTACTAATTCATTCATTCTCAGCTCCAGATACCTGGGCCTGTACCCTCATGATGAAACAAGACACCAAGTCATCCATCCCACTGCAAACCTGCAAGGATGGCACCCAAGAAGTGGAGAGAACTGAGCTTCCTCCAAGAAGGCATTCACACTTAATGGTGCTTGGTCTTAAAGGCTCAGGTTCCTGAAGCTAATACCTAAGACCTAGTGGGTCCCAGGGTTGAGCCATTTCTCTCACTGTCTAGAGGGTCTCAGGCTACAGGGCACCCTCTGCCCTGCTCCCAACCCCTCTTTCTCATACCTGTGTTCTCTTTGCTATATCTGCATAGAATCCTTATGCATCTTCAGGCCCCAGCCCCTGAAAGTTTCTTAGTCCCCTGGTAATTTCTAACCTGGTGGAAAAACTAAGTGGGGCCATTCCTTCCTAAAAGACCTCTCTGCCTGCTGCATCAGGAAGCCCTGCCAGCTGCTGCCTTGCTACAGCACAAACACTGTGCTGTCTCTCTTTGGGAGGGCTTCACCTGTCACAGGCTTACTGGGGCACAGCCTACCCACCTGGAATTTGGACCATACATGCAAACCTGAGTCAGGAGCACATTCACTGGGCAGACTTCACCCACAGTAAGGATCCAGATCTCCATACCCTCCAAGGACCTTGTCATATAGATGGTTTCCCTTCCCACTCAACTAAAAGCCCTTGGAGGGCAAAAGAGCAGTGACCCCACCTTGCCCTTCTTGGGCGGCTCCATCTTGGTCAGAGCCTCCTTGGTGTGGGCCTCAAGCAAGTCCAAGTTGGGGATGGTGGGTGAGGCCGACTCCCGACACTTCTTCCCTTTCTTCTTGCTTCCATCCTTGAGCTTCAGAGATTTGGGTGGCTTGGGAGGCTTGGGAGGCTTCGGAGGTTTGGGCATTTTAGATGGCTTAGGCATCTTCATAGTCTTGGGAGTCTTTTTTTTGGACACTTTCTCCAAGAGGGATCGAGGTGGGGTGGCCTCAACAGGAGATGGGGGTTCCTCCTTTTCCCGGTCCCCATCACAGACCTCATCAGAGGAGACAACAGTGTTCACTTCTGGTCGGACAACTTTGGAGGCGCTCTGGGGTAAGGAATGGAAAGGGTCATGTGCGCTTCTTCCAGAGGTCAGCCCATCAGGACTCAGGAGATCTTCCCAGTTACACTAGGGGAGGTACTCAGCCCAGAGAGGCACACCTTGCACACATGATTATGGCATGCTCACACCACCCCATGCCATCATGTGACAGGCTCACACTGCCCCACACCATCCTACAGCACTTGTATGGCCTCACACCATCAGCCATCTGACCCTCTCATCTTGGGCTCTTCTGGCCCTCCCCAAGCACCAGAGGCTGCCAGGATCCTCCAAGTAGAAACTCAGGGCTCAATTCAGGAGCTCCCTCCCAGGTTCCCCTGCTACATGAGAGCTGTGAAAGCTCCCATCCAGCTTTCCCTCCCTACACACTTAAATCAGGAGCCTAATCAGCTCCAGAGACCAGATGTGAGCTGCCTTGGCCAGGTAGCTCTGGATCAGGTTGGCTCCCAGGCCCAGAGACTGCATCTGCTTCCCTCTGCAGGGGAGGCCAGGCCATGACTGCTCATTTCCAGGAATCTTGGCCTACCTCGCTGAGCCTGATCTCTTTAGCCAGGTCCTTGATGAGCTGCGAGGGCCTGAAGTGTTCAGGGAGTTCATCTTCATGCTCTGCCAAAGCCTGTAGAACAGTGGAGTCAATGCCAGCTCTAGCCTCTGCAGTTTCTCAGACCTCCATATCCTTCCAGCTTGCTCCCTACCCACCCAGCCAGTGGCAATGGGCATGGAGCAATAGGCTACCATGGAGTCCAGCCTGGCTGCATGGGGTCTGAGCACTCTGCCTGACAAGAGCCTTTCTGTGAGACATATTCCACAGGTAGCTAGCTACACCAGGTCCCAGGACACAGGGCGTCCCCCTGGCCCACTGCCAGCAGGATGTGGGGATGTGAGCCTACCCCTCCTTCCTGATTATATAGCTGAGATAAGGTAGTAAGGACACCTTGATTCCCTGGAGCCTGGAGGGAGATGCTGGCAGAAAGATAACTCCAAAAGAGGACTAGCCACCCTCCAGGCCCATGCATGAGCAAGGTAGGCTGCACATGGGGCTCCCACCTGGCATCCCCTCATGAAGGTCCCTATAGACCTTCCATAACCTCAAGGGAGCCCTCCTTCTAGAGGTTGGGGGTAGTCAGGTGGCTCTGAACAAGGAAAGCCCCAGTAGGAGACAATGTCCTAAGAATGCCTGGGACTGAGCCAGACCTACCCCCTCCCTATTGCCATAACCCAGGAAAGACAAGACAAAAAACTGAAAGATGGCTTCTTTATACCTGTGGAGAAACAGCTTCCATGACCCCAAAGGAGCCAATGCCAAGGGGTCAGGGGAAGAGCAAGTTGGCTGGAGGCTACATCCATACCAGGTATGTGGCTCCTTAGTGGGAAGGGCCAAGAGCATCCCAAGAACTTCTTGTCCAGATCCTGATGCTTGTTCACTGGGATCCTCCCTACCCCTCCAATTTCATAGTACTGTCCCCACTAGAAGCCCAGGTGTGGGGCTCTCTCAACCTGCATCCATCCACCCTGCCCTCCAGGGGCCTACTCAGTGTCAACAATGGAGAGATGACAGCTTTGTCTGTCTGACTGGGTCAGCCTGGGCTAACAAATGGCAACCTGCCATTTGTTATCTGCTGAGTAGGACTTACTCTGTCTATTCTGCAGCCCATGCTCCACTGCCCCACCTAAGAACACAAGTGATTGGCTTCCTACCTGCTTCTTTGTCCATGACCTGAAAGCACCATTGAGAATTTTAGCTCCTTGGACTAAATGGGAGGGCAACTGTTTCCCAGATTTATGAGAACCTGAGGAAGAGACAGTGGTTAATATGAGTGGTGGGCACAAGGCCCAGTAAGAGGCCCTTGAATGCACATGGCTCTGCTTCCCAGAGGCCTCTGCCCACAGCTACCTGCCCAACTGCCAACGGTTTCTTCTTAGAACCTGGGGTACCCACTCACTTAGCAAGGGGAAAGGTCAGCCCGCCCACCCTGAACAGGAGGTCTGGCTCTTTTCTCTGCCTCATACCCAAGCCTTGCCTTCACTAGGGGTTGTAATTGTGCCTGGAGATGCCATAGGCCATTCCCATGGTCCTGTACCAAGCACCTCCAGGTACCTTCTTATTCCTACAGGCTGTGTCCTGAGGGATTGTGGTCAGGCCACATGAAGACAACACCCAGACCAAGACAGCTAGCCTGGCTCCAAGTCTGGCCATTCCCGAAATGAAGGATACAGAACAGATTCAGATGTCCAATCCAGAATGACAGGTACCTTTGAATGCCTCCAGTAGGTGCTTCCCCATGTACCAGCAGGCAGTTTCAAAGTTGGGAAACTGAGTCAAGCTGCCCAGTTTCAACCTTCTTTCTACTTCATATGCCCTGGAAGCCACAGCAGAAAAGCATTCAGTGAACAGAGCACCAAGCCAGCCATGTTAGAGGGTAGCTTTACAATGAGGCCACAACCCAACCCCATCAGCCCCACAGGGCCCTACATGGCTGAGGTGGACCACAGGAGCACATCGGAAGGGCCATTAAGGTGGAGGCACTGGGCTGTGGCTACTAAGAAGCTCAGGCAAAGCCTAGGCCATCCAGTGGATACCTTTAATGACCTTACACTTCTAGACTATCCAGCTCCAACCCCTCACGGGCCAACCTCCCCATTTAGGCCGGGTTATCCAGGATTCAGGCTCATCACAGCAACCCGGTCAGAGGGAGACATGCCAGGCAGAGGCCAGAGGGTACCCGGCACTGCGTGCACTACCTCATCTGCATCTCCACACTCAGGCTATGGAGGAAGTGTCCCGCGAAGGCCAAGCAGTCCACAGGCGTGAGCGTGGCATAAATCCAGCCTGGGAGAGACAGAGAAGGGCAAGGCTTATCTCTACCTTTGCCTACACACTCAGGATACTCTCCATGACTACAGACTCCAGCTCCTCTGAGAGCTGCCTTGGTTCACCATTGATTCTAACTGCTGAGCACCAAATTTATTACTATCTGGCTCCAAACCCTTTCATCCTCTGAAGGGGTTGGAGGAGAGACCACACCCAAGGTGGTACAGACTGTCCAATCTAGTGCTGCACAAGGCAAACAAGGAAGCTCAGGCCCAGGAGCCAAAGGGAGTTCCCAGGCCACTCTGGAGCAGCAGAGCAACCAAGGACAGTAAACCTAAGCCACAGACCTGTATATGCCAAGGCAACAGGAGACAGCTGCAGCTGCCACCCTCTCTGAGAGCTAGGATTTGTCCCCAAGTTATTCTCCACAAACAACTAACTATGAAGAAGCTAGGAAAGGAAGGAAGAGCCCCTAGAGATTACAGAGGCACAGAAATTAATTGAACTCAGAGAACGTCATTTGGATCCTGACTTAAGAAAAAAAGTACATATATAACCATTAGGAAATCTGCACATCAATTGGTCATTGGATGATACTGTGGCTTGCCATTAAATCCTTCACAGGATGTAATTATCTACTTTTAAATGAAGGAAGTATTTCAGATAGCAGATTCCTTATAGGCTGAGGCAATAGGAGGTCTCAGATTTACTCTCCCAGAAGAACCTAGGGGCCCTCAGCTGCTAAAGGACATGCTCCATCCTGTACTGTTCAAAATGTCTCCCCAAACACTTCAAAATCAGAAGACATTGCCTTTCTGGGCTGGCCTCTTTATCTTTGATGTCATGGATGCCCCCTTCATTGTAGGTCCTCTAAGCTGGTCTTTCCCATGCCAGAGGCTAGGTCACAACCAGGCCCTGAGGCTGTAGAGGGCTGGCTTGCTACACAGCCCCAAGATGGCCCTGGCACTAACCAGAAGGCTAGCACCAGGTTTTCTGATGCCATGGAGCCAGTGCTGGTTTTTTCGTAGAGACAGAGCTGGGACAGGTGGCATCCAGGGATACCATAACGTCCCAGTGATGGGAGATGCCTCATGACGGTCAGAGCAATGACCATGATGAAGGCCAGTGAGCTCAGGCAACTCATCCGCAGAACCCTGCTCACCTGAGGGAATGAAGAGGGTCTGACCCTGCTTGACGGTGCACTTGTAGCACTTGTCGACCTGGTCAGCAAAGAACATTTCACTGTGGTTCGAGGATGACCGCCAACGCTCATACAGAGAGATGTTGGCGGAGGCTGGCCGGATGAGATAGAAGATCTTCTCCCCCTGCCAAGAGAGCCCATTGGCAAAAACTACAATGTTGGGGATGCAGGGGCAGAGCTGGGGACACTGGGACATGGGGGAGCAAAGCCCGTCCTGCCTGGGGTTATTGGGAGCCTGGTAATGGGTTCTGATTTGCAGGTATCCTGCCCACCATGCCTACCTACAATGTTGTCTTGAAATTCAGAAATCTGCCTGTTAGGAAGGTCCTAGGTATGTGAGCCCCAGTGTGGTCAGGGGCAGCATTCCATAACCACACGCTATTGTTCTGTGGCACTATGTGTGGCAGGTGGGTAAATAAAACCAACCAGCTGTCTTTGGAAGCTCCACTCTTGAAAGCCACCGGTCCCCAGGCCAGGCTCTGTACTCAGAGCAGTGAGAATCCCATTCTCAGGCACTAGGGCACACAGGCTGAGATAGATAATGCCAAGGCCACTTGTTCAGATCCAGGATTGGCACTTGAACCCACTATTCTAGCTCGAGCCCCCTCTGGTTTGGTTAGCTAGCTGACCCCAAAACTTAGGGTTTCTGTCACTTGTGCTTCATTTTTCTTCTGGCCTTCCTCTGTTGCCCCAGTGAGAAGCCCACTAGCCATCCCTATTAGGTCAGAAGCCCACTACCTTCCTGGCTAGCTTCCATGTGGGCCTGGCTCTGGATAAGCCTTCCAGGAAGTCTTCCCCAAATCTTTCTTTTCTGAGTCACCCACTGGCCTTACTTTATGGTTTATGAGCTTCAGTCCCATTAGAAAAGGGAGGCGCATATTTGTCACTAATCCCAAATATACCCTGGCCCTCCACCAAAACACATCTCCATGGCTTCATGTCCTAAGACCAGACATCCCAGTGTCCTTGTATGAGAAACTTATTGACCACTGGCAGAGTGTGGAGGGATTATAGACTGACTGCAAGCAGGCCACAGGTGTGTCAAAGGCAAGGCATGCCCTGAGGAGTAAGGCTCACCTTGAGCACATGGTACCAGGCAGAGGCACCTCCGGAGTCAATATGAAAGTCAGTATAGCTGTCCTTCACACAGATCAGGCAGTACTTGGTCACTTTGGGCTTGGCCAGCAGTGCGTCGTCAGGCCAGTAGTTTTCTACCCAGGACAGCTTCTTCACAATGTCAGGCGGTTCCACAAAACTGGACATTCTGGGGCAGGGAGGAGGATTGATCAGTGATGAAAGGACTCATTGCTTCCATTTTTTAATACCCTCTGAGGTAGAAAAGGAATTATGAGGTGCGTCCTATCACTATTTCACTACATGCAGCATGGCTCCCTTTTTCCTGAGAAGCAGAGGCTCTCACAGGGCTGAATAAGCTTGGCTGTTGGATAGGGCCATGCAGACCAGCAATGACAGTCACAGATAAGGAAAAGGCCTGACCACTGGCATTCCAGAGGGAGGATCCTCTTTATGGGAACTGGAAAGTGGTCAGCTGATTGATCCAAATTTCATGGTACTGTGGCACAACAGGGCCTAACAGTAAATACTTCTCACACACAGTGCGGTACCTCCTGAGGATCACCTGAACAAAAGCCACTGCTGGCCAGAGCAGAAAACGGGCATCCATGACTCGCAGCCATGTCCGGATCCTGTCAATCAGCTGAGTCACATCCAAGGATGGTGACAAAAGGTGAAGGCTGCCTGTGATTCAGTGAAATGTCACTGTCCTGGGTAAATTGTGCCATGCTATATAAGTCAAAAACACCAAACTCAGAAGTCTCTGAGTGGTAATATTTTGGCTACCATGGAGAACCAGATCTTGTGAGGCAAGGTCCTTCAGGTCTCCATGGCCTTATCTGAAATTCTCCATAGTGTCCTCACATCTCCTCCTCTATCTGAAGGCCACACACAGACAAGACTGTCTGTGTGAGTCTTTACAATCTGATGCTGTCTTGATATTTTACATATAAACTGGCTTTTCCCATGCCATGAGAGCAGGGCCCTTGTGGGAGTCAAGCAGCTCCGGTCCATTCTCCAATCCCAGCCTCTTCCCACTGCGTCAGTGTGGCTGATCCACACATCTGCCTTAGGAACCACCTCTCTGCAGGGCAGTCACAACTTAACCAGCCCAGCTGATCCACACTCCATGCAGGGACTGTGGGTGCACTGTGTGGTACCATAGTGTGACTCCAGGAAGCCGATGTTTGACTGCTGGAAACCCACTAATTAACAGTTCCTGAGTGAAACCTAAGTGGATAAAGTCCTGGACCCCATAGACTGTGGCCCAGAGATCCCTGTTTCTCCCTGACTGGGCTTGCCAGCCTCCGTGTGTGAGCTCCAGGCATGTCATGTACCCTCAGGACCTGTAAGAAATAAAATCTTTATTTCCATCTGTGTCTCTCTTTACCAGTGGAAAGGAGCTTTCATCTCAAAGATCCCAAAACAAACACTGCTGCAGACCGCAAGTCCAGTCCTGCCACCCGATGTGATATAAATGCCTGAATGGCAGGCAGTTGACACCATCCCTGCAACTCACAGCACAGTGGGCACCTGTGGGGGTCACTACAAGCAGTGTATCCTGGGAGCCATTGTGACAGCCAATGAACTTGGGCCTGATCTTTGTATCTTGACAGCTTTCCAATGAGGCACAGACCATACTTCCTCCCTCTTGGTCAGTGCAGGAATTCTCAGAACTTGTGCCAGGGCAATGGCCTAGCTCACAAGAATGCTCTAGTATGTAAAGCGCCCAACAAAAGCCACAAATTATCCCACTTCTCCCCAAGTGGTCCTTGGACAAAGCAGGAGACACAGGAAGGCAAAGCGTCTCTCTCCCTAGCTCCATCACCTGGCATCTCTTTGGAAGGACCCCAGTAGCAGGAAAACAAACTTATGGAGACATGATTTCTGTTCTCTGGCACCAAAGTAATTCACAACTCAGAATGCAACTGTGGAGAAAATCCTCATCAACACATGGGATACTGCCTTCTCCATGACCACATTTTTGTCTTTGCTGCTGGAAAACAAGTTTCCTCAGTTACAGTCCCTTTCTGTGGCTACTGGCATAGGAGCCAGTTTGAGGACAATAGGCTTGATAGGAGGCAGGACAGAGGCTACAGAGCATGTGTGGACATGGGGCATGTATGTGTGAGAGGCATATGTGTGCACAGGATGTGTGCATGCAAGGGGCCTTTGTGTGCAATGGGCATGCAAGAGGCATGTGTATGAAGGATGTGTATAAGAGGTTTTTATGAAGGGGATATTAAGGGGGTATATGTGTACAAATGGCATGTGTGTGGTATGTGTCATAGGTGCCAGGGAGTGGGAAAGGTGTGCAAGATGAGTGTGTCAGTGGGCTCATGGGCTGGAGACTGCATGGATGAGCACCTGTGGTGGTTCATGTGTCAGTGTGTTCTGAGTATATCAGTATGTCTATAAGTTATTATGTACCTATTAGTAAATCAGGAAAAGTCACACATGTGCCAGTGTTTTTTTCTCTATGCATGTATGTCTGTGTGTACACATCAGTAGTGTCACAAGTATGTCATTTTGGAAAGGATTGCTCCACACTTCACCACAGTTCTCTCTAGGAGTGAGGGCCTGGTCAGGCTGACTTCCTTTCTGCTTCATTTGTCTGAATTGTTCAGTGTGTTACTGCTATACTTTAAAAAAACAAAAGAAACAACATATGCTATGTGCAAGCACTTCATAGTCCTGTCATGTCTGGCCTGGATGGAAGCTGCCAGCCCAGGGAAGGAGGTCAGCCCAAGCTGGGCCCCTTGGGCCTTGCATCTAGGGTAGCCCCATCACCTGGTATCGGAGAACTCAAGGTTGGTGACGTTGAGGACACGCTTGCGATTGGTGCTATAATAATAGTCCACAAACTCCTTCAGCTTCATCTTGCAGTCCTTCTGCTTGGTGACATCCGTCACATCCACACTCCGTTCGGGCCCTGGGAAAAGATGAACATGTCTAGGAGGTGGCACAGCATCCCTGAAGACAGATATGGGAGCGAACCCTCACAGTGTCAGCTTCCCTTGACATAGCAAGCAGCCCAGTGTAGGCAGGGTGAGCTTGGACCTGGAGACTTTGAGTACCTGCCATTCCCCAAGGTCAAGAGTGCCCAATACTTTCTTCTTCCTTTAGTTATTACAAGGACACAGTGAAGCTATGAGGTGGTGAATCTCAGACCTCAGAAAGGGGAGCCAGGTCAGAAACTAAACCTAGAGTTACCTAATCGACCTGAGTTTCAGAAACACAACAAATTCATGTAAACATATCCTAAATAATACAAAATTTAAAGAATCAAGGACCCTGCATGCTACATGACTAGTGTCTTACTATGCTTTGGTACGTGTCCTCCAAAGGCCCATGTGCTGAAGGCTTAGTCACAAGTCAGTGGCACTACTGGGAAATGGAACCTTTAGCAGGTGAGGCTTAGTGGGGAGAAATTGGGTCACTGGGTAGTGGGTAGGGCTTCAGAAGGATATTGGGTTTTTTTTTCTTTTGCTTGCTGGCTCATTGTGGGAAGTTTGTTCCGCCACACCTTCCCACCATATTACACCATGGTTAAAGTCCCACAGTTATGGGATCATGGCTTGGACCCTTCAAAAACAAAGTAAATCTTTTCTCTTTGTCAGTTATTTCCCTTAGACATTTTGTTAAGTGACATAAAGCTAACTAATATAGATCCCAACTCATTATTCTAAAGACTGATCAATTGAGGAGTGAGGGAAAAACATTTGTCATGACGAGGAAAGCTCAGATACTCAGATAACTGAAGTGGGGAAATGGGCATGAGTGAGCCTGTCCTTTGCTAGGCCTCCAGCAGCTGCTTAGATGCAAGGTGGAGGCCACTGGGATTTCTGTGGACAGAGGAGCTAGATGCTAGGCTCCCATGACCGTAGTGACATCACCAAATGTTTGCCAGGCACTGAGAATGTCCTTACTATAAAGGCACATGAGCCCAGGAGGACAACCTGCCACAAATCTGAGCCTGACCTCTATGGGCTTCTGAGCTTGTGCTTACAGGAAACACCTGGGATATGGGAACTTGCTAGGCCACACCACAGGGACACTGACAGCCATGACCTGGATATGAGAAATTCATAGCTCCTTTCTCCACAGAGAGGAGCCTGCAAGAGAGAAAGAGACTTCAGGACTAAAAAAACACAAAAAAACCAAATGTCCTATGTGGTCTTGCTTAAATTCTGATTTAAAAAGACCAATGTTAAGTTCTGTTAAGAGAACTGTCATATGAGGCAGAATTAAACTGGGCCTCAGACTCTACCAAGGAATTACTGCTAAGTAATTGTAGCTTATGATAATAGAATTAACATTTAAAAATCAGCCGTGAAGGGCTCAATAGCTACGTGCATATGATATATATAATGATGCTGATGGAAATGGAAACAAGACGGTTTTTTTGTTTTTTACTTTTTGTGGTTTTTATTTTTTTCTGTTTTTCCCCTTTGGTTGCTTTTTTTTTTTTTTAATTTTCAATTTCCATGCCCTTTGTCTCGTATATAAGTTTCTCTGATTTAGAAAGGGGAAGGGGGAGCACAGAAATGGTAGGACAAAGGGTGAACTAATGGGGACAGTGATACTAGACAGAATGTTAAAAATGAACTGTACAACTTGCTGGGGGAAGAGGGTCAGGAGGGAAACAAACAGAGAGAATGAGAGTAGAGGTGTTACTGTTCAAAAAGAAATGTACTCCTTATCTGACCTACGTAACTGTGTCCCCTCTGTACATCACCTTTCCAATAATTTTTTTTAGATCAGCTGCAAGAGGTGCACACAAGAATTTTACCCAGTGAAAAGGTGATCCACTTTAAAACATTCCAAGCCAAAGAAAAACAGGGAGGACAGAAGAGCAGCAGGAAGATGGGGTTTGTGGCCAGTGCAGGTGTACCTGACTTACTTTTCATTTCCCCAATTTATGGATTTTAAAAGTTCCATAGTTTAAATATATGAAAAGAAAAACACAAAAGCAATAAATACCTTTAAGAAGCATAACTTCCCTGTTCCTATAGGCATAAAACTTTGGAGAACCAGGGCCCTAGTAGGCAGGGCAGCCCGGGGGCCACAATGACAGAGTAGGTTCCCATCTCCCACTATGACCAGGATGAAAGTCACTAGTACATCACAAGAACTCAGTGAAATGCCTGGCTGGGTGGGGGGAGAGTGGGAAGAAGAGCAGGTGTGTGTGTGTGGGGGGGGGGGAAACCTCACTAAACAGTATCATTTCTCAGTGGTTGCTCATTCCTGTCAGAAGCAGCCCTGAACAATGCTGGCAGAGCAGATGTGATACAGGAGAAAGGCATTCCCTGGTAAGCAGTGCCAGACTTCTGTGTAAACTCCATTACCCACATGGAAAAGTTGGGTGGAGGCTGGTTCACCAGCATGGTGGAGCAGAGCAGGCTAGCCCTGGCACAGCACAGCTCCCTATCTGCACACCCTTCTGAGAAGGGTCCCACAGAATAAGCCTCCTCCACAAACTTCCCATGGCCCTTAGCCCCAGCCCAGGATGAGCACCCTCTTAGCAGAGGCCTCATAGCTCCCTTAGTCCATGCTGTCCTGTCCCTCTGCTAAAAAGAAATATAATGGCTTCCCAGGAGGAAGTTACCATGTGCCCGGTGTTCTCACTGGACCCCAGAACCCACCCACTGTGGCCTTCACAGATGTGGATGGGCAAGCTCAGAGCAATTTGCAGCTCACCAGTCCATGTCCTTTCCCATCACTGCCAGCCACCAAGTTACACCCACCAATACCTGAGCCCAGCAACCACAGGGACCTCAGAGCCCAGACTGGCGGCTGCCAGCCCTACTAGAGTCACTACCAAGTTAAGCTTCTGCCTCTCGTCCATCATGCAGCACCTTTCTCCACCCACATGTGCCTTGACTGGGCATGTCACAGAGCCATGGCTGAAAGTGGACATGTGACAGCAGCTACAAAGGCATCAGCAAAATCCCAGAAGAATCCAGAAGGGCAGTGGTGGGAAGCACGTTGCAGCCAGGATGGGGGAAGGAGCCTCATAGCTGAAGGAGCCTCATAGCTCAAGGATCCTGGCCATGGCAGGGCCATGTAACACCTCACAGCAGAATTCATAGCTGAGAAAACCAAAGGGTCACCAGAGCAGGTCCCTTTTGTGATTAACTGAGAGGGAAGGGGTTCTTACCAGGATCCACTTGGAGGGACCTAGTATCATCTAAGAGTTCTCAAAATAGAAGCCCGGGGCTTTGCCTGCTCATATAGTACACAGGACATGGTCATAGTGTTAAGGATGTGTGCACAGGGAAGTTAACAATGTCAAGGCCTCCCAGATCTGGGACCCCACAAGACGTGAAGGAGCCAGCACTTACCCACGTAGTTCTCGACGTCACTGACATAGAACGTGGGGGCTGGGACAGCCAGGCCCAGCCCATCTTTCTTGGGGACAAGAATGGGTTCAGTGAAACCATGCTCCTCCATGTAGCCCAGCGTGAGCTGGCTGCCTGGCACACGGGACACCACATCTTCAGCGCTGTGGGGAAAGTGTGTGTCAGAGTCCATGCCACATCTGGCTACATGCACCCCAGGAAGGTAATCCCAAGGCCACTGGGGTAATAACCACACCCACACAGTACAGGGAGGCAAGAGACACTGTGACCTACATGAATCTCTCTCACTACTCATGCTAGCTCAGCCTTGTGGATGTGTACAAAACAGATCCCTCCATTACACCTGGGCTGGCTGGGGCATGGGGCACTGTCAAAATGAGCTACACAAGGAACACTGTCCAGTGAGAGCCCCTCCTGGACAGATATAATAGGTTCAGGTCTCCAGTCAACCCCCACATCCAACTACATCACTGTGAAATCCTAACACAGCACTCTCAGGAAATCATGTCTCCATAGCAGGGACATCACCTTCCAGGCTCTGAGCTAACAACATTCACCAAGAGACGTAGGAACTGTTCATGCAGCCACACAAACTGTCAGATATACAAGGCCTCTTTCTCACCCCTCCGGGACTCAGTTTCCCTATCAACCCAGTGGGACTTGTCAAGCTCCATGCATTCCAATTTCACCTGCAAGAGCAGCAGCTACCAGGATTAGGGATGACCAGGAAAGAATCACCAGGAGCCCACCCCTTCCCCCCAAGAAGGTTCCCAGAGGCTATACAGTATATGGCTGGGAGAGCCTTAGCCAAAGCCACATGGAGAAATAAAAACTCAGGCTTCAACTGTCCCTTGTTCTGCCCAGCCCTGCCTGCTTAAACTCCTGCTTTGGCTGAGGTGGCAGGGTCAGGACAAGGACTCTACTAGATTGGCCACTGTGATCCTTGTGAGAATGTCTAGTCCTGGACCCTACCCTGCTGGACACTACTGCTACCAAAGATCCAGAGGTAGCTCTGGTTGTGCAGAAGGGACAATTGACTATTGAACGTACACTTATCTTAGAGATCTTCCAGGTTAAGTGTGGCCCAGAGAGCACATATTCTGTTCGGGCCACATAGCTATATGTCCTCTGTTTCACCCACTGTGTGCTGGGCACTGCCCTGGGTGTGTGGACCTTGCTGGAACAGCCCCTGGCTGGAGATGCTGGAACAGGTCCATAAAAGGCACACAGGTCACAGCTGTGTGTGTCTTGGGGAAAACAGCAACACATCACAGAGAGGTGGTGGGTAATGAGCATATAGAGAGCTAGACAGGGGACATAGCTGGTCTGAGGTCAGCTTCCCAAGGGCATGTACCAGTAGATGGGACAAGAGAGCAAGAAGCTGGAGAAAGGCTGTAGAATCTCAGAGCAGGGGGCCAAGAGCAGAGATGTGGGCAGGCAATGTCTCAGAGAGAGCCATTAATAGAGGAGGCAAGTAGGTGGCAGGAAAACCCAAGAAAGGACAGGACATCTATGACAGGGAGACTGGTATGTCCAGTTTTGTAGAGGAGTCTAAAGTCAGGAAGGAAAAGCTGGGTTGAACATATAGTAATACTGTTAAGGATAAACCAACAGAATGACCGGAAGAAGAGGAAGAAGAAAACATTACGTAAACAACTGACTGAGCAAGGCCAGGAATACTAAGGTGGTGACAAGTCAGCTTAGGAAGCCACAGAAGTCTCTCACCTAAGGGACTCATAGGTAGAGATCACCATTGGCAAATCCAGACCTCTAGTTCTTTTCTCACTGGTGAGAGCTCCAAATTTATACCAAATCCAGAGTGGAAAAGTAAAAGTACAACTCACAGAATAGGAAAGAAGTATTTTCATATGAAATAGAAAAGTGTATTATGTGGGAAAAGTTACATTCAATTCCTACTGAAAACTTGGAATACTGGATGAAAATGCAAGGCATCCAGATGACCTTGCTGGATGGCACTTCACGACTTCTAAATTCACTATAAAGCAACACCAGCTGGGCGAATATGGTGTCTAAGTAAGAAGAGATACAGAGCAATGGGGCAGAATTGACCATCCAGAAGCGATTCTATGCACTACGTGCAAAAGCTGACAAGCAGGGAGTGGGGAGGGAAGAAGAGCAAAAGAGAACAAGGATTATAAGCAAGTTGTTGTCCCTAAAAATGTTCGACTTAGCATGTATCAAAGACTAAACTGTAGCTGCTATAGTGGCAAAAATTTTAGAAGAAAACAATGATAAAGCTTCATGTCCTTGGATTTGATAAAAAGGATTCTGAGCTATGACAACAAAAGCACAAGGAACAAGAGAACAATCAGATAAACTGGACAGCATCAAAATTACTTCCCTGCTTCAAAGGATACTAAAAATATAAAAGTACTCCTTACAACAGAATAGGAAAGAGTATTTCCAAGTCATATATCTGATAAGGGACATGTATGTAGAATATATAATAATGAACATCATTTTATATTACAACTCAATAATAAAAATACAAAAAAACAAAAAAAAGGATGAGACTATGGCTCTCAAGAAAGATATACCAAGACCCCTGAGCACAGTGAACGGCGAACTCAGCATTTCTAGTCACCAAAGAAATGCAAATGAAAACATATGAGGTGATACTTCACAGACTAGGATGGCCAGAATAAAAAAAACTATCCACACACTGTTGGCGGGAATGTCAAATAGTATGTCCCTCAAACAATTAGAGAAGGAATGACCATAGGACCTAGAAATTCCACGCTTAGAAAAAACGAAAACACATTACTACACAAAAACATTTGCACATAAACACTTAAACTAGAATTACTCATAGAGTCAAAGTGCCCATCACATAAGAATGGATAAACAGAAAGTGTTTTGTCATACAATGGAAGGAAGGGAGTACTGGCAAATACAATATGGATGAAAGTAGATTAGTACTTGCTTAGGACTATGGGGAAGGGGGTGGAAGATGGGTAATGAAGAAAAGGATTTCTTTTGGGGGATGAGGAAAAGGTTGTAAAACTGGTGAAGATACATGATTCTAGGTACATTTGAAAAGCCATTAACTCTTCACTTTAAACAGGTGAATTACAACTCAATAAACACGGAGGCAGGGAAGAAAACAGAGGAGGGGGGAAAAAACACTCTACATACAGAGGAGCAAGGGTAAAAGCGACACCGGATTTCTGGTCAAAAATCATAAACAAGGGGCTGGGGGATATAGCCTAGTGGCAAGAGTGCCTGCCTCGGATACACGAGGCCCTAGGTTCGATTCCCCAGCACCACATATACAGAAAACGGCCAGAAGCGGCGCTGTGGCTCAAGTGGCAGAGTGCTAGCCTTGAGCGGGAAGAAGCCAGGGATGGTGCTCGGGCCCTGAGTCCAAGGCCCAGGACTGGCCAAAAAAAAAAAAAAAAATTAAAAAAAAATCATAAACAAGAAGGGAGTGGGGAGAACATTTAAAGCATCAAAAGAAAACCCCACAAACTTAACATTCTTTGTCCAGTGATATTCTTTCAAAGTAGTCTGACAGCTGTGGGCAGCTGGACTGGGGGCGGCATCTAGTAGCTGCTCTTTCTCACCAGGACCTTCATGGAAGGCCTGCCTGGCCTCCCAGCCTGGGTCTGGGCCTCATGCAGAACAAAGGTGTGGGAGCAAGAAATCTCTACGGATACCTCAGGACATCCACCAAGGTACAGAGAGAATACTTGGCAGGTGTCAGGCACAAACGGTAGAGAGAGAGGTGCCTTTTGGCACAATCTTTTGTCCCCCTCACCAGTCCCTGACAGGTGCCAACAAAGGGGAAAAGTGGCCATCCACAAGAGTGCTTGGCCCTAGGCGAGGAATCGCCTACCTCCAGAACAGGTTCTTTGCTCCCTCACCACTCTCCTGGATTGACTGACAGGGATAGACTGCTAGGGCTACAGTAAGTGAAGGGAGAAGGGTCAACCTCTTGGTCCCCACCACATCCAGTCCCCACCTGAAGAAGGCCTTCTTACCTGGGGAAGGTCCGACTCCGCAATTCCTTGATGAAGACCTGGCTGCCATTCTGCACTGGCTTCACATCAGGTGTCTGCCCTGGCCCATGTTTGTGCCAAGTCCGCTTCTTCTTGACTGTGGGGGAGACAGGGGTTGCGATCCATCATCAAACATAACCCTACCTGGCCTCTGTGTTCCCCATGCCCATGGCCCTGAAACAGGACCCAGATCAGAATCCAAGGGGCAGTGAAGAAGCTGGGAAGCCCATGGACACAGCAAAATTCAATTCTTCTCCTAAGGACCAGCCCCCTACACACACGTAGCACCTCTACCTACACATGTTCACACATATGCACACACATGGGAAAGCCCACCCCTTTGGCCTCAGTTTCAGGACTCTTCCTCACCCCACATTCCTAATGGAGCTATGACCTGTTATCACTCTCTGATCCAGAAGCAGGGCTCTCTCAGAACCCCTCCCAAGGCACCACCACCCCTAACTGGAAGGCACCTATTGCTTGGCCCACAAATGAACATATAGGGTCCACCCTATGCAGCAGTCAATAGCTGGGCATGCTTGAGCTGAGCTAGGGTCACTGGTAGTGACATCTTTGAACATTGCCTTTGAGGAAAGAAAACAATCAGGAGGCGGTTGGTATCATATTAGGGACAGTAAGCTAGGCTGGAGGAATCTCCAGGTACCAAAATCCCCAGGCTGTGATACTGCCGTCAGGAGCTACCAAGTGCAAGTCAGCCCCAACAGAGACTCTGCCCTTCTGCAACACAGATAAGTGCATGCTACTTTGGTCAGCAAGAACAGATTACTACCCAGGCTGCAGTACTTACGTGTGGACTTTCCATGGGTTTTCTCACAGTTTGGGCAGTGGTAAATATCAATGTCTGGAGCCTCCTCTTCTTCCACCCCAACACAGCTGAAATAGAAGGGGACAGACCATGACCCTTACATTCATCTCCCTTAGCATTTTCTACTCACCCATCCTGAGGGAGGGTTCCTGCTCACAGAATGGGACTGAGGCCAGATAGAACAACAGCCTTATGTGATTATGGTTCTTGGGGACAGAGGAGAAGGAAAGGGCTGCATAGTTGCCTTCCTGGGTCTGAATCTTCAGCCCAGACCCAGTGTAAGAAATGGTCACTATGAGGAGCCACTGAACAGGCCACTCATGCACAGGCAGCATCAGTGAAGGCCACCACTACCCTGGCACTCCAGGGCCCAGGGATGGCAAGAGGGTGTCTCAAGCTACATCCATCACTTTCCCATGAAGCATTTTGGAGCACAGAATATACCCAGGGTGGCCTAGTGCCACCCCATATGGACACCAGCCTAGTTCTGCCTCAGAGAGTTCATGGCAAGGCCTAGCTGGCAGGCACTGCAACCTGTACCTACAAACGTGCTTGGAGACTTGACCCCAGGATTAGTGCATATACATGTGCATACACACACACACACACACACACACACACACACACACACACACACAAACAGAAGAGTACTATGTGGTAGGTGAGAACTCAGCCCAGCAAGGGCAAGACCCAGGAAAGTTCAAACCCCTATTACTACCAAATAACGATGATGACAATGATGATGATATAGCATTTTCCCCTGGGTCAGTTTCTGAATTTTATGTAGGAGGAACTCAGGGAAATGAGATGCCTGGAAACCACCAACATGCACTAAGCAGATTTTACTTAGGGCAAACACTACTAATCTATCAAAAACCAGTGTTCCAAATATTGGAGGGGGGAGAGGAAGGGAAAGAAGGGGAAGGGAGGAGAGGAGAGGGGAGGGGAGGGGATGGACAACTTCTTTGTCCATTTACAGGAACAAACTATGCTGTCTAGTGTCCCTCCCCCTGATCAAACTGTGTCCGTGGCCAATATGGACATGAATGACAAGACCAGCTGGTAATGTTACAGATGAACAGAGCTTGGAGATTAGACCAGATGCCGGAAGTTGGCTGAGCTACATCAGGGTTGGGAGATGGTGAGGGTTTCCCTCTTCCACTGTCTAAACTCAACCATTGTGAAAACAGTATATACTGCAGTGCAGATGTTAGGCCTGGCCTTATAAATGGCCACTTAGCTTGTCACTCTTGCATGAACTGAGGATATAGGCCCCAATCTTCAGCCCAGCCTCTGGGCCACTCACAGCCATCTTGACAATGTCAAGAGGAACTACCAGGCCCTCCCAGAATTGGAGCCATGGGGCACATGGGCTCCTGAGGAGGGAAGCTCAGGGTGGCTGGAGCAACCTCCGCAGGAACTTGTGCTCCCAGGTCTAAGCATAAGGAGGGCACTATTCTGACTTCTTACATCCCTCATAGTATCACCTGATGATGGAGAAGCAAATGTCTGAGCTTTTTCCCTCATCTAAGTGAGCTCTTAAATATGAGAGCAAGTAAAATATTTATATATAAATGAGCCCAGCAATGAGAAAATCAACTAAACCAAATGTTGATAAGCGCACTTACCTAGACTGACCAAAAAAGAAAGAGAGGACTCAAATTACTGAGACTAGAAATGAAAGTAAAGGCATTGTTACTGGCCTTAAGGAAATAAAAAGAACTATTATAAAATACCATGAACAAGTATAGACCAACAAATAAGGCAACTTGGACAAAATCCTAGTAACTCAGTGGCAGAGTGCTTGCAAGTATGCCCAAAGTCCTGGGTTTGGTGACCAGCAAACAGCAAACTCTCTCTCTCTCTCTCTCTCTCTCTCTCTCTCTCTCTCTCTCTCTCTCTCTCTCTCTCTCTCTCTCTCTCCCCCCTCTCTCTCTCTCTCCCCCTCTCTGGAATAGGAAAATTTGAATGTGTCTTTTTATTGTAGAGCTGTAGGAATTCCTTATATTGTCTGTATGCTAGACTCTTTTCACTCTTCAGATATATAATATGTACATATTTTCTGCCAACTCTGTTGTTTACTTTTTTTCCTCTGTTGATCTTTGATGCACAAAAGTTTTCAATTTGGATGCATCAGTCTAGTTTTTTCTTTTGTTGCTCATGCTTTTGGTATCATAACTAGTAATACATTACAAAATCCAGTCAGCAGCACTTATAAAACTAAGAGTTTTATAATTTTAGGTCTTATAATTTATTTACAGTTAAGTTTTATATAGAATATGAAGTATACATTTAATTTTATTTTTTAGTGTGGTGAGCTGTCTATCACAATCCCCTGGATTTCATAGCAACTAGGATGACAGACACTAAACTCCTGACTAGCTGTACTGTTTTCATACATGGCCTTTATTATTCTGAGGAGGTTGTTTCCTTTTATCCCTAAAAGCAGTCTCTAAAAACTGGGCTAAAGATGTGACTCAAGTAGTAGGGCACAAGCCAAGTGAGTGAACAATTCAACCAAACACGTATGAGACACTGAGTTCAAATCCTGACACCAGAAAAAAAAACCCAAAGCAGACATTACATGCAATGATAAGCAGCTAAAAGCTCTTCCACAAGATCACAAATAGATAGGATGCTGCTGTTGCCATTCTTGCTCCATGTGGTACTCGAAGTCCTAGCTATAGCAATTAGGCAAGAAAATGAAGTAAAGGCATCCAAACTAAAGAAGTAAAATGATATTTATTCACATGACATAATTCTATATATAGAATCTTAAGAAATCCAAGTATACAAAAATATATGCTAGAGCTACCAAATACACAAATCATGGTATTTCTACACACTAGTATTGAATAATATGAAAAAAAAAAAACAAGAAAACATGAGCATCAGAAAGAATAAAATACTAAAATAAACTGAATCTAGATTTATATACAATTGAAAGGAACTTAAAGACTGAAATAAATGAAAACATTCTATATCAGAAAATGGAAGGCTTAATAGGGTTACAATAGCAATACAACAGTAATTCTAAAGCTGGGCGCCTGTAATCCTAGCTCGGGAGGCTGAGATCTGAGAATCACGGTTCAAAGCCAGCCCAGGCAGGAAAGTCCGTGAGAGTCTTATATCCAATTAGCCACCAGAAAATAGGAAATGGTGCTGTGGTTCAAGTGGTAGAGCACTAGCCTTGAGCTGAAGAGCTCAGGAACAGTGCTCAGAGTTCAGGTCCCATGACCCGGGGGGGGGGGGGGTTGGGGAAAGCAATAGCAATACTAAAGCAATCAATCTATAGATTCAATATGATTTGTATCAAAATCTCAGTATCCCTGTTCACTGATATTGAAAAAAATGATCATTGAATAGCAAAACAATTTTTAAGTGTCCAATCCCCATCACTGCCAACACACACGAAGGAAGGAAGGAAGAAGGAAGGGAGGGAGGGAGGGAGGGAGGGAGGGAGGGAGGGAGGGAGGGAGGGAGGGAGGGAGGGAGGGAAAATAAAGTTAAGGGACTTACACATCTCATTTTCAAGCCTTACTACAAAGCTATGGTAATCCTGGCTAGCTAGATATATAGGCTAACTTCATAGAATTGTGAATCCCAAAATCAAACCCACAGATCAATGGCTAGCTCATTTTTAACAAGCGTTACAAGGCTATTCAACTTTTTTGTTGTTGTTGTTGTTTTACTGAGTTGGTTGAAGAATAATCTCCAACAAATAATAGCCACATACAAAAAATGAAGTTAAATGTCTACCTCATACCCTATATAAAACCTAACTGAAAATCAATCAACATTCTAAATACAAGATCAAAAATTATAAAACTCTTAGGAAAAAAATGAAGTAAACCTTCACGACTTTGGATTTTGCAATGGATTACTAGACATGATACCAAAAAAAGCATGAGCAGTGAAAGAAAAAAATAAACTAGACTGAGAGTCAAAATTGAAAACTTTTGTGCATCAAATAACAGAGTAAAATGGCAGCTGAGAGTGGCAGAAAAACATTTGCAAACTATATTTCTGATAAAGGTTTAGCATCCAGACTACATAAGGACTCTTAAAACTCAACAATAAAAAGACAATCTCATTTAAAAATGAGCAAATGCCAAGTGGTAGAGTGCTAGCCTTGAGCTAAACTGCTCAGTGACAGTGCCCAGGCTCAAAGTTCAAGCCCCATGACCGACAAAAAATAAAATGAGTGAATGCCCTGAACAGACATTTCACCAAAAAGGATAAATGGCCAACTAGCACATGATGTGATGTTCAAGTTATTACTAGAGAACTGCAAAAAGAAAACGTTTCACACCCAATGAGTGGCTATACTTTTTTAAATTTTGAGCCACAGAGCCACTTCCTGGTGGCTAATTGGAGATAAGAATCTCACAGACAGAATTTTCTGCCTGAGCTGAGTAGCTGTACTTTAAAAAGGTGGGGCAGGGGGGGAATAACTATTTACAAGGATGAGGAAAAGTTGTATTCCTCATAATTTCCTCAGTTGAGAAGATGTAAAATTGTGCAAGTACTATGGAAAAAGATTGGTTTCCTCAGAAATAAGCAATATAATTTACAATGTGACCCTGCAGATCCATAATGATACACCTAAAAGCTAGGGACAGGCATTCAAACAAATCCTTGTATGTAAAACACAATTGTGGGGCTGGGTATATGGCCTAGTGGCAAGAGTGCTTGCCTCATATACATGAAGCCCTGGGTTCAATTCCTCAGCACCACATACACAGAAAACGGCCAGAAGTGGTGCTGTGGCTCAAGTGGCAGAGTGCTAGCCTTGAGCAAAAAGAAGCCAGGGACAGTGCTCAGGCCCTGAGTTCAAGCCCCAGGACTAGCAAAAATAAATAATAAATAAATAAATAAAACACAATTGTAATAACAGTAACTGAAAGGTGGAAATGGCCCACATATCCTATAACCAGTGAATTGATAAAATACAATTGGTAAATAAAATACCTACAAAGGAATATCATTTATTCTTAAAAAAGGAATAAACTTAATAAAGTTCAGATATATCTAACAACATGGATGAACCTCAAAAACATTACATTAGTTAAAACAAAATTTCCAGACATACAGGAACTAATACTACATTGATTTAATCCAAAGGAAATGTTCCTAAGAGATAAATCTAGAGTTCCAGGCCAAGAGGTGGTAAGAGGCCAAGAGGGTGAGAGAAGAAGGCAAGAAAGAATCACTGCTGAACGGATGTGCAGTTTTTCCTTTGTGAATTGACTTGTCTTAGAACTAGATACAGGTAATGGTTATACAGCACTGAGAATGTCAAATGCCAATAAGTTACTCACTTTAAAGTGGTGACTTTTAAGTTATGTTAGTTTATCTCAGTAAAAAAGAGAGGACAGTGGGGCATCCATGGCTGACACCTATAATCCTACTGACTCAGGAGGCTGAGATTGGAGAATTGCAGTTCAAAGCCAGACTGGGCTCTTAGCTCTGATTCACCACCAAAAACAAAAACAAAAACAAAAAACCTGGAAATAGAGCTGTGTCTCAAATGGTAGAGCATGAGCTGTGAGCAAAAAAGCTCTGAGACAGCACCTAGGCCCTGACTTCAAGCCCTAGTACCAGCACACACAGAAAAAGACCCAGAGTGACAACATCATCATTATCACCACCATTATCACTAAATTCACTGTCATCATCACTACCATCACCATTATCATCATCAGCATCCTCCTGCTCATCATCATCACCATCTTTAGTTTTCTCCATCACATCAACAGCAGCACTTTCACCATCACTACCAGAACCATCATCACCTTTAACCATCATTACAATAGCCATCATTATCATCACTGTCGGCACCATGACATCATTAGCACTATTCATACATCACCATCTTTATAACCTTCATTACATCTTTATCACTACCATCACCACCATCTTCACCATCTTTATCATCATCACCATCATTACCATCAGCACTGTCACAATCTTTGTCCCCATCACACCGTCTTCCCCACCTTCATCATCATCATGTTTTTCTTCACCATCACAAACCCATTAACACTAACTTTGGCTGGGTACTCACTCATTTTGACACAGGCAGAGCATTATAGACTCTAAACACAATTTCAGTAACAATCCTGCAGTGATTAGGATTAATACTAGCTCTATTTGTAAGAACAGGGAAAATGGGGTACAAGAATTTAATTTATGGGGCTGGGAATATGTCCTAGTGGTAGAGTGCTTGCCTTGTGTACAGGAAGCCCTGGGTTCGATTCCTCAGCACCACATATACAGAAAATGGCCAGAAGTGGCAATGTGGCTCAAATGGCACAGTGCTAGCCTTGAGCAAAAAGAAGCCAGGGACAGTGTTCAGACCCTGAGTTCAAGCCCCAGGACTGGGAAAAAAAAAAAGCAAAAAAATTAATTTATTTACATCTCTTCAGTCACTGGTTCACTGGGACTGTATTGACCAGAGGCAGATGAAGTAGGCAGACAGGTGGGCCTGGGCCAGAGTAGGCATTCACAGATCTAGTGGTCACTGCCCATGCTCAATGTAACAAGTGAGATCTTCCAGGCCACCCAAGTATTGGGGCTTAGACTAGTGGCTTTGCTGCCACTGCCAAAGTCCTATACATCTGGACAACAAAGCATGAAGCCTAGAAGATGACCTTGTAAGCTTCTGAACAAATAAAGCTGACTCTATGTCAGAACAGAAATTGAAGTAAAATCCAAGTAGTCTGAAGAATTATGTAAAAGACAAAGCCATAAAAGCAGAACTTAAGGGAGTATTTGCTTTAAGGATGCAAAATGAATTTGCACACAAACAGAAATTGGAAAAGAAACTCAGGAAGAATACCAATAGACTAAAACATGCCCAAATCATCAAAACAAAGTGTAAAATGTACACTGTGGAAAACACTGACCACATACATTCATAATATTGAAGATACAGAAAGTAAAAATTAAATAATATAACACGAGGGTAGGAAGGGATGAGGAAAGACGGGAAAAACAATGGAAGGAGCGACATTGCATTATTCTCATAGCTGACTCCTGGAATTGAAATACTATGATAAGAACAACTGCTTAATAAAAATTAATTAAAAACAACACTGAACACAACATGTCAGTGTCATATTTTTCCTCCATGAAACCACAACTGAGATCTTCCCAGCAGAAGAAAAGGTCAAATCTATGAGAATGTGAGACAAAGGGACAAGGATGGGGCAAGAGCTCAGATCTAACCCACTTGATAGATGTAGGCATGCAGTATGACCTGGCCACAGTGCTAACTATACTTCAGTTTCTCACCAGTGACCCTGAACCTCAGTTACATCCAAAAACTTGTGGGGCCAGATGAGGTGGAAGCAAAGAGTAGTCTTCTCACAGTCATCATTGCTATGATTCACAATAATGACACGCAAAAGTCACTGAGCCTGTCATGCCCTGCTGCTCCCAGGGTTGGGACCACCATGGTCTGTGGAAATCCCCTCAGTGACCCACTTCTGCACATGGTCTCAGTGAGCAACATCTTTTCAACAACCAAAGGGCCAGCAGCACCTCTAAAGGGGTAAAGGGCAAGGGGCCAAGGGTGGCTTGAAGGGAACCACCCCTCTCCAAATGCCACAATGGAGTCAGGTTTGAGGCCAATTCATGGGCAGAATACATAGTTTTAAAATTCATTTCCCCACTTAGGAGAGGAATAGAAAGGCACAATGCCTATGTGTATCTGATCATAGAAAGTAATATTTATTGAAATGACCTCCAGGAAATGGAAATAGGAGGTTTCTTTCTTTTTTGCTGTTTTTGACTTCTTTTCTTTTTGATCTGTTTGTGAGCAGGCAAGGGGAGGCACAACAGGTGAACAAATGCAGCAGTGGTACCCATTAGATACTATGCTGAAAATGAACTACACAACTTGTGGGTGTAGATGGGAGGGGAAAAAAACAAACAGGAGAGAGCAAAGGAAGGGGCAACATTTTCCAAAAAGAAATGCACTCTTTACCTAACATGCAACTACAACTCCTCTGTAGATCAACTTTATTACAATAATAACAAAAAACACCTGAAAGAAAAGTCACCTCCCTACCAAAGTATCTGCCCCCACAATTCCAATTACTGGGACAGGGTCCTGGCAGCACCCTACAGTTGCCTCATGACTCCAGAAAGCAGCCAGCATGATCCCACTTCTCAGGTGAAGAAGCCAAGGCTTAAGGGTAACAGTCATGGAATGGCCAGCAACGGAACTGAGCATGGTGGAAGTGTGTGACCATGCTCCCTACCTCTCAGGTGGGGATGCAGCTGAGTCTGGTCCCCATGCTCTCATCTTCTACACAGCCCTCATGAACTCTGGGCTCTCCATGAGCACCAGCTGGAGAAAGAGCTATCGTGGCCACAGGAAGAATGGATCCTCTGAGACAACATACCCCCTATGGCTTCCTCCTTCCAATATTACCTACTACCCCACACACACCAGAAAATAAACTGGACAGCATGGGTGAGAGGCAGTGGCTCATCTCAGCAGGATGTTGGAGCAGGAACCTCTGGGAAATGACAGGGAAGAGAGAGGTGGCTTTGACAGCCAAGCTCCTCTGTTTCTGCTCCAAATGGGCTCAGAGAATAGAGGGCCTTATCTTCCCTCACCCAGGGAGAACTAGGACCTGGGCAGGTGCAGTACCCACATGGCCAGGCCAGGGATAACAACAGGAGCCACTTGCTCACTTGCCAACAGCCAGAGGAAGAGTATCTAAAGGGACCCAAGTCAGTGCTGTGCAGCCCTGAGTCACTGCTGCTACTGCCTGGACCATTAATAGAGGGGCTATCACCTAACTCCTATGGCCATGCAAGCCCCAGCTGTGCAAGCCTCTCAAGACTGTAGTCACCATCACCTCACAAGCAGGCTGCCCATTAACACTGGTCACTTATTTTATTGTGCTCAAATTAAAACTTCCCAAATGCCCCTAAAAATAGTTGGAAGATTATTTTAAAAGAAGAAAGAAAAGAGGTGGAAAAGGAGGGAAGGGGGAGAGGAGGAAGAAGAGAGCCAGGCACTGGTGGCTCACAACTGTAATTCTAGCTACTAAGGAGGCTGAGCTCTGGAGAACTGAAGTTTGAACACAGATTTGGCCGAAAAGTCTGCAAGACTCCACCTTCAATTAACCAGGAAAACAAACAAAAACCAGAACGGAGGCATGGCTTAAGTGGTATACAATCAGCCAGGAGCAAACAAGCTAAATGAGAGTACAAGGCTTGAGTTTAAACCCTACTATTTGCAAAAAGAGAGACAGACAGACAAAGACAGAGAGAAACAGAGAGTCAACAGTTACAGAAAAATGTTTCCTATTCTTTTAAGATAAGCCAGGGGTAAATGATGCTGACATTCTGAATGGGATTTAACAACTTTGTGGTCACGTGGTTCCTATAGCCCTGGTGTATTATTAATGCTGTCCACTGAATGATAGACAATGTAGTTCCCTGATAGTACTCTGTAGCCCTTATGTGAAGAATTCATTAATTTTCTTAAAGACAAAAAGAACTATTCATTTATTAACATTATTTCAATTCTCTGTCACTTGTGCAAAGTGGGCAAATGGATAGTGAATACCAGTTTGAAAATCTCTGCAGTGCATGTCTCAGTGACCCAGTTTGCTCTGCCCTCTGTAGGACACCACCATGAGCCACCGGACACTTGAGCAATTAGATTTGGCAGACTCTGAGCACCCAGACGTGTATGACACAGATATATGTTGGCTTGTGTGTACATTCTGTATGTTTGCTTGTGAACATGTGTCCACATCTACACATACAGGTGTGCCCGTGTGCATGTAGTAGTCTGGTCCACTACATCCATCTTGCCTCTCCAGTATGAAAACAGAGGTGAAGGGTGGTAGCATGTTTAGAAGGCACATGAGCAGAAGTATTATCTCACTTCACTGTACCACTAGGTAAAGTCAGTTGGTTTCATCTGAGCCAGCTGTGACCCTAGCAGTCCAAACTGAGTTAACTCCAAAGAAGATTAAAACTAATACAGTGCCCAAAGCCCAGTAACTAGGAAGATAATAGAATTTCTCAGCACAGAGGTGGATGGAGGTGGGAGATAAGACAGAGAAAAAGAGCCTACCTGATCTAGGGAAGAGAAAGAAAAATGAAGGTATATCACAAGAAATGTATTCACTGTCTTATTATGTAACTGTACCCCCTTTGCACAACACCTTGTCAATAAAATTTAATTTAAAAAAAAGACAGAGAAAAAGAAGCTACCAGAAAGTTGGTGGGGAGGACAGAACTTAGTGTCTTTCAGGGAACACAAATACCATTAAGTTCTCTAAAGAAGTTTGTCTGCATCCCCAAAGCCTGGGCTCTGTCCCAGTGTCAAACCCTAACCCATTGCTCTGGTTGAAGGACATGCAAGGGAGGCCCTGGAGAGAACTCTGAAGCTGTCCTGCATGAATCCTTGCTCTGCAGATGGGCAAAGGCCTGTCAATGTGGGTGTCCCTGAATCACAGCCCAAGTGTCAAAGTACAGCCTGCCTATAGAGCCATTCTCTGCTGCAGATCACAGAGCACAGAGTCCCATGGGGTTCCACATGGGCTCAGGCTACCTCCAATAGGGCTTGAGTATCCAGCACAGAAGCTCAAGGAAGAGCCGAGCACCAGCAGCTCACATCTGTAGTCTTTAGCTACTCAAGAACCTTGATCTGAGGATCAAGGTTCAAAGCCAGCCTGGGCAGAAAAAACCTGTGACATTCTCACTTCCAATTAACCAGCAGCAAAAAGTCAGAAGTGGAGGCACAAGAAGTGAAATGCCAGCCTTGAGTGAAAAAGCTAAGGATGAGATTGAGGCCCTGAGTTTGATCCCTAGTACCAGCATACACACACACACACACACACACACACACACACACACACACACACACACACACACGAGCACACACACAGCCCAAGGAAGGATGACAAGATCCTGAGCCCAGCCCACAACCTAGGTATCTTCACCATGTTCTACTCCTTTGCATTTTCAAGTCTAGAATTAGCGCATAAATATCACAATCAGATTGCATTTGCAGGTGTTTTTCTATCATAAAGAACATTGGTTTACCATAAACTACATTTTTTATAACCTTGCTTGAAATGTTCTTTTTTTCCTTCTAAATTATAGAAAGAGACTCAGACAAGAGGAGTAGTAGTAGTAGTAGTAGTAGTAGTAGTAGTAGTAGTGGCTTCTATTTTAATCCCACAGAAAAAGTGGACACACAGAGCCCTCATCTGACTTCCAGTCCTCAGCAGACTCTGGAAGGGGGAACTGAGGCACATAGTAGGAGCTCCACTGATGATAAGCATGAATTCCAGTAAGCATGAATTCAAAGCAGCAATCATTACTAGAAATGGCCCTCTGTCAAAGTTTATCCTTTAATAATACTACCGTGTGATGCAGGAGGGGCTGCAGGCAGCACACACTCTTATCCTTCTGTTTAGGGACCAAGACAGATCTCTTCTACCTGAGTCATAGGTGGCAAGAACTTTGAAAGGTTTGTGCCCTTCGGACCATCTACAAACCTAAGGCAAAGAGCAGATGTGCACACAAAGACTCATGCTCATCAGTAGGTTTATTTAGAATAGGTATTCACCAGAGGGAAGGCAGCAAGGTACACAAGCTTGTTGTTCTAACTAAAGCCACACAAGTCTAGTCATGATATGTGCCTCTCACATCTCCATGAATACACAGAAAGTAGGAGACCCTTCTTAGACATGAGGAGAGGGGGCACGTTCACTGCCATCACTTGTTGGGTGCAAATTCAAGACAATGAAACTTACACCCATTATCAGGGACCAAAATAAATGATCACTTGCAAGCAAGTTGCATGCACCTAGGGAGCTCTTGGTCTTGTCCTGAAACACATACTAAGAATGTAGCAAACAGTCAGAAGACTCATTTTTGTAGGAAAATAACAAGGAAATGGTATCTTCCAGTCTAATGATTTACACAAATGACTTTTTGACCTAGGAGAAAGTATGCTGTCTACTGGAACTTCTCTTAGGTTTCTCATCCATCAGGATGGCAGAGCTCAAAAAATTTGGAGAGTTCTTGATGTCACCAATTGTGATAGCTTTCCATCACTGTGATGAAACACCTCAGATAATAAACAAAGAAGGAAAGCTTTATTGGCTCACTTTCAGTCCATGGTCCCTTAACCTGCAGCCTTTGGGCCTGTAGCAGGACAGTGCATCCTGAGGAAGTATGTGGTACAAGAGGCCTGTTTATCTCATGGATGGAAGGCAGTAAAGACAGAGAGGAAGCAGAGAAGTCAGGGTCCCAAGGGTATGTCCTCAATAACCTAACTTTCTCCCACTCGATGCATCTCCTAAAATTTTCATCATATGTCCAATCTCATCACAAGCTGGGGGCCTAACTTTCAATATGGCTTTGGAATGCATTCAAGATCCATACTCTAGCACACTGCAGACCAACAAATGTTCTTGACTATTCTTGGCAGGAATCTATATTAGTACAAGTTCTTGAGTGAGAGCAGCTGATATGGTAAACACACACACACACACACCTGTTGTATGTCCTACTCAGAACTACCTGTCGTTACAAACACGTATGCACAGGGCATTCACTGCAGCAGCCAAAGATCTGAACCAGAATTAAGGGTCCACTCAAGGGACACTGAGGTGAATATACTGAAATGTCAGGAAATAAAAACTATACCTTGCTCATCTGGACAACCTCCAGGGCATACTGTTCAGCAAGAGCATAAATTGCAAAAAAATGTAGAGCTATACCTAGGTAATATTGTGTGTGTGTGTGTGTGTGTGTGTGTGTGTGTGTGAATGAAAGAAACCCCAAAACACGCTTGTCTGTGATCAAAATATTCTGGGAAGATACATTTCTGGAAGTTTTGTGGCTGTGGTCAGCTGCAAAGGGAAACAGACTCTTCATTGTGAAGTTGTGATTGTTCAGGTTTTTTCCTATGTGTATATATTATCAACCCAGCAAAAAAAAAAAGTATGTATGTATGTGTGTATATGTGTGTGTTACTATGGATAGAATGGAATCAAGGGTCTTCTACATGCTAGGCAAACACTCTACTATAGAGCTATACCTCCTTCCCTGCCACTGAAGAATTCTTTTTTTCCTTCCTTGCTTGCTTGCTTTCATAGTAGTAAGAATTCACACTTTAGTGCTAAGCAGGCACTCACCACCTGAGGTAGGCTTCAGTACCCCTAGAATTTTTTTTTTCTGATTGCAAGGCTTGAACTCAGTGTTTTTGCATTCATTTGACTTGCTTGCACATAGCCGGTACCCTGACTTGAACCATGACTCAGACTGTTTTTCTCCTAATTAATTGGGGGTGGAGTTTCATGAACGTTTCTTCCTGGACTGGCTTTGAAATGCGATCCCCTAGGTCTCAGCTTCCTGAATAGCTACAATTACATGATACATGTCACTGGTACCTGTCTCTCTAGAATATTTTTAATCATAGCAAACTATCTTGGTCAGAGCTATATGAATCTTTAAAACCATATACAAACCCATATATTTGTTTAAAGATATTCTTCTCTGACTCACAAATAAATCCATATATAGTACAAATCAAAAGCAAAGGTATGTTCAGAACATTCAGGGAAAGTGGCTTGATGTAGGCAGAAGAAGAGGCTCTCAAGCAGCAAAAGGGAATGGCTGCATGTCTGCTTCTCCTGTTAACCTTCTGGTTGTGAGATGAAGACATGAAAGCTAGACTTCTCTTGATCAAAAACTTTTGCCCCTTAAGCTAGTCAGCCACTCAGAGCTGCTAGAGGAAGCTGCACGTGCAGGGAGCAGTCTTCTAGAATATGTTTCTAAAGACACAGATTAAAGCATCAGAAACCCCTGTAGTCACAGTACTCCAAACCAGAAACAGTAAATATCAGCATCCAGAGAAAACTGACATAAGGAAGCAGATTCATATAAGAATTACAAGTAATACTAGGTGGATGGTGATATATAAGGGGATAAACTTCTTCCTTTTAAAATTGTTTACTGCCCCTCCCTCCAAAAAATTACAAAGCATATTACAAGCATGTCCCAAACGCCACATAGTCTTAAGACACAAAACAAGTATGAGAACCAGACTTGGATCTAGCAGGGACATTGGAAGCTGGAATTATCCGAACAGGAATATGAAACAACTATGATTAATTTGCTGAAGTCTCCACTGAGAAAAACAAGCTGGAAGACAGATGGTCAATATAAGTAGAAATAAAAGAAATGCTAGTGATCGCAAACATTATCATGGTAAGATGTCTCTGAGAGGTAGACTAGATAAAGCTATGGAAACAAATATGCCAATAGAAACTTCTAAAACTAAAATGAAAACAAAAGACAAAACAGAATATCCAAGAGCTATGGTACTAAAAGTATAACAAATACATTGCGGGAAAGGCAAACGGAGAAGAGAAAGAGAAAGAGAAAGAGGATAGAAGATATATCTGAAGTAACAGGGTGGCTGACAACTTCCTCAAATTAATATCAGTCACCAAGCCACAGGTCCATAAAACAAAGATGATAAGTGATAACAAATAAAAACCACACACGGGCAAATCACATTTAAGTCACAAAAAATAATACACAAAGAAAATGTCTTCAGAAAATCCAGGAGATGACAGAAAAACACCTTACCTGTAGAGGAACAAGAATAGAACAACATTAGATTTTTTTTTTCTTTTTGCCAGTCCTGAGCCTTGGACTCAGGGCCTGAGCACTGTGTCCCTGGCTTCTTTTTGCTCAAGGCTGGCACTCTGCCACTTGAGCCACAGCGCCACTTCTGGCTGTTTTCTATATACGTGGTGCTAGGGAATCGAACCCAGGGCTTCATGTATAGGAGGCAAGCACTCTTGCCACTAGGCCATATTCCCAACCTAACATTAGATTTTTTAGAAGCCATGTAAGCAGGAAGAGTGTAGAATGAAACATTTACCAACCTAGAATACTGAAGCCAGCAAAATTATCCTTCGAAATTGAATAAAAAAGTCTTTATTACACAAACAAAAACAGTGAGAATTGGCTATCTGTAGACCTGCCTCACAAGAACCACTAAGTTCTTCAGAAAGAAGAAAAATAATGCAAGTCAGAAACTCAGAGGTACATAAAGGATATAAAATTAAAACATTTCTCATGTTCTTAATTTAACTAACAGACAATAGTTGGTTTGAAATAGTAACAGCATCAGTTATAACAACTACACTTCGTGGATGAGCCAAGTAAATAATTATGATTTTACCAGGTATGGAAGGAAGTAATTGGAAATACTCTGTTTCTTGCTATATACCCATGAGGTGCTACAGTATTATTTAAAAGAGAACTTGGATAAGTCATAAATGTATATTTCATACTCAAGGGAAAACACTAAAAAAGTTTATTTAAAAAGTGCTAACGCTCTGCTGAGAGGAGAAAAAGATGAAATCATATTAAATGTTCAATTAAAACCAGAGAAGAAGACAGGGTGGTTGCTGTGACTTAAAACTATAATCCTGGCCACATGGGAGGAAGAGATGGAAGGACTGTAGTTGCAAGGCAGCCCAGATACTGTGTGTGTGTGTGTGTGTGTGTGTGTGTGTGTGTGTGTGTGTGTGTGTGTGTCCCTATTTCAACAAACAAGCCAGCTGGAATGGTGTATATCTATAATGCCAGCTACATGGGAGAAGGCGGTAGGAGGATCCACCAGCCTAGTCTAGAGCCTGAATGTGAGACAGCTTCTGAAAAAAACTTAAAAAAAAAATGGCTGGGATGTGGCTCAAGGTAGAGCATTTGGCCAGGAAACATAAGGCCCTTAATTTCAAACATCAGAGTCACCAAAACGATGATGTTGATGATTATGATAATCATGACAATAATACTAATAAAATAAAACCAAAGAAAGCATAAGAAAGGAAGACAAAAACATGAAATATAAAACAAAGGTAATAAGAGAAAAATTAACAAATATGGTAGACATTAATCCAACTATAGCAGTAATCATTTAAGTATCAATGATGTAAGTGGTCAATTAAAAAGCAAACTGTCAAAGTGGATAGGAAGTAAGACCTATATGATATGATATCCACAGAAACCCACTTGAAATATGAACACTCAAATTCAAATTTATGAATAAGTGAGTCCTATCACCTAAGACTAGAGCAAACACAAAACACAAAGCATACAGCCCTCTAGGGCTTGCCTCCTGGCTTTGTGAGTTGACCACTGGATCAGAACCCTGAGCTAAGACATTCCAAATCTCATAATACCTATTGCCTCCTCCTGCTGCGGGGAGGTAAATCGTTGGGCAAGGCCTGAAAGCAATGTGACTTGTTCCCAGGCTCTGCAAGCTAGTATATACCTGATGATAGGTCTGAGAGCCCAAGTCCAACTTCTCTGATTCATGAAATTTCCAGGACTATTTCCTCCATCAATGGAAGTGGACTACTGGACAGTATTGGTAAGCACCGAGACCAGCCAGCAGAGCAAATAGGTCCCTGAGTTCTCCCTGGGCCAGTGCAGAACTCAGTGCTGCTTGCTTTCCCCCTATATACATTCTCTGAGACACATTTGGGAGTAAATTTGAGGCTTGGACACAAACTACTCCCAAGGGTACACACCAGGGAGCTTGTAGAGCAAGTAGGAGCCTGCTGAGTCAACAGACTACAAAGCTCCCTGGGGGCAATCGCTACTCTCAGTACACAAAGAAGGGAAGTCTCTATAATGAAATCAACTGTAAACTGGATAACTGACCCTTTTACCAACTAGTTTACCTCAATCTGAACAGTGCTGGGGTCCAGGCCTCCCGCCCTGAGGCACTGGGTGAATTGACTGAGTTATATCCTCCAGTCTAGTGGTGAAAAATTTCATCTCAACCCAGCCACTGCACTGTCCTAAAGACTAGGGGGGAGAGAAGGCGGGAGAAAAATGGGGAAGAGGGTAACAAGTATGACAAGAAATGTACTCACTACTTTAAGTAGGCAACTGTAACCTCTCTGTACATTATCTTGACCATTGAGAAAAAAATACAGGAAGAGCTAGTTATATGTGCTCAAAAGGAAGTAGGAAAATGTACACAGATGCTTATAATGATCAAGTTTAATGGTCATTTTCCGTTTTATTCTTGCATACTTCTATTACAAAATTTTATTCGATAGATGTTTATTGCATTTTTTTCAAATTTTTATTATCAAACTGATGTACAGAGAGGTTACAGTTTCATACGTTAGGCATTGGATACATTTCTTGTACTGTTTGTTACCTTGTCCCTCATACCCCCCTCCCTCCTCCCCCTTTCCCTCCCCCCCCCCCAGAGGTGTTCAGTTCACTTACACCAAACAGTTTTGCAAGTATTGCTTTTGTAGTTGTTTGTCTTTTTTTACCCTGTGTCTCTCAAATTTGGTATTCCCTTTCAATTTCCTGCTTCTAATACCAGTATACACGGTTTCCAATATACTCAGATAAGATTACAGAGATAGTGTAGGTACAACCACAGGAAGGTGATACAAGAACATCATCAATAATAGAAGCTACAGATACACATGGGACGTTGAAAGTAGTTACAACTGTGATATAACAATCGTTTCCATAACATGGAGTTCATTTCACTTAGCATCATCTTATGTGTTCATAAGGGTATAGCTATTGGGCCTTGTGATGCTCTGCTATGACTTGCCTAAACCTGTACTAATTATTCCCAATAAGGGAGACCATAGAGTCCATGTTTCTTTGGGTCTGGCTCACTTCACTTAGTATAACTTTTTCCAAGTCCTTCCATTTCCTTACAAATGGGACAATGTCATTCTTTCTGATAGAGGCATAAAATTCCATTGTGTATATGTACCACATTTTCCTGATCCATTCTTCTACTGAAGGGCATCTGGGTTGGTTCCAGATTCTCGCTATGACAAATTGTGCTGCAATGAACATTGTTGTGCTGGTGTTTATTGCATTTTAAGAAAACACATCATCTTAGAATTATTTAAAGTCTGTGAGGAGTTTCCATAAAAGTCAACATCCTATATGAGTGCAGGTTCTTCGTGTAGAAGCTCATATCCACAGTCAGTAACAGTATCTATTATTGAATAATACACAGATAATGTTGAAAAGAACACAAATGCTTCTGCATGTCTCTGTTTGGAGTACTTCTAAAGGAAAAGTACATTAAATCAGGTATTAATTATATCATTTACTGTTCATACTAGAACAATTTTAGGTGTAATGAGTATTGTAGTTTGCTGGGAATTTTGAACTAAAACACTTGACAGTATAGTTCGATGAACCTCAAAGCCCCACTGAATTTCTAGTTTGATCTAACTATTGGAGTCCAATGCATCCTATAACTTGTACAACCAATTTTACCAAGTAGGAGCTGAAGCTCCTGGAGACTATGTGCTGTGTCCCTATGATCATAGTGAGTGAGCAATGAAATAACTTGGGGGAAAAAAGAAGAGATTATTTCAGCTGAAATAATAACTAATGACATGGCCTCAGGTACACATATCCTAGCATAGGAACATGCGAAAATAAGACAATCTATCTCCTCCAGAAGTCAACAGTTCTATAATAAAGGACCTGAATGATAGTGAAGTGGATTAAATTTCAAACAATGAGCCCAAAAGAACAAGTATGGAAATTATCAACAAAATTATAGAGAACATGTATAAGCATTAGAATGAATTCAAGGAGAATATAAATTACTGAATTAGCTCAAGGTGAAGACAAAAAAAAAACAGGTGAATGAAATAAGAAAAACAATGCTTGATGGAACTCTATAATAAAGGCACAGAAATTCTGAAAACGAACAAAATCCTATAAAGCTCTATAATCCCAATTTCAAAAACTCAATAGAAAGAACTTAAAATAAATTGAAAGAATTTACAATAAGAGTACCAGGAAACAAAAGATAAAATGGAATAATTAGATCAATGAATGAAATATAACATATAAACAAAAATCAAAGATAAGAATCACATGGTCATCTCAATTAATTAAAAAAAATCTTTGACAAAATTCCAACATCCTGCTGGGTGACAGTGGCTCCTGCCTGTAATTCTAGCTACTCAGGAGGCTAAGATGAGGATCATGGTTCAAAGCCATCCCAGGAAAGAAAGTCCATGAGATTCTTAACTCTAACTGCCCCCAAAAGCTGGAGATGGGGCTATGGCTCAAATGGTAGAGCACTAGCCTTGAGCAAAAGAAGGTTTGAGCTTGTCCCAGGCCCTGAGTTGAAGTATCTGGACCAGCACACACAAAAAAACCCATGAACAGCCTTTTATGAAGAAATGTGGAGTAGAAAGTGCCTCAACATAATAAAGGCTATATATAACAAAACTATACTGTCATATTAAATGAGAAAAATCTGAAATCATGTCCACTAAAGTCAGGAATGACACAATAGTGTCCACTCTCTTTACTTTTATACAATATAGTACTGGGATTTTCTAACCAAAGGAATAAAGCAAAAGGAAGAAGTAAAGGTGACTGAGATAGGAAAGGAAAAAGTCAAATTATTCTTACTTGATATTATACCTAAAAGATTCTACTGAAAAGTAAAGAGGAGGGAAGGAAAAGGAAGGAAGGAAGGAAGGAAGGAAGGAAGGAAGGAAGGAAGGAAGGAAAACAGACACTAGATCTGAAAAACACTCTCAGCAGTAAAGTAGGATATGAAATTAACAGAAAATCAGTAGCTTTTCTATGGAGCCAACAACGAACAGATTGAGAATAAATCCGGAAAGAAGTCTAGACATAATAGCCTAAAAAGGAATATAAAAAAGAGCTTATGAATAAACTTAATTGAGGGAGTGATAATAGATATCTACAATGAAGACTATGAAACTCTGAACACCGAAATTGAAGAAAACACCAAAAGCAGAAAATACTCAGTGTATCCACGGATTGGCAGAATTCATTTTGTGAAATTTATTTACTTCCAAAATTTGTATACTTCTACAGATTCAATGAAATAGATGCCAAAATCCAAGTGGTATTCATTGCAGAAATAGGAAAAACAATCCTAAAAATTATATGTAAATAAAAAGACCCTGAATAGCAAAAATAATTGTCAGCAAAGAGCAATGGAACAGGTATCCTAAGAGACTTGGAATTATACTACAGAGCCATAGCAACAAAAACATGATGCTGGCACAAAGCAGACACTAAAAACCACTGCAAGAGAATAGAAGACCTAGAAATAAAACTCCACAGCTACAGCTATCCAATTTTGGACATAGGAGCCCAAAACATTCATTGGAGAAAAGACAGCATCTCAACTAATGATGCTGGGAAGTCCAGTTACCTATATCCAGAGGCCTGAAACTAGACTTCTATCTCTCGTCCTATACAAAAATCACCTCCAAATGGATCAAAGATCTTAATCTGAAGTTGTGAAACTACTATGAGAAAACACTGACTGCATGGGCAATTATTTTCTGAATAAGACTCCAATTGCCCAGGAAATAAAGCAAGAATGGGCAAATGGAACTGCATCAAATTGAAAAGCATTTACACACTGATTAAATAATTATCTAAATTAAGAGATCATCTACTGGAAGAAAATCTTTGCCAGCTAGTCAATGGATAAAATATACTCAAGCCAGCTGCCAGTGGCTCACACCTATAATCCTGCTCAGGAGACCAAGATCTGAGGATCAATGTTCAAACCTAGCCGAGGCAGAAAAGTACATTAGACTCATCTCTCTCCAATTAACCACCAAAAAAAAAAAAAAAAAAAAAAAAAGAAGTGGTACTGTGTTTTGAGTGATAGAGTACTAGCCTTGAGCAAAAAGACTCAGGGACAGTGCCCAGACCCTAAGTTCAAGCCTTAAGATTGGCTCATGCACAGGTGTGTGTGTTCATACACATGCCCCCCTCTACACACACATACATACATGCCTCAGAATTATCAAAAGACTTGATATTAAAAAAGCAAAAGAACAAATAATCCAATTAATTGAATAAGTGAGCAAATGAATTGAATTGACAGTTCTCAGAAGAAATACAGATGGCTAAGAAATACATGAAGAAATATTCAACTTCCTTTGCTATAAAAAATGCAAAAATCACACTGAACCGATCAATGTAGCAGTAGTATTCACCAAACACTATGTTGAAACTGACCTATACAATTTGTGGGTGGTGATGGAAAGAAAAAACTGGAAGAGAGCAAAGGAAGAGGTAACATTTTCCAAAAAGAAATGTACTCATTACCTGACTTATGAAACTGAAACCCCCTCTGTACATCACCTTTATAATTAAAAAAAAAAAACTCAGCTAGAGCAGAAAGCCCAGAGTCCAGTATCAACACACAAACAACATCAACAATAATAACATGATAAAGAGGAGCTGACTCCTGGAGAAATGTGAAATAAGAGAAACTAAGAGGACTTGTATCCCAGTGGGATCTAGAGGGAAGAGTCAATCCTTCAGGTACAGAATGGAGGACAGAGAAGTGTGTTACCAGGGGAAATTCTGAAAAATATCCTGGGCATAGGGAGTCAACATGTCCAAAGACACAGGTGAGAGAGAGCATGGTGACAGCTAATAAGCCAATGAGGTATCACACAGTATTTAGCCCACAGCCCATAGCTGCATAAATGCAACTTGTCTTTTCTTTTAATAATATACCTACACATTTTTCAGCATAAAATTGAAAACTCTATGCTCTAAAATTACTAAAATCCCTGTTTTCATTTATGATAGTCTCAAAAAGATAGACTTAGTCATTGGAAGTCATTGGAAAGGCATACATTTCATTTTTCAAAAACATGGAAGAAAATGATTATAGATAAATGTATGGTGTTTATATTTTTTCTCTTTTTCCTTTTGCATGAAACAGTGACTCTTCTTTGTTCACACCAGATTTTACTACCATCTGACTTCAGATTCTGAGTGAACACAATGTTATTGATGTCCTGCAATCTCTAATTTTCTCAACACACCTTTCATTCTTCAATTATTCCAGGCTTCTCCAATCAGAATAGAAGTAACTCACTCCAGTACCCTGTTAATAAAACTAAAATGGGAGCAATAACCTAAACAAAACAAAAAACACATTGAGATTCCATACTACCCTAGTCACAATGGCCATCATCAAGAAAACAGGAACAAATGCCGACAGAAAGAAAGGGTCTCTCATACACTATTAGTGGGGATATAAACTAGTACAACCACTGTGAAACCAACATGGAAGCTCATGCAAATATTAAAAATAGACCTAGCTTATGACACTGCTATAATACCCTTGGGAATATATCCAAAAGAATGAAAATTAGCAAACAGGAAAGACTATCTGTACATCCATGTTCATTGCTGCACCGTTCACAATAGCTAATGTGGGGGATTAACCTAGGTATCTAAGAGTCAGTGAATAGCTAAAGTATTATTTAGGTAAAATATTATTCAGCCATGAAAATGCATGAAATTTTGTCATTTGTAGAAAAATGAATGGAACTGAATATAGCAAGCAACATAAGCCAAGCTCAAAAGTCCAGTCACATTATCTTTGCTTATTCATAAAATCTTGACCTAAAATGGTGATGATGATAATGGGATAAGAGTGTAAAATGGGGTTGTGTGGTATGGGGTCCAGTAAGACTAGAGAAGGGGATAGAAGCTAATACTAGGGAATGAAGAAGACCAAAGTTTAAATACATAGGTAGGAGGAAAGGGGAGAGGGAAAAGAAAGAGAGGATGCAGATGAAAGGTTGCCATTTTTTTTTAAAGTCACTGCTATGTTATACACTAGCAAATCTCATGAACACCTGAAACTTAAAATTTTAAAAAAAAATATATATATATAACATCATTGATACTAGCATTTTTAAAATAAAATGGGTCAGATATAACAGAATATGTTAGAAGATCTATAGGGAAAACTATGGACTCTGATGAAAGAAACCACAGAACTAAAAACACAAAGAGAAAGCCTACGTTCACACAGAAGACTCAGCATTGTCAGCTGTCAGCTCTTCCCAACTTGATCTATAGAACTGACACAGTAGCAGAAAATCCCCAGCAAGTTATTTTTGTGGAGATTAATAAACTGACTCTAAAGTTTAGCTGGAGAAGCAAAGACAACACAATAGAACAAAGGAGATCAAAGTCAGAAGGGTGACATTACTGCATCCAGACCTACTATAAAGCAACAGTGATCAAACTGTGAGGTATTAATGAAATAACTGTAAAAACAGACCAGTGAAAAAGAATAAAGATTCCCAAAGAAATATAACTGGCTGATATATGACAAAGAAGGAAAGCAATACAATGAAGAAAAGAGATCTTTTTTTTACAACAAATGGTACTAAAATAACTGGATACTCATATGTAAAAGGAAAAAAAATAATGTGATCCCAACTCCTATACATTTCACAAAAATAACTTTAAATAATAGGCCTAAATGTAAATATAAAACCCTTAGAAGGTAAGATGGGAGCAGGTTTGCACAGCCTCAGTTTGTTAATGACTTTTTAGGTGCAACATTATAGGCATGATTCATGCAAGAAAAGATTGACAAGTTGGACTTCATTAAAATTTTAAAAACTTCTGCTCTGCAAAATACACTAAGAAAATAAAAAGACAAGCTACAAACTGGAAGAAAATATTTACAAAACATATCTTGTTAAAGAACTGGTATCTGTAATTTGCAAGAACTCTTAAACCCCAAGTAATAAGAAAACAACCCAAGTTAAGCATGGGCCATAGAACTTAGCAGACACTTCAACAAAGAAGATATCCAGATGGTAATTATGTGAGTATATAAAAAGATGTCAACGTTATATGTCCTCAGGGAGATGCAAATTACAACAATGAGCTCCCACTGCACACTTATTAGACTGGCCAAAATCCAGACACTGACAATACCAAATGCTGATGAGGACATGGAGCAACAGAAACTCTTCTTTATTCCTGGTGAGAATGCAAAATGATGTAGCTACTCTGGAAGACAATGTGGGAGAGACTCTGGAAGACAATGTGGGGGACTCTTAAAAAAGTAAATATATCCTTTCCAGTGATTTAGTGTTGGTATCTACCCAAATGAACTAAAAATGTATATTCCCATGAAAACCTGCACATGTGTGTTTACAGCAGCTTTATTCATAAATACCAAAACACAGAAGCAGGGCTGGGGATATAGCCTAGTGGCAAGAGTGCCTGCCTCGGATACACGAGGCCCTAGGTTCGATTCCCCAGCACCACATATACAGAAAACGGCCAGAAGCGGCGCTGTGGCTCAAGTGGCAGAGTGCTAGCCTTGAGCGGGAAGAAGCCAGGGACAGTGCTCAGGCCCTGAGTCCAAGGCCCAGGACTGGCCAAAAAAAAAAAAAAAAAAAAAAAAAAACACAGAAGCAAACAAGATGCTCTCTAGAGAGTAAGTGGACAATCTGTGGCATGTCCAGAAAAAGGAATATTATTCAACACTAAAAAGAATGAGCTGTCTCTCCATGAAAAGGACATAAAAGAACTGGAATGCATATTACTAAGCAAAAGAACCCAATCTGAAAAGGCTACATATTTATGATTTCAACTACATGACATTCTGGAGGCAAACTAGAAAGATAGTTTAAAAAAAAAAAAAAGAAAACGGTTGTTATAGGTTCAGGATGAGTAGGTGGAACTTAGAGGATTTTAAGAGAAATTTTTCTGTGATATACTACAATGCAAGATTTAGGACATCACAGTCAAAGTTCATAGGGTAAATTCTTTTTTTTTATGTTTTTTTTTTCATAGGGTAAATTCTAATGCAAACTACGGACTTTGTTGATGAAAGCAGACCAATTCCAGCTCAACAGCTCAAACAAAGTGCATTAGGGCAAAATGTAACAGAAAATTTCTGATAGGAGTGTTAGAGGAACTCTGTTCTTTTCACTGAATCTTTCTGTAAACCTAAAACCTAAATCTAATCCATGGGGCTGGGAATGTGGCTTAACGGTAGAGTGCTTGCCTAGCATGCATGAAGCCCTGGGTTCAATTCCTCAGCACCACATAAACAGAAAAAGCTGGAAGTGGTGCTGTGGTTCAAGAGGTAGAGTGCTAGCCTTGAGCAAAAAGAAGCCAGGGACAGTGCTCAGGCCGAGTCCAAGCCCCAGGACCAGCAAAATAATAATAATAATAATAATAATAAAGATAACCCACAAAGAAAAAGTTGTCTGAATGTTCATATGTTTCCTAAGTGAAAGATTTTACAGAAACACACACATGTCAACTGGTCTTGAGTGGGAATGCTGAGAGATTCCAGGAAAGCTACCCAAATGGGACAGTCTCATGAAGGAAATGCTAAAAAAAACACTTGGAATACAACTAGTCTATCTCAGATGTTGCTTTAAATATGCAAAAATTAAGCCAGACTACCACACAGCCGTCAGGAGGCTGATATCTGAGAGGATGTTTCAAAGCCAGCTCAAACAGACAAATCTAAGTGACTCTTTTCTCCAAGAAACCAGCAAAAAGCCAGAGGAGGAGGTGTGGTTCAAGTGGTAGAGTGCCAGCCTTGAATAGAAAAAGTTAAAGAGTACAAGGCCCTAAATTTAAGACTCAGTGCCAGCACACACATAAAAAGTAAAAAGGAACAAAGGTAGAATAAACTAAATACTTATGACCAGGCATGGTGGTATGTGTCTATAACTCCAGCTACTTGGGAAACGAATCCTAATTCAAGCTCAACCAGGAAAAAGGCAAGATCCTATTTGGAAAAACAAAAAACAAAAAAACTAAGAGCTTAGGCTGAGGTATAAGTCAAATAGTAAAGTACTTGCTTAGCAAGCAAGGCTTTGAGTTCAGTCCCTAGTACCTCTAAAGGGGCAAGGGAACTGACTGAAAAAGATCCCAAAGCATGCAGCAATGTATCCTCAAATTCTTTTTTTTTTTTTTTGGTCGGTCATGGGGCTTGAACACTGGGCCTAGGCACTGTCTCTGAGCTCTTCAGCTCAAGGCTAGTGCTCTGCCACTTGAGCTCCAGTGCCACTTCCAGTTATGTAGTACTTAATTGGGAGATGACAGTCTCACAGACATTCCTTCCCAGGCTGGTTTTGAATTGTGATCCTCAGATCTCAGCCTCCTGAGTAGCTAAGATTAACAGGTATGAGCCACCAGCTATACAAAGTATTTTGTTAAACTTAAACGCCTCTTGTTCTTGCCCCAACTGCTCCTCCTGCTGGCTTCTTGATACTTGAGCAGAAAGGGTAGACAAGTTGCATGCACTGCATGTCCTCAGGACAGGCTGGAGCTGCATTCTTCCTCCGTGATGCACATGACCTGTCCTTCCTACCTCAGAGGGGCCTCCTCATCTCAAAGTCTCCTATGAGCCTCCAGGCACTGCCTCAACTAGTTCCAGGATTGAACCTAGGTTTCTGTCCTACTCAGCAGAAATGGCCCCTTAGCTGTGAGCATCCTAACCCACTAAAACCACATCGTGACCCACTACAACAGCCAGACAGGAGCCAGTAAAAGCACACAGCCCACCTCTAGCCCTGGGCACATACTGTGCTGGCCAGAAGCAGTCTTGGGCTGAAAGATCTGGAGATGCCAGTTGGAATCACTCCAAAAGAGAGCATTAGCATTACAGTGAGTGCACTGTGCCAGGACCCACAGAACTGAGTGGAGACTACAGTCTGGGCTGGTCTTGGGGGCTGAGTGAGGGGTGCAGGTGAGAGGTACCACTAGGAAGAACGTAGGGCCATATCAAGAGGAACAAATACAGTCCTTGTTAATGACAGTCTGGCAGGAGAGAAAACATCAGCAGAATGTCCCAACCCCAGGCTGAAGAGTTCTTGAGTGTGCAGACAGTGGGGTATCCTAGGCCCCAGAGGGCCTGCACTAGGGTGATCTCTAGAGATTAATACCAGATACTAAATACAGTGAGCCTCTGAGTTGAAGGGAGAGCTGACACACAGGGAAGCGTTCCCATATCCCTGAGACTCCAGCTGAATAGGCTATAGGAGTCCAACGCCAGCAGTACTTTAGGGGAGCCATAGCACCTGAAAAACAACCACAAAGATGCAAACACTTGCCAGTCTCAGCCCTAAGCCAACCACCATTTCTCATTATGGACACTCAGGGTCACCACTCCCTGGGGCCACTAGAGAGGGGGGCAGATTTCCTCAGACTGTTATTATCAGAAAGGAATATTGAGTATATCAGTTATTTTGTTCATTATTGTGACAAAATGCCTGATAGGAAACACTTAGAAAAGGAAGGACTTGCTTTAGTTCTGTTTTACAGGGTTCTGTGCATGGGTGCTTGGGCAGAACATTATGGTACTGGAAGCATGTGAGAGGAGAGTTTCACCCCATGGCTGATAGGAAGCAGAGAATAAGACAAGAACTGGGGTCCAGGTATAACTCTCAAAAGCATCCCCTAGTGATCAACTTCCTCTACATGGACCCTACCTTCTGAAGTTCTCACAAACTCCCAAAATAGTTCCACCAGCTGGGAACCAAGCTTTCAACACATGGCCCTTTTTAGGGAACACCTTATATCCAAACCACAAGGTTGGCCCCTGTCCACCTATCAGTGCAACACACTGAGGCAGATCCCAGCACTTTGCACCAACATGGAATCCAGGAGATTCTTGACACCAGCGTGATCATCCAGTCCAGCCACTTCAGCAGAACTGGGGCCAGGAGCATGGTGAGCCAGATACCCTCCCCATTTCCTGTCTCCTCTCCTGCTAAGACTTGTGGGCAAGGCCCTAGGCTCAGGCTTGAGAGAACTAAAACTTCCCGCCTCTGTGGAGGCCTCACAGCCTCACAGAGGACTGCACCACACCCAAGTGGACCTTTTGAGAGGCAACTTCAAAACAGGAGCCACAAAACGAGACTGGTCCTCCAAGCATGTAATCCACCCCTTGGAGCCTTCCCCAAGGTGAGATTCCAAAGGACATGCAAAAATGTTCCTGTATTTATGGGGCTCCCAGGGCCCCACAGCAAAAAGGCATGTGCAGAAAGGAAGTGCAGTGACAGCCACAAGCTCCAGGAAGCAAAGAACGCAATGCTTCTGGAATTCAGAGAAGCTCTCAGATACCTGAAAATGGCCTGTGACCCTAGGGCAGGCCAAGGGCTGAGGGCTGAAGTTTGGTGGCAGGATTGTGCATGGAAACATTGTTGGCTCTTTTGCTGGGGCAATGGCACTGCAGGTGCCTTTACTAGTCATTATCTCTTTCTACAACCCTACCATTGCTAGATCCAAACCCCAAAGGGCCTTGTCAGAAAAGTAAGTCTATGAGGGGTGATAAGAGAGGTGGCTGAAGAACAGAAGAAACTGCCTAGAAGCCTGGTGATAGGTGCAAGGAGGGCTTCATGGAGATCTGGGTGGGGTCCAGGGCCTAACCTGAGTGTCCTGACAGCTAGAACTGTGCTACACAAAGTATGGAACAGGAAATGTCCTCTCTGTGGCTCTCCCCAACCTAGCTCCAATCACATTGTGGAAGGACATAGGTAGGTGTGGCAACACCCCATAAAATACCCAACCTAGTTTGTCAGTAAGTGTGGGAACTCCCCAAGGTAGAAGCAACGAGAGATGGTATGTCAACATGGGGCAACAGATGGGCTCTGGGTGCCAGACGCACAGGGAAGCAGGGGGAGTAGGGCTAGTCTCAAAGCATCAAAAGTTCAGGTTATGAGGTTAACATGGATCAGAAGAAGTAGCAAGCTGCAGTGGGACACCCCTCCAGGCCTAGGACTCTATCTTCATCAAAGATCCACCAGAGGTGGCAGAGATGACCCCCCACCATGCCATTCCCTGAGTGAGGAAACAAGTCTATGGTCTAACCCTATCCTTGGGAAGGCAAGTAGCAAATCAGCACCATCCTCTAGATCCATTCTTGAAGAATTACTTTTAAGAGCCAACCTGAGCTAAGAGGTGAGGTACACTGCCTCACCAAGTCTGGTGCAAAATGAGCACAGTCTCAAGTTTCCAAACAAGATGGTGAAAGGTTTTGGGTGAGAATTGGTAAACACTTCAACTGTCAAGTTAGATCCCCAAGAACTTAATGGAGTTATCCAACAGAGGAATAAAATCTGTTTCAAACTGGGTGCCAGTGACTCATACCTATAATCTTTTTTTTTTTTGGCCAGTCCTGGGGCCTGGACTCAGGGCCTGAGAACTGTCTCTGGCTTCTTTTTGCTCAAGGCTAGCACACTGCCACTTGAGCCACAGTGCCACTTCTGGCCATTTTCTGTATATGTGGTGCTGGGGAATTGAACCCAGGGCCTCATGTATATGAGGCAATCACTCTTGCCACTAGGCCATATCCCCAGCCCCTATACCTATAATCTTAGACACTAAGGAGACTGAGATCTGGAGGACTGATATTCAAGGTCAATTCAGGCAAAAAAGTTCACTAGACTCTACTTACAATTACCCACCAAAAAGCAAGGCTAGAGGCAAGGCTCAAGCAGTCAAGCACCAGCTATGAGCACAGGCAAGGTCCTGAGCTCAATCTCTAGTACTACCCCCCCAAAAAAATCTGTTTCAAACAAGAGGTTGGGGGTGGACTGAAAGATGCAAAGATATGAAATGCACACTCACAAACACTAGGACAAAATGATCAGATAAACTGGAAAAACAAGAACTTCCAGAAATGAAAGATGGATTTACATTTTTAAACCCACTGAACATTTTTATTTTTTAATTTATTTTTTTTTATTTTCCTGTGGTGTTGGGAACTAAACCCAGAGCTTTATGTATGGGGGTTGTGACTCTAGCAAGGAGAAACCCTTGGTTCAAACCCAGAATTGCCAAAAAAAAAAACACCAAAAAACCAACAACAACAAAAAACTAGCCAGAGCTTTATGCCTGCTTGGCACTCTTCCTCTAAGCAATTCACAGCCCTCAATGGACAACAACAAACTGAGCACTTTTGTTTAGTACTTTCAAGACATTTGAGGAACTGGTGAGTTGGAAAAGAGAGCTGAAGAAACCACTCAGGGTGTCACATAGAGATAGAAAAGGTACAGTAAGGGCCTAGATAGGAATGAGAAGGACCAACATAAGCAGCAGGAACCCCAGAAATCAAGGATAAAGAACAAGAGGTCAGCTAGGTGCTGGTCCTCCCTGAACACTGAGCCACCCCTCAGAGTGTGTGTGTGTGGTGGGGCTTGAACTCAGGGCCTGGGTACTGTCCCTGAACTCTACAACTTTGCCACTTAAGAGTTTTCTGGTGGTTAATTGGAGATAAGAGTCTTACAGACTTTCCTACTTGGACTGGCTTTGAACAATAATCTAAGATCTCCGCATCCTAAGTAGCTAGGATTACAGGCATGAGCTACCAGTGCCCAGCTATACCTCTGTCTGTCAGCAATAGTTAAGGTTCAGGATGCAACCACTCTGCCATGACATGGTGACATCTCTCCATATGTCAATAACTATGGTTAAAGCAATCCAAATTGAAGGTTTTGTAAATCAACAGGTACCTAACCTGTGATGTTTTCTTTATCAAATAAAGACACTGAAACAAAAAAAAAGATGAGGTACTCTACCAGTCCAGGCCCAGACTGCAAACATGGAGCAATATAGTATCTATGATGGGATTTCACACCTAACCAGATGTGAAAATTTCACCAAGTGACACAGCCCTTTAAGCAACTCCATTGGGTTTGGCTTCAGGCTGGGGGGGGGGGGGTGTGCAACCTACTCAGCCATGTCTCAGCAGATGGTAATGCAGAGTTCTATAAACATTTGACTAGAAATATTTGGGGGAAGTAAAGATAACTGGATAATTTGCCTTCTTTTCTCTCCTCTCCTGTTCTCTCCTCTCTTCCTTTCCCTTCCCTTCCCTTTTCTCCCAAGGTGGTAAGTGCTCCAGACAAAGTTATTTGTGCTAATTAACAGAAACTGTAGGAGGAAAAACTCTCCCACACCTACAGTGCATCACTGACCTGTCAGTCACTGCAGGAGAAGGAATCCTGCTACTTCTCTGAGGTCATTCACTCTTCAATCAGTTTCTTAAATGCACCAGACAAAAGCCTGCATCAGACACCTGGCTTCCCAAGGAGCCTGCAGTTCCCAGTCAAGTCAAGACCTAGGTATAGCTCCTTGGCTGAACCAATCTAGACTGTCAGGCAGGGTGAATGTCCCTGCAGGCTGGCAGGCACCAGGATGTGAATATAGTCTCCAATTGCCAGTCCTGCCTCAATCCACAAGACAACCTGCAAGGTGATCAAACCATTTTCATCTTACAGGTGAAGAGGTGGAGAGAGGGAGGAGAAGGAACAGATCTGAACTGCCAAGCAAGCCATATTGCAAGAGAAGTCTAAGCTGTCTGCAAAGAGGTCAGGGATGGAGGAGTCCACAGGACTCGCCCTTCCAGAGCAGCTCCAGGCCCTCTAATTCCCACCCTTCTCAGCTCTGTCTTCACTGATCTGTGCTTGGGCAACCAAATGCATCAAATAAAATACAGGGACCCCCCTTAATGTGGCAGATAAGCAGGAACACCTGTTAACTGGGTAGCATGGTGATGCCTGGCACTCTTGTATCCATGTTCCTTTCAGCTGAAACCCCAAAGCTACAATTGCTCAGGTGTCACAGGAGGGCTGGGCCACAACAACCCCAATGTGACACTATATTTTGGTTAAATGCAGGAAAGTTGATTTTCTTAGGCATCCATCAGCTCTTCTGGGCCAGCAGATATCCCACAAGAACATTCACAGCACAAATTCCTGTGTTTGAAACACTGGGCATTCAATGGCTATGGATTTATTTTTGTTGGTTGCTTCTTTAACTCAGATCCTCACACTCTTGCTCAGCTTCCTTGCTAAGTGATCTACCACTACAGCCAGCCTCACGCTGTCACTTTGCTGGTTAACTGGAGATGAATTCTTGCACAGACTTTTTTGCCCAGGATGGCTTTGAACCTCCAGGTCTCAGTCTTCTGAGTAGCTAGGATTATTGGCATGAGCCACCTGGCTTCCACTCAGACTCTAAGACAGTTTCTGTCCCCGTCTCCTTGCCCCACTTTTGCTACAGCTCACTCAAAATCTGTCTGTAACCCCACCTGGGTTCCACGGGGCTCCTGCTGCTTAAGACTTTTTGGGACAGTGGGGCTTCCCTTGATGGTGAGGTGTGAAATGCACATCCTAGCACATACCCACTCTCTAGCCAAGCCCGTGTCACCTAGTATCTGCCCTGTTGTCCTTTCAAGATAAAGATGCTGATGATATAAACACACGAATAAAATAAAGTGCAGAAAAGGTGACCTTCCCTCTGGTGTGGGCACACATAGCAGCAACCCACAGCCACCCTGGGGAGCCTCTGCAGCTGCCCACCTCCCTGCACATGATCCCAAGGGACACCTCTGCTGAATGTAAGCTGCAGGCTCCCAAAAAACAAATGTGTACCCCTGGCTTCTGAGAGTATACATGGGCACCAGACCAGTCACACCGTGGTGCTGAGGGGAGTGGAAAAAAGGGGACTTGCTCAATGGAAAGAGGCCACTGGGAAGGGGCCAAACAGAATGTGGTGGCACGATTTTAGGTAAATGTATTCTTATGTGACCTGAAGGTGATTAAGAATTATCTATCTTCCACCTATCCATCCATCCATCTATCTATTCAGCTTTCTTGAGACTAGGTCTCACTATGTAGCCCAGGTTGACTTCAAACTGATAATCTTCCTGCCTCAGCACCCCCAGTGCTGGGATTGCAGGTGTGTCCCACCATGCATGCCCGGATAAGCACTAAGTTTTAAGAGCAGAAAGGCCCTCCATGCACAGCTGACCAGCCTGCCCTGTGCCAGCAGCCTGAGGGGGCAGCTGAGCCCAGGAGCCAGTACTCTTTCACCACTTTCCAGCCCATGGCTTTCTAGAACTGTCTCCTCAGCAGGTTCTGCCAAGGCCTCCTCAGTCAGGGTGAGCCCCCTACCAGATGCATACAACCAACCTCTGGTAGCTTCTCCTATCCCTGTATGAAGAAGGCAACAGGATGCCCAGAGGTCAGGACTAGCCTGAGCACAAGACACTGGTCAGGAGTGTAGTGAGCATTAAATGTTAAGTCTAACTTTCACTTGTCAGAGTATGATATGATAGGGTGCCTTGGGCTCTTCCTGTCTCTCTTTAGAGGCTTCTTGAAATTCTTAAGCCCTGATCCCTGGGTGGTTTCACAGGTTACAGCAGGCTTCCCACCCATAGAGTGTAATGCCCACTGCCCCAACTGGACAGTCATTGAGCAAGGATGAGATGTAATCCCTGGCCAGCAAAGCTTTTAGGGCCAGCTGGGTTACAGAGATGTTCCCCATTCTCTGGCATTCCAGAGACGCCATCCCAGAGAAGGAAGGACTAGAACAAGGTGTTTTCCTAGGTAGGAGAAAGATTTTAAAACTCAGGTAACAGTAGAGAAGGGAGGAAAGAAAGATCGTGAGAAATCCCCTAGTCTTGGGTTTGGGCTATTAGCCTACGTAGTTCTATAAAGAAGGCAGAAGGAACCATAAATCCAAGGGAATCGAGGAAAGCAGCTTCAGCAGCAAGGAGCACCTCAGAGAGCCCAGAGAGAGCCTGGCCTCCTGGGGATGGCACAAAGGTCTGCTGCCTCTCTGCAGTTCAGCCCTAGATCTAGTGCCAGTACATGCAGGGTCCTGAGGACAGAGGAGCTAAGACAGAAGTCCCACATCTGTCCCTATGTTGCCCAGCCCAGGCCCCACAACCAGGACAGGCACTTTTATTGTTAAAACTTGGCTCTGAGTGAGGTAGAGTTTCCTGACTCTGCCCAAGGACACATGCTCAGCTGCCTGCACCAGTAGTCTTCCAGGGAGGGAGGGGAGGAAGGAGGGAAAGAGGAAAGGAGGGAGGGAGGGAGGCCTGCTACACCTGCACAGCTTCTTTTCCTGTGTGAGAAGGGTTAGCAAGGTTAGCTAGGCTGGTTGCCTAGCTCGAGGAGGCTTTGGGGACCATATCCTCCACCAGAGTAAACCTGGCCCACCATAGAAGTGCCCCATATTCAAGAACTATAGGTTCTTGGGGCCTGGCAGAGGTGGGCAGGCACTTATGTAGCTCTGCTTTATTTACCCACAGAGCCTAGGGCAGCCAGGCTTAGTGCAGACTTGGGATAGATGGCAAATGAGGATCCCCACTAGGGCTTTAATTCTGATGCTCACCAGGGAGATAAAGCCCCTCAGCTAAAGGCAGAGGGACATTTAGCTTTTCTCAGCTTGTGGGCCTAGAATGACCCCCACTCCTTCCCTGCCCCAAAAACAAGACTTCTACCTTACCCCAACTGTTCAAAGCTGTCAGCCCACTCTACCTGTCCTGACCAATGCCCCCTGGCTCAGCACATAAAAAGAGATGGGCACCAGGTGGCTCACACCTGTAATCCCAGCTACTCGGGAGGATCAGATCCAAGGATCGGGGCTCGAAGGCAGCCTGAGCAGCAAAGTCCCCATGAAACTCTTACCTCAAAAATTGGAAATGGTGCTGTGGCTTAAAGTGGTAGGGCACTAGCCTTGAGCTAAAGAGCTCAGGGACAGTACCCAGGCCCCTGAGTTCAACACACACACACACACATACAAAGAGCGAGAGAGAGAGAGAGAGAGCGCGAGAGAGAGAGCGCGAGAGAGAGAGCGAGAGAGAGAGAGAGAGGCACTACCTTGGACACAGTAGAGCCTGGGAACAGCTCATCCAAGAGGAGACAGAGAACAAGTGAGCAAACAGCTACTAGGGACACAGAATTGAAACAGAGATTAGCTATCAAAGCTGAACTATTGTGGCATTTCCTATGCCTGTAAGACAGGAGTAAAACTGACATTATTAATGCAATGCTTGTAAATCAGCCTGCTCTGTTGAAAAAGAGAAAGTGGATTAACATCAGGGTGTTGACTTTTCATTTCATGAGACTCACCTCAAGAAAGCCAGATCGAGCATCCTCAGAGAACGCCACCAAACGCAAGGCACCTGGATGTACACATTGTCAGCTGCAAATGAGCAGGGTGCACACACTTATCTGAAGGACACATGCCAGGGGAGTACTTACACCTTGTTCAAAACAGATGTGACTCAGGCTGGGTACTATACAGCAGGAAGACTCACAAAGAACTGTATAACAGCATACAACTTGTTCAAGCCTTCCAGAATTAGGCTTTGTGTTAACCAATGGTCACACAATGACCAAGTACAGAAAGTAGTTGCTTGGACTCCAAATCCTAATGTCTAGGGTTTACAGTTCATATTCAGAATTCATTTTCATTCCTAAAGGAGAGTCTACTTAAAATGGCTCTTCAAGCTGGGCATTGGTGGCTCACATCTGTAATCCAAGCTTCTCAGGAGGCTGAGAACTGAGAATTGAGGTCAAAACCAGCCCAGAAAGAGAAGTCCATGAGACCCTTATCTCCAATTAACTAACAAAACGCCAGAAGTTGGGGGGGGGGGGAATGTTACTGGTAGAGCACTTGCCTAGCATGCATGAAGCCCTGGGTTCGAGTCCTCAGTACCACATAAACAGAAAAAGCCAGAAGTGGCATAGTGGCTCAAGTGGTAGAGTAATACCCTTGAGCAAAAAGAAGCCAAAGACAGTGCTCAAGCCCTGAATTCAAGACCCAGGACTGGCAAAAAAAAGCCAGAATTGCAGGTATGGTTCAAGTGGTAAAGCACCAGCTTTGAGCAAGAAAGACTAGTAAGAGCTCCCTAGTACCAGCACACACACACACACACATGCGCGCGCTTCTCATATTTTTAGAGTACAACATTTTCTACACGAATCTATATATAAGTACATACTTGGATACCTAAAGATGCAAGTATCTCTAAGTTGTCGGCCAGCTTCTATAAATATTCCAACACCTATATACAACTATTTGAGATCTGTAAAACCTGAAGAGCTAGAAGTAATTGTTTAGTATCTATAAGTACCTAAGTATCAACAAAGTATTGTTTAGCATCTGTAAGTACCCAAGTACCTGTAAGGAATTACTTAGTAACTGGTTGTGCCCCCAATGTCTACAACTGGCTGTTTAGCCTCTATAAATACCTGAGCTGCTACCTGTAAGCAGTCCCTTAATATCTGCAAGCAACTGAGCATCTGTAACTGTTTAGTATCTGCAAGTATTCAAATAGCTGTTAAGAACTCCTTAAAAGCCATGTGCAAAAACAGTCTCCATGTGAAGGAACAGCACTCAGTACCCCAAAAATAAACTATCAGAGTCTATGCCTTCAGCCTGATGAGGCTAGTGCCCATCAGGCTCACCAACACCCCTCACTTGGTTCACACTCATGTCACCTACAACCCACATGAAGCACAAGGTCCCAACTAGCTGTCCTCCTTACATATCTGGAGAGCAAAAGGAGCTAAGCTGCCAGGCCAGCAGAAAAGAAATGTCAGGGTCATTCTGGCCCACAGTGACTTCCACAGCTGGCCATGTGCTTGGGCTTCCATTTACAGTAGACACTGCCAGCAAGAAAGTACAGCTGGTGATGGAATGGCCCAGATGCTCCTAGGTCCTTGGGAGAACCTGTCTTAAGCCTTAATCTGATCATTGGAAACCCCCATCCCAAGGTCAATTCAAGGTTGGAGGGTAGCTAGGCTGGACCATTTGGACACAACACTCCACCTATAACCCTCTGGGACTCCTGAGTGGCTCTAGTCAAGGGAGGAAGAAACTAACATGCATTAATGGGGGTGAGATCACAGAAGAAAAGGGGGTATAGCAGAAGGGTGAGTGCCCATCCTCTCCTGACTTTAGTATTAAGGGTCCAAAAGCCAGCAGCTAGAAGACAGGGAGCATTAGCTTCATCCTCAATGTCTATAACCATAAATCTGTAAGCTGGGAAACCAGGCAATATAACCCAACTGACAGTCATTCTTTTGTCTACTTTATTTCTAATTATAAAAATAACACGATACCCTGTGCCTCTGAACATTTAAAATAACATTTATTTAAATAAATTCAGGAAATGGAAACAATGTGGGGGTTGTCTTGTTTGTTCAGTTATCTGTTGTTACTGGGGGGGCAAAGGAGCACAGAGATGGAGGGACAAAGGGTGAGCAAATGCAGCAGTGATACTAGATACTATGTTGAAAATGAATTATACAACTTGTAGGCAGTGATGAGAGGGGGAAACTGGAAGAGAGCAAAGGAAGGGGTGATATTGCCCCAAAAGAAATACACTCATTACCTAACTTATGCAACAGTAACTCCTTTGTATACCACTTTAATAATAATAAAAAATTTCTAAAAAACAACCTGATAGTCCAGGAAAACCAGTTGGAAAATATAAAGGCAGTAGGGAAAAAAAAAAAACTATTCTCAACCTTTAAAAATCTTAACCTTTGAAACGTTGAAATATTTAGATTTAATATTTTAGTATTTAAATGCTCAGCCTATTTAACTAATTAACGCCAGCTGTGATACTACACATACAGCATCTCACTCAATGTTATATCATAAACATTTCCTCCTGTCATTAAAACCTGTTGTCAACAGCATTGTTGATGACTACATAATTTCCTATTGTGTGTGTACCTTGTCATTTGTTTAATCATCCCCTCAGCTCTATTATTCAACAGTGTGAGACTCTTGCTATATTAAATGAATATTCAAATTGTCTGTACTTTTAAAACTGTTCTGTGGAATCTTGAACAGGTATCTCAGATAAAGGGCATGGTCTCTTTAAAACTTAGAAGCTGGTTTCAGAGCCTCTACTCCACTGGTTTCTAAGGAAACCAATTGTATGTAGATGTATAACAAATATCTCTTCCGGGAAGCTCCAGGAATCACAGCCTTCTAACTGCCTGAAACCCATGGAGACAACAGATCATCTGACTGGAGAGTACTTTGCAGTCAGGGACCCTATTATCAGAGACAGGGACTGCCAAGCCAAGGGAGATGAGGTCTCTGTCCTGAGCCCTGCCAGGATGGGGCCTAAGGACAGCTGTACCACAGACCTCTTGGAAGCCGTCCTAGAATAAAAGATGAGTCCCCTCCTGACAACTCCAGGACTCAGAGGTCTGTACTAATAAGCATCTGGTAGGCTCCATAGCCCAGCCTCATGGAATACAGTAGTATCTGTCATTTGACCAGCTTAGTCTTGTTTTGTTTTGCTGGTCCTAGGGCTTGAACTTAGGGCCGAGGCACTGTCCCTGAGCTTCTTTGTGCTCAAGGCTAGCATTCTACCACTTGAGCCATAGCACCACCTCTGCCTTTTTTGAGTAGTTTATTAGAGATCAGAGTCTTGTAGGGACTCTTTTGCCTGGGGTTGGCTTTGAACTGCAATCCTCAGATCTCAGCCTTCTGAGTGCCACTGGTGCCCTGCCTTTTGTTTTGTTTTGTTAGTCATAAAGAACAAGAAAAGCAAAGGTTAAAAGGGGGAGGGGAGAAACCAACTAGATTGGCAGGTAGAAACAATGTGAGCCCCTCTCCCTGGCTACAGTTAGCCTTGCCCCTGGTGACAGAGCAAGGCTCAGGACCAGAGGCCTGGTGCAGGGCCAGTTCTGCAATTCTCCAGGTGAGGCCAGGGCCTTCTGATGGCCCTTCTGCCAGAGGAGGGTTCTGAGGCTGCACAGCTCTCTAGCCTCAGAGACATCACCAGAGGGTCTGTGTCGGTGTAAAATGGAGACATCCTCACAGGGATATCCAAGCACCGGCAGCAGACACCAGTTCAAATGTCCCAGCTATACCTCAAGTACCTCGTGCCAGTGGACATACCAGCTGCACACTTTTACTAGGTAAAGGGTTTTGGAACACAGCTGGTGGAGAATCTCTCTAAGTGAACATGAGATTTAGATCTTGTCCCTAAGTTCCACTCCGCAGAGGGGATATTTCAGGAACTGCCTTGAAAAAGCCCTCTTACTAAGCAGCTGTAAAAATTGCAGGCTGCCAGAGTGTTGCTAAGGGAACCCCACCAACAGCCCACTGCTTAGTTACTTAAGCAGTGGGCTGTGGATTTTCTAAAAGCATTAGTGGTGGGGACAGTGACACTGCTCCCCAAATGAGTGTTCAATCAATCAACCTCATTTGTGACATTTGTGACCACACGGCATTGCCTGCCCTGCCTACTTGTAGCCCCTGTAAAAGGAGCCGCCTCCACAAGGCTTCCCCAAGAGTTTGAAAAGGAATCACAATGGTTCAGAAACAGAAGTACTGTGCACTTGGTAGGTGCCCACCAGAGGCCCCCATCTCTGAGGACTAAGGACCTGGTAAGGAGTGAGGGCAAGGCCAGCAAAAGATACAAGGGAAAGAAAGAGTCAAATGCTTAAAGGTATTAGTGCTAGGCTGGAGAATTTGTCCAAGGACAGAACCTCAGGCCACTGAGGGGCAGGAGATGGAGACCAAGCAAGCTAATGCAAAGATCTAAGCAATACCTGAGGACTCTGAGGAGTAAAGCCAAAGGCAAAGAGGCACCCCAATTTGGATAGGTGCTGCTCAAGGGAGGATTTCCAGGCATTGTACAAGATGACCAAGCCTACCTACCTCCCAAAGGACCCTACAAACCACTGCCTGGGTCCAGAGGCTTCACAAAATAGAAAGTGAATTATATTAGAGTGATATCCTTTAGAGAAGTAGCACAAAGGAAAAAAAAACAAAAACACTAGGCCAAGAAAGGACGTAAGGACTTGGGTCTCTTATCTAAATACCTAATTTGCTGTGCGGCACATTTCCTACTACATCCTGCTCACTGTCCACTGTCCTATGCACAGAGATGGTGAGGGCCCTAGAAGTGATAGTCCTGTAAACTCATTCTTGAGGGAATTTGGAAAGCCCTGTCTAGCCCAAACTATTTTCATGGAGCCCAGATTTTAACAGATGACACATCAACACCCAGGTAATGGATTGCTTCTTTTTCAATGAGAAGTTCCAAATTTAAATAATATAATACACTCTTGATGGTAGAAACATAAATTAGTCCAGCCGCTATGGAAATTACTATTGATAATTCCTCAAAATTTTAAAAATAGAACCCCCAGCCAGGCACAAGTAGCTTATGCTTATAATCCTAGCTATTCAGGAAGCTGAGATCTTGATCATGTTGGATGCCAAATCAATTGGCAGAGCATAGCTAGCTGTGAGCACAAAGGTCAAGAGAGAGCACAAGGCCCTGAGTTCAAACCACAGTACCAGCACACACACAAAAAAAGATAGAACTTTCACATGATCACTTGTCACATAATCACCCAAAAGAATCATAGTCAGATACTACAGAGATACTTTCAAATCCATGTTTACTGCAGCAGAGTTCACAATAGCCAAACTCTGTAATCTGCCAAGGTATCCATCAACTGATGAATGGGTAAAGAAAATGTGCTATATATTAACAATGGAGTCTTGAAGATAAAGGAAATTATGTCATCTGCTGGAAAGTGAGTAGAACTAGATACCATGTTAAGTGAAACGAGCCAGACTCAGAAAGCCAACTATGTTTTCTCTTATTTGTGAAAGGGTGATACAAGGGGCTGGGAATATGGCCTACTGGCAAGAGTGCTTGCCTTGTATACATGAAGCCCTATGTTTGAGTCCTCAGCACCACATATATAGAAAACAGCCAGAAGTGGTACTGTGGCACAAGTGGCAGAGTGCTAGCCTTGAGCAAAAACAAAACCAGGGACAGTGCTCAGGGCCTGAGGTCAAGCCCCAGGACGGGGGGGGGGGGGGGGGGGGGGGGGGGGAGGGGAGGAGGAGGAGGTGGAGGAAGAGGAGGAGGAGGAGGAGGAGGAGGAGGAGGAGGAAAAGGGTGATACAAATCACAACAACCAAGGAATCAAAGTAGAAAGGAAACTACTAGTCAGATGGAATGGGAAGGGAATAGAGGGAGAGGTAAAAGGAAAAGAAGGAAGGGAGGGCTGGGAATATGGCCTAGTGGCAAGAGTGCTTGCCTCGTATACATGAAGCCCTGGGTTCGATTCCCCAGCACCACATATATGGAAAATGGCCAGAAGTGGTGCTGTGGCTCAGTGGTAGAGTGCTAGCCTTGAGCAAAAAAGAAGCCAGGGACAGCGCTCAGGCCCTGAGTTCAAGGCCCAGGACTAGAAAAAAAAAAAAAAAAAAGAAGGAAGGGAGACACAAGAAACATAGAAGTGGCCAATATGATCCAAGTACATTATATTCATTTAGGAAATGTCACAATGAAACTCTTTTCTATGTACAACTTAACATGCCACTAAAAAAAAAAAATTGCAATAGGCCAGGCACTGGTGGCTCATGCCTGTAATCCTAGCTACTCAGGAGGCTGAGGTCTGAGGATCATGGTTCAAAGGCAACCTAAGCAGAAAAGTCCCCAGGAGACTCTCATCTCACTCAAGAAGTGGCACTGTGGTTCAAAGTGGTAGAGCAATAGCCTTGAGCAAAAGAGGTCAGGGACAGTGCCCTGGCCCCAAATTCAATCCCATGACCAACTAATACACACACACACACACACACACACACACTCCTCATATACCATGATCGGGACCAGACAGACTACAGCGTGGAGAGAAGCCATGGGGTACTTGCATTCCAGAGCCCCTGAGTATGTGTATATCATCGGGACCACTATAGCGGGTCATCATGCACATCTGCTGTGTGGCACAGGGTCCCTCTAAGGAACACAGGAGTTAGTCACCTGGCTGACCTAGTGCACTCCTGTGAACTGCTGGGGTACTCTTGCTAGGGTGAGGAGCTGGGAATGCTGGGCTTTCCAGAAAGTAGCTCCCTTGCCTCCCTCATCCTGCAACTCTGACCAGTGGTGCTCTGTCTGCTAGGGTCACAGGACAAAAGACTCTGGCTCAGAAGTCGGTATGGTACCCAGAGGGTCCAGGAGATGTGGGTATGTGGCCTCAAGGGTGTGTTTTGGCAGATGAAGGACCCAAGCAAGCCCAGAGCCTAACAGGTGGTGATGGATGAAGGTGCCTACCACAATGATGAAAGAGGTGAAACTGGGTCAGGAGATGTGAAGATGCTCAGCGCCATGTGTATTTTTCTGTAATGTTAAAACAATTCTAACTTAAAAGTATATGGGAGGAAATGCAAATGAGTTTTGACCTAGCAGTAGGACTCAACCAACACAGGACATTTAGCAAACAGGTGGGAGGCAGCTAGCCTTGGAGTAGCTGTAGGGCAAGAGACAGAAAACTGGAAAGGTCACCCCCAACATATCAGAAGACTTTCTTCTCAGCTAACCTCTCCCATTGATCTGCTCCTTCTGTTTCCATTAGCATCAGCATCACTGCCAGAAAACTACAACTCTGAGGAGAAAGGAGTTCAGTGTGAATGAGCTTCATAAGTAGGTAACTGCAAAGAAACTAAAGTTTCCAGGTTTAACTGATAAAGACCAAAAAGTTCTGCTGACTTGATTGGAATACAGTGTAAATATGTGGGAAAATCCCCCTCATATCCTCAATATAACTGGTATAAGCCAATTAAAAGAAAATTTCAAGCCCCATGCTAGTAGCTAGTGCCTGTAATCCAAGTAATCCTAGCTACTCAGGAGGCTGAGACCTGAGGATCATAGTTTGAAGCCAGCCCAGGCAGGAAAGTCTGTGAGAATCTTATTTTCAATTAACCACCAGAAAAACAGAAGTGGAGCTCTAGCTCAAATGGTAGAGTGATAGCCTTGAGCAAAAAAAAAAAAAAAAAAAAAAAAAAGCTCAAGGATACCACCTAAGCCCCTGATTTCAAGCTCCAGGACTGGTAACACACACACACACACACACACACACACACACACACACACACACACACACACACACACGTTCAGCTGCTCAGTGAATAAGAAATTGGTACAAACTATCAGGAGATTTTTTTTTTAAATCTTTAATGCTGTATCTCCTAAAAACAGCGACTTCTCTTATTGGTATTTAGCCAGCAGACAGCTTTAATACATGCACAAAAATGTGCAGCCCAGGATCGCCACTGTGTGGTAATGAATGCCACAGCCTAAGGAAGTACAGCATCCCAGAGCACTGTTACTACAGCCAGCAGCATGAGGGAGGGAACACAGAGACACGTGCCATGCTATGATGTTATGTTCCCCTCCATTCTCTGTGTGATGAAAGGGAAAAGGGTAGTTGTTAAAACACAAGCTTCTCTGGAGCTGAGGATGGGAGACCAAGATTCTGATTTATATTTATTCATTCATATTCCCCCTCTCTCTCCCTCTCCCTCCTTCTCTCCCTCTCCACACACACTCTCTTCCTTCCCCCCTCCCCATCTCTCCATCTCTGCTATGTGCTAGTGTTCATTTGTAAAATAATTCAATAAAAATTTTTTAAACAAGGTTGTGTTGTTAATCAGGTAGAGGACTTGTGTGAGAGGTCCTGGGTTTCAATCCTAGCACCACAAATTTAAAATTTTTCATAGATAAATTTAATCATTTCTTTTTGCTCAAAGATAGCACTCTGCCACTTGAGCCACAGCGCCACTTCTGGTCATTTCCTATATATGTGGTGCTAGGGAATTGAACCCAGGGCTTTATGTATACAAGGCAAGCACTCTTGCCACTAGGCCATATTCCCAGCCTAATAATTTCTTATCAAAAGACAGTTATATGAAAAACCAGGTGGGTTGCCAAGTGTTTTTCACCAGAAAATGGCACAATATATTCAGTGAAATGTTAGTGGCTGCTTGCTCTCAGCTGGGCTCCCATGGAGCATTGACAGTGTCCGGAGCCACATATTGTCATACTAGGGGTGTTCCCAGGATCTAGGAGATGGAGACCAGGACTAAATATCCTACTGTGCACAGGCCAGGCCCCATCACAAAGACTTCTCCAGACTAACACATCAAAAGGCTGAGAAACACTGGTGTATTCAATATTCCTTGGGGGTCAGTTTCAATTATTAGAAAGGTTCTCAAACTGAACTCAACTCCATCCACTTGAAGCTCCCTCTCCTGAGCTTAAATCCCACACTTGTTGTCTTCAGGCTCTATAGCTGAAGAAGGTACTGAAGAAATACCCGAGGTGCATCAGGGCAAGGCAGAGCCCCAGTCCCAGACCTGAGGTAGAGAGCTTCAGATAGTGGCTCCATCCTCCCACTGTCTCCAGGCCCCTCCCTCCTTCACACTGCTCCCTACAAGTGAACAGAGGTTCCTCCCTAAACATAAATGTCACAGGTTTAACTTTAGGGAACAGACCAGGATCCAATACAGTTTATGGGGGTGTTGGACAAAAGGGGCATCAGCAAGACAGGGCTGTTTGCCATGTGACATCTTAGGCAGTCATTCTCTCATTGCCTTGGTGCCTAATGTCAAGAAGGGCACTAGCCCTTCCAGTTACTTCTGAGGGTCCCACCCTAAACACTGAGCTCACCCTATTACATCTAACTCCACCTCTGCCCAATCCCCACAATGTATCACTGAGAATAAAGGCAAAACCACCCTCATCCCAGTATCCAGTGTCCACATATTCAGGATGGAAGCCAATACCTGGCCATTCATGGGCCCCTCCCAAGATCCACCCTAGCCAGGCCAGTGGGCATCTGGACCTGCCCCTGAGGCAAGAACTCAGGAGACAGGTCCTTCAAGCTCTAGTACCACACAGCTACAGCTCAGAGGAAAGGAGAAATGTGCTCTCAAACACACACCTGTCACAGGCAGCCAGGCTGGTGACAGGTAGCAGGGCAACTATCAAGCTGATGGTGTAGCTCCACCCAGGGCTCAGGAACAACTCACAACTACACAAGGCCAAGTCAGGGTCCAGGAGTCAGAAAAGCCAATGGGCATATACTGGGTGGCCCAGAGAATTGGTGATACAGATACAGACATAGACTGAGCTAAGAGGGTCACATGGCAACACAGTACTGTGAGAACCTTATAAAACCAAAGGCAGCTGGTATTTCCACTCTCCCATAGATAAGGAAGAATTCAGGGTAGGAGTAGTGCCTGGCAGGCACTACTTCCAAGGGATGGGAAGGATAATAGCACAAAATCCCTCCTGTGTAGCCCTTCCACTTTGGAAGCTCCAGTCCACACCTAGAGCTCCTCCAGCACTCAGCCTCCTCCTTAATCCCTCACCTCAGAGTCCCCATCCTTCACTCCAGAGCTCCTCCATCCCTCATTCTAGAGAGCATCTCTTCCCTTACCTCAGGGCTCTATTATTCCTCACCTTAGAGTTCCCCCTTCTCTTACCTCAGAGCTCTTCCATCAGGCTAGAGGCCTGGTTCAGTGACCCAATCTGGTCTTTAACTTTGGAGGAGCAGCAGCAGGAATCAGAAGGGCTACAGATCCGTCACCACCTCAGAGCTTGGCATGGCCTGAGCACGCCATCCTGGCCTCCTGTGCAGACTTTTTTGTTTTGTTTTGTTTTTTGGGAGTCCTGGGGCTTGAACTCAGGGCCTGGCTTCTTTTTGCTCAAGGCTAGCACTCTGCCACTTGTGCCACAGCACCACTTCTGGCTGTTTTCTATATATGTGGTGCTGAGGAATCAAATCCAGGGCTTCATGTGTACAAGGCTAACACTTTACCACTAGGCCATATTCCCAGCCCCCCATGCAGGCTTATTACACACTAGATCCAAAGAAGTCCCCAAACCACACTTCAAATTGGCTCCTGGAAGGACTTCTGCAGCCCCTCTGGCCAAACTCTCAGCCCACCCAGCTCTAGCTCTAAGCACTCTTCCCAACCCAGCAGCTCTAGCTCTAGGCACCCTTCCCAGTCCCAAGGCATTTTGAGTGTCCATTTCCTAGTCTGGAGGGCTCCCATGGTGGACTCTGGCACTTCTTATCACTCTCATCAATAGAGTGGCACCACTTAAGGGTGCCTGGGACAGCTACATCCCAGTCTGTTGAGTCATAGTGCTGACTACAGCGGGTCAAACCCTCCAAGCCTCAGCTGTGTGAGGGTTGAGAAGGCTGTGTTGTCCACATAGAGCATCCAGCACTGCTCAGGACTGTGCCCACTGTCCCCATTCAATGCTTCAAAGACCCTGGACTCGTCCCACCACCACTTCAGGCACAAAGGAGCCCTGAGGGAGGATGGCAATCAGGGAAGACTTGAGATGAAGGTCTGCACAATGGGACCTCTCACAATTCAAGAGGATTATACCTACATATTAAAGATGCCTGAGCACTACAACTGGTACAGAGGTTCGACAGATGATTACGATTAAAAAGGGAGATGGCATGCAAACATGTACACGACATCTGCGTGTGTACATACCAGCACATGCATGAACACCAAGAGAGTGTCAGGGGCAGGAAGTTCCTTATACCTGTGCTTGTGAAATATCCAGTCACCATATGTGAAAAGGTGACTGTGAAGACAGATAAACATACCAGACATGGGGCTGCAGTGTGGCTCAGCAGTAGAACATCTGCCTCACATATGCAAGGGCCTAGGTTCACTCTATGGACTAAAAAAAAAAAAAAAAATAGCCAGGTGCTAGCAGTTTGTGCCTGTAATTCTAGCCATGCAAAAGGCTGAGATCAAGGTTCAAGGCCAGCCCAGACAGAGGGGTGAGACTTTGCCTCTAAACCAATCAGTAAAAAGTCAAGCTAGATGGGGCTGGGAATATGGCCTAGTGGCAAGAGTGCTTGCCTCCTACACATGACGCTCTCGGTTTGATTCCCCAGCACTACATATATGGAAAACGGCCAGAAGGGGCGCTGTGGCTCAGGTGGCAGAGTGCTAGCCTTGAGCAGGAAGAAGCCAGGGACAGTGCTCAGGCCCTGAGTCCAAGGTCCAGGACTGGCCAAAAAAAAAAAAAAAAAAAAAGTCAAGCTAGAGGCATGGATCAGGAGGTAGATCCTAAGGAATGAGTTCATACCTCAGCACTAGAAAGAAAGAAAAAAGCCTGATAGTCTGGTACTGGTATAAGAAAAGACATAAAGACTAACAGAACAAAATTGGGAGTTCAGAAATAAACTGTATATAGAGTCAAATAAGTTCCCAACAAGGGTACCATGGACATTCAATAAGAGAAAAGAACAGTCTTCAGGGAAGCTGAATGCTAAAACAACTGTAAATGCTAAAACAACGGGTGCTTTAGTTTGGATCATAAATGTCCCCTAAAGACTGATATGGTAAAGGCTTGGCTTGAGCTATTGGAAGGTAGGTAGTGAAACCGTTAGAAGGTGAGTCTTAGAGAAGTTATTGGGGACATGCCCTTGAAGGGGATTTTGGATTCAGGGCCCTTCCTGTTGCTTTCTTTGGTTCCTGGTTGCCATTAGGTGAGCAGCCTCCTCTGTCACACCCTTTTACCATGATGTACTTGCCAACCCAGGCCAAAAGCAGTGTAGGAGAGCCTTTAATACATGGGCCCTTGGAGGATATCCAAAGATAACTAGCAAGTGTAAGATCCCGAGTTCAATACAAAAAAAAAAAAAAAGATTTAAAATCATAAAACTCTTTTAAAAAACCACTAGGGTAAAATTTAATAGCCCTGGATTTAATAACAGATTCTTAGACATCACACCAAAAGCATGAACAGCCAAAGGAAGAAAATAAAACAAACTAGCTTTACTTCATTGAAGTGAGAAATCAGAGGACTAAAACGGACAAGCATACCTTGAACTACTAATGCACATCAAGAAAATGTACATTATGAGCAGAAACCAGGTGCCAGTGGCTCAGATCTGTAATCCTAGCTACGCAAGAGGCTGAGATCTGAAGGTCTTAGTCTGAAGATTTTTATCTCTAACCACCAAAAAGACAGAATTGAAGTTGTGGCTCAAATAGCAGAGTGCCAGCCTTGAGCGAAAAAGCAAAGAAACCTCCAGACTCTGAGTTCAAGCCCCAGTACCGGTACAGAAGGAAAAGAAAGAAGTAACAGGAGAGGAAGACGGAAAGGAAAAGTTAAAAGACAACCCAAGGAACTGAGAGAAATACTTTCAAATAATGTATCTAATAAAGATATTATAATCTCTAGAATATATAAAGGACTCTGAAAACTCAGCATTAAAGAGAAAAACAATCCAATTTTAAAATGAGAAAACAGGCCAGGGGTATATAGACCAGTGGTAGAGTGCTTACCTACCACATGAAGGCTCTAGATTCCATCACTACCAAGGTTGGGGTGGGGGGGAGTGAAAAAAGGCCTTGATTAGAAATTTTTCCAAAGAAGATATACACAGACCAGCAAGCCCACAAAAAGATGTTCAACCCCATTAATCATTAGAGAAATGCAAGCCAAAACCACCATGAAATACTACTTTATACCCACACCTATGAGAATAGATATATATTCTTTTTAAAAAAGGAAAATAACAAGTGTTGGTGAGGATGTGGAGAAATGTATAGCCCCTGAAGAAATGGCTAGGGCCAGGAGTAGAGCTCAGCAGTAGTGCATGGGGTTAATACCTCCAAAAGAACTGAAAAGAGGTGATCAACAAAACATTTGAGCACAAATGTTCATAGCATTATTTACAACAGCCATAGGTGGAAACAATTCAAATGTCCAACAACTGATGAAGGGATAAAACTTAGCCTATCAATACAATAGGATATTATTCAGCTATAAAAGAAGAATCAGTGAAACACTGACACAAGATACAATGTGGATAAGTCTCAAAAACACTGAGCTCAGTAAAAAGAAGCCAGATTCAAAATGTTACATATTGTAACATTCTACTTACATGAAATACAAAATACCCAGAATGAGCCTTTAGCCAGTGGCTCACACACATAATTATAGCTCCTCTGGAGGTTAAGATCTGGGAATATTATTTCAAAAGTAACCTGGGCAGGAAAGTCTATGAGACTCTTATCTCTAATCAACAAAAAGCCAGAAGTGGAAGTGTGGCTCAAGTGGTAGAACATCAGCTTTGAGCCAAAAAGTTAAGGGACAGAACCCAGGCCCCAAATTTAAGCCCCAGGACTAGCACAAAAAAATAAATATCCAAAGTAGATAAACCTACTGGGCCAGAAAACAATTTAGTGGTTGTCAGGAGATGTGAAAGGAAATAAGGAGGGGTCTGTTTAATGGACAGAGGGTTTGCTTTGGGATGAGGAAAATGGGAGCAGACAGAGGTAAGACTTACACATTATGTATACACTAAATGCCACTAAGTTACTTTTTCCTTTCCTTTATTTCCAGTGCTGGGAAGGAATGATTAAGTTTGTGTGAACTAAACTTCATTTCAATATTTTTAAAGATAAAAGACTACTTTCTCCATTTGCCTGGATGAATCCCACAAAGACCCCCAGTGCTGAAGTTTCCAGATGAATGCATTTGCTGCCTATGCTTTGGTTTCCCCCAGCAATTCGAGGAACTTGGGTGGAGTAGATATTGCCACCAAGTCACAAAGCTGGGAATCAAGGTGAGCAGAACTAAGAAGACTGAAAATGGACTGAAGTAAGAATATCACCATTACAGGTTTGGACCCTGAGAGATGCACAGCACAGAGACTTGGCACAGAGCTGAGCAGGTGGCTGCTTGGAGAGGGAACCACTTCCTTCACCTTGCACCATCTGCAGCCCTCCTCAGGGATGCCTCCCACCATGCTCACTGGCATACCACAGACACAGCAGTTACAGCACCTGCCATTTGTTCAGACCCTTGAGCCGGAAGAACACAAGCCAGATGTTGCCACCTTCTCACCTGTACCCTCTTGCAGATAAATGCCATCTACCTGCCCTGGTCAGAGTGGACCGACCAGAGCTGGAAGCTGCACTTGACCAAGCCCTGTGACTTCTTCGTTGGCTGCCTCTAGGCCAGTGCTGAGCATGGGGACCATAGTGTGATGTGCCCTTGGTTGCTATGGGAACCACATAAGATGACAACAGCATCATAACCCCTCAGGTGTTACCCACTTCCAGAATGGTAGTTTCTGCAGCACTACTGTCAGCATCCAAAAGCCAACTGGCAGACTTGTTTTACCCTGAGCATTAGGCATTAGATGCTTGTATTAGATGCACTTCACCTTGGAACACTTTACTATGGCCCACTTCCAACAGCAAGCCCCTTCATGCTTTGGAAAAGAGGACTTGGCAAGTGTGAAGAAATATGAGGAAATGGCCCAAGAGAAGAGGATGTCCAGAGTGCCAGGGTTGCTAGCATCCCAAACTTCAGCCCAGACCTCAGACCATCTGTAGCCATGCCTTCAACCCAAGTGGTACCAAATAAACATGGGCTGCAGTCCTGAGTCTCACACCAAACCTGTTTCCAGACAAATATTTCCAACAAAAGCAAATGTTCTGGCTACTGAGATGAGGCTCACATCAGGTTGCTTCCTTTGATACACAATTCATTTGGAAAACATCATTAGACAGGACTCGAGAGCAGGCGGACTTTCTTCCTACCTCCTCCAGAACTTAAAGAACTCACACAGAGAAAATTCTTTGTCTTAAAATGGTGAATCATTATTTCTAGGTACATGATAATGCTGTTTCTGTGGAGCTCTAGTGGGGACTCCTATCCTCCTGACACAGATAGTCTGCTGGCCAACAACAGAGGCAGCCCGCTGAGCCCCACTCTATGTCTCCAGGTACCCCAGATACAGCTTAAGGCTGAGTGAAAAGGGTAGATGGAGTCCTGAGGGACAGACACATGGAATTGGGGACATGTCCAGCAAGTCTCGTCTGCTGTATCTTCCTAGAATCTAACCGCCCCACCTCATTCCCCACTATGCAACTCCTGTACGAGTCCTGCTCTCTCTCATTTTGGGTAGTGGCAGTCATCTCCTGGCTGGGTCCCAGACATCCACCCTCATGTGGTAATGCATACCTATAATCCTAACACTTTGGGAACTGAGGTAGGAGAATCTCTAGTTCTCAGCCAGTCTGGGCTACATAGTGAGCCCTTTCTCAAAAATTAACTAAATTGATAAATATGCAGACAAACAAGCTGGGTGCTAATGGCTCACACCTTATCATCACAGCCATGTGAAAATCATGAGGATTGCATTTTAAAGTTAGCCCAGGCATACATGCATGACGCCTTTTCAACCAATAGCTGAGCAAAAAATGATAACTTATCTAAAAAACAATTGGTACAGAGCTGGGCTGTGGTAGCTCATGCCTATAATTCTAGCTACCCAGAAGACTGAGATCTGAAAATCTGGGTTCCAAAAACAGCCCAGGCAGAAAAGTTTGTGAGACCCTTATTTTCAAATAACAAGCAAAAAAGGAAAAAAATGGAAGTATGTCTCAAGTGGTAGAGTGCCAGCCTTGCACAAGAAAGCCAAGCAAGAGGAAAAGGCCCTGAATTCAAACCCCTGTACTGGCATAATAAATAAATTTTAAAAAATTAATTTAATAACAAATTATTGGCTGGGGATATGGCCTAGTGGCAAGAGCGCTTGCCTCATATACATGAGGCCCTGGGTTCAATTCCCCAGCACCACATATACAGAAAATGGCCAGAAGTGGCGCTGTGGCTCAAGTGACAGAGTGCTAGCCTTGAGCAAAAAGAAGCCAGGGACAGTGCTCAGGCCCTGAGTCCAAGCCCCAGGACTGGCAAAAAAAAACAAAAACAAAAACAAAAAAAAAATTATTCATTTATTCTTTTAAAAAGTGCTAAAAGCAGAGTTCAAACCATAGTGGCAAGAAAGCAAGAGGGATCTAGGCACCAGTGGCTCATGCCTAGCTACTCAGGAGTATGATAGGATCACAGTTCAAAGCCAGCCCAGACAGAAAAGTCATGAGATTCTTAGCTTCAATTAACCATCAAAAAAACGGAAGTGGCATTGTGGCTCAAGAGGCAGAGTGCTAGCCTTGAGCAAAAGAGCTCAAGAACAGTACATAGGTCCTGAGTTCAGCCCCAGGACTGGCATAAAAAAGGGAGAGGGGAGAGGGGAAGTGGGGAGAGGGGTAAAGGAAAGGGAAAGGGACAGGGAAAGGGGAAGGAAGGAAAAGAAAGGAAAGGAAGAAAGAGAGAGAATGGGCTGGAAATGTGGCTTAGTGGTAGAGTGCTTGCCTAGCATGCATGAAGTCCTCCTGGGTTCTATTCCTCAGCACCACATAAAAAGAAAAAGCCAGAAGTTGTGCTGTAGCTCAAGTGGTAGAGTGCTAGCCTTGAGCAAAAAGAAGCTTAGGTACAATGCCCAAGCCCTGAGTTCAAGTCTCAGGACTGGCACAGAGAGAGAGAGAGAGAGAAAGAGAGAGAGGGGGGGAGAGAGAGAGAGAGAAAGATGGAGAGAGAAAAAAACACCCTGAAAGAAAAATAAAGAGGAAAGAAAGAGAGCGATAAAGAGGGAGAGAGAGGGGAATAAACAGCTTCAGTCAGTTCCTGTTCTGTTCAGATTCCCTCTGCCATGTGGTTCTGGCCTCCAATCAGCTAAGCTCTGGTTATACCTGAGTCCTCTCGCAGGCCTCCTTGCCTCTACCCCCTACCCCTATTTCTTTGCTCACATCACCCCACTCATCCTTCTGTGACAAGACCTACCAAGCTGCGATGAAACTCTATCTCCAAGGCTAATCTCTTTACAAGAAACCCTGTAAGAGACAAGCCAGCAAGCTCCTCATTGCAACATGCCAACAAGTATTTACTGAGCAATAAGTGAAACTTTTGTTATCAGTTTCCCATGTAGCTTTCCAGCTCTTTCAAGTCAATTTTATAGGTGATGCCTCAAAAAACAAAAACAAAAAACTTCAAATCCATTAGAACAAGCACCTGAAAGAGAACCAGAAAAGTAGGGTTAAGGATGTTGGATACTTTAGTACAATGATTCCTACTTGTCAGAAATGAAAAATCTTCCTATCAAGTCAGCAATGAGGTTAAAGGCTGCAGGCAGGGGCAGAACCTGGTAGGAGGCAGCTGCCCTCCTTGCATCTTGTTCTCCAATGTACATTGGGAACATATCCTCTTAGGAGTTTCCCTTTTGTGCAGATCCCTTTGGGTAGTCTAGAAGGAAGGCGTTGATAGCTCATGCCTGTAATAGGCATGAGAGCGGTTCAAAGCCAGCTCAAGCAGGAAAGTCTGTGAGACTCTTACATCCAATTACTTACCAAAAGCTGAAAGTGGAGCACCACTAAGTGAAAAAGCTAAGGGACAATGCCCAGGTTCTGACTTCAAGCCCCAGTTCTCCTACAAAAATGAACAAACAAGCAAACAACACTGCAGTCCTTCCTTGTGCCTGACTTCTATCTGGAGGGTAAGACCAGCTGCCTCCAACCAGGCATTCCTTTTTAAAGCAAAGCTTCAATTCCAATCAGGCACCACTGTCTTGTGCCTGCAATCTTAGCTACTTAAGAGGCTGAGATCTGGAAGATTATGGTTCAAAGCCATCCCAGGCAAAAAAGTCATGAGGACTCCATCACCAGTGAACCACCAATACTCTGGGCTGGAGGTATGGCTCAAGTGGTAGATGTCCAACTAAATAAAGCAAGCAGGCAGACTAAGCACAACCCCATGAGTTTAAACCCAAGTACTCGGGGGAAAAATTCCAATTGCCAAGCTGTACCACAGACAATGCCAGCATAGACTGACTGGGCTGACAGTTCCTAGATTAAGATGGAATTGGAGAAAGAATCCCTCTAAGGACTTGGAAAGAGGTATCTCACATACAGTATGTTATATCCCTGGACTGAAAAGAGGTGTGTCCTCCATACCCTGCCTTATCCCCCAACACTGTACATCTAGGAAATGCAGGGTACACACGAGCAGGATAGCACACATGCCAATCCAGCCCAGGAGGAATACCCTTCCACATACAGGAGAGATGCTGTGTTGTTTAGTGCCCCTGAAAGGCAGATTACCCCAGAAGCATTCTCAGGGTCTACAGAACATCTGTCTTTTACAAGTAATAGGGCCACAACTGCTGCCAAGAGCAAATATTCCATCTCTGTGAGTATGGGTGACTCAGAGACCCTCTCTCCAATTCTCCCAAGCCAGGCTTGCTGGGCCAAGGTAGGACACATCCAGACCTTTTACATGTACAGTTACTGTGTTTATTTTTACAGTTACTGTGTATGGCAAGTTACACTAATGTTCTATTTCAGGGAATGATATGAAGTTTCCTTTAAAAGAAATATTTGACAGAGTAAGGAGATATATAATGTGGGATCCTGGAGCAGGAAAAAAGTAAGGAGGGAAACCTGGTTAGATCAATCTGAACAAAGTCTGTAGTTCAGTCAATAGCACAGCCAGTGTTCTTTCCTTGGTTACAAAGCTGGCACCATGGTTATCATATCAGATGTTAATTTTAGGGAAAATGGAAGGGAAAGGAACTTGAAACACTTCTGTCAGTCTACGTCCCCTCAAAATAAAAAGTGTGGGACGTATTCCAACTTTTACAAAGTGAATTAAAATAGGAACCATGAAGCAAACAGTACAGATGCTATGCAGGTCTGGATAGTGTCGTGGTCTCAGCCCACACCTTCAATTCACAATGAGGAGTGATGCAAAGGGAAGCTCAAGGGACTTACCCAGAGCCAGAGCCAGAAACAGAGCAGCAGCAAGAGGCCAGGCCCATCTCATCCTGCTCCATCCACCAGGCCCCAATACTTGAACCCACCTTTTCTTCATCTCAGCCCCTGCTATGAGCCACCCAGGGGTCCAGTACCCACCAGGAGTCTTTCCCCAGTCAAAGTTCACTTGAATAAGTAACCCTGGGTTAGAGACATGACAAAACACTTCCCATAGTTGAGCCCCCTTCAGATCCTAGGACCACCCCAGACAGGCAAAAATGAATCTGTGCTGATCAACTAACTGCCTGTCCTGGATCAAATATAAAACCTCAGATAAGTAATAAGGAGAGATAAGGCCTCAGGGAAAAAAAAAATCCTTTCAAGAATTAGGACTTAATCATATCCTCTGCCTGGGCCAAATGCAACAAAGATATCCATCAGGCCAGCTCCTGGCCCCTCTCCCCTGCCTGCCCCTTTAATTCCTGATTTTCACCTGAGTCTAAAGTCCAGCTGAAAACTATCCTTCTCTCCCAGCCCCCTTGGTATAAGACAAAGGTCCTTTCATTTGGCCCAGTCCAGGTACCAAGAATATGGGCAGCAGCAGGGATCTGACAAGTATCCAAGGGTTCTGGAGGCACTGGAAGAAGACAGGGGAGAAGGGAGGGATCCCACATGATCAAGGCCAGCATCCTAGCACCTTTAGATGCTTTAGGTTCATGGCCTAGCCATTAACCTCCATGAGATGGATGTCATTTGATTTAGAGTGGCCCTATTTGGGACAGAAAACAGGAGTCACACTGGTCACCCTACTCTGAGACTTCCCACAGACCTAGATATCCCAAGAGAGAAACTAGAGGAGGCCCAAGAGATTTTTAGTGGGACACAGAGCCCCCTGCCCTCCAGACCAGCATCACTGTTACAGGCAGGGAGGTGGGACTGTGAGGTAGGGAAGATGAGTGCAGGCCTGACTCTCCACTGGACAACTTTTAAGGGCCTCCTAAAGACTCATGATGTAAGGCAGCCGAAGGATTTCCTCTCCAGGAGGAGGCTTAGGGACCACTTAACCACCGTACCCCTTCCCCTCCCTCAAGCCCCCTCCTGGCCATTTATGACAGGAACCCCAGAGGGCAATCAGCCCTCACTGAGACCCAAACACATCCCACAGGCAAAGTCAGACACAAGAGAACCTGTTGGAGCAGTTTAGGCAGAAGGATCGCCTCTTCCTCCTCCTCCTTTTACTTCTGGAGAGGAAGGGACCTGGGCTCTAAAACCCAGGCACCAGGCCAGGTCATGGCCAGGGGCAAGGGCCAAGAGGGCGGGTTTCAATATCTCCGGGGCTTACCTTCTACTACCCCCCTCCCTTCCCCATCTTCCTTCGAGAGCGTAAGGTCATGTCAAAACTGGGGTGCTCCTGCCTGGTACAGGGAGGAGGTAAATGGGGAACCGTGAAGGCCAGGAAGGAGGCGTCCAAGCCACAACCCCCAGCCCCCACCACACTGTTCTGTCACCGCACTCCCGCCCAGGCCCGCAGGCCGGCCGGGGCCAATGGCTGCGCGGGAACCGGGTAGGGGTCTTGCCCGCTAGGACGAGGTCCCGGGGAGCTCCCAGACCACAGGGGAGGGGGGGGGGGGGGCGCCGGCCACCATCTCCCCGGAGCCCCCTCGGCCGCCCAAGCCCTGGCAGCTCCGGAACCCGCCAGTCGCGCCTCTCCGGGGACTCGCGCCGGGCTGCGCGCCCGCCTCTCCCGGCCCGGCCGCCCCAAGCCCGCGCGGGGAAAGTTCCTGCAACTTCGTAGGGGGGTAGCGGCGGGGGTGCAGGGCCTGGGCCTCCCTCCCGTGCCCGGCCTCCACAGCCGCCGCGGCCCCCGCTGTCAGGCGATCGGGCCCCGGCCCGACACCCCAACTTCTCCGCACCCGAAGCCCACCTCCTAGCCCGCGGGCCTCGCTTTTGTGCGCCGCGGCCGAGGGCGTCCAGCGCGGGCCCGGCGCCCCCGCCCTGGGCACAAAAGGGCGCGCGGCCCGGCCCGACCCGGGCGCCCGGAATGCGGCGGCGGCGGCGGCGGCGGCAGCGGCGGCGGCCGGTCCGCGAGCCGGGCCTGGGGCGCGCAGCCGGGGGACGCAGGGCTCGGCCGAGAGGGAGCCGGGCCGGGCGGGGGGCCGCGGCGCGCTCACCTGCCGTGGAACCAGTCCTTGCAGGCGTCGCACTCGATCATGAATCGGGTAACGTCGTAGGGGAGCCGGCAGACGCAGTACACGGGCACCGTCGCCATGTTGCCGCGCCGCGCCGCCGCTCGCCCCGCCGCTGCGCTGCCCGGGTCGGGCCGGGCCGGGCCGGGGGCCGGGCCGCGCGGGGGCGGCGGGGGCGGCGGGGCGCAGGCGGCGCTGCGGCCGGGAGGGGACGGGGACGGGGGCGCACGACAGCCCCCGCGCGCGCTCCCGGCCCGGCGCGTCCACACAATGCCGGCGCGCTGGCTGAGGGGCCGCGCCGGGAGCCGCCCGCCGGCCCGCGGGGCGCAGGGCGCGAGTGTGCGCGGGGCTGGGCTGCGCCGCGCCGCGCGCGGGACACAAAAGCGAATGGACGCGCGGGGGCGGCGGGCGGGGAGCCGCGGCCCCACCGAAGGGACCCCCGGCCGCCGAGCGGCCTCTACGTCAGCGCCCCGGGTGGCGCCGCCTCCGCCCGCCGGCCTGGGCCCCGCTCCCGCCGCCGTGGGGAAGGCGGGCCAGGGAAGAAGGTGGGAAGAGGGTCCCGGGGGAGAAGGTGGGCTGGGGGTGGGGGAACTCGGTGGGAGGTGGATCGGGGGTGAGTCTCAGTGGGGAGGGTGGGCTGGGGGAGCCCTGGGGAGGGAGAAGGTAAGCTGGGGAGACCCGTAGGAGTCTGCCTGCCGTCCTTCCAGAAGGCCGAGAAGCAACTCCTTGGCCCTGAAACTTTCTTCTGACCCCCAAGTGGGACGAATGGGGATTTGGGGGGGGGGGGGTGAGGGGTAGCCCTCCTCTTCCTGGGCTTTGCTGCCTCCCTCCCACCCAAATCCCCACTGCGTTTTTGGCTCAAATACAACTTCCCCCTTCCCTCCTTCCTGGCTGGGGGCTGCTGGCTCCCTCACAAGATTCCGTGGATTTTCAGTCCCAATAGGTAGAGGATCAAAATCAGGGGACCCTAAAGCTTGCTGGCACTATTTGGGGTGGCCCTCTAAAGAGACAGCTTACCTGACGTTTGTGTTGTCCTGGAACTCCCGGTGGAGCCCACAGACCTGGAGACCTAAGAGGCAGGAGAGCAGTCGAGTGACCCTGCATCTGTGCTGCAGGGCCCTAGAGAAAAAGCCAAGGGGCTACATTGTCACAGTTGCCCCTGTAAGCCTTTGCACTGATCTGGCTCTTTGGCCTTTGGTGTGGGTTGCAGAGAGAAGGTGCCTACTGGGGAATGGTGGCCTTCCCCTGTCCCCTCCTCAAAATGATGCATCCTTTGGGCACCCCTGGTGGACAGGTGTTTTGGTTTTTATAAGAAACCTATCTGCTGGACCCTGCCTCCCCCCCCCAATCCCCAATCCTTAGCAAAATCCACATTCCCTTGCGAGATGCACATCACTTCAGATGACTTCGAGACTTAGACCTCACAGCAAACACAGTCCTTACCACTGTCACTGGCCAGCTCAAAGCTGCCCAGCAGTCCCATTGACAGCAATTCAGTGAAGATCCTCCTGTTAGAACAGAATCTGCCCTCAGAGTCACCAGCCACCCTTCAAACAGGTGGCTCCTGGGCCACAGATTCAGGATATGGTCCAAGGATGGGCCTTACCTGAGAGCAAGTATGAAGAGGAAGGTAGTGATGGGGTGGGGGGAGGGCTAGAGACAAGGGTAGAGAGTACTCTATCCACACCTTTGAGCTGCCCAGGATGACCACAGTAGGGCCACCTGTCTAGATTCCAAGATTCCAGTTGTCAACTTTTGGTGTTCTTCCCGCTGGGTGGTTCTTAACATATTAAGGTTCTGGGAAAGAAATAACTGTTAAGCCACTGTCTAGGATTAGTACCTGGCTGTGAATTCTTAGGCACAAAAGGTAGAGTCCAAAAGGAGGCTTAGGATGAGTCCTAGTGAACTGGGCACAGTGTAGTTACACTCCCCTTGACTGAAGTACTAAAGTACTCATAGGTCCAGTGCCCAGACCACTCTTGAACTGTCCAGTCACTAAGTCTAGAGACTTCTGGAAGCCCAGTACAGGGAACAGCTCTTCCTCCCTGGAACAATTTATTTTCTTGTTTACATATAGTGATGGCGGCTCCCAAAGCTCACCAAATGCTTCCCAGATTTCACAAGGTTTTGCCTGAGTCATAGTGCGGGAGCCATTTTACAGAAATGAAAACTGAGGCTCAAAGCAACTAAATGTGTAAGCCGAAGAGGACTGGTCTGGTAAGAGGACAGAGGGAGCAAGTGAAGGGCCCACATTTCTCCAAGTCCTCAACCTGTACTCCCTCCCCTTGGCCCTCTCCCAGGAAGTCCAGCCTCCCTTCACAAGTTATCCCCTGGGATGCCTTCATCCACCCTGCTTGGTCCCTCCTCTTGGTAGCCAGCTGTGCCCTCTGCAGCTATCCCTGTGAATGTCAGCCAAATACTTCCCTGGTACTCAGAGCCCTTCCAGGGCTGTCTGCTGTCTGCTGCATAATCAAGCCTCATCCCAAACCTCCCTATTCTCTGTCTCCATCTCTTCTCCTGACATGCTCCTCTCTCTTTCCCTCCCTCCTTCCTTGTACTTATGTGTATTGAGCAGGGAAGAATATGACTCCTGAGGATGGGACAGCAATTGACTCCCAAATTAAGGAGGCATGCTTCCCTCCACATCATATCACTTCTGGCCCCCAATTTGGTAGCCCCCTCTACTTGTGCTCCTTTACCACCAACGGGCCAACCAGCTAGTACCTACAAGTGTCCTCATGTCCCAGCATCATCACCAAGGACCCAAATTGGCCTTCCTTTTGGCAGGTATAAAGAGGGTGGGTGCAAATATAGTACCTGTACACATGGAATTTTACCCAGCCATTAGAATAATGTCATTTTCAGGGAAATGAATAGACCTAGAACAAACCCTATTAAGTGAGGTAAGCCAAGCTCAGAGACACAAACAGTGCATATGCAGAAGCTCTATCTAAAATACACTGGGACATGATAAATTACACAATATTCTAGGCATTCACACCCAGTGAGACCAAAGGAGGATACTCTTAGGAGAGGAACACAGAGGCGCAATCCCTATGTGCATCTCATAATATAAAATAATATTTGTCAAAATGAACTCCAGGAAATGGAAACAGGAGGTATTGGGGGTGGGGGGAGGGGGTTGTTTTTTTCCCCCCAGTCCTGGGACTTGAACTCAGGGCCTGGGCACTGTCCCTGAGCTTTGTTGCTCAAGGCTGGCACTGCCACTCCCCAGAAGGCCCTAGGAAAAAAGGCCTTGAGCCACAATGCCACTTCAGGCTTTTACTGTTTATGTAGTGCTGAGCTTCATGGTACATGGTACAGGACTTCATGCATGCTAGGCATATACTCCACCACTAAGCCACATTCTCAGCCCTTCCCTGAGCTCTTTTGCTAAAGGCTACCACTCGACCACTTTGAGCCACAGTGCCACTTCTGGCTTTTGAGTGGTTAATTAGAGCTAAGAGTCTCACAAGAACTTTCCTGCCTGGGCTGGCTTCAAACCTTGATCAAATCTCAGCCTTCCAGTAGCTAGTATTATAGGCATGAGCCACCAGTGCCCAGCTCTAAGGCATTCTTAATTTTCTTTTTACATTATTTGTTAGTGTATGGAAATTTTTCTTTTTTTAATTTTTGAGTCAGTACTGGAGTTTGAACTCAGGGCCTTGAGCTTTCTCTACTGGCATTTTGGAGATGGGAATTTTCTTCCTATGCTTGTTTTGAACCACATCATTTGACTCAGCCTCCTAAGTAGCTAAGATTACAATACAGATGAGAATCACCTCTACCCAGCAAAAGTGATTTTTATATGTTAATGTTATATCCTGATCTTTGCTGAATACGTGTATTAGTTCCAAGGCATGAGCTTACAGGTGTGTGTGTGTGTGTGTGTGTGTGTGTGTGTAAGAGTTTAAGGCCACTCTGGACGTGCACCTGAGATGCTCTGCCTGGGTACTTCCTGTCCTCTGGTGACTCTTGAAGGGCTTCCCTGATCCAGTCCTTCCACACTATGCATAGAAGTTTTCTTTTCCTCTCTTGTCCTCTGCTTTTCTATCACTACCATTGCTTTCCTCACTCAGGTGAAATTCCACAGCCCTGGGACTATCCCCTCTGCAACAAACCCAGCACTGCTCTGCCCTTCCAGGAGTGACCAGTGGGCAGATTAAAAATCTCCAATATACATTTCTCCACACAAGCCCAACCTAAGATCTTTCAAGACAGACTTCTGTAGGGTTAAAGCCTTCAACTTGTTATATGACCTCCATTTATCAGAGAGACAGGCCAGCTAAAATTCTGGCTCTTCAGGCAGGGTTATTCTCTGTGGATCTATGGAACCTTTCACATTTTGGCTTTCCAGTCACAAGAGTCAGAAAAAATGAGTGTAGCCAGACATTGGTGGCTCTTGCCTACAATCCTAGCTACTTGGGAGGCTGAGATCTGAGGATTGTTATCTAAAGCCAGCTCAGACAGGAAATTCCATGAGACTTTTTTCCATTTAACCAGTAAGCAGCTGAAAATGGAGATGTGGAGCAAAAAAAAAAAAAAAAAAAACTAAGGGAAAACACCCAGGTCCTGAGTTCAAGCCCTAGTATCAGCACCAAAAAAAGAAGCAGAAAAAAAGAAAGGTAGTGAGGGAAAGAACTGCAGCAAAGTCACTCTCCACTGGGGTAACTGTTGCAGGTCATTGCCATACATGTGTATGGGAGTTCAGGGTTGTGTAACAGAAGACCACACACTGGGTACCTTAAATAGCTGACACTTAGTGTCTCCAGTTCTGGAGGCCAGAATTCCCAGATCTAGCGGTCTATAAGGTGATGCTCACCAGGAGGCCGTAGAGAAGTCTATTCCCTGCTTCTGTCCACCTCTAGTAGCTCTTGGTAAACATTCCCTGTCAAAAGAAAAATTAAGAAATGGAGAGCGGATTAACCATGAACAGACAAGTTCATTCTCACTAGAAAACAGAGTCATCCAAATGAAGTTAGGTGTGGTGATACAAGCCAGTAATCCTATCTGAAGCAAAAGGATAGTGAGTTCAAGGCCAGCCTCGGCTGCATAGTGAGCACAGTAAAATCTCATCACACTAAAAAAAAAAAAAAAAAAAAAATACCACCAGACCAGTAGCTGAGTGCCAGTAGCTTATGCCTTTAATCATAACTACTCAGGAGACTGAGATTCAGAGGATCACAGTTTTAAGCTAGCCTGGGAAGAAAAGTTCACCAGACTATTTCCAAACTAGCAAAAGGTAGAGTTACAGGCATGGCTCAAATGGTTACTGTGAGTTACTGTGAAGAATTGTGAGGCACTCAGTTCAAATACTGGTACAAAAACCAAAGTCAAAGAAAAATGGACTCTGGTTTCCCTCATAGGGAATAATTAGTACAAGTTTAGGTTAGTCATAGCAGAAGATCACAATAGCCCAACAGCTATGCCCTTATGAACACATAAGTGAAATGAACTCCACGTTATGGAAACAAGTATTATATCATTGTTCTAATTATTTGCAACATGCCATGTGAAACTATACCTCTTTTTGTTTGTTTCTCTCATATTCCCTTCCTGTGGTTGTACCCCTGCTATCACTGTATCTCATCTGAGTATCTGAGTACCCTGGATACTGTATATATGTGTATTAGAACTAGGAAAGGGAAAGAGAATTCAAAATCAAGAGACAGGGCTGGGGATATAGCCTAGCGGCAAGAGTGCCTGCCTCGGATACACGAGGCCCTAGGTTCGATTCCCCAGCACCACATATACAGAAAACAGCCAGAAGCGGCGCTGTGGCTCAAGTGGCCGAGTGCTAGCCTTGAGCGGGAAGAAGCCAGGGATAGTGCTCAGGCCCTGAGTCCAAGGCCCAGGACTGGCAAAAAAAAAAAAAAAAAAAAAAAAAAATCAAGAGACAATGAATAAAAAGACAAATGATTCCAAAAGCAATACTTACAAAACCATTTGGTGTAAACAACTGTACAACTCATGGGGAGAGGGGATGGAGGAGGGGGGAGATGGAGGAAAAATGAGGGAGGAGGTAACAAGTTAAACAAGAAATGTACTCACTGCCTTACATATGAAATTGTAACCCCTCTGTACTTCACTTTGACAATAAAGGGGGAGGGGAGTTATGGTTGGGCACTGATGGCTCACACCTGTAATCCTAGCTACTCAGGAGGCTGAAGATCTGAGCATCGACGTTCAAGGCCAGGCCAGGCAGGAAAGTCTGTGACACACTTAACTCCAATTAACCATGAGAAATCTGGAAGTGGTACTGTGGCTCAAAGTGCTAGAGTACTAGCCTTGAGCAGAAGAGCTCAGGGAGAGCACCAAGGTCAGGTCCTGAGTTCAAGCCCCATGACCAGCAAAGAAAAAGTTAAGCAAATGAAAAGACATTTTTACCTGTCAAACTGGCTAAAGGCCAATAGCCTGGGTACTGTGCCTGAGTACTTACCAAGCAAATGAGCATACACAGACAAATGGCTTCACTTGAGTGACACCAGGCAGACTCTGGTGGTTACATCAACAGGAATAGCTCCTGGTGAAATGCTCAGTTGGGATAATGACACAGACCATCACAAGATTCATCTTCAGGATGGCATAGACTCTTGGGAACCACCAGGCTTCTGAGCACACGTACCCATCTCATGGCTTTTCAAGTCTACTCCAGGCCCTTGCCTCAGGTTTTTCTCCTCTCCATGTATTCTCCTCTGTCGCTAGTCACCCCATTCATTACCTCTTTTTTAACCTCATTCTCTCACTTTTTTTTTGGGGGGGGGGGGGAAGGGGTGCTGGTCTTGAAGCTCAGGGCCTAGGCGCTGTCCCTGGATGTTTGTGTTCAAAGCTAATGCTCTACCACTTAAACCCTAATTCCACTTCCCACTTTTTTGAATTGGAGATATGAGTCTCATCGAGTTTCCTGCCTAGGCCAGCTCTGAACCATGATCATGAGATTTCAGCCTCCTGAGTAGCTTGGATTACAAGTGATATCACTGACACACAGCTTTGCCTAAAGTATTCCTGATTGTACACATGTATGTTACTCTCCCATTCAAATGTAAAAACAAGTCAGTGGTAGGGGATGAGGGGCTGTGTCCTCCAGCCTTCTGTCCCTTGGGGACCAGGCAGGGTCCAGCAAGAGGTTCCACAAAACCTTGCTCAACAAATGAGGGAAATGTCTTGCTTTGCTGCCAAAGATAGGGAATCCACTGTGATGTGGTCATCATCACATGATCCTAGGTGGGAAAAGGGACACAAACATCTATGGGCATCCTGATTGTTTTCTGTAAAAGAAAAAACCAACTACAACTATATTGCACCAAAAAGAGAGCAATCCAGTCTTAACAATGAGTGTCTCAGAGTAGAAGAGTTCCTGGTAGCTTTTTTCTTTTTGTTTGCCTATATTTTTAACTTGTCACAATAAATACAACTTTTCAAACAAAAAGTCAATAAAAACTATTTTTCAAAGGGAAGAAAACAAAGCCAGAACTGGTGAATCACACCTGTCATCTTAGCTACTCAGAAGAATGGGATCTGAGGGCTAGGAATATGGCCTACTGGTAGAGTGCTTGCCCTCGCATACATGAAGCCGTGGGTTTGATTCCTCAACACGACATACATAGAAAAAGCCAGAAGAGGTTCTATAGCTCAAGTGGTAGAGTGCTAGCCCTAAGCATCAGGGACAGTGCTCAGGCCCTGAGTTCAAGAGTCCCTTTAACTCATCTCAACACTGTCTCCTGATTTTTTTTAATTTTTATTTTTGGCCAGTCCTGGGGCTTGAAATCAGGGCCTAAGAACTGTCCCTGGCTTCTTTTTTCTCAAGGCCAGCACTCTACCACTTGAGCCACAACACTACTTCTGGCCTTTTCTATATATGTGGTGCTCAGGAATCGAACCCAGGGCTTCATGTATAAGAGGCAAGCACTCTACCACTAAGCAACATTCCCAGCCCCTCCTGATTTCTTGTTTAGCCCCACATTGCTGATCCTTTTCCTTCATTCCCCTTGCTCAGGCCTGAACCTCTCAAGCTTTGGGAACCTGTGGAGTCCTGCTTTGGAACTATGCTTGATTTTCTTGCAATTGCCCCAATGATGAGATGATAGGAGGGAGCACTTATTTCACAGAGGGCACATCCCTGAGATGACTACATTTGTTGCTGACACTGCCTCCTCCAGCTTCAAGCCACAGGGCTGTTCTCAAATGTGGTGAACCTGAGGACTCTGGAATGGCGGGATCTGTGATGTTTTCACCCGGGGGGGGGGGGGTGGGGACACACCTGGGTGAAAGGTGATTGGACTGAAACCACTGTTTCTTCCACCAGGGGTTTGGGAAACAGAGTGGATTAAACTTTTCCTCAAACACCAATGTCCTTCCTGGAATGGGCATTTTGTCACACAGAGTCGTCCTTGCAAAGAAGGGGGCTTAATGACCTGACACCCCCCAGACAGCTGGCAACCAGAAGGGTAGGAACCCTCAAAGCTTATGAAGGATGAAAGAGGAGCCAGAGTGAGAGTTTATTTGCTCCAAGTTTGGAAGCCAAAGGGTTGGATTCATCGTGAGTCTGCAAAGGCAAGCTCATAAGGGCTCCTAGAGGCTTAGGCAGACCTTGAGGCCATAGATGGATCTGGGTATATACATCAGTCCCGGGTGGGCCCAGGGAACATCGGGAATGCCTTCCTTCTGGGGTTGCCCACGAAGAGGCCTGCAGAGTGAGCAGGATCACTAGCCAGCCAACTCTGGTAAAAAGCGCTCAGCTGGAGCTCCTGTGGCAGCCGCGTCTGGAGGACCCAGCAGACGCCGTCTGCTGGCGCCAAGTAGTCACCAGGGCTCACTAGGACATCCGGCCACTGCGTTGGACACCTCGGCAGGGCCACAGACGAGGCTCCGCCCCGGGCTGCGCGCGCACCGTACCCGCAGGAGGCCCGGACGAGCCACGCGTCATCCCGGCCCCGCCCTCCTCCGGGCACGCGGCCTCCTCTCAGGCCCCTCCCCGGTGCGGCGAAAAGCGCGCGCTCTGCCTGGCTGCACCGCGCAAGTCGGGAGGGACTCTTGTGTTCTACGTCAAGCAGCCGAGAGCCTCAGGTTAACAAGATGCACCAAACACAGTCCACACCTATTAACTCCCGAGTTTTAAAAACATGACTTAACCAAGATCCAGTTTATATGTTCCCTGGGACGCAAAGCCTGGAACTTATTGGAGTTTCTTTTTTGGCTGCATGAAAACTTGGAACGTGAATAATATTTTCATATTCACTACACATTAGTGTTCCCCTAGAGCTAGAAAAGTGGAATTATGCTGAAAGGGCATAATGCTTCTAAACTTTGACCAAGCTCTTCTGGAGCTATCACAATTAGAATTAAAATTCCTCCAGGTTTCTGCTTTTACAAATGAATTTAAAAGCCACACAGTAGTTTATACTAAAAGAATAAAGATTTTTATTAAGCATTGTAAGTTGCATTCAATAGCCTCCAGATACACCACACCACAATCCATCAACAGTCAATCAGACCCAACAGCAGTTCATTCTTCACAATCCATGAGTTAGGGCAGAACTCCCTTCAACTTACAGTAAGATCCTACTTAGCTCTTGCGGGCAGGGGTGGGGGAATTACACCTCATTTCTGATCACTAATGTGATGAAGAGCATCAGAAGTATATGAAAACGATAAGAAGTGATTCGGATTTCAAAGTACATTGTTTGGAAACATTAACAAAAACATCAAAATGATAGAAGTATACCTGCTTCTACTAAATTCTTGATGGGAAAGTTCTCAAGAACAAGCAATTTATTTCCTGCTACAGAAGGGGGGGGTGGTTGTTTTTTTAAAGATCAAAGGGTTTTTTTCACAGAATTTCATATTTTGCTAATATGAAGGCATAAAACAGCAACAAAGAACAATAATGCATACAGCAGTGAATACACCAGGGTAATGTCAATATTTGAAACGGCTAGATAATTTTTTCGGGGGGTTGGAATAAATGCAACAGAGGTCAATAATCACAAAATTTTAAGGTTAGAGCAAGATCAGTCAATGACTAAACAGAGTTAACATTTTTATAGGACTATTACTGATTATTAGCATTTTTTTGTTTTGCAAATGGGCACGTACTGGTAAGAATGGAAGAAAGGACAATAACATGCATAATATTAACTACACACTTTAAAAATTATGAACCATGCAGAAGTTTAGCTCAAGTAGTAGTACTAATGGTCTACATCCGATTCAAAACCACATAGTTCATTGATCACAGATGCATGGTATTAGTCACAAAAAGTTTCAGAACATATTGTGTTGATTTTGAAAGGTCATTTGCATCTTCTATGATTTCAACTTTATCTCCATTGAACTTGCTTGTAAAGTATGTATGATGTACTGTATATTTAAAATCAGCAGAACGGCAATATTACTCTATAATTTTTTAGTTTCGATAGTTGCACTTTTTTAAACACAAAAGAACCACATCAACAGTGATGAAATTTAAGTAAGAAAGAAAAACTGTGGTTGTGCCTTATTTCTTTCATAATCATAAAAATCAAAGCCTTAAACAAAGCTTCATTGTGAAACAGTAATGCAAAATCAAATATAATGGCATACATATGGTGCCAAATGCTAGAAATTATATTTTAAGCTATATATACTTAAAGACTGCCAAAATTTGTTTTCTTTATAGTTCAAGAAACACAACTATAGGCTTTTGTCATAACCAGTTTAAACTTTATGTGTACTTCATTTTAAGTGCGGGAGTCAAATGCTCTTCATTTTCTTTCTTTTTGTTTTATTGTAGCATTTTGACTACAACTGGTTAAAACTAAAAATGTGTTGTTTAAATCTCTGATATCAAAGAGGGATCTGAATTTCCAAAGTCCTCATTTTTCTCTTACGGAAAGGACAAAATGTACATAACTGCAGGCTCTCTTTCTCTCCAGATATTTCTAAATCCTTACCCTTCCCAGCATCCTTCACCCTCTATAAAAAATAAGTTTACTCTTCTTTATTTAAGACAGCTGCCTCCAGAGCAGCCTCCCTGCGGCAGGCGCTGTCTGTACTTAGTGCATTTAAATGAGGATTTGTATTGCACGTTTTAGAGTCATTATTCAAGGCACTTTCGAGGTGGGGGGCCCTGGTGTCTCCTGCACTCCCATTCAGCTGGGGCACCAGCTTCTCTTCGGCCATCACTCCGTTTTCAGCAAGGGACCCATCTGATGACACAGCAGAGGACTTGGATTCCCCAGATTTTGACTTCAGTTCTTTGGCCACTTCTTCTGCTGAAGCAGCATAAGGAGGTCTGCCCTGTTTAAAAAGAAGGACAACCAATAAGGCAGGCTTGGATAAAGAGGCAGAGAGAGAGGATATCAGTTTGGCCCTAATGACTCTGGCTGCAGGCTCAAGAGCAGAAAGTGCAAAGCTGGGTCCCTCTGAGTGTCTTTGAGTGGCCTTCCATTGGTGAAACTTCTGCCAAAGTCAGTTCCTTCTGCGTCCCTTCCCTGAACTTCTTTGCTGTTAATGTCGTAAAAATGAGGGAGAGTCCCATTTCAAGAGCTCTATCTAATGCCATATACAGGACCTAATCTTTTTTTTTTATCATTGAAAGATTTTATTGAGTGATACTCTTAGGTACAGTTATAGGTACGAATCATTGCGTCAAATGTGCAAAGTGGCTAAACATTGTTATGACTGGTTTTCTGAAGTTTTCATCTTTACTTTTTTTTTTTTGCCAGTCCTGCGCCTTGAACTCAGTTCCTGAGCACTACTACCCCTAGCTTCTTTTTGCTTAAGGCTGAGCACTCTGCCATTTGAGCCACAGTGCCACTTCTGGCCGTTTTCTATATGTGGTGCTAGGGAATCAAACCCAGGGCTTCATGTATACAAGGCAAGCTCTCTTGCCACTAGGCCATATTCCAAGCCTTATCTTTACTTTTTGACAGTGCTGGGGCTTGAACTTTGGGCCAAGGCACTGTCACTGAGGTTATATGGCTCAAGGCTAAGGCTCTACGGCTTGAGCCACAGTGGCACTCTGGCATCTTCTGTGTGGCTTACTGGAGATGTGAGTCTCTGAGACGCTCCTTCCCTGGCCTGGTTTGGAACAATGATCCTCAGATCTCTGTCTCCTTGCACCAGATGCAGGTGAGGGTTTGTTTCCTTTTAACATAGGGACTCCTCCCTTAGAGGACCTAATCTTTTAACCTAACAAATACCCTTTGGCAAGTCTGCTCTGAAGTTGTCTAGCATGCATGAAGTCCTGGGTTCAATTCCTCAGCACCATAAAAACAGAAAAGGCCAGAAGCATCACTGTGGCTCAAGAGGTAGAGTGCTAGCCTAAAGAAGCCAGGGACAGTGCTCAGGCCCTAAGTCCAGGCCCCAGGACTGGCAAAAAATAAATAAAGAAAGAAAGAAGAAAGAGAGAGGGGCTGGGGATATAGCCTAGTGGCAAGAGCGCTTGCCTCGTATACATGAAGCCCTGGGTTCGATTCCCCAGCACCACATATACAGAAAATGGCCAGAAGTGGCGCTGTGGCTCAAGTGGCAGAGTGCTAGCCTTGAGCAAAAAACAAGCCAGGGACAGTGCTCAGGCCCTGAGTCCAAGGCCCAGGACTGGCAAAAAAAAAAAAAGAAAGAAAATAAAAAAGGAGGGAGGGAGGGAGGGAGGGAGGGAGGGAGGGAGGGAGGGAGGGAGGGAGGGAGGGAGAAAAAAATGACCAGGTGTGTTGGTACACACTTGTGGTCTCAGACAAGACAGGAAGATCACAAATCTGAAACCAGCACTGCTTATACTTCTAGCTACTCAGAAGGCTGAGAGCTAGAGGACCACATTTCAAAAAATAATCTAAACACAAAAGTATGACACTCTATCCCCAACTAACCAGTAGTTCCAGGCTGGAGTTATGGCTTAAGCACTGCCACTATCACTACCACTAACACCACCACCCAAAAAAGCCCCATAAATTCAAAGGCTAGCCAAAGTAACTTAGTGATTCCCTGTTGGGATCAGCTGCACCTTTAAGGGGCCACAGCTTACCTCAGCCTGTCCCTCCTCTTCCTGTGTTTAACCGGAAGAGAAGGAAGTCTGACATCACTTGAGGGACAGCTCCTTGGGACCAATCAGGGGCCCCTCTCTTGTGCCCGCCTTTGGAGTATATTTGGGAGGTTCCTCATTTGAATAAACAGAAGCCCTAGAGGTTTTCTCCAGGGGCCCACACGCCCGGGTCACGCCACTGAGGCTACCCGTGCTCCTTCGTGAGCAATAATGGACCACCCAGGAAGGGGCGGACAAGCCCCTTCCCCCCCAAGCGAGGGAAATTTGAGAGAGACAAGGCTACCTGTGGCCATGTGAGAGCGATAAAGGGCCACACAGGAAGGGGCGCACAAGCCCCTTCCCCCCCCCAAGCGAGGGGAAGTCGAAAGAGAGAGCCCACAATTCCCTGCCTCAAATTTTAAAAAAGGGATTGGGGGTGGGTGAGGCTTGTAATCTTAGTTATTTGGAAGGCAGAGATTAGGAAGACTGGCTTGAGGTTATACTGTAAAAAGTCTTCAAGACTCCATCTCAACCAATAAGAAAAGGCCGAGTACAGTGGCATATACTGGTCATCTAACCTAAGCAGGAAGCTTAAATAGGAGGATTCCTGTTGAGGTCAGTTGGGACACAAATGTGAACTTACCTACAAAACTAAGTAAAGCAAACAAAGCAACAACAACAACAGAAACAGGGATCTGGCTCAAGAACATGTGCCTACATGCTTCTGGCAGCACTGAGGAGGCACCACTGGTATTGTGCTGAGGGGGTAAGTACAGTGAGAAAGAGTGAGGTCTGAGTTAAATCTCCAGCATTAGGGGGTAGAGACACCAAGAGCTTGGCACTGGTAGCTCACATCTGTAGTCCTAGTACTCAGGAGACTGAAATCTGAAGGATCAAGGTTAAAAGCCAGCTGAGAAGAAAAGTTCCAAAGATTCCATTTCCAAACAACCAGCAAAGAGTTAACTGGAGAGATGACTCAAATGGCAGAGTTGCCAGCTGAGCAAGTGTCAAGTTCTGAGTTCAAACCCTGATGTGAAGGCAGAAGACCAAGAATGTCTCCTCTTCTCAAAACCAGTGACTGAAATGAGGCTAGGGCTGGGGGATGTGGCTCAAGTGGAGTGGTAGCACTCCTGCGCAGCAAGTGCAAAGCCCTGACTTCAAATCAAAGTACCCCCCGCCCCCAAAAAAGAATTTTCAAGTGGTATGCTACACAACAGAAATTCACAAATCCAAAATGCAAGGCCCTAAGTTCACTTAGGGGAAGATGCTAAACTAAAAGAACCCTTGTAAATGAGATGCAAAGAAATTTCAAGAATTAAAAAGAAAAGGAGGGCTGGGGATATAGCCTAGTGGCAAGAGTGCCTGCCTCATATACACGAGGCCCTAGGTTCGATTCCCCAGCACCACATATACAGAAAACGGCCAGAAGCGGCGCTGTGGCTCAAGTGGCAGAGTGCTAGCCTTGAGTGGGAAGAAGCCAGGGACAGTGCTCAGGCCCTGAGTCCAAGGCCCAGGACTGGCCAAAAAAAAAAAAAAAAAAAAAAGAAAAGGAAAGCCAGAAATGAAGCTTAAATTAGACAAAACACAAGAACCAATAAATACCATAATATAAATCAAACTCACTATAACATACTAGGCCACTCATACTAGGATGGCTAGAATTAAGAAAATGGAAACGTGTGTGTGTGCGCGCTCGTGTGTGTGTGTGTGTGTGTGTGTGTGTGTTACTAAGGCTTGAACTCAGGGCCTAGATGCTGTCCCTAAGCTTTGCTGCTTAAAGCTAGCACTCTACCACTTGAACCACAGCTCTACATTTTGGTGGTTAACTGGAGATAAGACTCTCACATACTTTGCTGGCTGGCTCTGAACTGTGATTCTCAGATCTCCAGCTCCTGAGGAGCTAGGATTACAGCCATGCGTCATCAGCACCTAGCTAAGATGGAAGTTATTAAGTGTTGACAAGGCCATGGAGATAGTGGAACCCATATATGCAGCTGGCAGGAATGTCAAAGAGCACAGACACAATAGAAGATGATTTGACAGTTTCACAGAATAACCACACAATTAAGCAATTCTATTCCTAGCTGTATGCTTAGGAGAATTGAAAAGAAACGCCCACACACAAATTTGTAGCTGAATAATCATAGCTACAGTCTTTGAAATAGCCAAGAAATGTAAACAACATGTGTCCATCAGCAGATTAATAAATGTGGGATGTTCCCTGGAACATAATTCAGTAATGAAAAGGAGCAAAATGCTGCCACTGGTACTAAAACATGTACATTTACACCAAACCTTGGAACAGGCAAATCCAGAGGCATAACATAGATCAAAAGTGCCAGTTGCTGGAGGAGGATCAGTGAATGACTGCCAGTGGGTAAAGTGTTTCTTTATGAGATGAGATATTCTGGAATTAGTAGTGGCAGTTGCTAGATCTTGAGAACAGACTAAAAACTACTAAATTATAAGTAATTTGAATGGAAAAATGACACAAAGACCTAACAGATACCTAACCAAAGAAGACAGAAGAATGGCAAATAAGTGCATGAAAAGATGTTCCTCTACCATATGTCAGATAAACGCAAATTAAAACAAGATACCATTACCCATAAATATGTGGCCAAAATTCAGGATGCTGACACCACCAAATGCTCATTTACTGATGGTGGGAATGCAAATCGTACAGCCACTATGAAAGATAGTTTGATGGTTTCCTACAAACTAGACATATTATTGCCATGAAATGCAGCAACATTGCTCCATAGTACTTACAGTCAATGTAGTTGAAATTTACATCAGCACAAAAATCCGCACACAAGACAGGAGCCAGTGGCTCATGCCTGTAATCCTAGTTACTCAGGAGGCTGAGATCTGAAAATTGTGGTTCAAAGCCAGCAAGGCAGAAAAGTCTGTGAGACTCTTATCCCCAATTAACCACCAAAAAAGTCAAAAGTGGACCTGTAGTTCAAGTGGTAGAGTGCTAGCCTTGAGCCAAAGAAGCTCAGAATGTGCTCAGGCTCTGAGTTCAAGCCCCAGGACTAACACAAATTTAAAAAAAATTAAAAAGAACCTACACACCAATAATGTTTTCTGGTTGTCATCTGTGATGCTAGGAATCAAATCCAGAGTCTTGCATATATGCTAACAAGCATTCAGCCACTGAAAGACAGTATAACTTTTTTCAATCATCCAAACTAAACTATCAAGCTATCCTTCAGAATGATAATAGCTAGTAAGCCTAAACAAAGAAGTATTATATATACAGCTAAAAGGAAATCTACAAAAAGAAGTGACTTCCAAGTAAAAGTTTCTGGTCTGAAAAGATAATATCCTGTATAATTCCAACTATCAGATATTCTGGAAAAGCCAAAGCTTTGGAGAGAGGTAAATCATCAGTGTCTGCCAAGAGAGGGAGGGATGAGTAGGCAGAGGACAGAGACTTTAGAGCACTGCCCTCATTTGAGTACTACAATGAGAGAGATACATGTGGGTATACATTTGTCCAAACCTGCAGAATACACAATAACAAGAACAAAGTCTAACACAAATCATGAACTTTGGATAATTCTGTCAAATAGGTTCATCAACTGTAATAAAATTTTCACTTTGGTGCGAGATGTAATAATAGGGAGATTCAGTATAAGGGAGGGAGAGAGGAAGAGGAGAAGCAGGACATGTATATATGCAGCCCAATACCTTCCTCTTAGTGCTGAAAACTATTCTAAAAATTAATGTTTAAGAAAACCAAATTTAGGGGCTGGGAATATGGCCTACTGGCAAGAATGCTTGCCTTGCATACTGAAGCCCTGGGTTCAATTCCCCAGCACCACATATACAGAAAACGGCCAGAGGTGGCGCTGTGGCTCAAGTGGTAGAATGCTAGCCTTGAGCAAAAAGAAGCCAGGGACAGTGCTCAGGCCCTGAGTCCAAGCCCCAGGACTGGCAAAAAAAAAAAAAAAAAGAAAGAAAACCAAATTTATGTTGAATATCAACTATATGATTTGTGGGTAGGTATAGGTGGGAATAACTGTGATAGAGTGAGAGAAGGGATGACATTGCCCAAAAAGAAATGTACTCTTTACCTGACTTATGTAACTGTAACCCCTCTGTACATCACCTTTGTAATAATAATAAAAAATTAAGCTGGGCACTGGTGGCTCATGTCAGTAATCCTAGCTACTCAGGAGGCTAAGATCTGAGTATCACAGATCAAAGCCAGCCTGAGCAGAAAAGTCCATGAGACTCTTATCTCCAATAAACTACTCAGAAAAACCTGGAAGTGGTGATGTGACTCAAGTAGTAGAGCACTAGAGAGCACAAAGAGGCTCAGGGACCAAGCCCAGGACCCGAGTTCAAGCTCTAGGACATACAAAATAACAACAATAATAAATTAAAAAGGAAAACCAAACCACTGACTGCATACTTTAAACAGATGAATTTTAAATATGTGGGTTGTATGGCGAAAAGGAATCAAGAGTCTACCAAACACTGTAGGCAAAGAAAAACTAGTGTGAGGCCAAGAGGGCCACTGGGGATGAAAACAGCACAGAAAAAGAATAGAACCTAAAGACTAGTAGTTTAAGACATCTTTCTCAAAGAAATCTGAGTGCACGTGTGAGAAGAATCAAGAATAAGAACAATCAACACCAGGCATTAAAGGAAAGGCATTAATCTTTTACAAAAAAAGCACAGAAAAGCCACAATCAACCTGGGCACTTAAGCCTAATCTCCAAATGACTATAAAGAGAAAGACATTAGCAATGTCCCTGATAGCAAAGCTTTATGAATGAAGGAAATAAACAAACATAAAATATGTAAGAAAAAAAATGAATGAGCATGTTTCCTGATTAGGAAAACTTTTCACACAGAATGCTGTTTCCAGACTCTTCAGAGACCAAAATGGACATATGGGGGAGGTAACGGGTGCACTTGCACTGTCAAGATAGGTAAGAAGGGCTAGCAATATGGCCTAGCGGCAAGAGTGCTTGCCTCATATACATGAAGCCCTGGATTCGATTCCTCAGCACCACATATATAGAAAAGGCCAGAAGTGGCGCTGTGGCTCAAGTGGCAGAATGCTAGCCTTGAGCAAAAAAGAAGCCAGGGACAGTGTTCAGGCCCTGAGTCCAAGCCCCGGGACTGGCAAAAAAAAAAAAAAAGATAAGAATACAAAAAGGTAAGAATACAACTATTAGAAACTAATGTAGGGAGAGCAAATGGGGAATGCATATGAAAATATTTTCCTTCAACTCTTCTCAGTGAATTATGTCTCTGACAGTATGAACAAATATTCTGACATAATGGGAAAGTCTTAACTCTACCAAAACTGGAATTTTTTTTGTCAAACCTGGGGCTTGAACTTGGGGCCTGGGCATTATCCTTGAGATTTTATACTCAAGGTTAGCTACCATTTCAGCCACAGCTCCATTTCTAGCTTTTTGGTAATTAATTGTAGATAAGAGTCTCACAGACTCTCCTGCCTGAGTTAGCCTCAGACCGCAATCCTGACATCTCGGCCCTCTGAATAACTAGGATTACAGGCATGAACTACTGACACCTGGCTAAGCCTGAGACTCTTGAGATTCTCAGAACAGAAAATTAAATGTTATAATACAGAGTAAAATTCATCGGCCTTTTGATGGAACTAGAAGACTCACTATAGACAAGATTTTACTGCGGTGGGGAAAGTACGCTTAATGTGGCTCACACATAAGTGTGAGCTTTTTCTTAGTGTATATTTCCATAAAGAAAGTCTACAAATGGGCTCATCTGGAAGAAATAACACAAGAATATAAGACACAGAGGTAAAATAAAATCCTAGAAAATACCAAGCAGCAGCTACCCTGGGTAAGGGATGTCCAGGAACCTGGGCCTTGTGTCTCAAAAGCAAAGAAACTGGAAAGGCTTCCAAATAACAGCAATGACTAGGGCTGGAAGGGACTTACATCTTTTGAGTCTTGGACCAGTATACCGTGTTAAGAGACCTGACAATTACAGAACACAATCATAGCCTGGCAGTCTAGTTCAAAAAGGAGACACAGACAGGGAATGACAGAATAACACTGTGACATTGAGAGGACATTACCTGAATCGTTCCCTGGCTTTTATAGCCTCTGCCATAGTACCTTCCACCTCTTCCAAATGTTCTAATCACTGGGGTAGAAATAACTCCCCTTGGACGTCTAGATCAAAAAGGAAAAAAACAAGAGAAAATAGACATAGATCTCTCAAAGGCCACATTTAAAATAATATCAAGCACATATTAAGGGAACTAGTCTACTGTATGAGGCATTGAGTTTATTTACGGTCATACTAAATTATGGTCATACTTATTCAAAGGAATCAATATTTTTCTGCTTCAAACCCACATTTTATTTACTTATTGACTTCTTATTCATTTATCGATTTATTTTTACTAGCTAGCTAGTTCTGGGGTTTGAACTCTGGGCCTGGGCACTGTCCCTAGGCTCCTTTTGCTCAAGGCTAGCAATCTAGTCTACCACTTGAGCCATTGTGCCACTTGCAGCTTTTTCTGTGATTAATTGAAGATAAAGTCTCATGGACTTTCCTGCCTGGGCTGACTTTGAACCACAATCCTCAGATCTCAGTCTGCTTAGTAGCTAGGATTACAGGTGAGCCACCAGCACCTGGCCCACATTTTTTTGTATGTGTGCTGGTACTAGGGTTTGGAACTCTCACTAAGCTTTCTTGAGCATGGCTGACACTCTAGCAATTGAGCCAACACTTGCAGTCCAACATTTATTTTTGATTAGATGGAGATAAATGTTTCACAAACTTCTACCAGTATTGGCTTAGAACAGGGATCCTCCAAGTCTCAGCCTTCTGAGTAGCTAGGATCATAGATATGAGCCAGCTCAAAGTATTTGATTTGAAAAATAATACTTTAAAACAATTTTTAAAAGAGAACTAGTAAACTAAACATGTACCTAAATATTTAATAATGGTTAAATAACTATATAATGTTATATAACAAGACCCTGTGCAACCATTAAGAATGATGTAAAGAGGGCTGGGGATATAGCCTGGTGGCAAGAGTGCCTGCCTCGGATACACAAGGCCCTAGGTTCGATTCCCCAGCACCACATATACAGAAAACAGCCAGAAGCGGCGCTGTGGCTCAAGTGGCAGAGTGCTAGCCTTGAGCGGGAAGAAGCCAGGGACAGTGCTCAGGCCCTGAGTCCAAGGCCCAGGACTGGCCAAAAAAAAAAAAAGAATGATGTAAAGAAGTCTATACCTAATGACATAAAAACATTTCTGTTAAGTAAAGAAGCAACCCCAAGGCCGTTCTTTGCATTTATATAAGATTCGTTTTTCCAGTCTGGAGCTTACCCTCTTGCTGGTCCTCCCACGGAGACCACCTGCAGTGGAAAGGGCCCACGGCCTCCACGGCCCCGCCTGCTCCCAGCCCAGTGGCCAACCACAGTGCCAGCTATTTCTAGTTTCCCTCCCTGAGAAGGTATAGGTTGGACTCCTGCACACACAGAGAAAAAAAAAAAAAAAACATGAGAAAACAACTTTTTCTTTTTTTGGTCAGCTGTGTGTCATGAACTCAGGGCCTAGGTTGGTGCTGTCCTTGAACATATGTTTGCTCAAGGGCTAGTGCTCTACCACTCTGAGCCATAGTACCACTTCCGGTTTTCTGTTTTTGTGGTTAAATGGAGATAAGAATCTCATGGACTTTCTTGCCTGGCTGGTTTTGAACTGCAATTCTCAGATCTCAGCCTCTTGAGTAGCTAGGATTATAGGCATTGGCCACCAGACTGAGAAAACAAAATCTTTATAACATAGCTTGAGTGGCGAAGAGAAGTAAGCAAAAGACTTTTCAGTATTGGTTTCTAAAATCAATACAACATTATAAAAACTAATAAATACTTATAGTTGGTAGCACTTTTTTCCCCTCTCTCTCCATTAAACTCACGATCTTGTGGATGTCAGGCAAAATGTCTACAACTGAGCTATATTATTAACCCATGTTTTTTTAAGACAAGGTCTCACTACATACTTCAGGCTGGCCTGAAACGTCCTGCTTCTGCCTCCTCAGTGCTGGATTGCAGGCATGAATCACCATGCTCAGCTCGCTAGTTCTTATTTTGTTCAATTAGGATTTCCTTAAGCAGAATCTAAATTGAATTCACAAATCTCTACTAATTTCTGATAATAAGACTAGTTGGGACATTCTTAAGTTTTCTGATTTAAGAAAATTCTTAAATCATTAACCAATAGCAAAACAGATAAAACAGACCCCTTAGCATATTGTGTTCTGACAGGGAAATAGACTATCACAAGCTCTACACAATTCTGGTGTGGGTGGGGTGTCCAGGCTACTGCAGTAGCTATGTCAGTATTGGCCATAAGAATCTAGAATGGGCCTTATGTTTTCTAATGGTCACATAAAAAAGTCCAAAGAAAGAAGAGAAATGCTTTAATAATATATCTTATTTTACCAACATTATTATTTCAACATGTAACGAAAATAAGAAACTAACAAGTTGAGCTGGGTGCTGGTGGCTCATGCCTGTAATCCTAGCTACTCAGGAGGCCAAGACCTGAGGATCACGGTTCAAAGCCAGCTGGGGCAGGAAAGTCTGTGAGACTCTTATCTCCAATCAAGCACTACATAACTGGAAGTAGCACTATAGCTCAAGTGGTAGAACGTTAGCCTTTAGCAAAAGAACTCAGAGACAGTACCTAGGCTCTGAGTTCAAGTCCCAAGACTAGCCAAAAAAAGAAAAAAGAAAGAAAAGGAAAAAAAGCTACTTTAATTTTTTCCATGTATATACTACTGGCCATGCTACAAGTTATTAATGTACAAGTGGCCATTGGTAGCCACTTAGGACCGCACAGGGGGGAGATTTAGACACCATAGTAGCAAAGTTGGGGAGCAAGTTCCTTGTGCCCTGCTCTCTGCTACTCCCCAAAGACAAGGGCCTGAAGCACACCAAGAAGAAGGGTATGCTACAGAACAAGTAAAGTCCCAGGGAAGTAAAGTCGTAGAGGCTGGAGAACAGAAGGAAGGAGATGAGCCTTCTGTGGCTAAACATAGGTCGAGCTATTACTCCAAATGTGTTAGAACAGACCAGCAATGCAACTGAGTAAGCCAGCAGCTCATCCCGTGAGCATGAAGTGCTGGTCAAGTGACCCAAATACGAGATGGGCTTTGCTCTAGCAGAACACTCAGTGGCCTAGCCTGAAAAGAGGGACAGTAATGGCCAGGCCACTACAAAGACCTGCAGGCAGAGGGCTGGTCAGGGACCCATGAAAACAGGCACTGTAGTGAAGAAGGTGGCTCACAAAGACAATCAAGGAAGACAGGCACGAACCACTGCAGCAGAAGAGGTACAGGCAGGCAAAAGCTCTGGAAGGGGTGTGGGTATAATTACCGCCCTGGGACTTGCTAGTCCTGCTGTTGTCACTGCCTGAGAAGGCTCCACAGTGTCCTGATGCTGCTGCCACCCGGAAGGCACGGTATGGGCCTGTTGCTACTGTTTCCCCATAGGGGCCTCCAAAGCCACAGACTCCTGTAGGATTGGGGGTAGAGACAAGGGAGAAACATGAGGAATGGGGCTTAGGGCCCCCTGCAGGGTTTGAGACAAAGCAAAGCACCCCATCTCCTCAGCTGCTGAAGAGGGGTCTCCTAGACCCTCTTGTTCACCTCATCATCATGCATCCATCATCTCCAGGGGCCCAGTACTACTGGCCACCCTCACTTAGCAGTCATTTAATAGGGCCATGAGCACCCTGTGTGACATCAGTACTGGAAAATGAATCTCTCTGACTCAGATAGGATTTATTTTCTTGCACATAAGGAAGAAAAGTCTTTAAAAATATGAACACAGTGGTCAGCTTTATTGACAGACTGGCATTCTCCCTTTCTCTTTCAGACCATCTCCACTGGAATCTAGCTCACTCCTTTGCTGATTTGGAAGATTACTATTGCATTCTTTTTTTTGTTTTTGGCCAGTCCTGGGCCTTGGACTCAGGGCCTGAGCACTGTCCCTGGCTTCTTCCGCTCAAGGCTAGCACTCCGCCACTTGAGCCACAGCGCCGCTTCTGGCCGTTTTCTGTATATGTGGTGCTGGGGAATCGAACCTAGGGCCTCGTGTATCCGAGGCAGGCACTCTTGCCACTAGGCTATATCCCCAGCCCCAGGAAGATTACTATTGCAAACTGCCTAAGACCCACAGTTAACAGGTCTTTGCCAAAGTAAGCTATGGTTACACTAGAAGGACCACACTTTCTGTCCCCACCTGAATAAGTCTTGACATACAACTTACCTGCAAAGCCCCTACCCCTGCCCTGTGCGGGTGGGATAGGCCCAAAGTGCCGTGGGTATACAGATGTGGGATAGAAAGGCAGAGCAGGAGGTGGTGGGAAGGGGAGCGGGTGGTTCTGCCGAGAGAAATTGAGTCCCTCCAGGACACTCTGCCGCATCTTTTCCACCTTGGCAGCCTGCTCAGCCTGGAAGTCAACAATCAGGCAGGTAAAAGTCATTCACAGTAATCTAACTACAGTTGAATGAGCACTAACAAACTAAGATTTACTGACTATTGTAAATGTTCTCTATCTGCACATGTATCTACTTGCTGATTTTCACTTGCAATCCTAGCTGAGATCAGATGCGACAAAATTGGCCTGGCCTGGCTTGTTTTAACGCATACATTGCATTTTAATTGTTTTATTTCTAGGTGGTGGTTGTTGATTTTAGTTAAACATTGGTCTCCTCATGCTGCAGCACTGTCCAGGGCCAGTAAACACAAACGTGGCTAATGTGCCCATGGAGAAACCTGTGCCAGAGAAGCTTCCACTGGCATAAGTTACAGTGGTGTTGGCAATGAGTGTAATATGAACAAACAACATATACTAAATGATTGTCTGTAAATAGAACCCCATACAGAATGAAGTGTGAGCATACAAGAACAGAAATTTGCAAGCACCAAACCCTACATTTCTCAGAACAATGGTTCATACTCACTAACTCAGTATTCAAAGCAAAGTCAGAACCTATCAGAAATAATGAGAACCGCCCTGAGGTGATATTTGGTAGCACAGGGCTGGGCCTTCTCTAGTAGGATTCATGACAAGTAGGGTATAAAAGGCAAAAGATTTAACTATAGTTAGAGATGGCCACCCTGACTCCCCAACATACCTGACCATCACAGAGGTCGATGAGTGGGGTCTTTTCCCGGCTGGCTTTGAGGAGTTTGGACTGGAAGAGCTTCCCATCAAAATACATCCAAGGACAGCAATGTTCCCAGGGGATTGGCTGTCCGCATGCGTCGTTGGCAAACAATGCCATGTCTACTCCACTCATGAAGAGGGCTGACAGCTGAATTCCTCGGGGATCTAGGTTCTCAATCTTTAAATTGAAAAGAACAATTTCTATGGCAGAAGAGTACTACAGTATCTAACTCTTCCAATTGTCCCAGTCAAATTCCCCACAGTAAAAGAGCACAAAACCTTGACATAAGCATGACTAAGTAGCACCACTTGAGCCTCACCTAGACCTGCTCTTACTGACTGAGGTAACGACACATTTAAATTTAAGAGCATGTTTTATGAACATACTGAAATATTCCAGTTTGCATTATAAATTGTTACACAGCGTGGATAATACTGTATTAAGGCTGAATATCACAAAGGGTATCCTCAGAAGCCCAGAGCTCCACAATCACTTCATGAAATAATACTTCACTCTTCATATCTGAACACAGGCTGTGGTTGACAGAAAGGGTGTTCAAAAAGAAATGCTCTAAGATGCTACCCTTTTCAAGCAGTTATTTTTTTTTAATAACTATGTAATGTGATTCTGAAATAAATTTATACTGTTATACATATACATATATTGCTGTCCCAAATAGCCACTTATTAATCAAATTATCAAAATATTTTAGGAGAAATGGGCAGTTTGCAAAGAAACAAGGCAATACTAGACACTGTGTTTGAGCTGAGCACAACAGTAGAATCTGCACAACTTGCACTTCCTAAGTGTTGAAAACTGGTGTCTACAGTGCCCAGGGCCCATTCCAATGCATATGATGGCAGAGTTAAGATACCCTAACACCAGTACAGTCAACTTTTGATCATTTGTGTGTGAAGGACCCAGTTTGTGGATTACCCAAGACAGTTTTAATTCTGCTCTGGTTTCTGTCTCCCCACTTCGGTGGCTTATCAAAACTGCCGACTTTCAGTCTAAGCAATTCTTCACCATAATAGCAGCTAAAATAGGTTTACACTAAAGACCAAACATTCTGGTATCCAGTCCTAATAAAGATGCAATTATCATGCCACTTGTACCAACATTTTCTATCATTGGTTAATACTTTTTCACAATTTTGCCTAAATGAGCATGCATGTGAGTATATGTATATATGTGTGTGCTCCAGCACTGGGGCTTGAACTCAGGGCCTGGGCACGGGCACTGCCCCTTAGCTGTTTTTTTTAAAGGTTGATACTCTACCACTTAAGCCACAGCTCTACTTCTGGTTTTTGCTTGTTAACTGAAGATGAGCTTCTCACAGGCTTTCCTGCCTGAGCTGGTGATTCATGGATCTCAGACCCCTAAGTAGCTAGGATTACAGGTGTGAACCACAGGCATCTGGCTCTTTTCTGAAATTTTATTTTTGGTCAGTCGTGGGGCTTGAACTCTGGGCCTGGGCACTGTTCCTGCACTCTTCAGCTCAAGGCTAGTACTCTACCACTTAGCCACAGTGCCACTTCCAGTTTTCTGGTTGCTAACTGGAGATAAGGGTCACATGGACTTTCCTGCCTGGGCTGGCTTTGAACTGCGATTCTCAGATCTCAGCCTCCAGAGTAGCTAGGATTACAGGTGTGAGCCAATGGGGTCTGGCTTTTTCTAAAATTTTAAGTAAGTGTAATAAAACTTTCAAAAGTTGGAAGAGTACTACCCAGAGATTTACAAAAGTTGTTTATCTATACCTCTTGATCCTAGGATGTATCACTGTTCCTACATTTCTCCTATCAGTGTTGGGAAGCAGGTGAAGCTGGGTAAATGGAGTTAGTTGCACTCTCACATTTACGTGCAATGTGGAGAAAGAGGGAACAATTGAAGCAAAATGGGGGGAAAATGCACCTGGTTTATTTATACTTTAGTCTCATTTATTTAGCCCTATCTGTGAACTACAGAAAGGAAGGAGAATCCTCACAGCAGAAAGAGGAAACTGGCTATTAATGAGTGGTCAAGCAAAGGTAGAGCCCATGAGTAAATACAAATAAGCCCAGGACATGGGTCTCCTGATCTCACACTCTACAAGATGGTGACCATGAATCCTTTCTAGTCAGGTAAGCGTCCACTGCTTCCAGCCCTATTGCTAGAGAACAGAGAACTTGGGTCAAGGATTAGGGAGAAAAATGATGAAGTTGATGGTGCTCTGCTGCTTCTATGCAAACGTTTAGCGCACAATGTCATACCTCTTGTCTGTGGATGCACATGCAGCAGCTCGTGCAAAGTTCTCGGTCATAAGCTGCTGGTGGTCATGTCCAGAAACAAAGCTCTACTGACTAGCTGCTGTCCACATGCTGAGTTTAAGATAGCACAGCAGATGGGCACAGCACAGAACCACTCTTGTCAGAGCTACTCATCTCTGCATTTGCTAAAGCAGGAATAAAAACTATACTGTATGCAAACTCCCCACTGGTTGAAGGGCTGTATTTTTTTATGGATTAAAAAAATTATGTTTATAGTTTTGAGGTAATTAGCAATTTTAGTAATGACAACTTCCATTAATGTAACAGCTTAAAAGCTATATAACAATGTAAACCAAATTTCCATTGTTGTGTAATTTCTTCCTCTGGTTTTCACTTTGGGCTGTGTAGCAAGATCTGGTCTTGACTCTAGATCTTCTACCTCAGCTTCTAAATAGCTGAGATTAAGGCATGCACCAACATGCTCAGCAGAAAAAAAATTTTTTTAAACCTTACAACAAATAGTGTTTTTCTTTCCTCACATGTTAATTACACAAGTAATAGTATAATAGTATATAACATTTATGGAAAACTTAATAAAAATGCTTTTGTACATGCATTATCTCACTGCCAGCTCTCAATAACCCTAGGACACAGGTACTTGATAGTACTCCACTGTACAGACCACCACAGAACTCAAGGTCTCAGATATTCACATTCTAACTTTACTCTCTTATGCCAAGAGATAAATATTCAACATTAACTGAAATCCTCAAGTAGAGAAACAAATATTCTGACTGCATAGGAAATATATACATATGTGTATGTGTGTTTATGCACACACATCCACATATATATGTATTTATTTTCTGCCTAATTAGTTCATGAACAATTTCAGTGAAGTGACTTTGTCCAACTTCTAATTACTGGGCAACAGACTCTTACTTTAATTTTATATTTACCTATATGAAAAATAATTCTTACAGGTATCACAGACATGTTGCACGCCCCTAATACTGTCTTTAAAGCTCTTCATTTTCCATCTTTTATATTCTGCACTTGGCAGGTGAAACTGTTAAAAGAATTTAAAGCAATTATAGGGATGTCAAGAGCAAGGGAGAAGAAACTGTACACATATCACAATTGTACAGAGTTCCTTCTCCTCGTCCTTTACCCACCCTCCTTGAAACCCAGGCTCAGCGCTAAGTTTACCTTAGTGATTACATTCAAAGTGGTAATTTAGGAAAACAGCTTTGAAAATATAACAGGAAAAAAAAATGAGGATCATCAATCACCGTCACAGGTATTAAGGAATCACACAGAACACGCTCAATTATTCATGGACATGGGAGACGAAGAAAGCATGGATGAAATGGAATTCTTGAAAATTCATTTTAGCTAATGGTTGCAATGCTTTTTCCCATTGAACCTCCCATCAGAAAAGCTAGCAAGAGTCCAAACTGTAAGAAGTGGGTCTTTTCTTCCTCTTTTCCTCCCTGATGGCAAAGCGTGAGCTGGGCAGTGAAGGGGAGAAGAGTGATAATCAGTTCTGGGCAATCCACAAACCGGGTAAGGGTCCTAGCACAGCAGCACCAACAGTCAAGAGGTGACTGTATCTTTAACAGTAAAGTGGCATCTTACAGAAAGGCACTGTTATTGCTTCTAGTATGTCAAAAACACTTAATGGTTAAATGAAAAAGCAATTTTAAAAGCAATTTAGTTTTCTATCACTGAATTTTGGAACCCTCAGCTTTGCATATGAATTTTGGTAACACTGAAATAAGGATTATTCTTATCAGTTCTCAATGTGATAACTAAGAGGATCTTTAATCTTTAAAAAAAGAAAAGAAAAAAACAACTGCCTTACTCTCAGCAAATGTTACTTTTTCTCACAGCTCTCTTGAAATTCGCACTAATCCTGACAATGAAGCTCTTATGGTGTGGGCTGTGCTTGTGAAGGGGACCATCGACCTCCACACAAGAAGACCCAGGGCGGCGATGAGTGAGACAGAAGGCAACTTTATATGGAATGTGTCTTTCTGATACATCTCTAGAAACACCTCGCCTTAGATGAAGAATCAGTAGAAAACCAGTACTAAGACCTCAAAAGAACCAAAATGAAAGCTCTTTCAAAAGTTATATCCTGTGTGTGGATCCGAAAATGAAAAGGATATGGGAGATAAGATGAACTTTGATTAAAGTAACTTGATGGTGAATAAGGCTTGGTGGGCATACCTGATCCCTGGCGGTCTGATTTTCAGAACTGGGATGTCAATACTGAAGGAATAATCTACACAAGAGAAACAGGAGTAGAGGTAGAGGGTGGCACCACACTCTAGGGCAGTGTTTCCACCCCCTGAAGCACAGCCTGCAGCGAGGACGGTGGTGACGGGCACCCGGGAGGACCTGACTGGGCCCGCCACACTGCCTGACACCGAAAACAAAAGCGTTAAAGACAATAACAATTTCTGCCTAACAAACAGAAAAGCTTGATCTATAAACTAAAGAACACAATTTGAGGGGAATTCTGCTACATTTGAGTTTTGTACTTAGCTTATTTCAAAGTCATCAAAAGCCTTAGGTGAGTACCTCTGAACACCAAATTACAAAATTTAACACAGTGATTTAGGGAAAACCAGAAATTTATTGAGCATCACCTGTCAAAAATCTATAAAGCAAGTCTAAAATCCCTCTGCATGGAAAGATGCGTTCATAAAGAACGGCAAAAAGATCTAAAAGTGAAGGCAATTTTGTCAAAAGAGATTAAGTGATTGCAAATCAAACTTGATAAAATAAATAAAAATGTAATTGATGACAAAGAAAAAACAAAACCCTGTACATTAAAAAGAAAAGGCAGATCTATGAATTTAGCTAACTTTGAAAGTCTTGAACTAACATTTAATATAGAAATTAGAAAGCAATTATAATCATGTGAACATATCAACTAATAAAGGTATACTGAAAAGATATATACACTGAAAATTGAGTGACAACTTACACAACATAAAAATTGTCAAAACAAAGAACAAAAGAAACTACTAGAAGGCAAAATTAAAAGGAATATGATGATTAATGCTGACTCAAACGTGTTGGGATGATAGTGTAACATCGTTCTTCAAGTGGGGTTTTTTTCTTTATAAAGGGAGTTTTACAATATTTGAAGGGCAAAGAATTTTTTTTAAAAGAAAACTAAAGTTGTTGCTAGGAACAATGGAATAAGAAAAAGAATCCTCGCTAGATGTTAGAAAATAATCTTAAGATCAAGCCCTCTCAGGGCCTGGAATCCCATCCTAAAATAAAAAAAGAGAAGTTTACTTCCTGATGTGAAAAACAAGAATAAACATCCATTAGTGGTAAACAAGGGAAAAGTGGCATTGATTGTTAGGGATGGCAAATCTATAACTACACAGGAATGACCCCTTTGCCCTGAGGGCTCTCAACTCACATCAAATTAGTATCATTAGTTTAGTGCACTGAGCAATTCTGCCTGGTGAAAATTAGCTTTGTTACAGCAAGATCCAAAGCAAGACTTCCCAAGACAATGAAACAGGGTTGATGTGTTACCTTGAGCTCCTGTAGCTGGTCGGGCTCGTAGAGTTTAGGGGACAGCGCCTGAGCCAGGAAGGCATCCAGTTCTTGACGCCGTAGAATGCGAGCTCCTGGCCACTGCACCATGTACCTGAGGAGGCAAAGAAAGGATTAAAGTGGAATGACTGAGTTGCCATCTGTTCCATGGATGAAGCCAGGAGGATCTAAGTAAACACTAGGAATGCTTGGAGCTGAGAAGATACCAAGGCTTTTTTTCCAGTTTTTCTATTTAAAAATGCAATCACCATGTGGGCTTACCAGAATGCTTTAGAGTAATTAAAATCAACATGCTAAGCTGTACACACTATAAATGAGCTAGCTGGTCAATAATTTTTTTCAATTTTATTCATGTGAAATATTTAAAACCTCAAAGAACATGATAAGCAGCAATTGACATAACTGGCTCGTGATAATTAATTTTCTATCATAATCTTCCTCCAGGGTCACAACAGAAGATTAAAGGTCACAATAAGAAAGAAAGAGCAGCAAGTAAAGAGCTTTCCTGTAGCAGTTGAAAAATGGGGAAGGGCAAGATGGATCCACAAAAGAAATGAGTTTAAAGAATACAATACACAGGACAGTCTCTACAGCTAAAGTCGTCAAATGGGACGCATTCTGGTATGGGCAGTCAAAAGGAAACCAACTTCCAAATCTTCAACTTTCACTAAAACAACTCTGTCAAGGGTCCCAGGCTTCCCTTTTCTGCACGAATATTCCTGTGAGACAGCCTGGCTTACTCCTCAGGGCACCAATAATATTAATGTATGCTCATTCAAATAAATATTTGCAATGACAAAACTGCATCTTTTGCAATTGACTACCATAAGTCCTAAATGCAATTGCCTTACTGAATTTTTATTACAGCTTGATAAAGAAACAAGGATAAAGAATACTCCTACTGGTGTTTGAAAATTTTCACTGGGTGAGAGAATATGCTCAATATACAATGCTCCTTTCCATAAAGTATATTTGTTTTTAGGCTCCTTTATGTTTCTTCTCTACTTAAAAAAACAAAATTCTCGATTGTAATTCTTTAACATGTTCGTCCCAGTAGGGTTATTAGCACAGTCATGCAGCCCCACCATCCTCATCCACAGGATGTCTTTCATCTTCCCAAACTGCAACCTCTATCCGTGAGCACTAACTCTCTGCACTGGGTTCCTTTCGCATTTTTGAATCAGAAAAAGATGGTCTTGGCTATAGGCCCAGATCTTTCCTGTTTTTCTGGCAGCAGAGATTCTCAGAACTCAACATAGCTGCAGGAACACATGGCCTACTAGGATGGAATGTCTGTTTCCTCCATTTGCCTTTCCACACCAAAGTTACCATTTGCTTTTCTCAGATACAGACAGTAAGAGAATGAGCATACACATACATGTGGGTTAGATACTAAAACCTGCAGCAGCTCACTCTTGAATAACTCATTTATTCAGGCTATCCCTATTTGCACATTTAGAATGTTTCACACTGCCAAATCTTCCTAGAGAACTTTTGAAATTTTTTTCTTTAAATGTTCTAAGCAGAGTGAAAAACATTACTTGAAGAGTTTACTAGCAACAGGCCTTGGGAGAGCTGTTAACCTTACCTTCACTTTCACACACTGAAAGGTGAGGGTTATCTATACAGTTCTAGGGTTTTCCATGCTGTTCATTCACTGTCTTACACTATATTGGAAGCTGGAAAATACCAGAGCTCCAAACACAGAGAAGCAGCATCTGGGCAACATGGGCCCAAGTGTGTGCTTTGACCTTACCCTTGAGGAGGGCACTACTTGTCCAGATTATCTACTAGTCTACTGTATATTTCTGCTGTGTGTTCCATATTCAGCCCTATTCCATGCTACCCAGTGCTCTGATTCCCTTCTTCCTTATTTCTGCTACTGAGTGTTCCAGATACTGAAATGACTTTTCCTATATCTATCCCAATTGTGGTCATAAGGCAACATTTAACAACACAAAAATACTACCAAGAGGTAAAAATTCAAAGTATCAGTAAAGGCCAAACCTGTTTTCAGGTACATGAAGATGAGCACGCCAACATTCTGTGTCATTGTGCCTGAATGCATGGTCTGAATCTAATCATGAAAAAATATTTGTCAGTTCTAAACAAAGAAAGGCCTATATGGGACTTGAAAAACTACAGTCATAGGCTATCTACCTGTGTTTGTAAATAGTCTACTATAGCACATTCTTGTCTGTGCATCATGTCTGGCCTATGTCTTCTCCTTTGAACAGCGATGAAAAGAGGGTTTACAATTAAACTGCTGAGCCCTAGGGGAAAGACAAGCACACAGAAGCACAGAGGTGGGAGGAGTCGTGCCCCCATGTCTATGCTTCTCAGAGCTGGCACTAGCCACATCTGGAACTGGAAGAATAAATGGTCAAGATGCAATAACAGAAGCCATGACTGACACACAAAGGAGCACAAACTAGACCATGAAAATGTGAACCTCCCATTCTATCCATGACTAACACTTTGGCCCTGCACTGTTCAGATGTGCCCTCATATTACATCCTCACTCAGTTCCAGGATGCTCTGTAGTTAGGTCAGGTGTTATACAACATTTCACACTTGGAAGAAAGGAATACAAGTGACCAAATTCACTTGTTAACTTGGTCTCAAGTCACCTGAGTTCTCCATCTTAAATTTTTGACAAATAGATGATTTGGTAAATAAAAGTATGTCCTTAATTGAATCAGTTTATTGAATTATCCTTAATCAGAAGAGACCAGAACACTTTAAAAACAAAAGCCTAGTAAAATAAAGTTAATGAATTAAGCTTGCCATGCTCTAGTTGATCAATGTCTATTCAGGTAAGTCATTTTAACCAAATAAATGGTCTTAAAGTTCAAGATGAATTTAAGAAACTTTAGAAAATATAGTCTTTTCCTTTCTAAAGTCAGAGAGGTGGGACCCATAAGGACAGGTGAGAGTAGGGCTGAGTAGAGCCAGCTGGGCCTTCAAGAGGTCTACCCAGAGGGTAAAGTCAACTTCTAAAGGAGCATAGCTCCACGCTACACAAGGAACACGAACAAGAAGGGGGCCAGGGACCAAAGTGAATCCACTGTTTTTACTAGGATAGGAATACACAGACAGCTTTTGTCATGTGGATCCATAAATACAGCTGGAGGGATAAGGCATAAGGAGTCACTAGTAAAAGAAACTGGTTTTCAAATGCTACCTCCTACTTGGAGTAGACCCAGGGGAATGTGAAGAATTGGAGACCCTGGAGCTAAGGGCAGAGAAATAGGCTGTGAAAGAGAAAGTCTATAGAGATGTAAAGAGGTGCTCAGAGAATAGTAGGGTAGTTGGACACCATATATACTAGCTACCACAACATGAAGGTACGTCAAAATAAATAATGGTGCTATGAGTGAAAGACTCCCGGAGAAAGCCCACACTGACACAGGTATGTGGATGGCTGGATGGGAGAGATGTTTCAAAGCACCTCTTTATGCAGAAGCTACAGGATTCCACCAAGCCTTTAAGGTGCAAATCCTTACCAACAAGGAAGACCAAATTGTGCAACCCCAGATTGGACATCATTCTTGAAAACAGAGAAGGCCTGGAGTGGGTCTCTTATCGCAGAAAACACTGCTGGGACAACTAAGAAATGAGCCTGAGGTGAGATGAACTGAAGGATCTACATGGCTGACTTTGATAACACATGATGATTCAGTAAGAAAAATGGCTTTATGTTAGAAAACTACACTGAAATATGCAACTATAAATATTTTTAAAGCTTTTTATATTGTACTTGCCACTTTGATTCTTTCAAAACCATCCAAGCTCTAAAACCTAGTGAACATCTGATATGTCTACAAATTCTAATGAACCTTAAATGACACAGCCACCTACCACTGCAAGATTCTCAAGAGGGCCTAGGGGAGAGGCCTAGGGGCATACCAGCCTGGGTTCAAACACCCACTTCAGGGAGCCAGACTGCTCCCTGCAGATGGCTGGTACCAGGAGAGACTAGATGCACCCTAAGCATCTTGATATACCAGAAAGTAAGGAAGTGCCTCCAAACTGAAGGATATGTCCCAGGGCCAACACAAGGGAAGTCCTAAGGCTAGAGCCAGGACAAAGTGAGCAATAAGATAGATAACACATGCCACATGCTGGATCATAGCACAGAACCAAGTGATTGTCTGTGAAATATAACCATGTTCATATTGACTAAATGAAAGGGAAAGAAAACACCAAGTTTCTTCACAAAAGAACTGCTAATACATATACTTCCCCTATAATCAAATATCAAGTTATCTAATATTTAAATAGACTATGTTAAAATCATTATATAATATTTACAAGCTATACATATTTACTAAATATACCTTTCTATAAACACTCTGTACTATAAATTATTTATTGCATTTACACAGCCTACACTCGTAGAGTATTATGAGTTCAAGACACCATGATTTGTTTCCCTTTTCCCTTACTACCCTGGCACTCACCGTAGAACGCAGCAGAGCACCATGAGGTGAGTGGGCACATTGGCAGGGTTGAGCATGGCTGGGGTGTCAGACCTCATGCAGGCTAGGAAGGCCCTCATCCTACGGTTCTTGTCCTCTACTGCTTTGCCCAGCCAAAGCCTCTTCAGATTGGGGCAGGTCCACTCCCGGAAGGCCAGGGCTTCCACCAGTTCTGGAGTCTGAGGAGACTTCCCCTTGTAAGCTGCCCATTCCTTAATGATCACTGGTGAAACTGTATAAAAGAAAGAAAAAAAAAACCCTACACTTACTGAGGTTCACTCACCATCTTCATTCCATTCTGCAAAAAACAAAAAAACAACTGTGCTTGTATAGCAACCAGTCAGAAGATATGGCCTTGCAGGTAACTTTGGCAAGCTATCACCCACAAAGCCCTCAAGAGTTTTTGCCTCTTATATTGCTTGAAATTCATGGTTTATTCTGATTTTCAGTTAGGACACACATAAATTTCTTCTCAGTCAGATTATGATTTTTATTTTCAATGCATAACTCAAAACTAATAGTTTTAGTGATAACAATTGGTGTAACTCACATTAGTATATGATTATCTGGTTACTTCAACAGGGAAATCCAAATTACACAGTGCATCTCCTTTCTATGAAAATACTCTGATAAATTAATAATTAAGAAATACTTGCATTTGGCAGTAACTTTACTTAAGGACTACCTACTTGAATAAAAGTAACCTTTAAAGCCTGATCATAAAGGAACAAGTACAAGCAGTATTCTGAGTTTTGAATCCCAGATGATGCCAGTACAAAATAATTATATTCAGCAGAACTTAAGACAAAATGCAATATTCTCAAACATTTCACTTTTTTAAAAATGCAAAACATTCAAAGTCCATATAATACAAAAACAATGACCTCTTATCCACAATGTTTGGTCACTACTAGAGTCACTTAATTCTTACAGACACAGAACTATATATGTGTGCACCCCCCAAATAGTTTTCAAGTAAATTAAGGGAAATCTGAGGGTATACAATGAAAACAGTCTATGGTGCAAACTAGTTTGTTTAAACTTGTCATCAATTGCATTCAGATGACAATTAGGTGGTAAAATATGAGTGTGAGGTGGTAAAATATGAGAAGGACAAATAGCTCACTCTGGTTCAGTAAACACCAGAACCAGAGCAGAGACTCAAATGCCCTGTGCCCAGTGATATGCTTAGTGTGAGCCCAAGGCACCACTGCTGGCTACCAGCATCCCTGAAGCACGGCTGCTCCAAGACAGAGAGGTAATGTAAACCAGGATGGAGCCCTTCAGGACATTCTACTCAAGTAAAATCAATCCTCTTGGTTCATTTTCTCTAATGTACTGCCTATAGCCACAGAGAGGCATGACAAAATTACTTGGATAACCTTGTCTGGAACTGGTCTCCAGTTTTGCTACCAAACTCAATACAGTCATGTGATACAATCAATGACCTCTTGAAACATGGAACAGCAAGGAGTCAGGTACTGGGATGTACAGTTTATCAGCAAGAGGAAAACAAAAACAAACAAAACAAAAACACATTTCAACCCCAACAAGTCAGGTAGCAGTGTCGCATACAGGAACCTTTATCAAATGCCCCTTCTACAAGTTCCGACAGTCACTAAAAATTTTTCTTTTACAAAAAGGCATTAACTGTCATTAGGCAAATTCCTTTCATTTACACTTTACTCTCTTAGATGTAAAGTTAGCATCTTTAAGGGATATTTAATGTTAAGTGTTAAAGGGATATTTAAAACACTCAAAATGCTTATTTGGAAGTTCATTGACTGAAAGCAAAAAATTTACATGTATATATAGACATATACTTATTTACTTTTATTCAATATTTTTAGATGTCAAAAAGAAAACCAGTAAACTCTCCATCACCAGTAAACCTTGTCCTCAGACGCACAATCTAAGGCACCACCCTCCCACCTGGTTCCTACTGAGCTCCAGCACAGCTCAGCTTCCAGAAGCTTGCTTCCCCAGCAGCAGCAGCACAATATATGAAATAATCATCAACTGAGCAGCCATCCTGGGAGCCTACAACTCTTTCTACCTCCCTCCATCAGCCAAAACAAAGGATATATGGTCCTAAGAGGAGAAAGCAGGCCAAAGCTTGAGAACAAGATGTATGTATACCTCATTCCTAATGCACATACACACAAAAAAAAAACTGTTCCACAAACACACAGAGACACAAGTAACTCCCCAGAATAGATTTTTTTTTTTTTTTTTTTGCCAGTCCTGGGGCTTAGACTCAGGGCCTGAGCACTGTCCCTGGCTTCTTTTTGCTCAAGGCTAGCACTCTACTTCTTGAGCCACAGTGCCACTTCTAGCCTTTTCTGTTTATGTGGTGCTGAGGAATCGAACCCAGGGCTTTATGCATGCAAGGCAAGCACTCTACCATTAAGCCACATTCCCAGGCCCCCTCCCCCCCAAATATTTTTTTTTAAAATTTTATATACCGAAGCCAGAGTTCCCATCCACATCCTTTTGTGTCCTGGGATCAGTAAATGGGTGTGTGTTCTTTTTTATTTTTTAATTGATTGATTGATTGATTGTCAAAGTAATGTACAGAGGGGTTACAGTTACATACGTAAGGCAGTGAGTACATTTCTTTTTGTTTTGTTTTTTGCCAGTCCTGGGGCTTGAACTCAGGGCCTGAGCACTGTCCCTGGCTTCCGGCCTTTTCTATATATGTGGTGCTGAGGAATCGAACCCAGGTATTCATGTATACAAGGCGAGCACTTTACCACTAGGCCATATTCCCAGCCCCAGGATAGATTTTTATAAAACATAAAAGAGCATAGATTATATGTGTTAAGAATCCCCTTGGGGTTTTCTCAAGGAGAGGCATTATTATGAAATCTATCTTGATCTTCAAATTTTCTTTCCCTTTTGTTTGGACTTCTTTCCCTGAGTTTCTGTGGCCTCATTTTAGCAATAATGACTATTTAGTTATTTGAAACAGGGTCTTGCTAGATTTTACAGGCATGTACCACTGTGCCCAGGTAATCCTTTTTATTATGCTTTCTTCTTCATTCTAGGCAGACCTGGAAATACTGGCCCTACCTACTAGGCACTATCATAAACATTTACTCCACCTTCATGGCCCTGCCAACTCTCTTGCCTGGGTCTGAGAATTAGTAGCAGACTGAAATGGCCTCAACTAATGCTGCAACTCATATTTATACTAGGCTCAAGTGGGTGCACAGAGTAAGAAGCAAGATCTGAGACATGGAAGGGTCAAGAAAAAATTTGTGCCCTCCTTCACAGTGCTAACATTTTCATTGTCCACCTGTAATATTCAAAACAAACAGTGTAAATCTAACAGTGGGGATGAACTCAAAGCTGGATCCCCAAAGTACTCTATTCTTGCTTTATTTTAACAAGATGATCAGATGTTTTTAAACACTATTACCTGGGCTGGGAATATGGCCTAGTGGCAAGAGTGCTTGCCTCCTACACATGAAGCTCCCGGTTCGATTCCCCTGCACCACATATATGGAAAACGGCCAGAAGGGGCGCTGTGGCTCAGGTGTCAGAGTGCTAGCCTTGAGCAAAAAGAAGCCAGGGGCAGTGCTCAGGCCCTGAGTCCAAGGCCCAGGACTGGCCAAATAAATAAATAAATAAATAAACAAACAAACACTATTACCTGGGAAACGTTCACCATATTGCCACTCAAGAACTGTGGAACCTTTGGCAATCATTTAACAAGTATTTTAGTGGCTACTGTGTGCTAGGAAGGGCTAGGATAAGGGAAGTAACTCGCCTATCAGCTCAGCTAGGGTCTCTTTAGGTTCTCAGACCTGGTCCACTTACATAGACCAAAAATGCTAAAATTTTCCTGTGCAACAGAATCCTGATAATTAAACCTTTTGGCACCTGGCTCCCCTTGCCATGTAGGCAAACTCTAAAATCATAGTTCATACTACTTATATTACTATGATTATAATTTTTATATTAGTGGTACTTACAAGAAATTAATTTAAAAATAATATCTGAAGATAAAAGAACTGTAAAAGGCATCCAGTTTGGGGGCTGATGCAGTCTTTAGGGTGCTGGGAACTGAAAAGAAAATAAAGGCTCAGCCTTGGTTTCTAAGTTGAAATGAGAGAGGAGTGGCTAAGGATCCTCCTGCTCTCTGCTCTATCTCCCTGCTAATAGGTAACAATGAGTAATCTGGAGGTTGTTTTTGCATAAGCCCCTGGGCATGGGGGCTTCCCCACAAGGGTGCCAGGCTGAGTCAGAAGAATACCCTAGGAAGAGCACAGTAGGATCCATGATTCTGTGAAAAGTCCTGGCCACACTGCGTTTTCAAAACAGAAGAACGGGAATGCTGCTAAAGTCAGAGCAGCCAGCTAAATATCTAGAACAAATCTATGTATCACTATTGCCTATTTATCTTGTCTTTTCTATTGATAGGAAAAGCCACTGTTTCACGAAGAAACTCACTTCTAAAAGCATGAATTCAGTCTCTCTATTCTATCCTAAGCTTACTTTCACCCTGGCAAAAACAATTCTCTAACACTGGCTTCCTATGTGATTGGAAACTAAAAAAAAAAAATTATTATTATTTTTTTTTTGCCAGTCCTGGGGCTTGAACTCAGGGCCTGGGCACTGTCCCTGGCTTCTTTTTGCTCAAGGGTAGCACTATGCCACTTGAGCCACAGCGCCACTTCTGGCCTTTTCTATATATGTGGGCTGAGGAATTGAAGCTAGGACTTCATGTATAAGAGGCAAGCACTCTTGCCAGTAGACCATATTCCCAGCTCTGGAAGCTAAATTTCTAATGCTTTGGTGGGGGGGGTGGGGGGGAGGGGGAGGGGCGTGCCAGGGCCTGGGCTCTATCCATGAGCTTCTTTTGCTCAAGGTTAGCACTCTGCCACTTGAGCCACAGCACCACTCTGGCTTTTTCTGCTATGTAGTACTAAGGAATTGAACCCAGGGCTTCATGCATGCTAGGTGCGCACGCACACACACAGAGTCACATTTTGAATTTTCAGTTAAAACATTTTCAGTCCCATACATTTTAAGTAAAGGATAACCAGCCTATATAGGAAAATATGTGTGGTTTGAACTCCTGGGTACTGTCCTAGAGCTTTTTCGCACTCAGGCTAGTACTCTACTATTTGAGCCAAAGTTCTACTTCTGGGTTGGTTGCACTGTTGTTGTTGTTTTTTTTTAATTTTTGTTTCTTTGTGGTGGTTAATTGTAGGTAAAGAGTCTTTTAGGCTTTCCTTCAAATCATAATCCTACCTACTTAAGAGAATGAAAACAAAGGACTGTGGTTCAAAAGTAGCCCAGGCAGGAAAGTCCATGAGATTCTTTGTTGTTGATTGGTTGGTTTTGATGTTTTTGCTGCTGTTGTTGCTCAGAGGGCTTGAAATAGGGGCCTGCCCCCTGTCCCTGAGATCTTTTGCTCAGGGCTAGCCCTCTATCACTTTAAGATTCCACGCCACTTCCAGTTTTCTGGTGGCTAACTGGAGATTCATGGATTTTTCTGCCTGGGCTGGCTTTCAACAGCAAACCTTAGGTCTCAGCCTCCAGAGTAGCTAGAATTACAGGTATGAGTCACCAGTGCCCGGCCTGTGAGACTCTTACTTATCTCCAATTAACTACAAAAGGGGCAGAAGTAGAGGTGTGGCTCAAATAGTCAAGAGTGTTTAGTCAGAGTGTTAGCTTGAGCATAAAAGCTCAGGGATAGTGCCCAGGCCTGGAGTTTAAGCCTAAGGACTGGCACAAAGAAAGAAGGGAGGGAGGGGAAGCCCTCTTAGTTTATAAATTTGCTTGCCATTTCCATAAACTTACCTCAAGTATCTCTATTTTGGGAGAGGGAAGGTAGGGTTAGTGGCTAGAGGCCAAACCAAGAGCTTGCTTATGCATGCTAGGCAAGTAGTTTAAGATTATCATAAGGCCTTCAGTCTTCCACCTATGTTTAAAAGGGTTTTTTGGGGAAATTTTATTTATTTATTTATTTTTGGCCAGTCCTGGGGCTTGGACTCAGGGCCTGAGCACCGTCCCTGGCTTCTTTTTGCACAAGGATAGCACTCTGCCACTTGAGCCACAGTGCCACTTCTGGCCATTTTCTATATATGTGGTGCTGAGGAATCAAACCCAGGGCTTCATGTATACAAGGCCAGCGCTCTTGCCACTAGGCCATATTCCCAGCCCACCTATGTTTTATAATACTACTTTTTATGTAAATTTTGAGTTACTGGAGAAGATTACTTTTAGAAAACAAAAAGCAAGAAAGCAATAGCTAATTTTATTAAGATGATAAATTTTGATTTGGTCTGATAGGGCACTGCTATATAGTACAGGCCTCAAGTGTGCAATCCTCCTGTGAAAGATTCCTGAATGTGTGTGTTCCTACATCCAGCTTAAGAATGATGTTAATTTTAAAGAGTTAATCAAGCCAGGTGGCTCAAACCTGTAATTCTAGCTACTTCGGAGGTGTAGTTTAAAGCCACTGTAAGACTATCTAATTAAGCATGGTGGCCTGTGCCTGTCACCCCATCCATGGGGAAAAGCACAACGGCTGGGTGGAATGGCACATAAGGGAAAGATTAAGTAGGAAGTTCACAGCCCAGGACAGCTGGATATAAAACAAAACTACCTGAAAAAGAATCAGGAGTCAGGTGCTGGTGGCTCACTAAGGAGGCTACCTACTAAGGAGGTTAAGATCTGACAATTGAGGTTCAGAGCCAACCTGGGCAGACAAATCCTTTTTAGATATTCTTATCTATAAATATTGGGGGTGAGAAAGAGACACACGAAAGTGGAGTTGTAACTCAAGTGGCAGAGCAAAAGCAAAGCAAACATCAACAACAAGGCCAACTAAAAGCAGGAGACAGAGTTCAAGCTCTAGTGCATCATAACCAAAGAAACAAATAGGAAACTGAAAACATGTTTTAATTGGAGGCCTGGTTCAAGTGGTAGGGAGTAATTGGATGGACAGGGGAATAAAGGGGAATGGTAGGCAAATAACTGTCATAATACCTAATGAATATATATGTGAAATCGAAGTGGGAAACTTGTGACTTGTGGGCAAAAAGATAGGTAGGGGGAGTGATGGAAAGAGTGACTCTGATCAAGATATACCATTCTTAACATAAAGAGACATTAAATTGTAATCTTTTTACAACTATCTGAAGGTAAAAAATTAAAATAAAATAAGGGATTTGAGAAGTAGCTCAAATGACCAAATACGCCAGTACTGGAAACAAACCAAAGATATCTATTAAGCTTTACAACTTAGTAAGCTGTACAGAAGGCAGTTTGCCCCCTTACTTGTAGCTGAGGCTCCTCCTGACACTACATCCTTTTAAAAGTTAGGCCTTGCTCTCTTGTCCCACATCAATACAGCACTTGCCCTTGAAAAGAACCAGATGGCTAAGAGGCACCTAAAAGAGGAAAAGCCCCTGGAACTGCAAAGGCTCTCTCTCAGAAAGGAAGGACGGCAGGGAAATAGATGCACAAAACCACCTGTGTGTCTAGGGAACTCCCCATAGCTTCTCCATTTCCACAGATCAAAACCTCAAGTCAGAAGATGTGGCTTAAGAGACTGACTTCTACCTGTAGGCTGCCTTCCCAGGACACTTTCTGTAGCTTTTGGCTCTTTTTTCATGTTCTAATGATGTCATGTACCATACAGGTGATACAGGAGTGACCATAGGTTAAATTGCAGATGTCAATAAGACTGAAATTCAATTATTGTTCCATCTCATTAACCAAGTCCTCCTTCATTCAAGGGCCTTCATGCACGATTACTTTCCTGTCTCATTTTGGGAGCCCAGAAGTGGCAGCACTCTCTGTAACACTACTAAAATGTGCAATTAATTAACAGATATTTCAAGTAGGGAAATCTTAACAAATAACTTGAGTGGAGTTAGTATTTGGTCAGCTGAAATCTAAGGAGCAAGTTTACAGGGGAGGCCTTTTTATGCACACCCGTTAATAAGAATTAGTAGAGATCACACTAGCTGTACATATAAGGTTTGTTTTGAGCAAGTGGTGAGTAAGTTATTTGGCTCAACATTCAACAGATATTCTCAGGACAAGAAGAGCCCTGAGGAGACTTGGAGATAGGGATGGGGATTAGGGTGATCATGGGTGGGGATGAATTAGTGACTTAAGAACATTATTTATTTATTGCCAGTCCTGGGCCTTGGACTCGGGGCCTGAGCACTGTCCCTGGCTTCTTTTTGCTCAAGGCTAGCACTCTACCACTTGAGCCACAGCACCGCTTCCGGCCATTTTCTATACATGTGGTGCTGGGGAATCGAACCCAGGGCTTCATGTATACGAGGCAAGCACTCTTGCCACTCTTCCCAGCCCTTAAGAACAAGCCCTTAGACTTGTTTTCCACTCATGAACTTAGTAAGACCTTACCCACCCAGAAAGGACAAACAAATGAAATCATGCTATTCAGTACATACTAGGTAAAAATGTAATAGGCAGTTTGTAAACAGGGACAAGAGGAGAAAACTGGAGGTGAATGAAGGGAGGAATGAGTGACACTGTGGCCAAGAAGATTTGTAATCATCTGACTATGGAATTGTAACCCCTCTATACAACACCTTATTCACAACAATAAAATTATGTTAACTTAAAAACGCCAGATCTGTCCATAGTTACACAGTTTCCAGTCAGAAGTAATTTTTATTTGTAGCTATACAATAATCTTTCTCTAGAAACTTAAATTTTAGAGGTTTAATTAACTGTCTACTCAAAGGTCACCTGAATTTACTCTTTCCCACTTGAAGGCTTCAATTCCATGTGGAGATAGGCAATATCATTAAGCACGAGTATCAAACCCTTACCTCTAGGAAGTGCACAAAACACCTAAACAGAGAAGGATGTGATTTCACTTAGCACTTTACTTATTGAACCTCCAAAGATCCTCAGAAATTACGCACCCTCTTACACAGAAATATTTATTAATTTCCTAACATACTAAACTTCACATCCTCCTTCAATTCAACCAGAGCCATGCACCGCCATCATATCAGTCCTTCCTTTTTATTTTTGCCTGGTAATCTAACAGTGTGACATACAATAGTGATAGACAACTTTATAAAATTTCTGAACTTTAATTTACCATTCAAGAAGTACAAACTGTAAGGTCCACCCCCAGAAGGGCTCCATGAAGAGAAGATGTTGCCTCCCTCACCACCACCCCCAATATACCTGTTTAAGTCTCCGCCCAGTACATGCATCACCTAGGTAACTGGCACACACACCAGGAGACAGTTACTTCCTGCTTCTCTGAGATCACATCCACCTGACCACACCTTTCACCCCTGCTCTAGATAAGGCATGGACCAGGTGGTAGTTCAGCCCTTCTTCTGGCCATGCAGGCTAGCAGGTCAGGAATAAACTTTTCTCTCCTGCCTGAATACCGCGTGGTGTTCTCATTCACTGGCTACCTTCAATAAACCTTACTTTACTATACTTGGCAAGTGGTAGTCCTTACTCTTATGTGTGGACAACTGGACAGGGCCTCCATCCTCTTGCACAAATAAAACCAATGAGTATCTTCTAGGTCTTCTTGCCCTCACCAAGAATGGTGGCTCTCAATATTGGGTCATCTATCTTCTCCACCTAATTCTAGACATCAAATCCATACCCACATCCCCCCCCTCCCCCGCCCATTCTCTTCTGGCATCTTATCTCTTTCCTCCTGTTCAAAGAATACCACAATAGCCAAACTGTTTTATTTTCCATCCTTATAAAGGAAGAAGCAAAGTGAGGAGAAGATGGATAGTGTGGAGACTGAAGAGAGGAGGAAGGGGAGAGGAAGAAAACACAAATCCTCCTTCTGAAGACATGGCATTCTCATTATCTCAGCTGTGTCTGAAGAGAAAATGTTTGAAGACTATCTCTTCCACCCTTTATGGCCTGTCCTATATTCCTGTCTTGCTCTATTAAGATCTCATGTTAAGATCAACAACATGCCCATCAGAGATTTCATGTATCTCTGCCTGAGTCACCTCAGACTTTCTTCCCTTCATACTCATTTCTGTGACCTCTGACCCCAGCCAAAGCTGGCCTCTTGGAACATAGTTAGAGACTGGCAGGTAGTTCAAAGGCCAAGTCTTTGCCAGAGTCTCAGTAATTCCACTCTTGTGCTCTACATATATTGTTCTTCAGATGGCTTGTCCCTATTTCTAGGCACTGTCATACCCAGGCACAGATCAGCCAGCCCACCTGCAGCAGGGCATGAGAGAACAAGAATATTCTCACATCATCTCTGGTACACCATGATACAAAACATCCCATGAGTGAATGACATAGTACAACTAATCATTGGAAATTCCTTGAAGAGTTTGCTATGCAAAGGTAACTGTTTTTCAAACAGTTGCAAATAAATAAAAGGACACCTCCTGCAAAGCCAGCCTAGTGCTCTGAAGCAGAAGATGAAGACTGAACAGCCCCATCACTGAGGCACTGGCATTTTTAACTCTCAGCTCCAGGTAGGCTAAAGAACTGCTGGGCAGAGAAAGGCAAGCCATTCCTTCACAAGCTAATGAATCAAACAATGTAAGGAAAGAATGAGAATGTGTACAGGAAGAATGCACTATTCCTTTGGGAAGGATGTGTGCTCCTAGCCATCAAAGACCCTTACCCCTGTCAACTACAGTCGCATAAGCAATTCAGCAGTAGCTGGCAGCTTAGCTATTGCCAGGGAAGTAGCAGTGAGAAAGGTGTTTGTTTTAAAGCCTCACTGATCACAAATTTGGCAATGCAAACAGAAAATTTAAGCATCTTTGGAACTTAGCTCAGAACCACAGTCAGGACTGACAATGAGCTCTACGAGACCTGAATGTGCCACAGCAGAACATCTGTAACTCAGTGCCCTTGCTTAAAGAATGATCTAGCATTTGTAGTTCCCATAATTCATAATATCCTTATTTTAGACTATATGACTTGAGAGTTTTTTCCTTGTAATTCCTAATAATTAGAGTAACTTTTTTGAAATCCTTCTCCTAGGAGATAAAATTATAAAGAATAAAAAGGCACTGTTTCTCTGAAATATGACAGAGGCTCACTAGAAGATGAAGAAAAACCCTTGGAGCTCAACTATGATCTGCATTCGAAACAGTACTTTTTAGACTTCTCATCCACCCCCCAATTGATGAGCTGGAAGTTCACACTGTGTCTGAGGACTCAGGAAAAACAGGGCAAGTCCTATGATGACCCATTTGTCCCATGACCTCCACTATGGCAGCAGAGCCCTGTAGAACCTACTCTTCAGAATGCTAGACTATTGGGAGGGAAAGACCTGCACTTTACAAACACTAGAGTACAGACACACGTGTCCAGAGTGCTAAGATGGGGGTAATTACAGAGTGACAATCATTCCAGACTGCTTCCAGATCAAGATTCAGTTTAAACAATAAATCTACTGTTTTATTATTTTACTGAATAGACACAGTTACTGGAATGTTACTGAGGAAGAAAAGTCTGGATTCTCCTCCTGTTCTGAGGGCTCTACCCTGGTCTACTGCCCCAAGGATGGACCATGGAGCCAAGAGCCATGGAAGCTCCTGGGGCAACTCAGTCATGATTCTTCTAAGGCTTTAGAAAATGCATAAGAGATTACGAGGTACCGAGGAAAACAAACAACGGATTGTTACAGTACATACATTCTGGTGGAAGTCTGTTCTTTCTAAAAGCAAGTCTCTCAGTTTTCTTTCTGCTTTCTGCCAAACTAAACAGGACTCCGTAAACATACTGACGAACTGGCCTATAGAGCAGGGCGGCCGGAGGCAGGTCTTTGTTGGCTTCATCTTCAATAGAAACAGCAATTTTGATTTCACCCTTTGCATGGAAGAAAGCAGAATAATATTGCACATTTTTCATGATGAATTTACATCAAACTCACAGAAACATACTGTATTATCTCCATTAATGACATTCTATTTCAAACCAATGGCTTAACAATCTGCATACACTGAGATGTTTATGAGAGGTGTTTGGCAGTGGTCCCAACTTAATGCTCAAAGACTCAAAACCTATATTACTTTATTTTTAATCCAAAACCAAGAACAAAAGAAAGCCACAAAAATGACCCAAAGTCATTGAAACAATCTAGACAGATAACACCAGACAACAAAGAGAATAGAAAACATCGAAAACCTACAACTTTTATTATAATCTAAGTGGTCATATCTTATAAAATTTATCACTTTTAGTGACTCATATGCAATTCAAGGAATGAAGTGTTGCTCAAATAAAATGGTGACATTTTCTTTACTAAGCTCTTTCGAAACAAAGTAGTACACATGGAAAATGATCTACCCAAGAGAATTCTGTTCTAAACACTTATTAGGCTTCTGCCACATAGCAGCAGGTGCTCAATAAAAATCTCATTGAGTGAGGCTGCTAAAAAACAAGACAAAAACACCCCACTTTGCTAGTGTTTCAGGCTGATGTGGCAAGAGCTTTATATGGCTCAAGAAAATGCTACCAAAAGACAAACAACTGACTGGCTGTGGCTTTCCACAGCCAAGGTCACCAAATTTCTGTGGTCCCATCTTGGATATTTTACGGCATCAAAATACATCTCAACATATTTTGCAAGAAATTTTATTTACATATATTCATAATAACAAAGATACATGTATGATCCTCAATGTCTGTTAATTTTTTTGATAAATTCTCTTAATTTTCTGTAACATTTTCATATGAATTTAGTTTCAAAACTGTCATTCCCTTTATCCTAAGTACTTTCATCCTGATTTACTCTCATCTAGGGTTATTTCTCCTAATATTATAATGCTTTGATAATTCTCTACATTACCATGAAAGCTACTATTTCACTGAAAATAGCTGTCATCTAAACTTTTCCCTAAAGTACTGAAAAGGTCTAAGTAGCATTTGAAAATCTGAAAAAGACAGTTAAGTTTAATTTCCTCAAACACAGTTATTTTGTGAACATTTGCCCTTGGAATTGGTGAGAATTGAGGAAGAATATTGGTATCGCCTATACCCCTCACGCAGATCTAGCTGACTACTGTTGAAGCACCAGTAGTGGCAGTATGGATGCAGTAGGGGGTTCCAGACACTTTAGATTTTAAACAGGCCCATGGGAATGGGTGCCATCTTTATACATGTTATTCTGAAAGATGTCTTCCCAAAGTTTTGGGCTCTGAAACTTAGCAAACTCTTTTTTCCGTAACAATAACTTTCATTCTTTATAATATATTCCCCTCCCATATGATATTTACCTTACAATTAACATCTGAAATGTGATACTATTCATGTATGCCCATATTAAACAATAAGACAAGATTTGGAGAAAGTTACAACCAATATATAAATTTAAAAAACGGAATAAAATAGTATTGGCAAAATATTCTTTTTATCCTTTAGTTCATAAAAATAAGCAATGATGGATTAAACAATCAACAGTCCAGCTCACAAACACTGTGGAATAGGAGTCTTATGAAGTTACTAACTCCATTTTATAAACCACAGATATATTGCATAAAATAGCAAGAAAAAGGCTGTGGTATAGGTGTTGAGTAAAACATGTTAATACTACAAGATAGCAATAAACCAATTCTGTATGAATCTGTCACTGAAGTAACTGGTGCCAACATAAAGACTACAAATTATTAAAGAAATTTAAATACACAGATGCATCTGAGACATAAGATTCAAAACAACGCCACACTCTATATATCTAACATTTGGTAAGACATTAAAAAAGTGAAGTTATGACACTGAGTAAAATAATAATTGTACTTTCTGACTCTTCACATGTTTAGATCCTATATTCCATATTTTTCTTAGAACTATTAAAATTGCATCCAGAAAGATAAATCAAGTCAAAATGCATGAAGTGCACTTTTTTCTAAGAACAAATAATAAGAAATCAGTATGACATCAGAATTAAGCCTGACATTTCAGCACAAATATGGTATAAGAAATTCTGAAGTTGAAAAAAGGAAATAGTTACAAGTCATAATAAAAATAATGTAGTGTTATTATTTCATTAGACATTTCAAAACTATTTTACATTAATTTAAAAGGCTAAGTGAGACTTCTCACTGGTTTTTAGTTGTACTTACAAGTATACTTTTTCTCTTTTAGTTTAATTAGGAAAGGGAAACTAAAATCTGATTCAGACTTTAGTAGGATGGAAAATGGTTCCCAAATGGGGAAAAAAAAAAAAAAAAAAAGGACAGACCACCAGTCAAGTAACAGAAGCCACTCCAGGAGCCTGGATACTACCTTCGTCAGAACGTGGAAGATGTAGGGGTACATCAGCCCCTTCTTGTGCCTGTGTTCAGCCACTCTCAACACCTCAGGTGCAACTGGGGGAAGGGGAGGTGTAGTGATGTCCATGTGGTTCCTGGTAGGCATTGACAGAAGGCATGGGATTGGCTGGACAGTGCCCATCTGGCTTCCTTTGCCTTCAGCTAACTGACTTCCCGAAGAGGCAGTGGATGAGCCTTCTGCCTACAAAGCAGAGGGTAGTAGGGGGAAGAGTGAGTTAGCGTCAAGTTTCCACAATCTCAAGTGTTAGGTACTTGCCCACTATTTGCTAGCCACAGAAGGTACAGAGGTAACACCTGTTTGAAGAGACCAGCTGTAGTGTCCATCTAAAGATAAGGAAGGCAACCACAAAACACTGATGCGATTCCTTCTTAGACCAAGAAACACATAGAAACCTCATTGACATCATCTATGCTACACAAGACAGCCTTGTGCTCCCAGCTTCTTTGTGTTTCTCTTTGTGCTTCAGTGCTTGAGTGGGGAACCTGACAAGAAGGTTCATCTTAGGAAGCAACTTCAGCTCCTTACAGCCATTGGGTGCCTCCCTTGGGCCTTCAGCTCTCTACGCTTGCCTTACCATCCTGCTTGGCTCTCTTTGACCACCACTATGTAGTCTGCTAGCTCTGAGAAGGGCTATGTAGTTTTACCACTAGTATGTCACAAGACATATACAGGACTGATTCAAATCTTGCTCTCCATTGCCATATAAAACTAATTATGCACAGGAAAAAATTTTTAAAAATTGCCACGATAAAACACTCTAATTCCTCTCTGTGATTCCAGGCTAATGCCATCAAAATCAACGACTCTGATCCATGAGCACCACCAAAAAAAAGATGGGAGATAGCTATTCTGTAACAATAACCCACCAAAACAGGGTATGGATATACAGAACAGAAGAGCCTCTGAGCCCCAGCTGTTTAAAACTCAGTGCTGGATTAATGCCAGGCTAAGAGAGGAAGAAGTGAGATACTCTGACATACTTTGAAATATGTGACTAACTGCCCAAGAGCAATTATTATTTGTACAACAAACTAACACAGGGCCTGGGGGCTGTCCCTGAGCTCTACCACTTTGGAGCCACAGCTCCATTTCCGGTTTTCTGATGGTTAATTGGAGATAAGAGTCTCATGGACTTTCCTGCCTGGGCTAATTTTGAACAGGGATCCTCAGATCTCTGCCTCCTCAGATTCTCTGCCTAGATTACAGATGTGAGCCACCAGCACTCAGCTCTGTTTTTCTCGATCATAATAAACACTGAAAATGAGAACTGCTTATTGTTTTTTCTTTTTGTACTGTTACTCTAAAAATATGTACAGGTTTCTGTTTTTGAACACAATGTCTTTATTACAATTATATGTAATTAAGTGCTTAATTTTAACCTTCAATTTACGAGTGCCAAAATGGTCTTAGGGACTATAACCCATGGATAACTCATATTCTCTATATAAAATAGGTCAAAGTGCTTGCCTTCCAAAGCAAAAGATCTTTGAAAATAGTTATTCAAACTACTTAATAGTGATAACTTAAAAAATAGCTATTCACATAGTATTTCTGTTGTCTATTTGCAGGACAAGAAAATTGAAGAGTTTTAAAAGAATTACTGACAATTCTCACAACTCTGTATATAATCAGGGACCACAGGTGTTGATATGGCTTTGTAATTCAAATATCTATAAAGATCACTATGGGCAGGTAGAAGTAGGTAGGAAGGAAAAATGGATTTTAGTTTATTTCCATTTTTAACAAACACATTCTAGGCACACTTTCTCAGTTAATCCTCACAAAAGCCCCTAAGAAAGGCATGTAGGAAGGCTCAATCACATTGTTTTAGAGGACAGGGAGGTGCCTGGACATTCCTACTTCACTATGGAAGGCTCTGGTAGCTCTGAACTCCTCCTCCCTTCTCCTTCCCCTTTGGAAATGTGGTATGTGACTTATGGCATGCTTGAGAAGAAGGGTTTGTCTTTAATATTATTACTAATAAACATACTCAAACAAAAGAATAGACAGTACAAGCTCTGTACCTTCACTTGGTCTCCTGGGTCTCCTCGTGCCTGCTGTTCTGTGTGGCTTCCGGTCTTCTCCCAGCCAATCTTGTTCCCAGTGATGTGGCTGAACATGAAATAAATAAGATCAAATGAAAAGAAGGACTTAAAATATTCTGCAAACTCATAATAGTAACAACAATAATGCATTCTGTGTTTTATTAATCATGTTATACGTAAGAATGTATCTCCAGAAATAATTCTATTACAGGAATATTTCTTCTTCAAAGGGGCTGGCTGCTTGATAACCACTTACTAAGGAAAAGACTGTACTGAAGGCCAGCTGCAATGATTCACACTTATAATCCTAGCTACTAGGCAAGCAGAGATCAGGAGCACTGTGGTTTAAGGCCAGCCTAATCAAAAAGTTTCTAAGAAATAAGACAGGGGGGGGGGGGGAAGGCTGGGAATGCAGCTCAGTGGTAGGGTGCTTGCCTAGCATGCATGAAGCCCTGGGTTCTTCAATACCACATAAACAGGAAAGGCCAGAAGTGGCACTATGGCTCAAGTGGTAGAGTGTTAGCCTTGGGCAAAAAGGCTCAGGGACAGCTCCCAGGCCCTGAGTTCAAGACTGTCTCAAGTGATACAGTACCAGCCCAGAAAATGAGAAGGCCTAAGTTCAGACACCAGTAACTCTCTCCCCAAAAGCACTAAGCTAGGAGTACTGAATTAGGAATTATCAAGCAGTTCAAAGATATTCTCAGAAGGACAGAGATGCTGAGAGGAAAATGGTAGGGTTTGCCGCAAATGAGCTTTCAATGGTCATGAGATGACAAAGAATCACATTTCAGCCAGGTACTAGTACTCACTCCTATAATGTGAGCAACTGAGCATGATGACATCAGCAAAATCACCATTTGAAGCCATCCTAGGAAGGTAAGTCTACCAGACTCCATCTCCAAAATAATTAGTAAAAAAAAAAAAAAAAGCTAACTTAGAGATTGTAGCTCAAGAGGGAGAGCGCCAACCTTGTTCAGCTTATTTGCTTAGCAGCACCTGCTAGAGCACCTCTTCTACTTGCTACCATAGCTCCCATCCAGTCTTTTGCTGTGGATCTATCTTGTGACTAGCTATGATTACAGAGGTCAGTCACCAGCACCTAGCCTAAATCTCTGATAATAAAAATCAGGTTTAAAGAGAAGGAACCACTCATTAAATAAATAAATAAATAAATAAATAAATAAATAAATAAATAAATAAATAAATGGAGCTGGACCACGAACTCATTTAACACTGGCTATATACTGGCATAGGAAGCCTGCTGTAGATGAAGCTGGACACTTGCAAGAATGTAGCAAGTATACAACAGAAAAGAACAACTTTGTATCTGACTTCATCAAGCCAGTTATAGCTAGGGAGTCCAGCTCATTGAGTCAGGCTTTGCATGTTATTTAAGGCATCACTTCACAAGGGAAGCTCATCTATTTTCATATATGGCAGCCCATCATATCTATATGCTGTCTACAGGCAGCAATAATTTCCAGCCCCTGAACCATTTCCTCTCCCACATTTCTAGACAGCTGGGTGGTAGTGCAGAGAGGGGATGTCTTGGTGTGCATCCCTCTAATACAGTAGCATGTGACTTCAATGAGCAGAAAAGGAGATCATATGAACTAAAAGCAGGTTCTGTCAACAGGAAAGAACAAAGGAAAATAAAACCAATGTGGAAGAAATAAGTCATTAAATTTGTGTACATGTAAAGTCAGATACAACCTAACCAAAGCTGACTCAACAAGTACGTATAGATTTTTCACTGCTAGCAGCTCCTTAACTCAACAGGGCTGAGCACAGAAACAAGAAGCTAGCTCTAGGTCCATAAATGTCAGGAAGGCATGGGACCAAGGTGCAGTGGCAGCAGAACATGGCTTCATTTGGCAAGTGCTCAGGGCTCTCCAGCAGGCCCACCCTGAGTAGGTGCCACCTTCCTACAAAAGCATGACAAATAGGAGCTATTACAGAGTAGAAAGAGAAAATGCTTTCCCATGCAGCAACAAGACAAGGCTCACACTTCTCTCACAGGCTTTCACAACTACCCACTGTTTTTAGGAGTGTTTGTCCTGTCAGATCTAAGTTGCTACCTTGCCCAGGAGTATAAGATAGTTCCAAAACAGCTACCAAGTGTCTAATTACATCAATTGATATTTAGAGAAGGCACAGACCCTCTCACTAATGGCACAGATTAAAATTAATTTTTCTAAACACATGAAATTAAACATTGTTTCCATGAGAAAATATTAGAACCACCAGGTGTTTAAAAAGATCAAAATATGCTGGGCACCAATGTCTCACAACTATAATCCTGCTTCTCAGGATGCCGAGATCTGAGGATTACAGTTCAAATGAAGCTCTTACCTCAAATTAACCACCAAAAAACTAGAAGTGGAACTGGGGCTCAAGTGGGTAGAGCACTAGCTTTGAGCAAAAGAAGCTCAGAGATTGCACCCTGAGTTCAAGCCCCAAGACTGGTACCAAAAAAAAAAAAAGATCAAAATGTAGTCAAGACTGGGCTAGGACTGTGGCCTAGCGTTAGAGTACTTGAAAGCCCTGGGTTTGATTCCTCAGCACCACATACATAGAAAAAGCCAGAAGTGGTGCTGTGGCTCAAGTGGTAGAGTGCTAGCCTTGAGCAAAAAAGCCAGGGAGAGTGCTCAGGCCCTGAGTTCAAGCCCCAGGACTGGCAAAAAAATATAGTCAAGAGCAAGTAGCTCACATCTACAAACCTAGATACTTGGAAGCTTGAAAAGAAAAGGGCTGAAGCTTGAAAAGGTTCTCAAGACACATTCTCAACCCAGTGTTGTGCATGTGATTCCAGCCATAATGAGAAGCCTGCATTAGGGTGGGTCATGGTCCAGGTATGTGCATAGGCAGGAAGTGAAACTATCCCCAAAAATAACCAATGAGAGATATGGCTACTTGCCCACCAAGTAAAAGGCCCTGAGTTAAACTCCAGTACCACCCCACCCCACCCCAAATCAAGATATGAATGTGAAATAGATACTTGTCTGGTGAAAAAGCAAAGAATTTGAACAAGCCTACAACAGCATATAAGTCAATCATTCCTTCAGCTCCTAGACTGACTGTTCCCTAGATCCCAGAGCAGGGGAACATGAAATTTTCTTGGTGAATCAACTGCAAGGTTCTGAGGTGACTTCAAAACAGAAAATAACACTCCACCGCTGACCCTGCCCCCCCCCCAAAAAACCATACAAGAGACCTTTAAAAAGACATACATGTGTCAAGCACGTATTTCTTAAGATTCCAGGTCAAAAGGAGTCAAACAAAACTATTTAGCTATTTTACATTAAAAATTAAATTCGTTTTAATTTTATAGTGCTTTAAGACTTAATTTTTGAGTCATAGTAATAGCTGCCATTTATTGCATATGCAACTCTGCAGACTTCTCATCATATGGGATAGTACTGGATGGAGTATGGTGCGCAGGCAGTCATACAACCACATCAGTAGGAAGCATCAGCCCACATCTTTGGGCTGAGGCTCTTGATATCAGCTGGGTCATAGAGGCACCCACACAGAGGTCCGCCAGCCCCCGGGATGCTGATAGCAAATTGCCTTCCCAGGCTCATCTTCCAAGGTTTAGATGCAGTCTTTCAAGAGCCCCTGTGTCATTGGCATTAGGGTGGGGAGGGAAGTATAGGCTGCAGAAAACTATGAAAGAAATACTGCTATGTTTATAGATTAAAACCAGCAATACAAACTGACATGTCCTATTGCATTTCTAAGTGGAGAGACATGGGTTAATGTGCAAAAAAAAAAAAAAATCTATACATATAAAGTCACAAAATTCAAAAGTTAGTGTTCTCTCCAAATAGGACTTTTATGCAAAAACATGAAAGCAATATTAAGTCCCTACAGATATGTACTAAGTAGAAATACATATTTATACTCACAAGCACAAATAAGTACACATATAAATTTAAGTGCATTAAGTATAAAAGGAAGAAAAAATGGTGTCCTTAATACTCATAAAAATACATTTTAGTATATACAAAACAAAATAAAGTGTTAAAATATTCACCAATCTTTAAAAAAAAACCAAACAGGCAAGGACTGTTTATTGAGGGGCATAGACCTTCCTGCATATTTGGAGGTTGTGCCTTTACTACTCTTTTGAATATAGTATCTATCTAGAGGCATAATCATGGGGGAGTCTCTAAAATTTTCCAAAGCTTGGATTCTATATACCTTTGTATCAGATGCTAATTAGAAAAGGATGTAAAATGAACAATTAAAAATATCCACATTAGCCAGGCACGCCTGTAATCCTACTCAGGAGGCTGAGATCTCAGCATCGCAGTTCAAAGCCAGCCTGAACAGGAAAGTAAGTGACTCTTTAATAAATTCCATGTTAGCAACTTGTTTTTATTCAAATTCTAGAAACCTAAGGGACTTTATGAAAATAATATATACATCCTAGTGCCAGTTGCTCACGCCTGTAATCCTAACAACTCAGGAAGCTGAGAATTATGGTTTGAAGCCAGCCTAGGCAGGAAAGTTTATAAGATTCATATCTCCAAGTAATCACCAAAAAGCCAGAAGTAGAGCTATGGCTCAAGTAGTAGAGCTCGAGCCTTGAGCTTAGGGACAACCCCACCCCCAGCAACTTCTCAACCCTGAGAGTTTAAGCCCCAGGACTGGCGCGCGCACGCCATACACACACAAAAAGAATATATAACAAAACAACTCTAACAACTGTTCAAGTGTAATTTAATCCTCCAAATTACAAGTCAACAAAACAAAATAACAAAAGTCTGGCAGAAGAAAAACAAGAATGCAAGCTGATTTTTTTCTTTTTGGTGGAATTCTCACACATTGCTGTGGTAGTGAGGAATCAAACCCAGGGCTTCGTGCCTGCTAGGCAAGCACTCTACCACTAAGCCACATTGCCAGCCTATCCAGCTGATTTTTTTTTTTAAACAAGCGTGTTCTGATATTTTGGTGACAAAGGAAACAGGAGAAAATACAGCTTAGAAATAAACACATTTCTTTCTTATTTTACTGTTATGCTGTTATAGACCTAGATAAATGTCTGATCCATTACTACCCAACACATTGGCCTATTTTTCTTCACAGGACACAAACATTCTAGAGCACAGTGTGCCTCTCTACAGAAGTTTCTGATTAAACTCAACTCTGGACTTCCCACAGGCCTGCCTCTGTGGCTCTATCTTTGCAGGAAAATCACCTCCAGCAGCTGTATCTGTGCAGAACAGCTGCCCATACTGTAAAGAAGCTCTTACCTAACTGCAAGATTTACATCTAACTCTCCCAAATGGATAAACAGAAATCCTTCACAAGGCACTAAAATAAATGTAGAGGAAAATGATATAGCAACAGGGCCTCACCAGTGCAGGCTGTTAATCAGTTCTTAGCAGTATTGGCTTCCTTGCCCACCCCAACCACAACCTGGGAACATTCCACATCCTATTTGGCCTTGTGGGGTATCTGTTATTCATCAGGATGTCAGTCCCTGCATTGCAGGTTAAGTTCTGTTTCAGATGGCCCCTGATGACAGCATAAGGATATTCTTATGTCACTGTAGTGCACAACCCATTACCTTCACCTTCCTGTAGGTACAAAGCCCATATCTATGAAAGGTGCATAGGAGAAATGCCTGCTAGGAGAACCCACACCCTCCTGTCTCACACTCTTCATCCAATGCCCGCTCTACAGTTTAAAATGTTTGACAATGTTATGGGCTTTTAGACAGGTATCATGTACATTCACCAATCCTGGGGCTTGAACTCAAGAAGGCCTTGTGCTTGGCTCATTTGCTAACAGCTGGCACTCTAACACCTAAGCCACTACTCAACTTCCAACTTTTTGCTGGTTAATTAAAGATTCTCTTGGATATGCTTGCTTTATTCTCAGATCTCAGCCTCCAAAGTAGCTAGCTACAGACATGAGCCATCAGCACCCAGCTGAATGCTACTTTTTTATGTTTTAAGTTGCATTCCTTTGATCTTCTCTGTGTGAGGGCGCTCAAGCCTGTCCTGGCCAAATGAGTGCATCACTTCTTTTCCTGCAAGACCGTTCTCAAAGCACAGAATAGATCTGGGGGTCCTAATTTAGTTAACACCAAAGGTAAAGTCCTGACTTGTTATCCATTTGAGTTGTGTTGTTACAGACAGGTCTCATTACCTTGTTCGTGCTGGCCTCAAATGTCTGGGTCCAAGCAATCCTGCTGTCTCAGCCTCTTGAGTACCAGGGATTACAGGCAAATGCCACCAGGCTCAGCTTCTTAAACTACTAAAGCAATTCTCTATTCTGTGTGCACAGAGTAAATAGAGCTGTACATAATACATGTCATACACAATTCATTCAACAGGCCAGGATTCTCACTGGAAACCATTAACATCACCTCTTCTTAGTCCCTGCTACACACCTAAGCATAAATTGTAGCACAGCACTTGCTATAAGGAAGTTTGTCCCTACGTCTTCAGGTACAAATATGCTTACCTCCTCTGCCTTACTTCCTCACATCTCTGCTATAATTAATTACTGAATACAATAATTGCAGAAGCAGACTGAATTGCACAACCCAGTCCAGTCTTTTGCTTTAAGACTGCCTGTGTAGCTAGCCTTCTGCAGGCACTTCACAATACTAGGACCAGGCACTAGACATTGAGCAGTTCACTCCACTGCAGAAACAAAACACACCTCCAGAAAACAGTAAAACTGCAATAATCAGAGCTTTGAGAGTTCCAGAAGGTCTAGAAAAAAGGCACCCAGAACTTTAGAGTATGTGAGAACAGAATACAGAGGGAAGGGGAACCACTCAACAATTTTTCTTGCTTCATGTACACCTCTCATGCAGCTTTCTTGAATGTTCATCCTGAGGAGCAGGGCAGGCTCAAGATCCAGAGTCACCAAGCACCCTTCCCAAGCAGGGGACCATACTTGGTTTCCCCATTTGTCACTAGCATAGCTCTCAGAGTATATAGCTTATTCCAGTCTTTTTGCCTCTCTGCCTTCTATCAATGTTAAGTTTAGAATAAATATTTCTCTTTACCCCCACGTCCCCCCGCCCCTCCCCCCCCCCGGTCCTGGGGCTTGAACTCAGAGCCTGGGCACAGTCCCTGGTGCCTCTTTGTGCTCAAGGCTAGCACTTGACCACTTGATTCACAGTGCCACTTCTGGCCTTGTCTGAGTGTTTTATTGGAGAGAAGAGTCTCACAGACTTTCCTGCTTATACTGGCTTTCAACCATGATCCTCAGATCTCAGCCTCCTGAGTAGCTAGGATTACAGGTGTAAGCCACTGGTGCCAGGCTTAGAATAAATATTTCTTCTGCAGAATAATCTGCACTGTACATACAGATACTGTAATCTTGTTGAAAAGGGTGGATCTTGTGAATCTTTTACAGAAAATGCAGTGCCTCAGAATTTACACTGGAAGTCCAAGAAGGGACTTTCCAACAATCTGTTTATTGTTCTTAAGACTTTGTGTGCTTGAGATTCGCCATGTAATTTCTGCAACCCAACTCAGAGATTATAGTTAAAAGGTCTTAAAACTATCACCTCATAGTTAAATTACTTTGAGGGAACTGAGGTTTGAACTCAGGGCATACCATTTTCTAGACAGGCATTGGAGCCTTTGAACCATACTTCAGCCCATTATGTTTTGGGCTACTTGAATGAAGATTCTCCTATTAAGTTTCCTGTCATAGTTTAGATGACAGGCACATACTACTTAACCTAACAATTTATTTTTGTTGACATGGGTTCTTGTGAACTCCTTTACCATGATTTTCCAGACACAGGCTACCATGCTCAGCTATAAGCTGAGAGTCTCACCAACTTTTTGCCCAAGCTGATCTAAAACAGTGATCCTCCTGATCTCCCCCTCCCAACTAAGCCATCAGAACTGGCCTAGTTAATTTAAAATATACAAATACTAACTTACATTTATTACCTTTATTTTATGGTTTTAGGATTGCATATATAACAAGTTAACACTTATTCTTCTGCTACAGACAGCCCTAAGTCCCTGGGTAGCAGCAAACTTTGAAGCAAACACAGTGCTAGGTCAGCAGACATCTGCTCCCCATTTTGAAGGTGAACACTCCAAGGGCAGAGAGGATTTCAAGGGGACAAACCAGCAGGAACCTATGTTAAGGCTGGAAACGGTCTCTCAAATTTCTTATGCCAGAGATCAGAAACAGACATAATGTCTACCAGCCATGCTACAAATAATACAGTATTAACCAACCTTGCTTATCACTCCTAAAATGGAATTCAAAGTAAGAGGAAAAAAGGAAACATAATTCCCCTTTTGGGGGAACAGGATAGTTTATAGAAGGGAGAAGTGTATATTTAAGATTTCCTTGACATGAAGAAATGTTCAGTATCTCTCTGGCCATAAAAGAAATGCAAATCAAAACAACATTGAGATTCTACCTTACCACCCTTAGAAAGGCCATTATCAAGGAAATTAACAACAAATACTGGTGGGAATGTGGCCAAAAGGGAACTCTACTACACTGTTGGTGGGAATGTAAACTTGTTCAACCACTCCAGAAAGCAGTATGGAGGTTCCTTAAAAGACTAAACATAGAGCTTCTCTATGACCCAGCAATTCTACTCCTAAGCATTTATCCAACAGAACACAAATAAGGCCACACTAAAGCTATCAGCACTATGTTCATTGCAGCATAGTTTACTATAGCCAAGATATGGAATCATATCTTTTTAAAAAATGTATTTCTTATTATTGTGAAATGTACAGAGGAAGTTACAGTTACCCAAGTCGGAAAAAGAGTACATTTCTTTTGAACAACATTACCCCTTCCCTCACTCCGTTTTTCCCTCTCTTCTGAGGTGCCCCCTCAGAAGAAAATGTGGCATAAATATACAATGGAATTCTACTCATCCATTAGAATGATATTGTACCATTCATAAGGAAATGGAAAGACTTTCATACAGAGTGAGACCTAAGGAGGATATTCTTAGGACAGGATCACATAGGCACAATAAGCTATGTGGCATCTGACTATATAAAATAATATTTATTGGAATAAACTCCAGGAAATGAAAACAAGAGGCTCTTTTCTCTTTGTTGCTGTTTTTGTTTTCATTTCCTTTTGTCTTGTTAGTTCATTTATCTGTGTATGGGGCATACAGAAATGATGGGACAAAAGTGAAAAATGTAGCAGTGATACTCACTAGATACTATGTTGGGTGGAGATGGGAGAGAAAAACTGGGAGAGTGAGGGAGAAGTAATATTGTTCAAAAGAAATGTACTCTTTATCTGACTCAGGTAACTGGAATTCCATCTATACATCTTTACACTAACAATAAATATATTAAAAAAAAACATTTCCGGAAATAACTTTTCTCTCCTTCCTGAATTAAAAAAAAATATTTCCTTGGTTGGATTTTAACTAACTGGTGTGTACACACAGACATGTTAAATTGAAACCCCTTTACATAACATTTGAAAATAATAATAAAAAAAATTTTAGGATGTTAACCAACTGTATATTTGTCAATTTCACAATTCAAGAATTCTAGCCTAGGACCAAGCAATTTTCCATGCTTCTTGCTAGACAAACAGTACTATTTCAAGAATGGTTATATGAGCTGTTGAATTTGGAAAGGAAAAGGAAATCCAGAAGCTACAGGAATTGGTATCTGTGGAGATCAGCAGCAGCACCACCCCCCTGATAAAGCTCAAGTTCTAGTTTCTGTCAGACCCCTCCCTAGAAAGTTTACTGTAGCCCAGGCCATGAGACCAGGACAGTGCAGACTTGACTTCATGGAGACCTCACAGATCAGGTCTCCTCTTCCTTGCTTCACCCTATGCAGTCCTAGCCTATGGATAGGGTGCAGCACCTACCTGCAGCAGTTGCCTCTGAGCCAAACACCTGAGCAGCTGTGGCCAGAAGGGAGCCCCCCAGATCACAGGCACCAGGGAGCACTCTGTGACTGCGAACACTCACTTGGTCGCCCCTCCACTGCCCTCGTCGTTGTCTGACGATGATGATGTGGAAGAGCCAGGGAAGTAAGTAGAATCCACGTGATTGGGGCTGCCACTTTGGGCTGGGTTGATAGGTGAGGACCGCTCATACAGTGGCGTGTGCTTCCCCTCATGAGGAATGTTGCTATAGCTGTTCTGCTCCGTCAGATTCTTCCCACCCGTATCCAAAGTAAGGGCTGGCTCAGTGAGGCTGTATGGATACGGACTCTGGCCTGGGGCGCCCCCTGGGCTGGGTACCTGTGGGGCCTGAAGCACACAGCACAAGTTAGCACAGGAGATTTGTGGCACCTAAGGCAGGCCTGCCTGGACTGCCTGTGTCCATTCAGGTAACTTTTAATCAACAAACTCTGGTATCTATCCTATATAAACCCAAGAATTGAATAAACCTAGTAATCTTTATAAGTCCCACCTGCCTCAGGGGACACCTTACCAAGGGCTTTGCGTGCAGAGGATTATGTGGAATGTTGAGCATCTGAGGGGGAACATATGGTGGCACCATCCCAGGCATTCCAAATGGATTTGGTCTGGCTGTTTCACCAACATGGGAAGAGAAGAAAACAACTGTTAAGAGAATGTCATTTCCCCAGGACATCCTAGAGCTATATACCACAGCCCATATGTTTCACCCTACTTGGATTCTACCACTTGTCTCATTTCTCAGAAATCTTCAAAAACTGTAGTTGAATAAGAAGTTCCTGGCCTGAAATTTCAGCAGAACCAGACGCTTCCTCAGCTTTCTGTGAAAAGGGAACAAAATCAAGTGCAGGATTCCCTGAACTTGGTATTCCCCCTTTAAGCAGCAAAAGTGCTTCTCTTAAGGTAAGAGAGCCGTCTAGACAACCACCACCTCTTACCTCCTACTGACAATTAAATACACATGCAAATACATCCCAAACCTTGCTTCTCACTCTCTCAAAGCAAACTTCCACTATCAAGCTGACAAGTTGCTTCTTGGGCAATACAAGTAAGGGCAAAACCAGGCCTTCAAATGCAGAACTCAACATGCTCTGAGGACTCACTGCCTTCTGAGAGTAAAGACACAGCCCATTGAGGTTGGGAGAGAAGCACAGGCTCATTTCCTTTTACCCAATGAGAAGCTACCACATGCTATCATCCATCTGAAATTCCCATCTCCAGCAACCTATAGCTCTCAAACTCTGAAGTGCCAACAGTCTGTAATTCTGGTTCCCATAAGAAAGAAATCTTTCACTTTTCACCTTTGAACCAAACAAAGAAAACTGCTGGCTTGTTTGTGTATGGGCACACTCACAGACACATCACACAAGTTCCATTAGATCCAAACCTCTGGGTGTGAGGTAAAAGATGCTGCAGTTGTTAAAGGTCCAAATAGGGATTCTAACTCCCAGATTTGAACAAAAGAATATTATAAAATTCAAATAAGCCCTAATATCACCATTTATTGCACTGTAAAAACTGAGCACTAGTGGCTCTCACCTGTAATCCTAGCTACTCAGGAGGCAGAGATCTGAGAGGATGGAAGGTCAAAATCAGCCTGGACAGACAAATCCATGAGATTCGTATCTAATTAACCAGCAAAAAGCCAGAAGTAGAGGTATGGCTCAAGTGGTAGAGTATTAGCCTTGAGTGAAAAAGTTAAGTGAGAGCATGAGGCACTGAATCCAAGCCCCAGTACCAGCACAAGAAATGTCTAGCTTTTTTTTACTGGCACCATAAAAAAGTCTAACATAAATTCTTGTAGCTGACCTTCCATAGCTAACTCTAAATAATAAAAATGGAAGCCTGGGATTAATAGGTTACATAACCACAACTATCAGGGAAAGGTGATCATTTCTATGTTATTCTGCTTTTGTCTATAACATGCTAAAAAACTCCCTGAAAAGCAGAAACCTTCCTTTAAACAAACTAGTATTATAGCATCAAAACAAAGATTTCTACAGAAATCTAAATCATTGTTTGCAATCAATGACTCTAAACTCGGTGATTCCAGAAAGCAAGCCACTATTCTAACTTAATCTAGCACTAGAAAATATAGACTCATTTGCCTTCATTTTCCTAAAGCCTGAGAAAATGCCTAACCACCCAGCCTTCCTCTAAATCAGTTCTTGTTCTCTATACCACGTGCTACTGAGCAGAAGGAGGGTCTCCCTTTCCACAACAAGGATGTCTTTCTCAGAAGGGCCATCAGCACTAAGTGGAGACAGCAGTACCCATGTCCAAGTCCCTTCCTCTCACTAACACATGCTACAGGTAACTTCTGTTAGAGAGACAAGCAAAGCTAGGAGACAAAGAATGGAGGAAGAATGCTCAATTGCTACACGAGGGAACATTTAAAAGTATTTCTTTGATTTTATGGACTTTTTTTTGTACAGTAAACCAGCAGGCACAACAGACTCTGAGGTGCCCACTGACTTCCCTTAGACCACAAAGTTCTGCTCTGTGATCCACATCCATGGACACATGAGGTCTACATAGAGCTGCCCAGTGTTTGTACATTGAACTTGGCCAGTCCTGGGCGGTGAACTCAGGGCCTGAGCACTGTTCCTGGCTTTCTTTTTTGCTCAAGGCTAGCACTCTGCCACTTGAGCCACAGCGCCACTTCTGGCCATTTTCTGTATATGTGGTGCTGAGGAATCGAACTCAGGGCCTCATGTATATGAGGCAAGCACTCTTGTCACTAGGCCATATTCCCAGCCCGAACTATGAAACTTTTTAAAGATATAGTGTTTAAAAAAAAATCCCAACTTCCAAAGGCAGTCAGACACACCTCACACGTCCCACTCCTAGCTCAACCTAACAAAGACTCTTCTGTTAACCTGACATACCATTTCAAGAGATGTTACATTAACAAAATGCAAAATAGGAGCAAAGTAGGGTTTTTTTTTTCCTGTAAAATCTCAAAATGCAGACAAGTGCTACTGTAAACTTTTCTAAAGTTGCTTTAAAAACAGCGTTAGCCAGGCACTGGTAATCCTGAAGCCAGGGCCTTGTGATTGTTACCACTTAAGCCAAATCCTCAGCATATTTTGCTATCTACATTTCCGCAATAGTGTCTTGCTTTCTGCTAGGCCTACCTAAACCATCATCCTTCTATTTACACTTTCCATGTACAATGACACACATGCTGCCACTGTGACAATTTTTTTGAGATAGGGTCTTGCAAACTTTTTCCTATCTTGGCCTGAAACTGCCATCCTTGCAATATAAGCCCAAACAGCTAGGTATACACTCATGAGCCACTGTACAAGCTTGAACTTCCTAAGAATCAGAGAAGTCAACAATTGAGCAGGGCTGTTTCACTAGCTGCTTATACAACACCAACAAGAGTTGGTCTGGCTCTTAATACTGTATTCCTCCTACCTGGTCTCTACTCAGTGATGACTAGCCCCGATTTCAGAAAATCCTTGGTGCTGCCCGAGCCTCTTTGTGCTTGAGGCTAGCACTCTACCACTTGAGTCACACTGCCACTTCTTGCTTTTTCTGAGTAATTTATTGGAGATAAAGAGTCAGACTTTTCTGCTAAGGCTGGCTTCGAACCATGTTCCACAGATCTCAGCCTTCTGAGTAGCTAGGATTACAGGTGTGAACCCCCAGTGCCTGGCTTCAAGGAAATCTTTATAACACACATGTATTCATCATTATAATAGCATAAAGAGTAATTTTGTTGCCCCAAAGTGCTTTAGGTACCTTTATGTACCACTATTCCCTCCTACCCTTGAAATAATTCTGCCTTTTTTTCTATAGAAAAATGGAAACATACTCCACACAGTATGGAACCTCAAGTGAGTGGCTTCTTCGCCAGTGTCTTTTTATGGCCAGATAGCCCATTTCTTTGGTGTCAAATAACACTCCATTGTCTGGTATGTCAATTTATCCATTCATCCATCATGGCTGCTTCCAGGTGCAGGCAGTTAGGAATAAAGCTGGCATGAACACCCAAGTGCAGGTTTTTATTTGGCTCAGTTTTCAACTCCTATGGGTAAATAGCCACAGAAACCACTGCTCGATCTCACAGTAAGAGTATGTTACCTTTTGTAAGTAACTGTCAAATTGTCTTGTAAAGTGTACCATTTTGCATTCTCCCCAACCAGCAACAGAGAGCTCCTGAGTTCCACTTCTTCACCACCATTTTAGGGGTTTATATTTTAACCATTTGAACACATGAATAGTGGGAGTTTGTTTACTTTTCACAAGGAAGGCGAGTTACACACAATGGCTGTTTTCTTCAGCATTGGTGGGCCTCTGCTTTACTTGGCAGCTTTTCAAATGTCCACTAGCACTAGCTTGTGCCCATGTGTTGGCCTCTGCACCTGTATTATCTGTTACTTTAAATTTCTGTCAAAGCTTTTCAAGTTACTGGTTTAAACAGGAAACCACACATCTTGAGAACTCAACTGTGACATTTTTTTTTTTTTTTTTGGCCAGTCCTGGGCCTTGGACTCAGGGCCTGAGCACTGTCCCTGGCTTCTTCCCGCTCAAGGCTAGCACTCCGCCACTTGAGCCACAGCGCCACTTCTGGCCGTTTTCTGTATATGTGGTGCTGGGGAATCGAACCTAGGGCCTCGTGTATCCGAGGCAGGCACTCTTGCCACTAGGCTATATCCCCAGCCCATGTGACATTTTTTTACTGCAGCTTACGTTCAATGGTGATTCCCTAGTGAGCAATTGTAGCTGTGTGCTGTGACAGAAAGGACAAATCACTACTAGCCCCAGAGCCGTATGTCCTGGCACAATGGTTCTAAAAGTGAATGCATAAAAAGGAAGTATCCGTTGTATCTGTACTTTTTTTTTTAAGTTCAAGAATAGATATTTCCTGAGACCCATGGCACAGAGACAATATGAACTAGAACATATTCTTTTATTCATCCTTCAAAAATACCACATATCTGCAGCTCAGTGGTAGAGCACTTGCCTAGCATGCAGAAGGACCTGGCTCTGATCCCCTGCACCACAAAACAGAAAAGTACCACACTTATCCAGTCTGTGCCTTTCATCACTGCTGGGACAATGAGGACATATGTGCATGTGTGTATACATGTCTGTGTTTCTTTCTATAAATTCAGTAACTGTCTGGAGATCTGAGAGGTTTGTTTTATTGTTCCAACATTGCAAAAGACCCATAGGGTTCAGGGGGTGGGGGGTGGGAGGGAAAGAAGTGAGGATAAGCAATAGTTCTCAGACATGCATTCCTGCCACTGCTAACTAGCATGGCATGATGCAGCCAGGAGGTCCTCACCAGAGCTGGGCAGACCAGTACCAGACCCCAGACCTTTCAAAACTGTACACTAAATAAATTTCTTTTCTTCATAAGTAGCTGGGCTTCAGGTATTTCATGAGTAGTCACAAAAAACTGATAGTATAGGTTCCTGAGGCCCAAGCCCCTAGTACAGCAGTTTGAAGGAGTATCTAAAATCCTAGAGGCTTAGAATGAGCTTCACCCATTCATCCCCATAACCACCCTTTCAGCATAAAATGTCTTCCAAACCCTACATGTATCTTAATTTCCTGATTAATACAGACAAGTTGTAAAACTGGGAGGTGTTTTATTTTCCTTAGAATAACTTAATGGACAACAGGTAGTTCTAGAAGAGCTCACCAAGGAACATTCACCATCTACCTGTGACTTAAAAAACATTCCTATGGATGCATATCTGTGGCCTAACTATAGGATGCTAAGAAAGCACCTCCTCATGTTGGCACTGTTTTCCCTTATCCTCATTCTTTCACTGGGCAGGGCTGGTAGAGGGCAAAGTAAAACTCAACAACTGCTATCTCCATATTGCTTGTGTTTCTCAACAGTGATCAGAAAAAATAAAAAAAGCAATTTTCTGAGAATCCATTTTTGTGGATTATAAAATTGTGAGCATATAACTTAGAAGAAACCTGCCTTCTTGATCTCCCCTCACCTCTCTCATCATATCTCCCATCCAACACAGAACCACTTCAAAGTGGTTACACTGCCCCAGTTCCCTGCCCTATTGCCCTGCTGCAGTCCTGTCTGCTTTATTAGCCTGCCAAAGAAGCACCTGGAAATGTTCTGCAGGAGGATCTCCAGGGAGTTACCTATATCAGCCTGTCTGGAAATGATCCCTCCACACCCCCCAAATTCTTTTATAATTATACCCCTAAATGAAGTTTAAGTGAATGAATGCTATCTACAAAATATCTAAAACGTCATTTAATAGTTAAGGACATGAAAGCACTTGGTAGGGCATATTTTAAAGCTGTTCAAATTTAAAATTTAACTTAAAACTCACTTTGCTTATTCAAAGTATCTTCAAAATGGTTATTAGCCTAAATCAATGCCAAATATTAGGTGTACATTTGTTCCTTAGTCTTTCTAGAGGACTGGTTCCAGGAACTCCAGTGGATACTAAAATCTACAAATGCTCGAGTCCTTTATATAAAATGGCTTATCTGCATACAAACTATACTGTATCCTCTTTGGATACAGTAAATCATTCCTAGATTACTTACAATCTTTAATATTATGTAAAAGATACGTAAACGTTTTATACTGTATTGCTTAAAGAATAAATATGGAGGAAGGATGTACAGGCTTAGTATAGACAGGTGGTTTTTTTCCAAGTATTTTCAACTCGAGATTGGTCAAATACAGCTGATGTGAAATCCACAGATACAGAACGTGGACTATACCATTTTTCTTCACATTTACTCTTCTATTTTTTCCTCTTGTATCCTGTAATGACTGCTTAAACCACAACTGCCCCAAGGAGTGCCCCATATGCAACAGTGTAGATGTACTTGGGACTCAATTTCTATCCCCACTATCTGGGAAGTACTCCAAATTCTGCTAGGGGGTGTGTAGAGGGGAAATTTCTTTAGGCAGCCAAAAATTAAGGAGACCATGAGAAGCTCTAGAAAACTTTTGAAGTCCCAGAGCTGATATAGGCCTAGCTGTCTTGAGGGCTTGGTCCTCAGTTCTGTGGTATAGAAGTTAATTGAACTTTAAATGATGAGGTTTTGGCTAGAGGCATAATTCAAGTAACTAAATGCCTGTTTAGTAAGAAGTGAAGTCCAAAGTACCAGGGAAAAGAAAAAACAAGAAAAGCGCAGGTGGAGCTTACCTGGAAGACAGTAGGTTATTGAGAGTGCTTCCTTCAAAAAAGGATTATAGAACCCCAGTCACTGTCTTGCTGCTTTGAATATGATCTCTCACTCTAGTACACTCCTGCATCTGTAGTCCCATCTATCATGAGGTCCTCACACCACAACAGAACTGGCGCAAGCTACTGGCCCTTGAAATTTCTACAACTGTGGACTAAAGAGAGATCTCTTTTCTTTTTGGAGTTACCCAGCTTCGAGCATTTTGTTACAGTAGCAAACAAACAAACAAGACCCTAATAAGAGGAGGCACAGCATGTTGACAGAGACACCTATTATTTCATTTCTGCCTGCAACTTTCAGGCTTTCTGACTTTTCATTTCAACATTTCATCATTCATTCAGTCATTTGGCGCCCTCTTAAGCCATTCTACCTATAACAACCATAACATCTGCCACTGAAATTTACTACTGTACTTCACAAAAGCACTTTTGTACAATTTATCTCTTGAATGTTCATACATTCTATTACAGTGATATCACTCTATTAGAACAGGAAACCCAAGGACAGAGAGTGGTAGGGTCAGATGGGACATGTGAAGTACCTAGAGTTGACTTCATCCTTTACATTATCTCAATAATCAATTATTAAACATCTCCTGGAGCTGGGAATATGGCCTAGTGGCAAGAGTGCTTGCCTCATATACATGAAGCCCTGGATTCAGTTCCTCAGCACCACATATACAGAAAATGGCCAGAAGTGATACTGTGACTCAAGTGGCAGAGTGCTAAGCCTTGAGCAAAAAGAAGCCAGGGACAGTGTTCAGGCCCTGAGTTCAAGGCCCAGGACTGGCAAAAACAAACAAAATAAACATCTCCTGTGTGCAAGGTATGCTGCACAATGGCGTTAACTGACATAATAGTATATTTAAGTTTCTCTCTTTCCATACCCTGCTCCTTCTCTAAGAGCAATCCCAAACATATCTTTTCATTTTACTTCCCTGGTGTACGAATTGTTAGTGGATTTCATTCAGTCAAATACGTATTCACTGGGCATACTAAATAGGTCCTAGTTGTCCCAGTCCTTATACTTTCCTGGAGGGAAGGGGTGAAGAAGGGAGGCATAAGTGCATAGGGAAATATGGAGGGGTTACAGAAACTGTCAGAGAACCCCTACTACTGGCCGTTTACATATCAGGTGGCCCAAACATAAAGGGGATCAGGAAAAGGAGTGCTCCAGGCATAAGAGCCATTGCAAAGGCCACAAGCAGAAACTAGCTTGGCTCATGAAAGGCAAGAAAGAAGGCTGGGCCTTGGGTATGAGTGGTATGCTGTAGGCAGAAGCGGCTGAATCAAGGCGCAAGTGAGGTAAGGAGCAGGGAACTCATTCCAAGTATAATGGGAAGCCCCTGGAGGGTTTCAGTGTGGTCTGATACACTTTTTTTTTTTTTTTTTTTTTTTTTTGCCAGTACTGGGGCTTGGACTCAGAGCCTAAGCACTGTCCCTAGCTTCTTTTTTGCTCAAGGCTAGCACTCTACCTCTTGAGCCATGGTGCCACTTCCAGCCTTGTCTGGTTATGTGATGCTGAGGAATAGAACCCAGGACTTCCTGCATGCTAGGCAAGCAATCTACCACTAAGCCACATTCCCAGCCGAAGATACACATTTTTAAACAGCACTCTGGTAGCTGTGAGGTAAATGAGTTGTAGAGTCTATAAGTGAGTAAAGCATAATGTACCAATAGAAGCCTGTGGCTGTCCACACTGTCAACAGGAAAGCAGCAGTCCAGGCTTCCTTTTCTACCTCCTTCATCCATAACATCTCACACATAGTAAGGCCATAGTGACTTGCCCACCCTCCACTTGTAAACACAGTCATCCTGAGCCAGCCTGTCTCCAATCTGTGTCTCCAGTGCCTTGCACACAGGTGGCACACTTGAACCCATGAAAGAGTCCTATCAATCATAGTAAAGGCCAGCTCTTAGGGACACTTTTCAGCTCCTCCCTCCCCAATAGTTGACATGAAGCAAGCATCACAATTTCAACAGAGTTGTGTTACTTTTTCTCAGGCTTCCATTGCTCTGCATCTTTACAAGGTAGATTTAATTTAGGAAAAAGGAGAGTATTCATGGATCAGTGCTGTACAACTTCTCATTAGACATAATATACAAGCAGGCTTCAGGCTAGCTTATAAAATCTTCAATCCCAAATTTCAAATCTCTGTATTACATCTCATCTTTTCACAAAAGCAAAAGAAGAGGAAGTTAATATATTTAACAAATCATTTACAGTTCCAGAGGCCCTCCTGTGTCTTTAGGGGGACAAGAGACACTTAACACTTCCACATTGCTGTGACCTGCCAGTCTGTGTTTCCATGGCCCCAACCTTTTTCTTAGTCTGTGAATTTGCTCACAATAGTTGTGAATTAGTCCTTAATACTCTCAAGTATTACTAGAAAACTGGACTATATTTATGTGTGTAAATAAAAACAAAACCACACTTGCAATGAATAAATGTGTAAGACCTGGTAGCTAAAAAAATTAAACTGCTGGATTATCAAATGGTTAACACTGATCACAGAGAGGCCTTATTTACTTACCTAAGTAATGTGGTGGATGAAATGACATAGGCTTACTAGTCGCTGAGTAATATCCAATTGCTCTCTTAAATCGAATAACTTTGTCATCTGTTCTAGACTGAAGCAGATGTAGGAAAACCTTAGTTATGCCACTGGTCATATATACATATGAATATATTTTACAATTCAGCACATGTATAATACTCTTACAGACTTTCAAGATAGATAAGAATATAGAATGACATTAAAACTTTCAAAGGATTACTACTGAATCAAAATGAAATTAACTCTTTTAAAGAAAATGTAGTTAGAAAGCAGAACTCTGAGCTGACAGCAGGGCTGAGCACTATCTCAAGAACTCTGACTTTAGCTCTGCTATGGCTCTGATCCTCACAAGGGTTCAACCAGCCAATGGTCACATCCAAACCTCACCTAGTCTACAAAGACTGAGTTGCTTGCATTTCCTACTTCCTTCAAAAAAAGAAGAAAAAATATCTCTGACTATCCCAGAAGGGTAGACAAATCAGAGATCTACAATCACATATGATCAATCAATCTGATAAGTTCATATTGTAAAAGCCCTGAAATACAGATTTATTTATTTTTTTTGCCAGTCCTGGGGCTTGAACTCAGGGCCTGAGCACTGTCTGTCCCTGGCTTCTTTCTGATCAAGAGTAGCACTCTACCACTTGAGCAACAGCACCACTTCTGATTTTTCTATATATGTGGTGCTGAAGAATCAAACCCAGGGTTTCATGTATGAGAGGCAAGCACTTTACCACTAGGCCATATTCCCAGCCCCTGGAATACAGATCTTACTAGCAGAAAGTAGGAATAGTGGAGATTTAGCAATCACCTACTCTAATCTCTTTTTCAATTCAGGCTAAAAGTGAGGCTAGAAAAGGGGAAAAGCTGCTGAGACCACCCAGTCAAGGGTGGACATGTCAGGGCAGCCTCATCTTTTGGCCCTGTGCCTAGGGCTCCTTCATATTGGCCTGACAGGCCAAGCCAAGCAAGAACTTGACTCAGGCATACCCAGTCAGCTTACACCTCCCAATCTGGCCACATCACCACGCAAAGCCCTATCTCATAACCCTGTGTTTTTACCTGTGAATGCTGGAAAACATCTTTAGCTATGGCATCCAGGTCAGAGGTGTCCTGAATATTGCGGACATAGTCAGCTACAGCTTTAATCACTACATCGCAAGGTGGCAAGACCAGCTGATGGGCCCGGACCTGGGAAGACAAATGCACATGTCAGCAGCCAGCATGAAAACAAGAAACTCCAGCACTTCAGTTAGCATCTCATCAGGACCCACTTGCCACCTCTCACCTCTCTGTGCGACTGTGGCCCTATGTCTTTCCAAAGTGTTGCAGGTGACAAAATACAACCCAGCTACTCAAATCCTGTTATATAAAACACCGTAAGCACAACTCTAGAAGTCTGAGAGCAGGACCTAAACACCACAAGGAACTAAGCAAAGAGCATCTCACAAGAAAAGCCTGAGCTACTATTAGCTTCCTTCCTTCCCACATCTACAGGCAAAACTTGATACTGGCATGATCTGTGGAGTTAGGACACCTGAAACTGCATTTACCCAGTGCCTGCTGCATCTACCTTCAAAGGCCTAGTTCAGCTCTGAACTGGAAATAATGTTTCTAATACCCACTTGAAGGGCATGTCTGATGAAGAGGGACAAAGAATGTGCAATGAGGTATTTGAATATCTCATTATTTAACAACAGTTATGGAGCACGTGTGATCCTCTCCTAAGAATATCCTTCTTTGTTCTCACTGTGTGAATGTTTAGAGTGCTGTTTAATCCATTGGGTTTACTTGTAGATTTATAGGCACATTCTAATTATTATAAATGAGGAAAACTGGGGGTATGAGGGACAAGGTAACAAACAGTACAAGAAATGTATCCAATGCCTAACGTATGAAACTGTAACCTCTCTGTACATCAGTTTTATAATAAAAACTTAAAAAAAATAAATGAGGAAAACTATGCAACCTATGTTTCTTTAGGTCTAGTTTACTTCACTTAGGTTTTCTTTTTTCCCCCCCTTTGGTTTATTCCCTTTCATTGCTATTTTTGATTTTTGTACCTTTTGTCTTATATATAAGTCTATTTGATTTGGGGAAGGGAAGGGGGAACAGAAATGGTGGAACAAAAGGTGAACCAATTCAGCAGTGATAGTCATTAGATAGTGTGTTGGAAATGAACTATACAACTTGAGGGGTAGGGAAGTTGGGAAAGGAAAAACTGGAAGAGAATGAGGGAGGGACTAACACTATTCAAAAGAAATGTATTCATTACGTGCCTTATGTAACTGTAATCCCCCTGTATATATCACCTTTACAATAAAATCTTTAAAATAAAAAATAGTTAGAAAAAGATAAATTAGCAGATCAAGAGCACAAAAGAATTCAAGGTCTTTAGCATCTCACTGCTGTAAGGCTCTCAAGAGCCTGTGTGCATTGTGTTATGGAGCAAAGTAGAATTAAGATTGCTAGTCAGCTGATCTTAGAATAAGAATACTTTCTTGTATTATCTTGATGGACTCAATGTAACCATCAAAACATCCTATAAATCCAGGAAGGGATGCAAGCAGTTAGTGTCATAGTCAAGTTGGATGACTAGGATATGACGTGCCACTGCAGGCTTTGACAATGGAGAAGGGGCCATAAACTAAGGTATGTAGGTAGCTGCTAGAAAGTGGAAAAGACCAGGCAACAGAAATTCTTCCTGGAACCTTCAGGAGCAATAAAGGCCTGCTGACATCCTGACTTTAGCCTTGTGAGGCCAATTTTGGGCTTCTAGCCTCCACCTCTGAGATCTAATAATTGAGTTGCTTTAAACAACAAAAACAAAGGGAGGGAGGGAAGAAGGGAAGGACACAAGGAAAGAATTAGGAAAGCTCAAACTAAGGAAACCTAGAAACAAAAACACACTAATTTCTAGATTCGTAACACTACTTTAAATTTCCCTTTTTTAAAATGCAATTGTTAGACTCTTGGGCATCTACCACATTACAAGTCAGGATACCGTAAGACACTTGAACATCCATGTTCATTACTTCACTATTCACAATAACCAAGTTATAGAAAGAGCCCAGATGTCCTACAACATCATGTGAGATCAAAAAAGTGTAGTACCTGTATATAATGGAATATTACACTCAGCCATTAAAAAGAATATTATGTTATTTGCAAGGAAATAAATGGACCTAGAACAAATCATGTTAAATGAGGTAACCCAAGCTCAGAGAAAATGGTGCGTGTTTTCTCTCATATGTGGAAGCTACATCTAAAATATAACTGGACATGATAACTTACATAAGGCTCTATGAATTTATACACAAACCAACAGACTAAAGGTAGATACCCTTAGAGGAACCCAAAGGAATAACTCTCCTGAACATCTAAAATATGTTAATATATGAATTCCAGGAAATAGAAACATTTTTGTTATTGTTTGGTTTTGTGGGGGGGGGGGTCCCCATTTTGAGAGACAGCAAAAGGAGAGCACAGAAATGAGGGAGGAAGGATAAACAAATGCAGTCATGGTGTTCAGTATGTGCAAAAATAAACTATACAACTTGTGGGCAGAGACAGGAGGGGGGAATCTGAAGGAAAAGGTGACATTATTCAAGAAGAACTGTACTCATTACCTTATTGTAACCCCTCTGTACAATTCTTTAATAATAACAATAAAATTTGCATATATGTATACACACACACACACACACACACACACACACACACACACACACAAGCTTTTTTTTTTGTCAGTCGTGGGGCATGTACTCTGGGCTTGAGCACTGTCCCTGAGCTCTTCAGGCTAAAGGCTAGTGTTCTACCACTTGAGCCACAGTACCACTCTGGTTTTCTGGTGGTTAAATGGAGATAAGAGTTTCTCAGACTTTCTTGCCCAGGCTAGCCTTGAACTCTTCCATCCTCAGGTTTTAGCCTCCTGAGTAGCTAGGATTACAGGCATGAGCCACCAACATGTAGCTAAAATTATATTTAAAAAAACACCCAAATGGTGGTACCTCATTGTTAGTTTCTGTACTTATATTTTTCAGAGGAAAGAATACTATTGCAAATTGTAAACAGTCAATAAATAACTATTGTATGCAAATCCGTAACTGTTGGCAATGTCATCTGGGAAGAAGAGATAAATAAAGTTTATTTCCTGTATATAAAAAAACAAAAACAAACAGGGGCTGGGAATGTGGGTTAGTGGTAGAGTGCTTGCCTAGCATGCATGAAACAGTGGGCTGGATTCCTCAGTACCACCTAAACAGAAAAAGCCGGAAGTGGTACTGTGGTTTAAGTGGTAGAGTGCTAGGTTGAGCAAAAGGAAGCCAGGGACAGTGCTCAGGCCGAGTTCAAGCCCCAGGACTGGCAAAAACAAAAACAAAAACAAAAAATAAAAAAACAAACAAACAATGGTTGGGAGTCTTTATTTCCATTTCCCTCACAGGGAGCTGGAAATATATCTCTCTTTTTAAGACATTTTCCTCCATCTTTCCCTATTTTGCCCTGTTACACTAAAATAATTTCTGACCAAACTTTTTTAAAAGGCAATGGTTTTCTCTTAAAAACATTTTTTTTCCTGTTTCACTAGTTGCCCTGAACTTCCTAGGGTAGTACTTATTATGTTTTGGTTCCTACTGAAATGTTTGTGGAAAATGGGCTATGAGTACTTTCCTAGAAATCCAATTGCACATTTGCAGAAAAAGCTACCGATACACACATGCTCACGTCAAATATGGAAGCACAAAGCACACTCAAACTAACACATTCACAGTATGCAAAACACAAGGGGCTACCAGGACAGTCTGAGTAGCAAGGCCAGGACAGAAACCCCTCCCTGTCCTTACCCAGTTCCCTTATGCTTGCTTCTACTAAGTGACACTTAAGTACCTTCTTACTGAGAATACCTCATCAGAAGGGGCAGGTCAACTGCGGATTATCCTTGATGGCCACAACTCAATCTCAGCCTCGTTCTCTGCCTCATCTTTTGGGTAGCAGACCACTTAAATCCTTGATACTCCACAAATGTCTATCTGCTTATGCTGCTTGCAGTATTTAAAATGCAGGTCACTGTAGGTGGTTTTACATACAAAACAAATGACAGTAAAACATGGCAAGAATTGAAGTTGAATGGCCAAAATATTCAAAGGGCATTCCAGCAGAGGCAAGGTAAAGCCTATTGCTGGCAGTGAGCAATGAGGCAGCTTTGTCTAATCTATCTTACTCCAAAGTAGAAAGAACAGCTGCTGTTCTCACTCCAGTAGATACCCTTCCCATGGCTCCCCATCCACCACACTGGTCAACAGATCTGGACATGAACAGACCCCCTGTAATGAAAAGTGTCCCCTAAATCATTCTGAATACTAAATGCTGCCAGATAGATGTTGACTGTGCAGTGTTCCATCCTCTACAATTGCTTCACAGACAACCACAAGCCTTTGCAGCCAGCACCTACTTCCTTCTAGCTGGTTCCTAATCCAGCAATCTAAATCCAGTTCAAGTAAGCTCTTGCCTGCTTATGTGCCGGACAACTTCACAGCACTGTTCTCAACGCTGTTCTCACTGCAGCTTCCTCTCTGCCTACAGCAAAGCAGCCAGGAAACAGAAAGAAAACTGCAATGCCATATGAACATACAGTCGTCCCTTGCTATATCACGGTTCAGTTATTGTGGTTTCACTCTATTGTGCATTTTTTTAATGTGTAAATGGTGATCCCTCACCCATCACAAGTTAGTTACATTCCAGAGAATCCTGCAGTAGGTGAAAATTCACTAAGTAGCAATACGTTAATTGTGATATAGTGAGGGACAACTATCTAACGCTGCTACTTCATGGATTTTCACCTATCACAGGGGTCTCTAGAATATAACTCTCACCATAGGTGAGGAATCACTGTATAGAAGAGCTTTACTATACATAGGACACTAAGAGCATACAAAATAGCTGCTAATACATGTGATACAATGGTTTTATCATGTCAAAATACATAATGAGCTTCAAAAGAATTCACTATAAAACTTATTCTAGTGTAAAGATTCCTTGGCGCATTAATAAAGATAAATAGACATGTTTGTATACATGTAGATGAAGGTTATCCATTAATGTACTAGAAAAAAAAACATATCAACCCGTTTACTCACAAACTGACATTAGAATCTTCACAAAGATTCTAAAACACACGAGGCTCATTATCATAACAGTGACCACACAGGAGAGCTAAAGAAACTATCCTTGTCTATTCATAAAAATAAAAATCATGGGGACTGGGGATATGGCCTAGTGGCAAGAGCGCTTGCCTCGTATACATGAGGCCCTGGGTTCAATTCCCCAGCACCACATATACAGAAAATAGCCAGAAGTGGCGCTGTGACTCAAGTGGCAGAGTGCTAGCCTTGAGCAAAAAAAAAAAAAAAAAAGAAGCCAGGGACAGTGCTCAGGCCCTGAGTCCAAGGCCCAGGACTGGCCAGAAAACAAACAAACAAAAAAATAAAAATAAAAATCATGGCTGGGGAACTAGGGCTGAGGGACTCATGCCTACTCAATCCAGCTACTTGGGAGGTAGAGGAGGTAGATGGCAATTCAAAGATATCCAGGCAGAAAGTTGGATCATGCCCCACCCCCCAACCTGCACCTGTGATCACAGCCACTTGAAAAACCCTGGAAAATGTAGGTAGGAAGATCATGGCCTGAAGCCAGCTCTAAGCAAAAACATGAGATCCTACTTGAAAAATATAGCAAAATAGGTCTAGGTATGTGGCTCAAGTAGAGGTAGTACCTGCCTGGCAAGGGGGAAGTCTGGAATCCCAGTACCACCAAAAATATTTTTTTTAATATCTAAAGACTAAAATAAAATTCACACTCAAACCATGTAAGTGAAGTTTCTGCAGCGAAGGGACAGACTACAAAATCTTAGTACCAAACTCCCATTTCCTCCTCTATTTCCTTTTCTTGTTCAGTATTTTTTTTTTTACTTTATTTTTAGCAGTACTAGGGTTTGAACTCAATGCCTTCCAGACTGCTAGGCAGGCACTCTATTACTTGAGCCATATCCCAATCCTTTCTGCTGTCATTATTTTTCAACTAGAGTCTCTCTCATGTTTTGCCTAGCTGGCCTTAGCCTTGGTCTTCCAGTGCTTTTAGCATAATGGGTGATTTTGGTGGAAACTTCTCCATAGCCACTTGCTGGCCACTATGACAGGGATTGTTGATTTCATTACAGCTACTCAGCTACTAATTTCAGTCAACTATGTCACTCTTTCAAGGAGCATACTTTGCCAATAATTAAAAAGAAAATCTCCTCCAGGTTATAAAGGCAAAATACTAAGTTGTCCCTGCTACAAAACATTTGTTTATTCCTCTTTTTCAAGTATTTTACTGCTTTTTAATCTCAGTCTGTATTTACATATAGATATAGTTGTGTTTTGTTTTTTCCTGGTGCCGGAACTGGGGCTTGAACTGGGGGCCTGGGAACTGTCCCTTAGCTTTTTCACTAGCTTTTTGCTAGTTCACTAGAGATAAAAAGTTTCACTTGCTCTCCTCATAGCTCTGCCTTCTGAGTAGCTAGGATTCCGGGTCTGAGACTTTGGCACTTAGATCAGTCTTGATTATATTTTTATTTATTTTAATTTATTTATTGGTACCAGTTCTGGGGCTTGAACTCATGGCCTGGGCATGGTCCCTGAGCTTTTGTACCCAAGGCTAGGGGTCTACTACTTAGAACACAGCTCCACTTCCCGCTTTTTTGGTGCTCAATTGGAAATAAGTCTCACAGACTTTCCTGCCTAGACTGGCTTTGAACCTTGGTCCTTAGATCTCAGGTCATATATTTTAAAATTCAAAAGCATTTTTAAGCTACAAATTTGTTTAAATAAAGTATTCTAAGTTAAATCCATCATACCACAGTACTCAGAGAGTTAACTTGAAACCCAAGATTATTTTTCATATACTATTGCTGACTATAAATTCTTTCAAAGCTTTTAAACATTTATAATTATAGTGGTTAGCTTGTCTACTAAAGTGTACAATGTATCTTGATCAGCAACTTCGTTTTTTTTTTTTTTTTTTGGGGGGGGGCAGTCCTGGGCCTTGGACTCAGGGCCTGAGCACTGTCCCTGGCTTCCTTTTGCTCAAGGCTAGCACTCTGCCACTTGAGCCACAGTGCCACTTCTGACCGTTTTCTATATATGTGGTGCTTGGGAATCGAACCCAGGGCTTCATGTTTACAAGGCAAGCACTCTTGCCACTAGGCCATATTCCCAGCCCATTGATCAGCAACTTCTTCCCCAACTGTCTCTCAAGTTTCCTAGTTTCATTTTCACATATTATTTCACTAATTATTACAACCATATTTGCCCACCATTCATCTTCTAATTTGGTCTTTCCCCTTCTAGTCACCCCCAGTTAAAGATGTGTTTCAGTTTCATGGATTCATTTTGTCTTGACATTTGGTTGTAACTTTCATCCAACATTGTTCAACTTTTAAAAATTGTTAGGGCTGGGCTTGTAGTTTAGTGGTAGATCACTTGCTTAGCATGCACAAGGCATTGGGTTTATCCCCAGTACTGGGAGCAACATACCATTCTAATGTTAAATACTCATGATTGAACTGGAAAATAGTGTTTGTGGGCTGGGGATATGGCCTAGTGGCAAGAGTGCCTGCCTCATATACATGAGGCCCTGGGTTTGATTCCCCAGCACCACATATACAGAAAATGGCCAGAAGTGGCACTGTGGCTCAAGTGGCAGAGTGCTAGCCTTGAGCAAAAAGAAGCCAGGGACAGTGCTCAGGCCCTGAGTCCAAGCACCAGGACTGGCAAAACAACAACAAAAAAACAACAACGAAAATAGTGTTTGTGCTCAAGGACTAGTCCAAAGAAGCATCTCTAAGTGTCAAAAGGGTGGGGGATACCACATATATGAAAACTAGTCTTCATTTTGCAATACTGAGGATGGAGCCCAAAGCCTGTGCATATTAAGCAAGTGCTCTGCCACTGACTACATCCCTGCCTCTTATGAACTGGTCTTAAAAGGGTAACATTCTTCAGGGTGAGTGCTGCCCTGGAGACGCCAATATGTGGCTGGAGTGTGCTAACAGTGCTGTTATCCTCCCAGGGCAAGCAAGCAGCACAGAACAGGGAGTAGAAAGCTCTGGGTGGCCCTCCATACCAGTACTGTCACAAAGTTTGGAGTATTCTGAGCAGGAGGTAACAGTGGTCTCCTGGTTAGGAACAGAGCCAAAGTTATGGACTTACAGAATAGAAAAAAATGTTATTTTTAAGACTGATAACGTGCTATTTGTTTAGAATGAAATTAGCACATTCCAGGATAAGCAGGAAGAATAAAAACATTTATCACTGAACTTCCTTCCTTGCTCACCTCCTTCTGGTTTATTCCAGTGCCTCAGAGTCTGTACTGCAGACTCACTCAGACTAAGCAGGTGCTCTGTGATGGCTCTGCTCCTGATAGCTGGTTGCCTACCTCAAGAAACACATCACCTGGAAGCCCTATCTATTCCATGAAAGAGCAAGCTCGAGAGGAACCCTGTGGCACTTTCTTCCCAGATGAGTTCAAGTCCCAACAGATTCCAGCTGATTCCTCAGAATTATATGCTTTCTAGCTCAGCCTGGAAAGTACAAATAAGCAGAAAAATCACTGAGTTCAGCCTTATATTCCATTTAACAATTCTATATGTAAATTTAAAATGAGCAAAGAATAAATTTCTCATTAAATCCAAGACTTACAAAGCTTAAAGCCACAGGGTGATGGTGGCTCATGTCTATAATCCTAGGAGGATGAGATCTGAGAATCACAGTTCAAAGCCACCCTGGCTACTCTTACCTACAATGTATCAGTGTAAAGGAGATGTATGATTCACATTGTAGATTCAAGCCTTGAGTGAATAGTGAGACTGTAAGACCATGAGTTCAAGCCCCAGTTTGGGCACACACACAAAAAGTGACTATTTACCAAGATGTAGGGATATTAATTACCTTTCATTTCTATACTGTTTTGGCCATTTTTCTTATTTTTGTAGTAAAAAATTAAGTTTTTAAAATGACAACATAGTCCTTTAAGACAGTGAAAATAGGGGGAAAAAAAAGGAAAGTTAGATCAACTAATATGATCAAGTCTAGGTAAACCACTTCATCTTGTATATTTCCATCATTCCATGCATTTTGGCTGGGTGAGAAATGAAAATAATATACTTGCCTTCTGACGCTACTTTCTCTACAGCTTTAAGGGCACTTCAACTTTCAGATTTTTTTCTTAGCTTTACTTCCTAACTATAGAAAGATGTACTGGGAAAGAAATATATACTAAGCTAATTTAACTAACATACAAGCAGGAATTCTTTTGTTGGAAGATACACCAAGCTTAAACTATTTCCCTCCTGCTATGAGAAAAAAGTGAAACTGAAAAAAAATTAAAAACAAAAGAAGCAGCAGCAGCTTATCTTCCTATTTATAATTTATACACAACTTCATTTTAAGTAAGTATTTCAGAAAGATACAGCCATGGCCAACCGAGCTCCAAAGGAGTTAACACAGTACACTTGGCACACAATAAAGCCTCAAAGTGCCTGAAATCCTGCAGCTCCTCTGGAAAGAAAGCTAGCTCTACACAGTGCCAGCGACCCACACCCACTCCTCCAACCACAGCTCCATGGACAAGGGCCAGGCAAAGGCACTAGGGCAGCAGCTGTTGAAGCATACAAGATACCATCCATCTGAAAAGAGACAGAAGATACAGACAAGGGCCCTGCACTCTGTAAAAGTGACACCATCCCACACAGTCGCAGTCTAACACTGAGGGCTGCTGTCTACTCCCAGAAACCCTGGCTCCCAGACTCCTTGCTACTCCCAGAACCAAATTCAACTGCCACAGGACACTTTGGTTGAAAACCCTAAGATGTAAAAAATATAAGGTTATAGATCCCCTCTGATAAAATTTCAGGTGAACTGAAAGAAGTTTTCCTAATGTGCATAGGTTGTAAGGAAGATGACAAAGAACAAGCAAATGGAAGTGGTAGAGTTACAAACACTGACTAGAGTCAGAACAAAAAGGCTTGACAGAGCTAGAAGCTGAAGGAGCACCTAGAAGATGCAAGACAAAGCCTAAGTGCTTTGGGGGATCTGGGGGAACTTGGTGAGAGGACCAGTGGCTTCTGAGGGCATCTCTTATCTGCTTGCAACATAGTGACAGAAGTAGAAATTCTCAAGAGTAGACTAGTAATGTGGAGAGAGTAAAATAGAGACTTGCTTATTGGAAAACAAAATAAGCAGTAGCAGTGGAGTCTAAGTAGAGGAGAGGCAGCAAGAAGCCTGCAAGAAAGGGTAGTCCAGAGCCACAAAGGTTTGAGGAAATCTTGGGGGTTATAGCCAAACAGGGTCAGAAACTCAAAATATGAGTTCAAGCCCAGGTCTGGAAATAAGTATGCCCACATAAAAATTTCCTTAATTAATTAGGATGCAAAACTATAAAACCATATACAAAAGAAGCCCAAAAGCACATTTTTAAAAGCACTCATTTAGTGCGTGCCTATGGCTCGGAGGAAGTCTGTGCCAGGGCTAGTGGCTGCAGCCTCACACCATTCTATGGAGCACCTGCTACATCAGGGTTGTGTGAGATAGTGACTGCCAAATCACTAATCCTCTGACCCAAGCAAACTGAAAAACATATTCTCAGGGCACAGGAGATGAGCTCAGGAGCTATCACTTGAAGGGGACACAAGCAAAGCAGCCCACAGACTTCAAGATTTGAACTCTGCCATGACTTAACAGAACATAGCAGTCCAGGACAGGACTGGTAGCAGTAGCCCCCCCTTAAAGAGTCATGATACAGTGGCCTGGTTTTCATTATTTCATTATGGGCTCTTTGTAACTACACAACTGCCCCCCCCACACCAATGAAAGAATGTTCCATTGATTAGACAAATTAAGTCTAAATCCATCAGAAGATGAACATGGAGTTTCTCCCTTATTTAGAAATAGGCCGGGCTGGGGATATAGCCTAGTGGCAAGAGTGCCTGCCTCGGATACACGAGGCCCTAGGTTCGATTCCCCAGCACCACATATACAGAAAACGGCCAGAAGCGGCCGTTTGAGCTGTGGCTCAAGTGGCAGAGTGCTAGCCTTGAGCGGGAAGAAGCCAGGGACAGTGCTCAGGCCCTGAGTCCAAGGCCCAGGACTGGCCAAAAAAAAAAAAAAAAAGAAATAGGCCAATAAGAAGTACACTCCAAAGCCAGAGCCAGTGGCTCATGCTTGAAATCCAAGTGACTCAGGAGGCTGAGATGTGAGGATCAAGCTTTGAAGCCAGTCATGGCAAGGAAGTCCCTGAGACTTATCTTCAAATAATCACCGAAAAACCCAAAGTGGAGCTGTGGCTCAAATGATAACAGTACACACAAAAAAGGGACAGTGCCCAGGCCCTGACTTCAAACCCCAAGACTGATGCTCATGCACGCACATAAACACACACACAGAGGCACAAGAGGAGGTGGAGGTGGAGGAGGAGGAGGAAACGGAAGAAGGAAGAAGGGAGGGAGGGAAGAAGGGAAGGAGGGAGACAGAGAAAAGAGGGAGGAGGGGGAGGGGGAGGAGGCAGGCAGGAAGAGAAAGAGGATGATGATGATGATGATGATGATGATGATGATGATGATGATGACAGACACTCGAACTATTATTTTGAATAAGTGAACTATTCTCCAAAGTTTCTACATCCAATGAAACAGAAAAAGACGAGAAAGTACAACCTCAGGTTTGAGTGTCAGATCCATCCTGAGCTCTACACACTCACCCTAGCCCCAGGGTTCTCTGTCTAGAGACAGTCAGAATCCTCACTGACAGAGCCAGCTTGGCCACTGAGCCTCTAAGACTGCAGCAAGGAAATCAGGAATCCAATCCAGGGCTTTGTGCATGCTAGGCAAGCACGCTATCCATTATCCTGTTTATGAGGTGCTGAGGAATTGAACCCGGGGCATGGTGGCACATAGCTATAATCCCAGGTACTAGTGAGCCCAGAGACAGGTAAAGACCCTGGGTTCAAAAAACTCGTAAACAACAAAAAGATACCATCAATAACCTTTGAGTGACAACTGGAAAATTTTTAAGATGTATGTAAATTCATGATAGCAAGTAATTATTTTAATTTTGTTGATGTATTTAACAGTATATGTTGAGAAAATAGAGAAAGAATGTCTTTGTTTTTACGTTGTGGTATTGCAAGCTAATGTTTTCACAGGTGAAACAAGTAGTTTGAGTTAAAAGCCCAGTAGTATGAGTTAAAACAAGACATAGTCATAAACATGTATTTCATAGCAAAATGTCAAATTTTTCTGTATCAAGATGATGGGCAAACCACTAAAACATTTTTCCATCCTTTTAACATTTTCGTATTTCAAATTTTCTTCAAAAATTAGAAAGAACACAATAAGGATAATAGACTGAGCTGGTTTTGCAGTAACTCCTCACACTGCTCCTCACTTCTAGGCCTGTGACACATAAAACAAGAATGGAGCAACTGAGACCCATGCATCCTGAGACCCTGGGAGATGCTAATTTATGTCCTTCCAAAGAAAATCAATCTTCTAAGAAGTAGGTCTTCATTAGTGTCTCCATTTATGAGAACCTACTGCTTAACAGCTCTAATGAGCACCTATGCAACACTCTGAGGCCCTGCTGATCAGAGACTACAATTTCAATCTGTATTTCAATCACAGTATCATCATGAACTTAGGGCAAAAATTTCAGATCCTATCACTTCATTCCTGAGAGTACATATGAGGGACTCTACCAGAAATAACAAATAGAAAGCTTTTCGCCTTCAAGGACAAAAATCAAAAGAAAACAAGTTCTAACAAGAAGAGAAAACCAATTTTTAAAACAGAAGTCTGAAAACAGCCCAAACTAAGAACTATTGAAACAATTTTCCATCACACCAATAAGACATGAAAAAGGGAAGCATTCATATCTTTGGGGACCAACACACTTAAAAGTAAACACAAATTAAATCAGTTTATGGCAGGAAGGCCATTCTGACAAAATTCAGGATTTTGTAAGAATGCATGCCTGAAGAAATCCTTTACTTTATCTCACCTGCTTGACTGTAAGGAAATTACTCCCAGAGCTGGAAGCAGATACAATATCCAAGTCTTCCCAATTCCCCAAGTCACAAAGCACACTTGTGCCTAACAAGCCACAATTACAGTGACAGGAGTCACTAATGAGCACTAGCTCAAGTATGCTCCTGGCTCATACCAATTTCACTCATTACTATTACATCAGGCTGTCACCAAACATAAGCTCCTCACTTTATCACTTCAGAGAATCACAATGAAGTGCCTCTTCTCTGACATTCATCACTGCCATACACACAGAGGAAATCAAAGGTAGAAAGGTTTAAAAACAATTAAGTATTAACAAAATAGTTAAAATGGACTTGTTCTCTAATAGATTTGGATCTCTAAATTCATTATCTAATCTAAAAAGCATTAGAGTATTTTATAACTATAAAACTAGTAAGAAGGCTGGGATGTATCTCAGTGGCAAAGCGCTTGCCTAGCAAGTGCAACATCCTAGGTTCGATCCCCAGTACCAAAAAAGAAAAAACAACAACAAAAAAACCTAGTAAGAAAGTTATTAAAGTTCTCAAAATGTGCTAAAGGAGACTAATCTAAGTTAGCCGTGACTTATTACCTACTGAAAGAAAAAAATCCTTTATTTTGACAGGACCAGAGTTTGGATTTTGCTAGGCAGGCACTTGACCACTCAGTTACATTACCAGAAAAAATTGGAATTTATAAATTTACTTACAGGTTCTGGAAACAAGAGAGCAAAATAGTTGTTTTCTAAGGGAGTGCAGACCTTAAGATGAGGAGAAAATGTGATACTGCTAACTCAGTAGCAGTGTTTCCATACTGTTCTGTACCTTATTTTTATAGTAAAGTATATAACATACAGCAGCAACATAATAGCAAAATCAACACTTGGTTAGTATGAATGCTAGAAATGAAGTATGTACCTTTAGTGAGGCTAGTGGATGTTCTGGACCAAGTAAACTCCAATGAAAGGAAGCCAGATCTTCATCAGGTAGTATGTGATTTCCTAGAATAGCACACAACATAAAACAATCATCATATATGACATAAGGAAACATCACAACATGTTGTTTGCTGATATGCAACATACACTTTCCAAACAATATTTTTTCCATTTTTTTTTTAGCATGCAGCAACACAGAGCAAGCAGATCCTTGCAGCTATACCTCAAGTACAATGTAAATCCCCAGTATAGTTCCCACAACTTTCAAACTAAGGACTGCATAGTGCTATACACCGCAGCCACTTCCAGCCATGTTAAATAAATTCTACTTTTCAAGACATAGGTCACACAATGACAGAATGTCACATATCATCTAGATCTAAGTTTCATTTGTTCATGAAAACATCTGTGGCTCAAAAATATGTGAACAAGGCACAATTGTCAAATGCAGTATCAATAGTTATAAAATCTAAATGGCAGTGACTGCTGACTGTAGCATTAATGTCACCAATGAACAAAGCATAACCTACTACAGGACTCATATATGCTACTCAGCTGTCTGTCCTATCACTGGAGCTGTACCTATCTACAAATAAGAACTGCATTAAACTTGGAAAACTACATATTATACATTCACAGAAGAATTTGAATGCTCAATAGCAGCTATAGTATGTTTCTTATCTCAATGCAATTTAAAAACAGCAATTTCCTAAATAAGTCTGTGATTTTTATAACTGAGTTAATCACCTCCACATTAAGACGGCAGATTCATTTATTAGCTGCTATTAGAAAGCAAAACAAGTTGAGATTATTTCCAACACTGCTACACCATACTAGTACAAACACATAAAACAGAAGTAGGGGGTACCAGGATGTCCAGTAGAGCTAAGCCAACCCTTAACTGTCCAGATGACTGAGCTGTGCTGCTCTCCTGTTAATGAATTCCACACAATTCTACTGTAAATTATGATGTATCAACCAGGCAACAGTGGTTCACACTTTTTATTTATTTACTTTTGTAATTATGGGGCTTAAACTCAGGGCCTGGGCACTGTCCCTATGCCTCTTTGTGTTCAAGACTAGTGCTTTACCACTTGAGCCACAGGACCACTTCCAGTTTTTGAGTGGTTAGTTGGAGACAAGAGTCTTGTGGGGACTTTTAGGACCGGGCTGGCCTTGAACGGCAATCCTCAGATCTCAGACCTCTGAGCAACTAGGAGTGAGCCAAAGGGACCCAGCCACACTTGCAATTTTAGCTATTCAGGAGGCTACAGCCTGAGAATTGCAATTCAAAGTCAGCCTAGGGAAAAAAAGTACATGAGACTTTTATATCCAATTAACCACCAAAAAGCTGAAACTAGAGCTGTGGTTCAAATGGTAGAGCACTGTAGTCTTGAGCAAAAGAACTCAGGGAAAGTGCTTAGGCCCTGAGTTCAAGCTCCAAGACTGGCCCTTCTCCTTCCCCAAACCAAAAAAATGAAATATCAGAGGCTTATTTTGAAGATTCAATCTAAGAAAACATTAAGCTAATTCCAAACACTACTAATAGGCTTGGTGAAAATTTGCATGAAACACTCTCAACTTTCCTAAGACAAATTTTAGATAGCTGTATTTTCTATCACAGAAGAAAAAAGAAAAATTAGCTTTCTCATTTAAGACTTCTCAAGCCCTTACAAAATCTAAGAAAGAGCGATTACCCAAGGGCTGGGAATATAGCCTAGTGGCAAGAGTGCTTGCCTCGTATACATGAAGACCTGGGTTCGATTCCTCAGCACCACATATATAGAAAACGGCCAGAAGTGGTGCTGTGGCTCAAGTGGCAGAGTGTTAGCCTTGAGCAAAAAGAAGCCAGGGACTGTGCTCAGGCCCTGAGACTAAGGCCCAGGACTGGCAAAAAAAAAAAAAAGAAAGAAAGAGAGATTCCTTACTTACTTTTAGAAGATTCTAAGACCTAAATTAGTTGGATGAAATATTACTATTGATTTTATTTCAAATATTCACAATATAATTAGAAAAGTATGAGTTGACATTATTTATCAAGAAATATACTCAATATTGCTTAAACTAAAACTCAAGTAACCCTCCATATTTCAAGTTAGTAAGGTGTGCCTGTAATAATAGTATACAATTTACATAATCTGTAAGCAAACATGGAACTCTCTATACACCCCTACCCAGATACTTTTAACATCAGAGAAGCATTCCTTTTAGTATCTGAAAATAGATTGTTTCATTTTAAATCTCAAAAATCACTATTCCCTGAGAAAGATTATTTGAAACTATATCCAAATAAATAACTTGTGAATTCAGAATTCCATTACTTGTTATATAATAAAAGCTAAAAATATTTTTGCTGTACTTAAAAAACTAGGAATTTATCAAATTAACCCAGTGTAATTCCCCTCTCAAGCAGATCCAGACTGGGGTCCTAACTTCCGTTGGAAGCACATTACTTTCATTAGAAATGCACACCTTCCGGGCTGGGGATATAGCCTAGTGGCAAGAGTGCCTGCCTCGGACACACGAGGCCCTAGGTTCGATTCCCCAGCACCACATATGCAGAAAACGGCCAGAAGCGGCGCTGTGGCTCAAGTGGCAGAGTGCTAGCCTTGAGCGGGCAGAAGCCAGGGACAGTGCTCAGGCCCTGAGTCCAAGGCCCAGGACTGGCCAAAAAAAAAGAAATGCACACCTTCCAAAAAGATCCTGAATGTCCCTAACAGCCCTGACCCCTATCAGAATCTAACCACAGGAATGCCCACACTCTAAAACATAAAATCTTCTATTTGGACACAATTACTGCAAGTTCAGCAAATTAGAGCTGCAATTAAAGTAGCTTAAGGCATGCACAAAAGAGAAAAAAGAAATAACTACACTAGGCAGATATAAAGTGACCCCTTGAAAACATTATAAAATCTTTGTTAAAATAGTATTTTACCTTGCTACTGGGGGAGGTTGAGGTTTTTTTTTCAATAATTACTTATTTATTGTCAAAGTGATGTACAAAGGTTACAGTTTCATACGTAAGGCCATGGGTACATTTCTTGTACTATTTGTAATATCTCGGTTTAAAGCCAGGTTAGGAGAGGAAAGTCTGTGAGACTCTTATTTCCACCTAACTACCAAAAAAGCTGGAGCTATGGCTCAAGTGGTAGAGCACTAGCCTTGCGTAGAAAAGCTCAGGGAAAATGACACACCAGAGATCAAGCACCAGGACCAGCACAAAACAATGTCAACAAAAACCACAGTGTTCTGGACTTGGAGATAAGGGTCAAGTGGTGGTACTAACAACAAGGAATAAAAATAATTCATTCTTTCTTGGCATATGGCATAAAAATCCCTCCAAGAGAATATTTTGTAAAAAGATTATACATTTATATATAATATATATTATACATTTACTTAAAATAGTTTTGAAGCAATATATGTCCTAGTACTTGGAGTAAGGAGAACAAACTGAAGTGCTAGATCTGAGTTCAACCCCAGTACTGAAAAAAAAGTAGCAAGTGTCTGGAAAACCCAGGTTATTTTTTCTTAGTGTATAAATACATAACATAATTTGTACCACAAGTTTAACTGTTTAACACTTTCATAGTGGACATGTTAATACCTGTGACTGAGAAATGCCATTTTTCTAAAACTTTTGGTGTATTCACAAATTAGTTTTTCAGCCCAGATGACACAACACATAAACAAATGCTTAAGAACAAAAGCAGTAATACCAGTGGCTCACATCTGAAATTCTCTCATTTGAGAGGCTGATAGAGGAAGTATTGAGGTTTGAGGACATCCGCCCTGACAGAAATGTCTGTAAGGTTCTATCTCTAAAATAACCAGAAAACACACACACCCCAAAATGAAATAACACAGGACTGAAGATGGGAGATATGGCTCAAGGAGAATACCAACTTAGCAAATGGAAGGCCCTAAGTTCAAACTCTAATACTATCCCCAGAAGAAACAAAAACAGCACATTATCAGCTCTGCCAAAAAAATTATCATAAAGTAAATAATGCTATGGAAGAGTCCTCATTGGTGCTTTAAATTTTAAGATATACAATCAAAACTTAAATGCACGGCTGGGAATGTGGCTTAGTGGTAGAGTGCTTGCCTAGCATGCATGAAGCCCTGGGTTTGATTCCTCAGTACCACATAAACAGAAAAGGCCAGAAGTGGTGCTGTGGCTCAAGTGGTAGAGTGCTAGCCTTGAGCAAAAGAAGCTCAGGGACAGTGCCCAGGCCCTGAGCTCAAATCCCTAGACTGGCAGAAAAAAAAAAAAATAACAAAACTTAAATGCATCAAAATTTCTAAAAGATCAGCATGTTCAGTGTTTAACTCCCTTATAAAATGAAGTTTTACACTGCTCCACCTACCTAATAGAGCAGCAAAAATAGGAAAACGATTTGGGTTCAGGTCCAGTTGCTTGGCAACTTCATGCATCAGATATTGGCTTGTTGTGAGACTTTTCCCATTGCGGCTCAGTTTTAGGGCATGGGCACTGAAGTAGTAGGGGATGTTGCACAGTGCATAATCAGAATCATAGGCCACCAAACCATGAAAACCGTTCTCTCTGCAGAAACCAATCACTTCTTGATGGTGATCCTCAATGCTCTGGGCAACCTGTGTAAATGAGAGAAAAAAACTTCATCAGGTGTGGGGTAAAACTATAGCAGCATGCTCAACTAGCAGACATCTCTATACATAAGCTACAAAATTACAGATAAGAATATCATCCAGGAGAAGCTAGTCAAAACTACCTTTAATAAAGTATGTAGTACATAGTAAGGAAACCTCTGTGGGAAATCAGATTGAAGTCATCTGTCAGTATCTAGAATGCAAATTGTTTCCATTCTCATCAAGTTCAAAGATCACCTTAGAAAAATACACAAAGTTGGCTCACTCTTGTGACAGAGATTTGAAGGAGGGAATAAAGGACAACAGGAGAGAAAAAAAAGGAAAAGAGTAGAAGGAGGGAAACAGAGAAGCCACCCATCTTCAGTGGCTTCAAATTTTTTTAAGTAAATCAAATGCATCAAATTTCTATGACAGTTTAGTTTTTTGGTTGTTTTTTGTTTGTTTTCTTCAATCAAGGCCTGGGGTAATATAGCTCACCTACCTGTCTCTGGCCCTACTTCTCTGAGATATTCAACTCAGTAGATTTAAAGGTGTGCACTCTCATCCTAAAAATAACCACCAGACCGTGCATACCATCTCAGTTTCTACAACATAACAAAAAAAGAGGTACAGAAGCAACAGCACAAAAAAGGAGAAAGCCCTCCTGAAGTCCCGTAGAAACATACTCAAGCATTAAAATATTCTAAAATATTTCAAGCCCAAGACCATCTATTTCTCTCCTATTAATTCAATATTCCTTGGTCCAACAAAAATTCTAGGTGTTTGTGTCCACAATAGCTATAGTACTTCAGACACTAGAACTTTAAATCAGAAGCTTCAGTTATCAAGGGAAAATTAAATTTTCAGAGACTTAAGAGGAAAAACACATGTGCCTTTAACCTGAAATTTCTACAACTCCTTCCAATGTGGTTGTACTGAATTAGAACGTAAATTAAATTTAAAATTAAGTTCTAGTGTCCAATGGTCATGTGTCCAATGGTCATGTGTGTGATAGCTAACATTCTAACTGGATATCATAGACACAGAATGCTTCCATCTCCTCAGAAAATCTCACCGGCCACCAGTTAATCTCATTCACACTGATTTTTCAGTAACAGAAGTGACTTCCAAATATTGTTGGAACGTTAGCTATAATGCAATCTTCTTGACAGGCGAATCAAACCTGTTAAAGGCATTTCTTTAAAAGAAAAGCAACTTTCTGAATTCTCTTAGTGAAGATATTTTACTTAATAAGAAAAATATACGTAATGTTCTACCCCTTACAATAAGAGAAATGCTATTCCATCCTTAAATCTAAAAACACTATACACTAGTTAAAACAGAAAAGTATAGTTTGTTTTTTTTTAAATCTCAAAACTTAGGCTGCTTCATTTTATATCTATATACTATATCAGATATACTATATCTGATTTACAGATATAGTAATCTCTCAGTCCAAGTCCTTTCCCTCAAAGAATTTTGTTACACAAAACTTAAGGAAGAAAACCCTAAAGCAGGACACATGCAAAGGCCCAAAAACAAATGTGCACGTTCCCAGCCCAGAGCAACCCCAGTGAGCTCCACCTGGGATCAAGAAAAAAGGAAATGAAGTTTGGGGGTCAGGTCTAACCTGTCAGCTTTCAAATAACACTGTGAGCTTTTTTTGGGGGGGGGGGGCAGTTGTGGGGCTTGAACTTAAGACCTAAGCACTGTCTCTGGCTTCCTTGTTTTTGCTAAAGGCGAATACCCACTTCCGACTTTTTCTTTTTATGCGGTGCTATGGAATCAAACCCAGGGCTTCATGAAGCTAGGCAAGCACTCTACTGCTAAGCCACATTCCCAGCCCCACACTGTGAGCATTTTAAAACAGGAGGCAATATATTTCAAGAGCTGTAAAACATTCATGCTCTTTGACCTAGTAACTGCACTCCAGGAAATAGAACCTAAAAAAACAAAACAAACAAACAAAAAACAACAACACAACTGATCAAATAAAAAAATTAACAAACTTAAAAGGATCATAGTAATTTCTTTAGGAAATATATAAATTATGAAGATATATACCAAGTACAGTGTATTTTGGAGATGTGGAGAGAGTTGGGGAAAGTTCCACAATAAAAGATTAAACAAGGGATTGGGAATATGGCCTAGTGGTAGAGTGTGTGCCTCATATACATGAAGTCCTGGGTTCAATTCCTCAGCACCACATATATAGAAAAAGCCAGAAGTGGCACTGTGGCTCAAATGTAGAGTGCTAGCCTTGAGCAAAAAGAAGCCAGGGACACTGCTCAGGCCCTGAGTTCAGGCCCCAGGACTGATGGGGAAAAAAAAAGATTAAACAAGCATTTCAGAATACAATATGGCACATATACAACTATATGAAAGTGTGCTTTTAGGAACAGACTGGATACTCACTAGACACTATGTTGAAAATCAACTATACAACTTGCAGGTGAGGATGGGAGGAAAAAACTGAGAAAGAGTGAGGGAAGGGATGATATTGTCCAAAAAGAAATGTACTCTTTACTTAAGAAACTCCCCAAGGATTTCTTAAGTTATCTATAAAGATTAATAGTGACCAATATCCTAGAGAACTTTATAAAAGCAAGTTCGTATATGTGCAGCATGTTCACCCCTTTTTCTACTCCAACAGAAATGCTTGTTTACTCCCAACACTTACTTTCATATGGGCATAAAAAAAATAAAGTGTAGCTACATATGGTGACACGTGCCTGTAATTCCAGAATTCTGAAGGTTGAAGCAACAAGACTGAGAATTCAAGGCCAGCTTGTGATACATAGCAAGACTATGTCTCAAAAAAAAAAAATAAATTAGTTAATGTAACAATGATTAACAACACACTACAAATTTGCAAATTGTTAACAATACCTTAATCCTCCCCCTAAAAGCACATACAACATTAAACAAATAGCTAACTGCTAGAAATACAGTCCAGAAACACAAGGTAAAGTCACACCCATAAGTGCACACACCACACCTGCTGCTCAGAGCTCACCCTTTCCAGGCCTCCACTAGTTTCTCCATCTTAAATGAGTCATAGCAAGGGGGAAGTGGGCTGGTGAGTGGGAAGTGTGGAAATGTCTAGGCTCCAGCTCTTTTTCCATCCCCAATCTACTGGATACTGTCCAGCTCCCAAAGCAAAATCTGAAGGTTCCTTCACTTTTTTGCAGTTCTAATTGTAATAACCCCACCTGCACCTCTGTTAAAACTTATTTTGTCTTTTTTGTTTTGTTTTGTTTTTTGTTTTTTGCCAGTCCTGGGCCTTGGACCCAGGGCCTGAGTCCCTGGCTTCTTTTTGCTCAAGGCTAGCACTCTGCCACTTGAGCCACAGCGCCACTTCTGGCCATTTTCTATATATGTGGTGCTGGGGAATTGAACCCAGGGCTTCATGTATAGGAGGCAAGCACTCTTGCCACTAGGCCATATTCCCAGCTCCTTATTTTGTCTTTAAGGAAATAAAATGTGGAATTATAAACCATAAGATTGGGGTGTAGCTCAGTGGTAGAAGTGTGCTCAGCAAGGGATCCTGGGTTCAATCTCCAGTACCACAAAACAAAATCCCATCAGAGTAACAGAAAGGCTTTCTCAAAGGGTACAAAACAAAAGTGTGGTACAACAGTTACTGGGGGGAGGGATATTTGTCAGCGCAATTTACCAAAGAAATCCAAAAAAGCTTGAATAAATAGTTAAAAGTGGATGGGGTAGGGTACAGTGTGACTTCATTTGTCAAAGTTCATGCAATTGTTCAGCACAAAGAATAAAAATATGTGGAAATTTAAAAACAAGTTAACCAGTATGTCAGGGGATGCCAAGGCAGAACACAGATGGACAGATATCTCCAATTGTAGTACAATGTGTATGAAACAACCTTCACTGACCAGGATGCCTTGGGTAGCTGGAACACTATGTGTGATTGGAAACCTTAGGGCTAGACAAACACCTGCTCTGCTTGCTAAGTCTGGTATGTCTTTTTGAGTCTGAGTTGAAAATTCTGAAACAACTTGGCAAGAAGACTAGGGCAGAAGCAAATAGCACAGGAGCCAGGTTCTCACTGGCAGAGGAAGAAGGCACAGATGAGCAAGGGAGGAGGCTCTGGATAACCTAAGACTTTGATGAGCATTGGCGTTCAAATGAAGACAAACACAGACAAGGGAGGGACAAAGGTGCTGGTGTATCACTACACACAGACATTCCTGAGCCCAGCACAAGAACAGGAAAACACAAAATGCACTTGCAACATGAAATTTATAATCTTGGTACTCAAGGACCTCGGGCAGAAGGATCAACAGCTCCAGGCCAGTCTGGACTACATAGAGATCCTGATTTAAAACTCAATAAGCACACAACAAAAATTATTGCAAGACATAATGTTGAAAAGACAATCTCAGGACTGGGAATGTAACTTAATGGTATAACGCTTGCGTAGCATGCATGAAGCCTTGGGTTCAATTCCTCAGTACCACCTAAACAGAAAAAGCCAGAAGTGGTACACAAGCTATATGATCCAATTATATGAAGTACCTAACATAGTCAAACTCATAGACAGAAGCAATGATGGTTGTTCAGGGTTGGGGTAATGAGGGCAATTTCAGTTCAGAAGATGAAAAAATTCTAGAGATGAATGATGATGATGACTACATAACACTCAGGTGTACTAAATGTCACTGAGCTGTACACTTGTGTGTATTTCATTACAGTTCTTTTAAAATGGCAAAAGGTAAGGAGCTATAGCCCTGATTCCCAAAAGCTTAGGCACTTGGCTCCAAAATGCAATTTCTTACTTTAAAAAAAAATACGGGGGCTGGGGATATAGCCTAGTGGCAAGAGTGCCTGCCTCGGATACACGAGGCCCTAGGTTCGATTCCCCAGCACCACATATACAGAAAACGGCCAGAAGCGGCGCTGTGGCTCAAGTGGCAGAGTGCTAGCCTTGAGCGGGAAGAAGCCAGGGACAGTGCTCAAGCCCTGAGTCCAAGGCCCACGACTGGCCAAAAAATAAATAAATAAATAAATAAATAAATGCGGATTTGATTTTCCCTTTGTGTACAGATTTTAGCACATACATAACAAAATGTGTCTTCCAGGCTAAACTTGAGAGACTCTTTTTTTCTTTCTATTCTCTTCAGCAGATTATTTAATACGCTACTACAGTCTGGTTCAATGTTTACTGGATAAAACTGTTCTATTGCCTTTTTGTTTTTAAAAGGGGGGAGTGATGTCATAAATGAAACACAAATTAAACTTTAAAATATTTAAAAATCCAAATAAAGATAAAAGAAGACATAACCTGTGAATTGTATTTGCTACCCGCTTAAAATTGCCTATAGTATTAATCTCCTAATGACTCAGCTAAATCATAACATGATTACTCTTACTAAAATTCATTCCAATGGCATCCAACATGGTTCCAGCTATTCAGTATGCTTGAGGGCCAGAGAAATGCTTGAGCCCACAAGTTTCAGTCTAGCATGGGAAACATAGCAACAACCTGTTTCTAAGTAAGGAAAGTCATCCTAGCTATATGGGAAGCTGCAATGTGGAAGATCTGTTGAGCCTCTATCTCAACAGAAGAATCTGTGGGCATGGTAGTCCATAGCTTGTTATCCCAGCTTGGTTGGAAAACTAAAATAGGCAGATCACAGTCCAAGTACAGACACAGGCAAAATTCAAGATGGTACAATTTACTTCAAAATAGTGATACTACCAAATTCTCCATAAGACCTGGAGATTGAAAAAGACACCAATGAACTCTAGTAAAACCCACCAGCAGTTTGTGCTGGCTGTCACTGGTTGCTGAAATGTGGAGGATATGCTCTTTGTGAATGTGCTCTAGTTCAGCAGGTGAGCCCATGAAGGTTCAACTCTTGGCTATACAACCTATAGTTATTGCCTACAGTAAATGCCAATACCATGACAAATCCGTTCTTTCCAAAACACTCTTCCTGTAATAACCAAGAAAGAAATGCCAAATGACTAGGGCACAAAAGTTTCCTGTCTCTAAATTACATGCCCTTCACTATCATAACCTAGATATACAAAGATACATTTTCCCTAAGGTGTCTAGAAACAAATGTCACAAATGCAGGTATAGCAAGAGAAAAGCCAGCTAAATCAGAACAAGTGATCTAGGTAGTAACTCCCCTGTACTTGCCACACACTGAACATCTCTAGTTAAGAAGCATAAAAGGCTTATTCAAAGATAAAGCCTCTGCACCAGGTGGCCAGGCTTCACCTTTGGAATTAACTCTGACTCTGGACTGGCAAACTTCCACTTCTGGCCACCACATTGCCATGTGTGAAAGAGAAGCAATGGCACTTACTCTTCAAATATTCTGTGCACACCTGCTGAATATACACCAGGTACTGTTCTAAGAGCTGGGTATAGGTAAAGATGTCATGGCTTCATTTTCTAGACAGAACATTTTAAAAAAGTGAAATAAAAGAGGAGCTACATGATAAATTATACATGTCTCTAAGCATCCACACACCAGTAAGAGCAAAAGAGGATATTCTTAGAGGAGGAACACAAAGGCACAATGCCTATGTGTCTCTCTGGCCATATAAAATAATATTTATCAAAATGAACTCCAAGAAATGGAAATGAGGCATTCTCTTTGTTAAAAAATTAAAAAGAGCTATATAGAGAGATATCAGAAAAAATTAAAATTATGTAAGAACTGATTCATTTATATATCTAATTCTTTGTTTTTTGTTTTTTTGTCACTCCTGGGGCTTGGGACTCAGGGCCTGAGCACTGTCCCTGGCTTATTTTGCTCAAGGCTAGCACTCTACTACTTGAGCCACAGCGCCACCTCTGGTTTTTGTGTTTATGTGGTGCTGAGGAATAGAACCCAGGGCTTCATGAATGCTAAGCAAGCACTCTATCACTAAGCCACATTCCTAGTCCATCTAATTATTTTATTTGAAGAATTCTCTATCAGAGAAATAGTCTTGTTTTAATTTTTAAATATTTTTTCATATTATATACTATTTTGACATTCATATAGCTGGCTGCTTACTCAGGTTGGAATATGTAGCATGTGTAAATCAGCTTCTTCCCATTAGTATTCAGAAAACTAAAACGAAGAGCAATGTAAGACTAGAAATATTTCATAGATAGAATAGATATATATGTGTAATATATATACATGTATATTTTAATTTAGTGATCTCATGGCTTGATGACTTTACACAATTTATATGGCTTTACAAAGGCTCAAGGTTTAGAATTCTTGGATTCTTGGATTTGGTCACATCGGGATTTCCTTCCTTAGCACGCCTGGTGTTTGGCCCAGACAATATTTTTGCTGTGGTAATCAGTTCTGTAGAGGCCTTGTATCTGGCCTCTCCCCAATGCCTACAGTTAACACACCCACTGCTGTTCCCTAACAACCAATAATGCCACTAGACACAGACTTGTGTCTCATCTGTCAACTCCAGTTGAGAACTACTGACAGGTCTTTACAAGCATATTTTTTTATGTATCAAAGAAAAGTTCCAAATGTTAACTTGGACAAATGATTGTAATATCCACCTCTGCTACTGTAAGCTTCCTGGAGGTTTCCCTAATTTCCTGTTCTGTTCACTATTCCATGCCTGGGCAATGACAGGCACTCAACTATGTGTGGAAGGAATTAAGCACCCTGGTAAACTAGTCAGAAAAGAAATTTAAGGTAAGAAACTAAATCTTACTGGGCACTGGTGGTTCACGCCTATAATCCTAGCTAACTCGGGAGGCTAAAATCTGAGGATCCCAGTTCAAAGCCTGCCTAGGCAGGAAAATCCTTGAGACTCTTATCTCCAATTAACCACTAGAAAAACAGAAGTGGAACTGTGGCTCAAAATGGTTGTGCGCCATAAGCCAAAGAGCTCAGGGCTGGCTGGGTATGTGGCTTAGTGGTAGAGTGTTTGCCTTGCATGCATGAAGCCCTGGGTTAGATTCCTCAGCACCACATAAACAGAAAAAGCCAGAAGTGGCACTGTGGCTCAGGTGGTAAAGTATTAGCCTTGAGCAAAAATAAAGCCAAGGACAGTGTTCAGGCTCTGAGTCCAAGCCCCAGGACTAGCAAAAAACAAAAACAAACAACAACCAAAAATCAAAAGAAGAAATTCAAACAGGAATCTGTAGACCATGTTCATAGAAGCACTACCCATTATTCACAACTCATAAGTGGGAGCAACTCAAATAGTGGCAGTGCACACAAATGAAACATTATTTAGCCTAAAAAAGGAAGGAAATTCTGGGACACTGCAAAAGACACTATGCTGAGCAAATTAAATTACAGCCATGTGCTACATAACATTCCAATGTTTGATTGTGTAAACTATGGTGATTCCATAAGATAATAAGGTAAAAAAAATCCCTATGGTCTAAAATTTCTACTGTTCTTTTTCAATATTTAGCCACACAAGTACCATGGTGTTAACAACTGTCTACAGCATTCATAATTGTAACACAATGTACAGATTTGTAACCTAGGTTTACATGTACCTGTAGGCTACACGAGTTAGTTTTAAGTACACGCTATGAAATAGCCTAATGATGTATTCCTCAGGCTGTCTCTGTCCCTTAGCAAAACATGACTGTAGGTAGAAAATTGGCACACTGGAGAAAAATACTCACCTTAAATGGATGAGTGCTCTGAGTTATGACAGGACCAATTCTGATCTCTGAACCAGAATTCCTGGTAAAGTAAAGGTCCTTAAGAATAAGATATTAACCAGTGCTACTGGTGGCTCATGCCTGTAATCCTAGCTACTCAGGCGGCTGAGATCTGAGGATCAAGGTTCAAAGCCAGACAAGGTAGGAAAGTTCGTGAAACTCTTATCTCCAATAAACCTCTCAAAAATTGGAAGTAGCGCTCTTAAGTGGTAGAGTGCTACTACCCTTGAGCTCAAGATCTCAGGGACAGCACCCAGGCCCAGAGTTCAAACACCATGACTGAGGAAAAAATAAATAAATATCAGAGCTGGCACAACTGCCACAGCTACCATGGGGACAGTACCCCTAAGGTACTCTCACACAATGATTTGAGCTGCACTTCCCACCTGCCAGGGTTAGGAATGACTTCTCCCCAGGTGTCGCTGGATCAGCAGATCCTGATTCTCCACTAAAATGTGGCAGTAAGGTCCTGACAGCAAACTGACAGAACAAATGTGAGGTAGGGCCTAGCAAGCACCTGGTGTGATACCAGTGAGTCCCCTCCCCCAAAAAGTACACAAGGAGATCATCAACCCAAAAAACAAACATATTAGTCTGAAACCATGGTCCAATCTCACATTGTTTCTGCCTTACACACAAAACACGATTTTATGTAAGATCTCAATAAAAACACCAGAGCACCAGTTTAACAAAACTTCATCGGAGCATTTAGTAGGATAAGATCTGAAGAACTTGAAATATTTATAAAAACTTCAGTGATTTAAAGCCATCAAGATTTAAAAATAAGCCTACGTCACTTGCTGAAGTTTCAAAGGTTATGATGACTCAAGACACACAAGAGGAAACTCTCAGTTACCAGCTAAAGCCAAGTCCAAGTTGGCCTGTTCAATGCCCTAAACTAGTTAATACAGTAGGCCAACTTCAAATGGTCAGAAAAATATAGTATAACTTAAAGCAAACAAATAAAAATTGGTGATTATTACTCTGCCAAAGTATTCTCTACATCAAGATGTATTTCACTAAACAAAGGTGACAGGAAGTTATACTTTTCTGTAAAGTTACAAAACACTAGATAAGACCGACCAATAAGATGGTATGGTTTTTGTAATGTCATATATTACATATAGCTAGCTGCTTGGACCCCCTCACCTATCGCAGGAGTTATGTTCCAGAGACCCCCACAACAGGTAAATATCTGCAAAGTAGCAGCATTAGATAGTTGTCCATTGCTATATGGCAGTTCACTTATTGCTACTTTGCAGATTTTCACCTATTGCAGGGGTCTCTGGAATTCCCATGATATGTGAGGGATCACTATTTGCATATTTTTTAAAACCCACATTATAGTGAAGCCACAATAAGTGAACCAAAAGACAGCAAGGGATGACTGTATTTGCTTAACCTTTAAAAACAGTTATAACCAGGGTGCTGGTGGCTCAAGCCTATCTATCATCCTAGCTACTCAGGAGGCTGAGATATGAGGACTGCAGTTCAAAGCCAGACTGAGCAGGAAAGTCCATGAGACTCTTTATCTGCCAAGAAAACCAGAAGTGGCACTGTGGCTCAACATGGTAGAGTGCTGGCCTTGAGCAAAAAAGCTCAGACACAGCACCCAGGTGGAGCTCAAATCCCACAACAACAAGTTATCATAAGGTAAAATTAATTTTTATTTACTGTGATGGATATTTCTGATGATAAAATGTCACTATGGCCACCACTATCACTCCAAAATCTCACTCTTGCTATCCCTCTGCACAGACCCCTGTTTTCTGCTCTTACAGTCACTGACTGGTCTCCAGGAGTAGTTTTCTCTTTGTCTTATAAAGAAGTGTATCTTCTGAACTTAGCTTCTTATAAGAAGTATAAAACCACTGTTAAAGATTCAAGCAAGTAGCCAGGTGCCTAAATACTCAGGGGGCTGAGATCTGAAAATTGAGATTAAAAGCCAACCCAGGCAGATAAAACCAAGAAACTATTTTATCTCCAAATAACCAGGGGAAAAAAAGCTAGAACTAGAAACTTGGCTCAAGTGGTAGAGCTCCAGCCATGAACAAAGAAAGTTGAGAGAGCACTCCAGGCTGAGTTCAAGCCCCAGTACCAGGTAGAGACAGAGAGACAAAGACAGAGAGACAAAGACAGAGAGGCATGTAAGTTCTTGCATACACATTATCAGTCAATAGTTCCTTTTTTTTTTTAAACTGCCAGTAGTATTCAATAGTATGGATCTACTAAGGAATTCACATTCATTTATTAAAGGATATTCTAATCATGTCCAATTTAAGGCTATCATGAACTAAGCTGCTATAAATATTAAAGTGCCAGGTTTCATAAGAACTAAGAACTATGTTTTCTGTTTTGTTGTGGTTTTTTTGCCAGTCCTGGGGCTTGAACTCAGGGCCTGAGCACTGTCCCTGGCTTCTTTTTGCTCAAGGCTAGCACTCTGCCACTTGAGCCACAGCACCACTTCTGGCTTTTTCTATATATGTGGTGCTGAGGAATCGAACCCAGGGCTTCTTGTATACAAGGAAGGACTTTACCACTAGGCCATATTCCCAGCCCAGAACTAAGTTTTCATTAGGAAAACACCTAAGTGCGATTTGCTAGACTATATAAGAAAGTGATTCCAGCCAAACTGATTCCAGAGTGATGGTGCCATTCTGCATTTCCAACAGCAATGTGTGAGAATTCTGGCAGTTCAGCTTTGCTGCCAACACTTGCTATGCTCAGTCTTATTTTACCCATTTTAGTAGATACACATAAAAACCAAAATTCATTATGGTTTTAAATTTTTAACCATTTTAGTGTGTGGCTTAAAAAAAAAAAAAGAAGGGTAATGCAGTTCAAGCCTGCAATCTTGACTACTTGGGAGGTAGAGAACAAAAAAAAGAGACTCCACCTCAACCAATGGCTGAATGCTCCTGTCATCTCAAGCTATGGGAGAAGTACAATGACTGCACAGGGGTGTAACTGCCATCTCAATAACTCTTGGAAACACAAATAAGAGGACTGCAGGAGGACTGGTAGAGTGGTCCTAAGGGTGGTGTGCTTGCCTAGCAAGTGGAAGGCCCCAAGTACTGTCATTTAAAAAAAAAAGTATACTCACTTAAACAGAGACCACTTAAAATAAGTTCTTCCTGGCTGACTCAAAATCATTCTTATAAAAACAATATACAGGGCTGGGAGTATAGCTTAGCGTAAGAGTGCTTGCCTTGCATGCATGAAGCCCTGAGTTCCATTCCTCAGCACCACATAAACAGAAAAAGCTGGAAGTGAAGCTGTGGCTCAAGAGGTAGAGTGCTAGCCTTGAGCAAAAAGAAGCCAGGGACAGTGCTCAGGCCCTGAGTCCAAGCCCCAGGACTGGCAAAAAAAAAAAAAAAAAAAACACGCAAAAACAAAAAACAATAGGGCTGGGAATATGGCCTAGTGGCAAGAGTGCTTGCCTCGTATACATGAAGCCCAGGGTTCGATTCCCCAGCACCACATATATAGAAAACGGCCAGAAGTGCCACTGTGGCTCAAGTGGCAGATTGCTAGCCTTGAGCAAAAAGAAGCCAGGGACAGTCAGTGCTCAGGCCGAGTCCAAGCCCCAGGACTGGCAAAAAAAAAAAAAAAAGAAAGAAACTGCCTACACAATATACATACTGAAACAAACTCCAAAGATATGGAAACAAAGGACTCGTTTCTTTTTTTCTCTCTCTTTTTTCTTTTTGCCAGTCCTGGGGCTTGAACTCAGGCCCTGAGCAGTGTCCCTGGCTTCTTTTTGCTCAAGGCTAGCACTCTACCACTTGAGCCACAGCAAGGACTCGCTTCTTATTTTGTTTTTTTCTTTTGCTGATGATTCCATATTATTTAACTTATATACAGTATATTCATGTGCATATCTGTAGGAGGGTATGAGGAGGGCACAGAATCTGAAGGAAAGGGGTGAAAAGTGCAGCAGTGAGCGCACTGGACATTGATGAAAGTGAACTATACAACTCATGGGTGGAGATGGGAGGGAGAGAATGGAGAGAATGAGGAAACAGATGACACTGTATGAAAGGAAATGCATCTATTGCCTGATGTATGTAAATGTAACTCCTCTGTATATCACCTCTATAATAACAATAAAATGATTTAACAAAAAAAATCATCCTTATAGAATAAACAATATACTACCCTCAGCAATATCAGCACACAGGGTTATTTTTCTAAAATAGTCTCAGAATATCTGCTTTTTATAGCATTTTAAATCTCCTGTTGTCACTTCTTGCTATTAATGGTACTTCTGCCTCTGGCAGACTTTCCTCTCCACTCTCAAGCTGAGTGGAGAAAATAAACAACCAAGCTTGATAGAATTACATCTGAAAAAAAGAAAAGAGGGTAGTCTGAGAATGAGACCATAAAGGGTTCTTCAGTGAGGAAAGAGAAAGCTATTTTTTTCCTGTGATTGTCCCAGAATTTCCTGATCTCTCTCTTGAGTGCTGAGAAATTTCTACCAGCTAAATTTTTTGAGCATATTTAGAAGCTGAGGTTGTCAGGTAAGGAACCACCAGGTAATGGTCATTACAATATTAATATGTACATTTAGCACAGTACAATCCTATGTCAGGAATTAAACGTTTACATAAAGCAAAATACAGACAAAGTTATCCTGTATCCAGAAACCTAAGTGGAATATATCATCTTGGGTGAGGCACAAATCTACTTTTCAAATACATGTAGGCCCAAATATTGAGTTTCCAATTTAAAAAGAATCCAACAGTTCTTTCAAAGGTGCTGCAACCATATACATATACTGATTGGAATGTGAAGTAGTAGTATTCCCTTTAAAGTCTTTTGACTTAAGACACTGCTTGTGCTGTTAGCAAGAGCAAGGGAGAAAAGCTCATCTAGTCTCAACAAACCAAAAAACTAAAGGAAGACTTTGGGGATCGCTCTAGATCACATCAGAAAAATGGTATCACTTTCCCTCTCCCACAGCCTGAGGCTACCCACTGAGAAAACGTGAGGCACAGGGCCTCTCACCCGAACTTCTCGAGGAATGGCACGCGGCCGGTCTGCCTGCCAGGCTCACCAGCCAATCACCATTCCTCCGGTCGCCTCCGCCCTCAGACTTAAATATCGGTCTGCCAATTGCAACAGGATGCTGGGTGGGACTTCCGCTATCATTTTAGGCTTAACTACCACCATCTCATCACAGGCAGTGGGGCGATCAGGAAGAGAATTTTTTAAAACTTTGGACGCAAGCTAGGTTTCAAGAGAAATAAAAGAACAAGCCAGAGTGGCTTGTGCTAGAAAAGCAGAAAACAGCTTGCTTACACACACACACACACACACTCCAAAAAAAAAAAAAAAAAAAAACGCTTTAGGGAAAATCAAAATGCAAGCAAAGTCCAGGATCGTTTATGTGTTCGTTCATCTTTCCAGTTAACTGCAGGGTCCTGAAGTTCTCACTCTGGCCCAATTCTGGCCTCAGAGCCTTCTGCCAAAGGGATAGCAGAAGGCTGACAATGTACAGTAGTTCTCACTGCCCACCCACTGGAGCACTGTTGAAGGTCACTGAGCACACTGTGAGCTAGAAACAGATCCTGCAAGTTCATACCTGTACTGCACGGCCTCCAAATTCTTATCCCGAATTTTGAACTACTTCGTTGCCTCAGACTTACCAAACTGAGTTTCCAGAACGGACCAAAACCCTGTTCCTTCCAAGTTTTATAATGCCTTGAAAGAATCTAACACCAAAAATTCTTCTAGGCATCAATTTTCAAAAGCACAGGGGCAGGGCTCCGCGTTCTGAACTACAGGCCCATGCACAAGGCTCGCCTCCCACGGCTATGGAGGCAGCAATGCTATACCCCGCCGCATCTTCTCATGGTCCTAGCGACACCTCCCTGCCCCCCCCCCGCCCGCCTTTCAATTATTACTATTTATCCCACAGCTTTCCAACATAAACTTGTTGCTGGGAGATAAGGTTTTAAATTCTGAGAGAGGGGGAGTATATTGTTCAAGTCGAAGGCGAGTGGTTAACCTGCCAGCCTCCCAAAGGAAGAAAACCAGGAAGGATATGGAACAAGATGATGACACTGCCAATGCGAATCCTGACACGGGGCTCTCCACCAACCCTCGAGTGTGCTCACTCGCTTGTGCGGCCCGAGGAGACTGACCAGCAGGGGCCACAGTAGGTGGACTTCAACGGTGAGCGGCCTGGGCAAGCCGGACATCATCCATCTTGCGCCGTCGAGCCGGCACCAGACCCGCTCTCCACAGAACCCACGCGCCACACAGCCTGGAGACACGCTGCACCCCAGAAAAGCAGGCGGTGCGGCCCGATCCCCGGCCCTTGAAGCAAGAACCATCCCCTCCGGGCCCAGCTTCGGCCCCTCCCCGCTGCTATGACCCTTGGCCCAGCCTGCCTGACCCTGGCCCTGGCCCAAGGAACCCCCAAGTCCAACCTTGACCCTAATCGCCAGGGGCCCCCAAGCCCGGCCCCGAACTCCCCCCTCCCGTTCCCCGGGCACACCTTGACGTGGAAGCGGATGAGCGCCAGGCGGATACAGTGGGCCATGCAGACCGGTGGCAGGAACCAGACCTTGGGCGGCGGCGTGCCCTTGTTCTGGACATGGCTGACGATCTGCTGCGCCGTCTGGCGCTCGTTGCCCTGCCGCTTGACCCACTCGTGCAGCCGGGCCTTCTCGAGCGCTCCGTTGAAGAAGACGAAGAGCTCGATGTTGCCGCCGAAGCAGGCCTTGGCCAGCGCCGCTAGGTAGCCGAGCATGTGGTTCCATTGGCCGCCGCTGACCCAGTCGGTGTAGAACCCGCCGTAGAGGCGGTGCAGGCAGTTGTCGGCGTCCACCAGCAAGCGCAGCGGGGTCTGCGGGGGCCGCTGCCGCCCGCCGCCCACCAGGCTGCCCCGGGCCAGCTTCTGCAGCTCCACCGGCACCACGGCGCTCGGGCAGTGCTTCTCGATGTAGTCCTGGAAGCCCTGCACGCCCATGGCGGCGGCGGCGGCAGTGGTGACGGCGGGGCGAGCGCGGGCGGGCGGCGGGGCCGGGGGCGGCGGGGCGGGGGGCGGCGGGGCCGTGGCGCGGCCGGCAGATGGGGGCGGCCTCTAGGGCGGACTGGGGCGGGCCCGGGGCTCGCTCACGGCCGCCGCGGCCGCCATGTGCCGTCGCCTCCCGAGGCCATGTCTGGGGAGGGACCTGCGCCGCCGCCGCGCTGCGAGGCCGAGGCTGGGCCGGGCGGGGCGGCGCTGACGTAGGGCCCGCCCGCGCGGACGCCGGCGGGACGGAAGAGGCGGTGCCGGGCTGCGGCCGGGCTCCCGGGAAGTGGCGGCGGCGGCGGCGGCTGCTGAGAGGGCGGAGGGACTGAAGAAGCCGGCCGCGAGTCTCGGGCCCTCAGGGCGCCGCGGCCGGGCGGGCTCGAGGAGGCGCCTGGGCCTGCCTGCTCAGGCCGCGCCCCGAGGCCAGAGGCCGCCCCGTCGCGGCTCCGCCCCTAGGCGCCGGAGGGCGTGGCCGGCCCCGCCTGCTCCGCCTCCGTCTCCGCCTCCTCCTCCTGCGGGCGCCGCCGTCGCCGCGCCCTGCAACTACAAACTGGAACCGTGAGCCTCGGAGCGTAGACTCGGAGCGGGGGTGGTGGAGTGTTGGGGGCGATGGAGCTGCGGGCGGGCTCCGCCACAGAGAGAGAGAGGAGTGCGGGACAGCTCTATGTTTCAAGGATCACGGCCAGACACTTTCTGGAGTGGGAGGGTCCAGCAGGCCTTCCTGCCCGAGCTAAACCGCTAAAGAAACACCCAGAGCGCCCGCGGATCTCCCCGCTGTGTGCGGCCCGGGACAGCGCCACCCGCAGGCGAGGGTTGGATCTGCGCTGCTCTAGGAACGTCTGGGAAGGGGGTGGAGACGCAGTTGGTGCTTTGAGCTTCTTCTGCCAAACGTTCTGAAGGAAAGAAGCGTCTTTCAGAATGCTCCCACGAGTCTTAAAAAGTGGCGTTCTTTGCTTACCTTCGTCTGTCCGTCCGTTCTTTTTCTGGGCAAGCCTGTGAAGGAGCACCAGACACGGTCATGGCCGGGAGCCGACGTCTACTCGACTAGTCCATGCAGACCCAAAGAAGCCAGGGGCACTTTGAATTCGCTATAGTTTCTTATGACAACTTCAAGTTCAGGCTAGAATGTGTACATAAATAAAATGCTTTGGGCTTTTGGGGAAGTTAGTTTTAATTTTTAAAATAATAGGCAAGTTCTAACACTTAGGCATAAATATAATAATAAAGCCAGGATTACCTGTTATTTAGAAATACAATTAGCTGCTTAAAGCCAGGTTAAATAACACATCAGAAAGAACCAAATTTCCTTTTGGAACTCACGGTAGGTATGCAAAAATTCAGGGGGTAGTTTCATCACTCGCTATATTTTCATTTTCCTACAACATTAAATTCCACATATATTTACCTTCACTTGTTTTTTGGGTTAGGATTTTGGGGGGGGGAGCGGTGGCTTGGTTTAGTTTTGGTGGACATGGTAGGCAAGACACCTACCTTATCTTGTGTTTCTTTTCATCGTTCTTTTAGGTATACTGTTTTGTTTTTGGTTTTAATACTTGGGTGCCAGTATCTAGGATTCTGGAAATAAATATTTTCTGGCAGCAGAACATCAAATCTGTCGAATATTACTATGGCCTTGCTAAAATTTAATATTTATATTTTATTTGGGAGGGGTGAGACCAATTCTGGGGCTTAAAGTCAAGCCTTACTCTCTCATGTAGGTTTTTCTGCTCAAGTCTGGTACTTTACCAATGATCCTCACTATCACTTCCAGCTTTTAGGTAGTTAATTGAAGATAAGCAGCTCTTTGATTTGTCTGCCTACACTTGCTTCAAACCTAGCTTTAAACCTAAATCTTCAGATCTTACCCTCCTGAGTAGTTAGAAATAGAACATGAGCCACCAGTACAAGCTACTTAACCATTTCTAACTTAGCTTCTTATCATCTGGAGAATGTTATCGGTAGTATTTATCTTCTGAGTTGTTAAACAATGGCTTAATGTTGATTTTTGTAATTCCACACATATAATTACATAAATGTATGCTTATAAGTATTAGTTCTAATTTTTTGTTTTGTTTTTGCCAGGCCTAGGGCTTGGACTCAGGACCTGAGCACTGTCCCTGGCTTCTTTTTGCTCAAGGCTAGCACTCTACCACTTGAACCACAGTGCCACTTCTGGCCTTTTCTATATATGTGGTGCTGAGGAATCGAACCCAGGGCTTCTTGTGTACGAGGCAAGCACTCTTGCCACTAGGCCATATCCCCAGCCCTGATTTTGAAAGTTTAAAATTCATTTTATATACTTAGTTGTGCTGGAACTAGGGCTTGAAATCAGGGCCTGGGCACTATTAGCTTTTTCCACTCAAGACTTGTGCTGTATCACTTGAGATTAGAGTCTTACAGACTTTCCTGTCTGGGCTGGCCTCATATCTCTGCTTTCCTGAGTAGCTAGGTTTATGGGTGTGAGCCACTAACATTGGGCTTAAAATGTAATTCAAACCTTTTTTTTTTTTTGCCAGTCCTGGGGCTTGAACTCAGGGCCTGGGCACTGTCCCTGAGCTTCTTTTGCTCAAGGCTAGAACTCTACCACTTGAGCCACCGCACAGTTTCTACTTTCTGTGTCTGTGGTACAGAGGAATCAAACTCAGGGCTTAATGCATGCTAGGCAAGCCCTCTACCACTAAGCTACATTCCCAACCTCAAACTTCTTTTTACTAACACTAATGGTGATGAGTGGCTGGGAATATGGCCTAGTAGTAGAGTGTTTGCCTCATATGTATGGAGCCCTGGGTCCAGTTCCTCAGCACCACATATATAGAAAAAGCCAGAAGTAGCTCAAGTGGTATAGTGCTAGCCTTGAGCAAAAAGAAGCCAGGACAGTGCTCAGACCCTGAGTCTAAGGCCCAGGACTGGCAAAAATAGTAATAACAATAATGGTGATGATGAGTTTTCAAGTGTGTGTGTGTGTGTGTGTGTGTGTGTGTGTGTGTGTGTGTGTGTGTATGTTTTGTTGTTGTTGTTGTTCCAGTCCTGGGGCTTGACTTAAGTCCTAGGCACTGTCCTTATGCTTTTTTTGTTTTGTTTTAACCCTCAAGGCTAGCACTCTGCTACTTGAGCTACAGCTTTACTTCCAGATTTTGGTGGGTTCTGGCTGTTCTGGTTTAAAACTGCGATCTTCAGATCTTAGCCTCCTAAGTAGGTAGTGGACACTGTGCCCACTGAGTTTTCAGTTTTATTTTTACTGGTACTAGTGTTTGAACTGAGGGCCTCACTCCAGCCCTTAGTTCTTTAAGTAAGCACCGGCTAGAGAAACCACAGACTGGGGCTTAATATGGCCTCTGTAACCCTGGAAGTCACAGCATAATCCCTACTTGGATTTGAGCATGTAATGTTTACCAGCACCCGTCCTAATCTGTTCATGGTCTATTTAGTCATCTGGAAGAGTATGTCCTTATTTCTATTTTAAGGGTTTCACTTAGGGGGCTTTTGATATTCTACAATTAGCGCTTTTTTTTTGTCTTTAGTTATATGGACTAAAAGTCCTGCACTCACCAGGCATCAGTGTGGCTCACACCTGTAATCCTAGCAATTCAGGAGGCTAAGATCTGAGGATGGTAGTTCAAAGCCAGCCCAGGCAGAAAAGTCCCCGTGAGACTATTATCTCCGACTAACCACTCAAAAACTGAAAGTGGTGCTATGGCTCAAGTGGTAGAGCACTAGCCTTGAGCGTAAAGCGCTAGCCTTGAGCTCAAAGAGGCACAGGGACAGTGCCCAGGCCCTGAACTCAAGCCCCACAAATGACCAAAAAAAAAAAAAAATCCTGTATTCTTCACATATATGAATCTCCCCTTTTAAAAATTTTTAATAAAGGCTTATTAAATGGTTTATTTAATAATAATGGTTTATTAATAAATAGATCACAGTTCTGAAGGCTGGGAGTTTCAAGGTCATGTCACATCTGCTTAGGCCCAGCTGACTAGTGGGGCGAACTCCCAGCAAAGTCCTGAGGTGGCTTCATGGTAAGATAAACTATCCCAGGGCTGGGAATATGGCCTAGTGGCAAAGAGTGTTTGCCTTGTATACATGAAGCCCTGGGTTCAATTCCTCAGTACTACATTTGTGGAAAACGGCCAGAAGTGACGCTGTGGCCCAAGTGCTAGAGTGCTAGCCTTGAGCAAAAAAAAGCCAGGGACAGTGCTCAGGTCCTGAGTTCAAGCCCCAGGACTGGCAAAAAAAAAAAAAAGATAAATCGTCCCTTTCATCTGTACTCTGTGTGTGTGCATGCCAGTACTAGGGCTTGAACTCAAAGCCTCATGCTCTCAAGGCTGAAACTCTAATACTTGAGCCATATCTCCACTCCTAGATATTTACTAGTTAATTGAAGATAGGAATCTCTGATTTGTCTACTCAGGCTGGCTTCTAACCTCAAACTAGGCTTCTAGGCATGAGCCATCACTGGTGCCACTGGCACCCAGCTCAACTACATTTAAAACAAGAATACATTTACAGTTTTAAGTTACAGTGGAACAGTAGGCACAGATTTCTATAAAATCTCATTTCTGGCCCTGGTGAAGCATAAAGCCCTCAAATACTTGGCTGACAAATTTTTTTTTTATCATTTTAATATCTCAGCCAAAGATGGCTGCATTCCCTTGATTGCTAGATTGCCCATTCCCTCCCTCTCTACAATAGAGGGCATTTGGTTCCTCTGAAGACTCTCCCACACTTCTTGACATTTCAGATGTCTTTCTTCCCACAATCTCCCTACTGCAGCCTGAGATTCGGGTACACTCTCAAGACTCCTGTCTCAAAACCTCCATTACTCTACTTGCCAAGATAGAAAGGGAAAAGTGAGACAAGTCCCTGACTCTTCACACTACAAGGATACTAGTGTAAAAGGTCTTCTGAATCAGCAGATCACTGCCTTCCCTCCCACCCCCAAAAAGATCAATGCTATTCAAAGGAGTGTGTTGCTGTCCTAAAGAACCTGTGGTTCCATTTTCCTCTTAGCTCCCATATGAGAATGCAAATGAAGGAGAATAACTCATAGCCACCCTAAATGGTTATATTGTTTGTGAACTTTGGAACTTCATAGAAAAAACAAAGATAACTGATTACACCACACCTTTTCATCCTGTCAGCAGTTATGTTCAGATATTCTTCAAGCCTATGATAGCTCAGCATTAGTATGGGAAAGACTGGTCAACTTCCACATACTTTAGATGATAACAGTATAACATTTCATGTTTCAAACAACTGATGTGTAAATTACTTTTTTATTTCCCTTCATGATTCCTGAAGTCTTGACAAGTATGGGAAGGGAGATGACCAAAAGCAACAACAAAAACACATGCCAACCCTCATGATCATTCTTAAAACTAAATTGAAAACTAGAGTCACTGATACAGCAATGGAACTATAGGATTAGTAGCCAGATCCTATCACACTAGGGAAAACACCGAGCTCACCACTCCTGAGCTTCTGATCTGGGCTTCAGAATTCTTAGGTCTTATGATGACATGGAAAGGCAAGAAGAAAGATGTTAAGATCAAATATCCCTCTCTGAAGAAGATGTAATGGCTTGGGAATTCTTTGTACTGCTACTCCCAAGTATTTAGGAGTTTCATTTCACTATTAGAAGGAGCTTTACCCACCTATTTCCACAGATTCCTGACTACAGAGATTAATAGGGAAGATGCCCAAAAATCAGAGTACCACCAACAAAAATGAAACAACACTCACTGAGCAAATAGTATATGCACACATAGCTACTACTAGGGATAGTGGCATGAAGAAAACAGTTCCTTTTTTAAGAAGCCCAGAGGAGACAGATACAAAAGCAAACAGCACTGTTTCATCTGGTAAGTACATCAACAATCTTGAACAGAAATGAAGAGGAAGGTCCAAGCCTCCTGTCCCAGGTTATACTAGGCTAGAGATGGGAAACTTGTCAATCCTATATCACTAAATTGCACAGGCACTTTGTAGCCAGAGGAACTCTCTCTGAACTCTGAACTCTGAACTCTCTCTCCCTCCCTTCTTTCCCTCCTTTTCTTTCTTCCTTCCTTCCTCCCTCTCCCTCTCTTTCTCACTTTCTTTACACAGGTCCTAGGGCTCGAACTTAGGGCCTGGGCACTGTCCCTGAGTTTTCTTTCGAGAGGTAAATTGGCGATAAGAGTCTCATAGACATTCCTGCCCCTGCTGGCTTCAGATCCTCAGATCTCAGCCTCCTGAGTAAATAGAATTAAAGGCATGAGCCCCAGACACCTGGCCCTACTTCCAGTCCTGGGGCTTGAACTCAGAGCCTGAGCACTGTCCCTGGCTTCTTTTTACTCAAGGCTAGCACTCTACCTCTTGAGCCACAGCGCCACTTCTGGCTTTTTCTGTTTATGTGGTGCTGAGGAATTGAATTCAGGGCTTCATGCATGCTAGGCAAGCACTCTTCCACTAAGCCACATTCCTAGCCCCTGGCTCTACTTCTTATAAACAGCATCATGTCAGGCAGCTTTCATCTGCCCTCTGAGCCTGAGCTATGTCATTTTTCAGTCAAACAGAGACACTGTTCAAAAGGCTGAAGAAGACAAGTCTACATAAGTAAAAGTAGCCAGCACTGTCCCTGACACTTCGGTGCTCAACAATTTCCACTTTAAGTTTCCAATATAAAACAGCAATGACTGTTGTTGTTGTTGTTGTTGTTTTTATTACCTACCATGTTCACTAACCTTGTACCCAGATAGCTTTTCATTGATTCAGAAATAGCTATGCTTAAGAGAGAAGAGTTGTTGTCATGGAAGACTGAAATGAAGACTATCCCTTAAATGTTACCTGACAGGATCTTGGAGATGAGCTCTTAAGTGAACTAAGTTTAATTTTTAAATGTGATATAAATTAACTGACAGTTTTTAAAGCCAGAAACTCTTATAAGTATAAAACCAATTTAAGATTTAATTATGACCGTATAACATAATCTTGTCTTTTGATATGGGCATTTGACTTTTTTTTCCAATCAACTTGGCCACCTAGTTGGCTGCAAATCCCAAGTGGACAATCTGTGAGAGATAGCCACTAGAATGGAAACTCAGACATAGGCCACACACATGGACCTACCTATATGTCAGGAAGTAATTGTATATGGTGCTGAACCACACAACAATTTGAAGAGAGTATCTGATATGAATAAGGTATTTTTTTCTTTGTTCCAGTACCAGGACATGAGTTTCAGAGCCTTGCGCTTTTACCAGGCTTGCTTGTTGACTACTCATACTCTACCACTTGAACCACATCTTCAGTCTGACATTTTGTTGATTAGTTGGAGATAGAGTTTGAATAACTTTTCTGCAAGGGCTAGCTGTAAACTGAGATCCTCCAGGTCTCAGCCTCCTGAGTAGCTAGGATAGCTACTGAGTAGCCAGCACCCAGTCATGCAAGGTACTCTTAAAATCAACAAACTGGAAAGCATTGAGAAGTGTGTATTCATATGGTGAAAATTCTGTGAATGATGTTCAGGCCAGAAAGTTGATAATGTAGGAAAGTAGCCTCATTGTATAATTTCTTTTTTTTTTTTTTTGGCCAGTCCTGGGCCTTGGACTCAGGGCCTGAGCACTGTCCCTGGCTTCTTTTTGCTCAAGGCTAGCACTCTGCCACTTGAGCCACAGTGCCACTTCTGGCCGTTTTCTGTATATGTGGTGCTGGGGAATCGAACCCAGGGCCTCATGTATATGAGGCAAGCTCCCTTGCCACTAGGCCATATCCCCAGCCCCTCATTGTATAATTTCTACATATGTTTGCCATCTTTAAGATGGCAGAAGGGATTTTTTGAAGGGAAGCTCATAAAACATAAAGTTCTACACAATTGTGAATACATTGAGATGGTGTTTCTTGTCAAACAAATTACATTAATATAATCTGATGTGGGGGCAGGATGGTGTAATCAAGGTCTAGAGCCAACCCTGGCAGACAAACCAGTAAGATTTTTCTTCAGTTATCTACCAAAATGGTAGAAGTGGAGGTGCAGCTCAAGTGGTAGAGTGCCAGCCAGACATGAATAAAAAAGCTGAGCAAGAGTACAAGGCCCTAAGTTCAAACCCCAGAATTAGACTCTCTCTCTCTCTCTCTCTCTCTCATACACACACACACACACACACCTTCCACAAATTAATTGGAAGTTGGAGCTTCTGCCTTTCACTTCCAGCAACAATATAGTAAGAGGTATTCGAGCACTGTCCTATGTGAAGTACTAAAAACATCAGAAAAATACATGAGACATTTGAACCACAGACAGTGAGGGATGGAGATCCTGAAGAGATTGGAAAGAAAAGAGTTGAATCCTACAACTGACCCAGATCATTGCCTGCAGTGTTTCCAGGCCAGGATGTGAGAGATGAGATGTGAGGCAAAGCTTGGCAGTCTCTCTGAGTTGTGGGTTGGACAAGGTGCCGAGAATCCAGGACCTGGATCCTGAGAAGATGAATGCTATACATAGAAAGGATGACAGCAATCTGAAGCTCTTCTTCTGGTGTTCAATATTCAGATGGTGACTAATAGTGTTTGCTGTAAAGAAGCTACAAAGGAGAAAGAAACAGACATTGCAGCCAGGTACCAGTTAATCCTACCTACAACAGAGACTGAGATCTGAGGATGCTGATTTGAAGCCAACTCTGGCAGGAAAATTTATGAGACTCTTTTCTCCAATTGGCCACCAAGAAGCTAGAAATAGAACTGTGGCTCAAGTGGTAGAGCACCAGAATTAAGCAGAAAGCTAAGGGACAATGCCCAGCACCTCCCCCCGCCCCCCCACACACAAACAAAGAAATTGCAAAGTATAAGAGCATTATGTCTGAAACTCAGGGCCAAAAGTAGTGTCCATTCCCAGAAAAAAGAGAGGGACTAGAAAATCACATCATTGAAAAGTCACACCTGTAAATCCTAGCTACTAAGGAGACTGAGATCTGAGGATCAAGTCTCCAAGCTAGTCTGACCAGGAAAGTCCATGAGACTCTTATCTTGAATAAATTGTCAAAAAGCCAGAAATGGAGCTGTGGCTCAAGTGGTTTAGCCTTGAGCAAAATAATCTCAGGGACAGTGTTCAGCCCTGAGTTCAAGCCCCAGGACTGGCAAAAACAAAAACAAACAAATAAAGTTACCAGTCATGCAGTGAAACTGAAAAACACAACCTTAAAAAACTCTTATCTTGGGCTGGAAATATGACCTAGTTGCAAGAGTGCTTGCCACTAGAAGAAGAAGTGAAGAAGAGTGAAGCCCTGGGTTCAATTCCCCAGCACCACATATATAGAAAAAGGCCAGAAATGGCGCTGTGGCTCAAGTGCCAGAATGCTAGCCTTGAGCAAAAAGAAGCCAGGACAGTGCTCAGGCCCTGAGTCCAAGGCCCAGGACTGGCAAAAAAAAAAAAAAAAAAAAATCTTATCTCCAATAAGCCAGCAAAAAGCCAGGAATATAAGTGTTGCTTAAGTGGTAAAGTGGTAGGGTATCAGCCTTGAGCAAAAAAAGCCAATTGAGAGCACCAGGCCCTGAGTGCAAGTTTCAGTATCCACACACACACACACACACACACACACACACACACACACACACACACACACGAGACAGAGAGAGAGACAGAGAGAGAGAGAGAGTGTCATCCCATCCAACAGTCCAACAGGATGCTGTTTACCGATAAAAAGGAATGAAATGCATGATGAGCCTAGAAAGAATTTTGCTAAAATACAAAAGGACAAATATAATTCTTCTTATGGTAAATATCTAGAATAAATAAATTCATAGAGGCAGAAAATAAATGAGAGGATGCCAGGAACCAAGGATGGGGAGACTTAAGATTTGTCACATAATTGAAAATTTTGTGCTTCAGGTGATGAAAATTAGGGAACTATATAGTTGTGAGGTTTGCACACTGTGAATCTAATTGAAGCTATAATTATACATCTAAAGATGGCTACATGGGACAATTTTGGTGTGTACTGGAGCTTGAACTCAGGGTCTTGAACTCTTGTGTGGCTTTTTTCCACTCAAGGCTTACACTCTACCACTTGAGCCACACCTTCACTTCTGGCTAACTGGAGATAAGAATCTCATGGACTCCTGCCCAGGCTAGCTTTCAACCTTGATCTTCAGCTGTCAGCCTCCTGAGTGGTTACAGGCAAGAGCCACCGGCTCATAGCCATCACATGGGAAATTTTATGTTACATTTATTCTATCACAATTTAAATATATATGTAGATATACATAACAAAACCCATTAAACCATATATGTTTAATGAAGGAAGTGTTTGTCAATCATGAATCAGTAAAACTGTCTAAAAAGACACGAAGGGTTAGTACTACCCCCCTATTAGAGTGACTAAGATTAGGATTACTCATCAAGTGTTGAAGGAATGTGGAAGAACTGGAACTCTCCTGACTCGGCTGATGAGAAAACAGTCTGGAATGGCCTGTAAAGGTTTTGGTAGATAGGCCTTTCCATCAGCCAGAGAGCCTAGCAGTAAATTCTGTTTTGTTTGTTTGTTTTTTGCTTTTTTCATTTTCAATCTTTTTTTTTCTCTCAGTCCTGACCTAAAGACAACTAACTCTAGGGGTGGGAAAGTATTGTAGAAACTAAGGCACTGGCCCAAGGAAGCAGAAGTGGCCCTGTGGTCTGAAGAATGTGGAAGGAATCCGGTTTTTGTTTGTATTGTCAGTTATAACGCTTGAACTCAGAGCCTGGGCACTGTCCTTGAGATCCTTTGCTCAAGGCTAAAGCTCTACCCCTTGAGCTACAACTGCACATCTGGCCTTTTACTATTGTTGTTGTTATAATTATTTTTAATTACACACTGTTATTATAAAGATTATATACAGAGGGGTTACAGTTACATAAGTCAGGTAAAGAGTAAATTTCTTTTTGGACAGTGTCACACCTTTCCTTGATCTCTCCCAGTTTTTCCCTCCATTTCTGGCTTTTTGATAGTTTATTGGAAATAAGAATGTCATGGACTTTCCTGCACAGGCTGGCTTTAAGCCTCAATTCTCAGATCCTGAGGATTTAGGATTATAGGCATGAGCCACCAGTGCCCAGGTTGTTCTTCTTAGTTTTATTTCTGCCTGAGAGATTTTTCTCTGTGTGTGCAATACCAGGGGACATGCTAAGGAGGCATTGATTAGTGAGAAACCTCATCTTGCTCAAGGCTGGTGCTCTGCAATGTGAGCATGCATGAAGCCCTGGGTTCAATTCCTCAGTACCACATATACAGAAAAAGCCAGAAGTGGTGCTGTGGCTCAAGTGGTAGAGTACTAGCCCTGAGCAAAAAAGCTTAGGAACAGCACCTAGGCTGAGATCAAGCCCCAACAGCAGCACAAAACCAAACCAAACCAAACCAAAAACACCAAAGAGAAAAGAGAGAGAAAGGAGCTATAACAGATAGATATCAGGTAGGCATTTCCCCTTGTACTGTTTATTCCCATGAGGTTCTTTCTCTGGACATTTGGTTTAAAAAAATATGGCTTTCATTGGTGTTTTTGTTATACCCATATACTAAGGAGTTCTTGGACTAGAACAGCCTTTATATCAAAGTTGAGAGAGCTTAAAGAATACAAAATCCTAAAACATTCCTGTATTATTTCTTCATATTTTGACACCTCACCAGGCACCAGTGGCTCATGCCACTGTAATTCAGGAGGCTGAAGTCTGAGGATCAAGGCTCAAAGCCCGCCCAAGCAGGAAAGTCCTTGAGAGTCTGGTATTTTTTTTCTTTTCCCTTTCTTCCTTCCTTCCTTCTTTTCCTTCCTTCCTTCTTTCCTTCCTTCCTTCCTTCCTTCCTTCCTTCCTTTCCTTCCTTTCTTTCCTTCCTCCTCCCTCCCTCCCTCCCTCCCTCCCTCCCTCCCTCCCTCCCTCCCTCCCTCTCTCCTCCTCTTCTCTTCCTCTCTTTCTTCTTTCTTTTTTGGTTTTGGGCCTTGAACTCACAGCCTGGGTCATGTCCCTGAGCTTTGTTGCTTAAGGCTAGCATTCTACCACTTTGAACCACAGCTCCACTTCAGGTTTTTAGGTGGTTAATTAAAGATAAGAGTTTCGCAAGCTGGGTGCCAGTGGCTCATGCATGTAATCCTTGTACTCAAGAGACTGAGATCTGAGAATCATTGTTGGAAGCCAGCATGGGCAGGAAAGTCTGTGAGATTCTTATCTCCAATAAACTACTCAGAAAAAGCTGGAAGTGGTGCTGTAGCTGAAGTGGGAGAGCACTAGCCTTGAGCACAAAGGGGCTCAGAGACTGCACCCAGGCCCTGAGTTCAAGCACCAGGACCAGCAAAAAACAAAACAAACAAACAAAAAAAGTCTCACAGACCTTCTGGCCTGGGCTGACTTTGAACTAAGATCCTCATATCTCAGCCTCCCAAGTTGCTAGGATTACAGACATGAGCCACCAGAGCCCAGCACAAGTCTTATCTCTAACCATCCAAAAAAATCCAGAAGCAGAGATATGGCTCAAGTGGTAGTGTACCAGCCTTGGCCTGAAAAAGCTAAGAGACAGTGCCCAGGCTCTGAGTTCAAGCCCTAGTACTGCCCCCCCTAAGTAATAATAATAGTGATAATAATAATAGACACCTCCTATTCCCTTCCTGATTTGCTAGACATCATTTACTTTCAGTTTAGTTCCAGTCAAGATAAGCTGAAGTGCTCTTACTCTATCCTGCCCAGCCTAGGCAATCTTAAAGCTCTACAAATCTTATGAAGATGGTGCCTGAGGTTTTTGTTTTGGTGTGTGTGTGTGTGTGTGTATGTGTGTGTGTGTGTGTGTGTGTTTTGTTATTAGGTAATTAAGTATTTTGATATTGTTATTATTTTTTCCCTAGCAACAGGGATTTGCAGAAGAGCTTGCTTGGCAGGTGAAGATTGTAATGTTATGGTTCTTTACAATGAAGTGAGACACTACCATACTTCACCTTCACTCTGTGTGTGTGTGTGTGTGTGTGTGTGTGTGTGTGTGTTTGGGTGTGTTGAACTTGCAATCTCTCTTGGCTTGTTTACTCCTAACTGGTACTAAATCACATCAGCCACATCTCCAGTCTGGAATTTTGTTAGTTAATTAGGAATGGAGTCTTGCATACTTTAAACCTTGATCTTCCAGGAAGGAAGCTAGGATCCTAGGAGTAGCTAGGATTACAAGTATGATCTACTGGCCTCCACTCTTCATCATATATATCTCAGTTTGGTAATCTCCCCTCCCTCCCCCCAGTCCTGGTGCTTGAAATCAGGGCCTGGGCACTGTCCCTGAGCTTCTTGTGTTTAAGGCTAGCACTCTACTACTTGAGCCACAGTGACACTTCCAGCCTTTTCTGTTTATGTGGTACTAAGGATTTGAACCCAGGACTTCATGCATGCTAGGCAAGCACTCTCCCGCTAAGCCACATCCCAGCCCACTTTAGAATATATATATATATTTTTTTTAATTATTTTTTTTGCTTGGGCTTGGGCTTGGGGCCTGAGCACTGTCCCTGGCTTCTTTTTGCTCAAGGCTAGCACTCTGCCACTTGAGCCACAGTGCCACTTCTGGCCTTTTTCTGTACATGTGGTGCTGGGGAATTGAACCCAGGGCTTCATGTATAGGAGGCAAGCACTCTTTGCCACTAGGCCATATCCCCAGCCCAGAATATCTTAAACTTTTCTTTTTCTTTCTTTCTTTTTTTTTTTTTTTTTGGCCAGTCCTGGGCCGTGAACTCAGGGCCTGAGCACTGTCCCTGGCTTCTTTTTTCCTCAAGGCTAGCACTCTGCCACTTGAGCCACAGCGCCACTTCTGGCCATTTTCTGTATACATGGTGCTGGGGAATTGAACTCAGGGCCTCATGTATATGAGGCAAGCACTCTTGCCACTAGGCCATATTCCCAGCCCCTATCTTAAACTTTTCTATTTTAAGTTTTTTATTTCTCTAAATGTCATAGGACTATATGTGTTAGTGGTGGTAGTTTGTTTTTATTGCTGTTCTTGTTTTGTGCTCTCTCTCTCTCTCTCTCTCTCTCTCTCTCTCTCTCTCTCTGTCATTTTGGCAATACAGGAGTTTGAACTCAGGTCTCCCACCCTACTGCTGTATTTGTGAATCCCAAGTTGGCTTCTCCCACATATTCAGTTTGATGGAATACTCTGTACAATTTTCTTTTATTTAGATTTAAGCAGAGTATGTGTATCTGGTTTTATTTCATTAGGAAAAAAATTGTTAACCCGGGCGTTGATGTCTCATACCTGTAATACTAGCTACTGAGGAGGCTGTTGGAAGCCAGCCCTGGCAGAAAAGTCTAGGAAACTCTTATATCCAAGTAACTACCAAAAAGCCAGAATGAGGGCTGGGGATATGGCCTAGTGGCAAGAGAGCTTGCCTCGTATACATGAGGCCCTGGGTTCGATTCCCCAGCACCACATATACAAAAACGGCCAGAAGTGGCGCTGTGGCTCAAGTGGCAGAGTGCTAGCCTTGAGCAAAAGGAAGCCAGGGACAGAGCTCAGGCCCTGAGTCCAAGGCCCAGGACTGCCCCCCCCCCAAAAAAAAAGCCAGAATGGCACTGTGGCTCAAAGTGGTAGAGCACTAGCCTTGAGTACAAAAGGTCAGAAACAGCACCCAGACACTGAGTTCAAGCCCTAGGACCAGCAACCAAAATAACAACAACAAAAATTGTTAAACAAAGGGTGTTTTGTTTTTTTTCAAAACCAAAAACAGTATTCAACTTTTAATAAACATTTGATTTAGGAGCATATATTTTTAATCATGTTGCTGTTTAAAGACAGACAAACTTGTACGGCCTATAAAGAAACTACTTCTAAATTTATTGGGTAAATATAGAAGAGTTGTAGAAGTTCTGATCATCTCTTTTGTCATATGCCCCAGAGAGAAGAACTTGTTAACCTGTTACTAAGCAACAGTATTCCTAGACCAGGACTTCTGAACACCAAAGGAAAGGCAGGGGTATGAATTGTCCGTAGTTACAAAGGGAGAAAGAGTGTGCAGTGTACAGATGAATAGAGATCCAGGAAACCACCTTTTGAAAACTAACCAGAGGCAATTCAAATGAGTACTGGAGAAATAAACTAAAGACCCAGTTCTCAAGTTCTTCCATGCATGGCACCCATAGGAGAGCTAAAAAGATTAACCTCAATGTAGCACAATGAAATCAAAGTAAAAAATAATAACAGTGAATTTTGATTAACATGCTTAATTAGGACTTGGTAGAAAGATCCATCTTCATAGTAAAAGAAAATCTAAACTAACATTTTACTAAGAGATTATTAAATTTCAAATCTGAAGTCATCTAAATTCAATGGTAAGGTTGGCATAATTATACATTTAAGAATTATAATTTTGGTCTGGGAATGTGGCTGAGTGGCAGAGTGCTCGCCTAGCATGCATGAAGCCCTTGATTTGATGCATCAGTACCACATAGACAAAGCCAGAAGTGGCACCGTGGCTCAAAAGAAGCTCAGGGACACTGTCCAGGCCCTGAGTTCAAGGCCCAGGACTGGCTAAATAAATAAATAAATAAATAATGTTTTTTCTTAAATTTTAAATTTAATTGTTAATCCTGAAGAGAACGTGTTTGAAGTAAAACACAAGCATCCTTTGTTTGTGTTTGTGTTTGTGCCAATACTGGGGCTAGAACTCAAGACTTGCAATCTTCCATAGCTTTTTTTCACTCAAGGCTGGCCTTCTACCACTTGAGCTAAACTTCCATGTTTCGTTGTTTGCTGATTAATTGGAGACAAGAGTCTCTCATATTTGTCTGCCTAAGCTGGTTTTGAACCTCACTTCTCAGATCTCAGCCTCCTTAGTAGCTAGGATTATAAAACATCTGTTTTATTTCAGCAACAGAGATTATAATTTTCCTCTCAACTGTTATTTTTAAAAATTAATTCACTCTGTTGTTTTTACAGGGGGATTGCAATTACATGAGTCAGGTAATGAGTACATTTCCTTTCGTACAGTGTCTTCTGTTCCCTCACTCTCTCCTAGTCCCTCCCTCCTGTCTCCACCCAAGAGTTGTGCAGTTCTTTCTTTCTTTCTTCCTTCCTTTCTCTCTTTCTTCCTTCCTTCCTTTCTCTCTTTATTCCTTCCTTTCTCTCTTTCTTCCTTCCTTCCTTTCTCTCGTTCTTTTTTTTTTTTTTTTGGCCAGTCCTGGGGCTTGGACTCAGGGCCTGAGAACTGTCCCTGGCTTCTTTTTGCTCAAGGCTAGCACTCTGCCACTTGAGCCACAGCGCCACTTCAGGCTATTTTCTGTATATGTGGTCCTGGGGAATTGAACCCAGGGCCTCATGTATATGAAGCAGGCACTCTTGCCACTAGGCCATATCCCCAGCCCCTCTCTCTTTCTTTTTGACAGTCCTGGGGCTTGAACTCAGGGCCTAGGTTCTGTCCCTTAGCTTTTCTGCTCAAGGTGAGCAATCTGCCACTTGAGCCACAGCTCTACTTCTGGCATTTTGGTAGTTAATTGGAGATAAGAGTCTCATGGACTTTCCTGTCCTGGATGGCTTTGAACTTTGATCCTCAGATCTCGGCCACCTGAGTAGCTAGGATTACAGGTATAAGCCACAGGCACCTGGCTCTCAAGCAGTATTTGTGAAGTCCAAATAGTCCTTGTTACATATATTTCTAACGCTAAAGAGAATATTGAAATAAAAAGCCTAACAGCAATTGGAATGGGAAGTGTCATTATCCCAAGCTTCTGTGGTTACCAGATGTTCCAGAATTCTCTCCAAATTAAATTCACATTAGCTGTTTTGTCACTCTATTCCTTTACCTACTCTAGTCCTCTTGTTTATTCTCAGTCCTTTTGCTTATAGCCTGGAGCTTACTCCTTTTGGGTTTCAATTTTCATCCCACAGATTTACAGATTTTCTTCTGCCAATTATGGCTGGATTTAGACAACAGATGAAGGTCAGAGGGTAATAAGAGAGCAAGGTTAGGTTATTTTACTCCTGTCCTTCCTGTCTTTCAGCAACTAAATTCCACTAATAAAGCAGCTCAGCCATCACTCACTAATGACAGGCTACCTCTTGCCCTTGCCATTCTGGGACTTATTCTTATTATTAATTATTATTTTGTGTGCCAGTCCTGGGGCTTGCACTCGGGGTCTGGGCACTGTTCCTGGTCTTTTTTGCTTAAGGCTAGTGCTTTACCACTTCAGCCATAGCTCAGTGCTGGCTTTTTTGGTGATAGCTAACTAGAGATAAGATTCTCAGGAACATTTCTGCCTTGGCTGGCTTCCAATTGTAAGCCTCAGACTCAGCCTCCTGAGTAGCTAGAATGACAGTCTTGAGTCATAGGGCACCTGGCTCTAGGGCCATTCTTGTTGGCCTCTGGGTCCTTCAGCATCCCTGTTTCCTTTAACCCTGCCATCTTCTCTGTCAATAGACCCAGTGAGGAATTTTCTGAGATGGCAAAGAAGATATACTCTTCTGAAGAATTCTGCCAAGTATATAAAGTATTTAATTACTGATAAATAAAAATGACATCAGATGTTAAATCAGTCAGTGAAAATATTAAATGTTGCCTAAGACAAAGATAAGAATTTTAGTATTCTTTTAAATTTTTTTCTGAACAATTATTTATTGTAAAAGTGATGTACAGAGGGGTTACAGTTTCATATGTAAGGCAGTGGGTACACTTCTTGTTCAACTTGTTACCTCCTCCCTCATTTCCCCTCCTCCCCTCCCCCTTTCCCTCTCCCCCCATGGTTGTTCAGTTGGTTTATACCAAATGGTTTTGTAAGTATTGCTATTGGAGTCGTTTGTCTTTTTATCCTTTGTTTCTCAATTTTGATATTCCTTTTCCCTTCCCTAGTTTTAGTACTCTTTAAAAACTTTTTCATCCTGTCTCTCTCTCTCTCTCTCTGTCAGTTGTGGGGCTTGAACTCAGGGCCTGGGCACTGTCCTGAGCTCTTTTGCTCAAGGCTGGCACTCTACCACTTTGAGCCATAGCTCTACTTTTGGTTTTTGAGTGGTTAATTGGAATAAGAGTCTCATGGGGACTTTCCTGCCCACACTGGCTTTGAACCATGATCCTCAGATCTCAGCCTTCTGAGTAGCTAGGATTACAGGCGTGAGCCACCAGTGCCCAGCTTAATTATTTTTTAATTAAAAAATGCTGGTGTGGGCTGGAAATATGGCCTAGTGGTAGAGTGCTTGCCTAGCATGCATGAAGCCCTGGGTTTAATTCCTCAGTACCACATAAACAGAAAAAGCCAGAAATGGCACTGTGGCTCAAGTGGTAGAGTGCTAGGCTTGAGCAAAAAGAAAGCTCAGTGACAGAGCCCAGGTCCTGACTTTAAGCCCCAGTACTAGCATACACCCAAACACACACACACACACACACACACACACACACACCACAGATGAAGACACAGGTAACATCTAAAATAGTAGATTAAGAAATCACAATGTAAAAATAAAAGAAATCACAATGTATGCATACAACTCAGGAATATGGATGTAAATAGTAGAAGACACAGCTTGATAGTCCTCTGTCTGAGCTTTTTTTTTTTTTTTTTTGCCAGTCCTGGGGCTTGAACTCAGGGCCTGAGCACTGTTCCTGGCTTCTTTTTGCTCAAGGCTAGCACTCTGCCACTTGAGCCACAGCGCCACTTCTGGCTGTTTTCTATATATGTGGTGCTGAGGAATGCTTCATGCATGCTAGGCAAGCATTCTACCACTAGGATATATTCCCATCCCTGAGCATGGTTTCTTATGAATAAATAAAAGAAGGAAGAGGCTGGGGATATGGCCTAGTGGCAAGAGTGCCTGCCTCATATACATGAGGCCCTGGGATCGATTCCCCAGCACCACATATACAGAAAATGGCCAGAAGTGGCGCTGTGGCTCAAGTGGCAGAGTGCTAGCTTTGAGCAAAAAGAAGCCAGGGACAGTGCTCAGGCCCTGAGTCCAAGCCCCAGGACTGACCAAAAAAAAAAAAAAAAAAAGAAAAAAAAAGAAGGGGGGCTGGGGATATAGCCTAGTGGCAAGAGTGCCTGCCTTGGATACACGAGGCCCTAGGTTCGATTCCCCAGCACCACATATACAGAAAATGGCCAGAAGCGGCGCTGTGGCTCAAGGGGCAGAGTGCTAGCCTTGAGCGGGAAGAAGCCAGGGACAGTGCTTAGGCCCTGAGTCCAAGGCCCAGGACTGGCCAAAAAAAAAAAAAAAAAAGAAGGAAGAGACAGAAATGCTGTATTTGTTTCTATCACTATTAGTATTTGTTTAAAAACCATAGGCATGAATTAAAATGATAAACATTAAAATTGGTTTTCTTTTAAACAACAAAAGAAAATCCAGGAAGTTACATACAAAAGCTCTAATGCTAGTTGATATATTGTGGTACTTAATGAGTTCTTGATGAAGTAGAATTAGATAATCAACAGCCAGCTCAGAAATAATGCAGTCAGTGTGCAAAATGTTATTAATATTATCATTTGGTAGTACTGAGTTTGAACTCTGGTGCTTGGACTTGTTAGGCAGGCACTCTGCTGCTGCATTATGCCGCCAACCCCCTATCATGCTGGTTACTTTTGAGATACTGTCTCACTCCCTACTCAGATGCCCTCCTGGATTGTTATCTGCATATTTGGAGGCCCTGTCATGGTTGGGATGATAGACACACCCTCTGCTTCTCTTCTTTGAGATGTGATCTCATGGAATATTTTTCTCCAGGTCAGCCTGTAACTGCAGTCCTCATTATCTCAGCCTCCCACTTAGCTAGTCCAGTGTCAGATGTAGCATGCCACTATGGTGACACACCACCATGCCCGGCTATTGGCTGAGAAGGGAGATTTGCAAACATTTTTGTCCAGGCTGACTTTGATCTTGGTCCTCCCAACTCAGCCTCCCAAGTAGCTAGGATTATAGGAGTGAGCCATTGGCCCCTGGCTGAAAGGTATATTTTAAGGTTTAATAATAATGCAGCTAGATTGCTAGTTGCTTCATAATATATATCAAGATTTCGAGAAGAAAATAAAGAACTTGTTGGGTGACTAACCTAGCAATTTCACACATTTATTCCTTAGTAAAACTACATGTTCCCTCAGATTAGTGGGCACTGACCTGGAGGTAGGGGTTAGGCTAGGCTGGTTTCTCATTGGCTGTGCTGTGAGATGCTCATTCCCATTTGTTTTGACTTCACTGCCTATCAAATAAGGGTGTCTACAGATTATATGTTTGGGGAGTCTTTTTCTAAATTTAAATGTCTTAGTTTTTTGTTATGTTTGAATATGGAATGTCTCACTCCCCCAGAGGCCTCTCTCTCTCTCTCTCTCTCTCTCTGTGTGTGTGTGTGTGTGTGTGTGTGTGTGTGTGTGTGTGCCAATCCTGGGGCTTGAACTCAGGGCTTGGGCCCTGTCCTGAGCATTTTTACTCAGGACTAGCACTTTACCACCCAAGTTATAGCTCTACTTCTGGTTTTATAGTGATTAATTGGAGATAAGAGTTTCATGGATTTTCCTGCCCTCATTGGCTTTGAGGCACGATCCTGAGATCTCAGCCTACTGAGTAGCTAGGATTAGAGATGTGTTCTACCACTGTCTGACTTCCCTGTGGGTTATGTGCTGAATGTTTGGTCCCCAACTGATGGCATTATTTATGGATACGGTGTCAGTGTAGGAGGTGGCATCAAGCTGGAGTAGAGGAGGCATGGCCTTGAACACTTTATTTGGTCCTGACCCCTTCCTTCACCCTCTGCTTCCTGTCTTTCATGGTGCTTTTCCTCACCATGAATACAGAAATACAGAATCAACAGAGCCAAGGTCTGTGAACTGCAATAGGAACCTAAATCTTTGAAACTGTAAGCCAAGATTAATCTTCCCTCCCTGTACCATTTCTGTTATAGCAATGGGGCTTGAACTAAGGGCCTGGGTACTGTCTTTTCACTTTCTCACCCAAGGCTGGCTTACCACTTGAGCCACAACTCTATGTCCTGCTTTTGGCTGGCTAATTGGACACAAGAGTTTCACAGACTTTTCTGCTCAAGTTGGCTTCTAACTATTATCCTCAGATCTTAGCCTCCTGAGTAGCTAGGATTACAGGAGATACAGGTAGACACAACCATACACAGAACGAGGAGCAAGATCAACATATACGTCCTCCACTATGAGGACCTTCAGAAGGGGGTCAAGGCATCCCTTGACCACCCCAGCCTTAGAGAGCTCCTGCATCCAGCCTCTCTCTGTCTCAGGCCCACAAACAGTGCACTTTTCCAATAGAGAAACAGAAACAAGGGTTGCGAATATGGCCTAGTGGCAAGAGTGCTTGTCTTGTATACATAAAGCCCTGGGTTCAATTCCCCAGCACCACATATATAGAAAACGGCCAGAAGGGGCGCTGTGGCTCAAGTGGCGGAGTGCTAGCCTTGAACAACAACAACAACAACAAAAAGCCAGGGACAGTGCTCAGGCCCTGAGTTCAAGGCCCAGGAATGGCAAAAAAAAAAAAAAAAAAGGAGAAACAGAAACAGAGACAAAAACAAATTGGTCGACCAAGCTTAGACACATACACCTACATCTTTGGAGGTTTCTTTTATTCACCTGGGCATCTTCCCCCCCACTCCCAAAAGAAGGTGGTTAAGGACTCTTCCCGGTCAGGGAACTAATGTTATGGGGTTAGAAATGTTACGGGGTTTGAGGAAGGGAAGTCCCCATCCCGCCAAGAGTCCACCACTCAGAGACAGTCTCAAGCAAAAAGATGGGTTTATTGGGGAAGCAAAAAGCGAAGTGACCAGCCAGGGACACAGTGCAGACTCGGGGCTGCCACCGTGCCCCCAAGCAGTCCTCAAATTGGGGTTTATAAAGGTAAATGCATAGCACAGATGTAGGACTTTGACACAAGAAGAACAAGCAACAAAGAAGTTAAGCAAGCCATTTACAGAAGCAGAATTTTGGGGTCAGGTTGACCTAATAATCAAGATGGAGTCAGCTCTGTTCCCTACAACAGAGTGAGCCACTGGTGCCCAGCTTTTCCTCCTTTTAAGTTGTATATGTTGGGTGTTTGTTAAGAGCAATAAAAAAAAAAACTAATACAGCTTAATTCATTTTTCATCCATCAACCCGTCTTGTGTCAATTATTATCTTATTTTCTTTGATTTTTAAAGCAATATATTTTCACTGTAAATGTTTCTGTGTGCATGCTGGTATTGGGCCTTGTACTCAGAGCCTGATGCCTTCATTTAACTTGCTCTTTGCTGGCATTCTACTGCTTGAGCCACACCTCCATTCCATTGTCAATTTGTGAATTTTTTTTGTAGAATATCTTTAATATATAAGAGGGTTATTGATTTACAAATAACATTTTTGCTGATATGCCTGGGCCTTATAAAACACAATAAATGTTTAGTGCATCTCCCCACCCTTGCTCACTGAGCTTTTTCAGTGCCTGAGGGACTTCCTCCATGTGTAAATCACTATACGCTTGTGAATTTTACTGCCACCTTGTGGTCATCTTTCATCTTATTCAGCCCTCAAATTCTTTGAACCCCCAAGAAATTCCTGACTTGTCACAGAGGCAGGTGCTCTGTGGGACAGCAGTCAGACAATGGGGCAGGAAATAATTAGATAGCCGGAGGGATCTGGTCTTGCAATTAATTGGGGTGTGCCTAGGCTTGGAGTTCAGTTTCCTTGCATTCTTATCTATAAAACAGGAATCATGGTTGGAGGATTAAATGAGCTGTGTGCATGTAGAGCCTGGCAGAGAAATAACACCCAAGAGGAGGTAGCTGTGATCTGTGTGAACAAAGCATTAGGCAGCTCTCTATCAGGGTTAATCAGGCTTGAATTGGGGCCTGGTGCTGTTCCTGAGCTCTTTTGCTCAAGGCTAGCGCTCTACCACTTGAGCCACAGCTCCACTTTCAGCTGTTTTTGGTGGTTCTTTGGAGGTAAGAGTCTCTCAGATCTTCCTGCCAGGGATAGCTTCAAACCATGATCCTCAGAATCTCAGCCTCCTAAGTAGCTAGGATTGCAGGCATGAGTAATCCACTGGCACCCAGCTGGATGCACATATGTTAAGGTTTTGACTCCTGTTAATGTTGGCACTTGGTTAAAAGAATTTTAGTAATATACCAATGTTTCTGGATGTGTTCTACTTTTTGTGATGAAATATGCATAAAATTTACTTCTGTAACTGTGTTTAAGTGTACAGCTGAATGGTATGGAGTTCATTCACATGACTGTACCACCATCCTTTCACAGAAGACTTTATTTTGCAAAATAAAGAGAAATTTTACCTGTTAAAAATAATCCACAAATTATCCAGGTGGCTCATGCCTATTATCCTAAGTACTCAGGAAGCTGAGATCTTAGGATCGCAGCTTGAAGCCAGCTCAGGCAGACAAATCTGTGAGATAGTTATTTCCAATTAACCAGCAAAAAGCCAGAAGTAGAGGTGTGGCTCAAGTAGTAGAGCACCACCAGCCTTAAGCAAAAAAAGCCACACACAAGAGTGTGAAGCCCTGAGTTCAAGCCCCAGAATAGGCATAAAAACAAAAACAAAAACAAAAACATGGATAGTTACAGCAGCTTTGATTATAAATTCTAAAACTCAGCAACAGCCAAGATGCACTTCAGTAGATGAACGGACAGCCTGCGTCCATCCAGACAATGGGATTTTCCTCAGTCTTAGGAAGAAAAGAACTACCAAGTCATGAAAAGTCACAGAAGAACCTTAAATGACTAATGTCTCCAGCTGTAGGTTTGATGCATCCCTGTCCTCTTTGGGATTCTGCTTAATTTACCACATCCTGGAAACCAACCCCATTGACCAAGGAATCCAGGAAGACCAGTACTCTCCCATGCCCCTAGGAACAAGCCCACCAGCCTGGAATCGATGTGGATCCTGAAGTAATCCTATGATCCATTCTAGCTCTGTTCTTAGTGCTTCCTAACTAAGGATCCAGAGACATACTCCCAGTACTCCCAGTAGAAGTCCAGTGATCTGTAAACCCTGAAATGGCATTGATGCTTGGTACCCAGCTTTGTTGTGGTCCTGGGCAACTCTGTTCACCAGGGGAACTGGTAAGAGACACAGATGTCTGACCTACTAGTTGCAGAATCACTGGTGGAAGACCCTGATGAATTGTTCCAAGGCTCTGTTCCAGCCCTGCTTTCCCAGGAGGAGAACTGGACAGGAGGCTGTTCTGTCCATACCAGGACCTGGAGGGTGGGAAGTTATACCTATCCAGGTACTGGCTATAACCTCAACTTTGGACATGGAAATAGTTCAGTAACATGACTCTACACCTGCTGGATTGTGGTCCCAAAGGAGGTTAGATCCATTTAGGGTTTTGGCAGAAAATGTGTTCATCTGTTCCCAGGGCAACAGATCTGCCAATCACAGAACCTAAGGTAGGTCGGGACCTGGGAGCAGCTTCAGCTTAGGTGGACTGAGATACAGGAAGCAGATCCATCAGCCTGGGAACAGGTCAGAAATCATTACCTTGCAAAAAATATCTGTACAACAGAAAGAGTATTTGCTCTTTCAAATGCACTGATTGTTTGTAGAAAGGCTGCATGGTTACAAAGAATCAGCCAAACATAGTTACAATAAAAAGAAACTAAGTTCCAATAATAGACCCTAGAGAAATGGGGATATGTAAATTGCCTCACAAACAATTCAATATAATTGCTTTAAGAATGTTCAGAAAGCTACAAGATAGCACAGATAAGCAAAGAAATGAATCAGGCCAAAATTTTTTAAATAGAATAGATTAAAAAGAAACAAAGAGATAGGCAAGTAAAAAGGTCATGGGGTCAAAGAATCTGTGAACTTGAAGACAAATTTGAAATTAGTCAGAGGAGAAGAAATTTTAAAGAATGCAAAGGAATGAATAAAACCTGCTAGATTTATAGGATATTATCAAGAGAACAAAAATATGAATTATGGAAATGTCAGAAGGAGAAAAGGAAGCAAAATGTTTTCTTTTTCTTTTTTTATTGTCAGGATGATGTACAGAGGGGTTACAGTGACGTGCTCAAGGGAGTGAATACATATACATTTCTTGTCATACCTGTTATCCCCTTCCTCATTTTTCTCCCTCCTTCTCTCCCCCCAGCCCCTCACCCCACCCCCTTTCTTTCTTAATTATTTTTTCAAAAACCAAAATTTAAAATAAAATAAGCAGAGATCTTATCCTTAATGTCAATTGTCACTCTAGTCTATAATGCTCTATGATTAGTAACTGTAAAACAATTCCTTCCAGCTCAGGTGATATATACATATACATCTCTTTTCTTTTGCTTCATGTAATCTGTTCCTTCTTTTTCTCTAATGTCCCCCCTTCCCCGCTGCCCTTGAGTTGCCTAGTTTGTTTTCCTCAGTGCCCATTGCAGCTGTTGGGCCCTTTCTACTGTATCTCTCCTCCCCCCCCCCCCATTTTCCATTCATTCTGTGTCCTCCTTCCAGGGGAACAAAATGTTTTAAAGACATTGTGGATTGTTCACTGGTAGCTCATGCCTGTAATTCTAACTATTCAGGAGGCTGACGTCTGAGAATCATGGTTTGAAGTCAACCTGGGCAGACAAATCTGCAAGACTCTCATCTCCAGTTAAACAGCAAAAAGCTGGAAATGGAGTTGTGGTTCAAGTGGCAGAGTGCCAGACTTGAGCAAAACTGCTAAGGGGCAGTGCCCAGGCCCTGAGTTGAAGTTCTAATACTGACACAGACCTACAAAAAATCTGTTGCTGTTGCATTGGTTCACCCTGTGTCCTTTGTCTCACCATTTTGTTGTTCCCCTTCCCTTTCCCAAATCAGACAAACATATATACAAGAAACAGGGTGCCAAAATAAAAAACAGTGACAACAGGGATAAAATAAAGGGGGAAAATGAAGGAAAAAAGAAATAACTTCACACAGTACATCAACAGCAATATTCAAAAGACACTATGTTGGAAATGAACTTTACAACTTGGGGGGATGTGGGGGAGGGAAATGGGAGAAAATGAGTGGGGTGACAAGAAATGTACTCATTATCTTACTTATATAACTGTAACCCTTCTATATATCACTCTTACAATAAAATGAAAAAATAAGCTGCATTTCTATATGCTAACTACAAACTATTCAAAAAGAAACTAAGAAAATAATTTAGACTAAAATTTAAAACTGAACAAATGTATCCAAGGAGGTAAAAAAAATCTGTACAATGAAACTAGGATAAACATTGATGAAAGAAACTGAAAAAGACTGGCATAAATAGAAAATCAGCCCATGTTTGCATATTGTGAGAATTAATACTGTAAAATATTTATGCCATTTAAAGCAATGTACAGATTTATTTTAATTTCTATAAAAATCTTAATGGGATTTTTTCCAAATAAATAGAGAAAACAATCCTAAATTGTTTATGGAACCATAAAAGATTCAAATAGCTAAAACCAATCTTGAGTTAAAAGCAGCAAAACTGGAACAATCATACTCCTTCATTTCAATTACATTTTATAGCTATAGTAATCCAAATAGTATGGTAATAGTATAAAGGTAGATACATAGGACCAATGGAATACATTGCAGAAGTTAATCCAGATGCATATAATTAGCTGACACCTGACAGAAGCACCCAGGCTACATGACAGGGAAGGAGTACCTTCTTCAACAAACAATTCAGGGAAAACTGGATATCCACAGACAAAGAAATGAAGTCAGATCCTTACTATATGCTATACACAAGCATTATCTCTGGCTGCTTAAAAGACTTGGGACTTAAAAACTCCTAGAAGAAAACAAAAGAGAAAAGCTCCATGATATTGATCTTAGTGGGGTGTGTGTGTGTGTGTGTGTGTGTGTGTGTGTGTGTGTGTGTGTGTGTGTGTATGTTTTGTGACTACAGGAAAAAAACAAACCCATAGGCAGCAAAGGATCTGGGGGTGTGGTTCAGTTGTAGAGATTTTGTCTAGCATATATGAGGCCCTAGGTTCAAATCCCCAGCACAGCAAAAATAACCAGTGACCTTGGATCATGCTTGTCGTCTTGTGGGAGGTTGATATTGAGAGGATTGTGGTATGAGGCCAATCTGGGCAAAAAAATTTGGGAGACTCCTTCTCAACTAATAACGGGGCATGGTGATGTCCCTATGTCATCCTGGTTCTGTGGGAGGCTCAGATCAGAAGATAAAGTTCAGGGCTAGCCTGTAGAAAACATTCACCAGACTGTCTCAATGGAAGAAGCTAGTTGTAGTGGCCTATGCCTATCATACCAATTACAACAGGAATTCCTGCTTGAGCAAGAAACAAAAACTATCTGTAAAGAAAAAGACCAGAGGCATGACTCAGCAGTAGACTGCCTGCCCGATAAGTGCAAGGTCCTGAGTTCAAAACTCTAGTACCACTAAGCTCCAGTGACTCAGGTATATAATCCTAGTGACTCAAGATGCTGAGATCTGAGGAACACTGTTTGGAGCCAGCCTGGGTAGACTCTCATCTGGGAGACTCTCATCTAATTAATCAGCAAAAGCCAGAATTGGACATATGGCTCAAGTGCCATGAAGGAAATGGCTGAGTGAGTGTGCAGTACTGACACAAACACGAAAAAAAAATACCCTCCAGTACCAACAAAAATAAAATCCAGAAATGAACATACCAAACTAAAACTTCTTGCATTTTTTGAATATCATTGAGCTTCAACACTGTTGGGATGTTTGGGATGCAGCAATGAAGCATAACTTACAGAAGCCTGAAGATCCTAAACTTGTCACCAGCTGGCCTGGCAAGGGGCTGCATCAGACGCCAGGTCCCAATAAACAAATGAGGGCAATGCCTGCTCTCCTGAGGGCACAGCATCATGAAGGGAACATGGGTGACTGGATATCTCTGGGGAAGTGACATGTTACCTGAAGTGCTCCCTCATGTCCAGCTTGTGAGCCAGAGGACACTATAATGGTGGTGCTTTCACAAGAGCCTATGATCCAAGCAACAGGCCTCAAGATCTTGTATGTCAGGCAATGCAGATGCCATGAGAGGAAGAAGGAAATCTTACAATTTCCCCAGCTTACTGCCTGAAGAACCTTTCCAGCCTCAGCTCAGGCAGGAGCAACCTGCATGGAGTTTGAGAATGTCTCCAGATGATGCAGATAGAGCTGCAATCTCAAGAAATCAGAGGACAGAATAATGGAGAATAAGAGGTGCACACATCCACACACACATTCACAAGACACATACACAGACATACACATACACCCACAGTCACCCACAGATTCAGATTCACATAGACATACTACACATATGCACACATATATGGAATTACAGCCACACAGAGAGACATACAGTCACACAGACTCACATACCCACATAGACACAAGTGCACACACACAAACACAGTCATACATGTATGCATGAACAGACACGCACATACTCACACAGCACAGACACACACAGTATACATACACATATGCACAAATATAGACACACAAATACCCATGTAGACACAGGCACATACATATACACAAACACACACCTACACATATACAGACACATATATACAAACATAAACACACTGTCCAAGGAACCTTTACACACATGTACACATACAGAGAGAGGCACATACAGATGTTCATGGAGACACACAAGCACACAAGGATGTTCAAGTGTCCCCTTGTGTTCTACTCAGAGTTGAATGAGATACTGCTTGACATTGGTAAGAGAACCTCTAGAAAGAAGGGCAGAAAACAAACCTTCAAGCTCACACAGGCCTGGAAAAACTTTCTGTCCCACCAGCCAAAGTGGAAAACTAACCCACAAAACACTGCCTAAAAAAACGTGCCCAGAGGCTGTTACTGCCTCACTGTGAAGGAAAAGTAACTCTGGATCAGGGCTTTGCTGGGGCGGGGGGTGAGGGGGGGTCTCAGGCTGGATGATTTCTTGCGGAAAGGGCTGTCCTGCAAACTGTAGATGTTTAGCAGCAATCCTGGCCCCTCCCCCGCAGATGCCAAGAGCAGGCGGGAGGCACAACTCAAATGGTAGCGTGTAGCAAGCTTGAGGCCTTGCTACACGTTCAAGACTCAGTACCATGAAAACAACAACAAAACCATACTCATGCTAGATGCCATGTTTCTGACTCGTGACAACCACCACTATCTGCTGACATGGGAAAAGTCTCCTGGAGGAAGAAATAATCTGTTAAAAGACAGTGATCTACACCAATGACAGTTCCGGTACTTCTTCACAAAATTTAAAGCAAGCATCAAGTAAACGAGCAGGTACAAGTCAGTTAGTTATATCCCAGAACAAAGCTCAAGAATATTTATTGGAATATAAAAATATTAAACATATAGAAAGGTGAATGTTCAGGTTGGGCACCAGTGGCTCATGTCTATAATCCTAGCTACCCAGGAGGCTGAGATCTGATGATTGAAGTTTGAAACCAGCTAAGGCAGGAAAGTCTGTGAGACTCTCATCTCTACTTAGCCACCAAAAAGCTGGAAGTGGAGTTGTGGCTCAAGTGGTAGGTTGCTATCCTTGAGCCAAAAGATAAGGGACAGAGACAAGCAACCCAGCTCCTGAATTCAAGCCCCAGTATCAACACACACACACACACACATACACAAACACACTCACACACTCACACACACAGAAAGAGAGAGAGAGAGAGCACAAACATTTATATTGTTTGGCATGCAACCAAGAGTTGCCAGACAAGGAAAGAATCAATAAAATATGATTCGTAATAAAGGGAAAATAAACCAATAAAAAGATTATGAAACAACACAGATAATAGAATTAAAAGACAAGGATATTAAAAGCTTACTATATTTTTAATGTTTTTTTTTTACTAGCATATATTACTTGTACAAGGGGGAGTTCCTTGTGACAGTTCCACACATATAAACAATGTATCCCAATCAGCCTTGCCCCTCCCCCATTACTCTACCTTACCTCTGCCTTACTCTTAAAACAATTTCACCATTGTTCATTTTTTCAGTGTATGCTTGCACTGGAGCTTGAGCTCAAGGCCTCTTGCTCTCTTTCGGCTTCTTTCCCCCCTCAAGGCTAGTGTTCTACCATTTGAGATATACCTCCATTACCTGTTTTGTGCTGGTTAACTGTAGATAAGAGTCTCAGATTTGTCTGCTTGGATCAGCTCCAAGATTCAATCCGCAAATCTCAGACTCCTGAGTAGTTAGGATTACATGGGTGAGCTACAAGTGCCCAGCAAAACTTTATGTATAAACTATGGTTACATACAAGCAAAATGTTATATAATCAATCTCTAGAACATTTTCATCTCCCATAACTAAAATAATACTCATTGAAAAGCAAGTCTACACTTCTCCCTCCTATCAACCTCTGTAAATTTCCATTCTTCATTATGCTTCTGTGAATTTGACAGCTTTAGATACTCAGGTAAATGGATTTTTGCAGTATCTGACCTTCTGACCCTGTCTTATTTCACATCACATAAAGTTTTGTGTTTTTTGGTGAGATGAAGGTTCTAACATTTTTATCAGCCTCAGTTAGTTGTACAAGGTTATTTCCTTTTGACATGTACATTTATGCACATGATGTACCTTGATCAGACTCATCCCTCCATCACGCTCCCTCATCCCTCTCTCCCACTTCCAAACCAGGCCTAATAAGCTTCATTGTTCCATGCTCATGTAAGTACGTAAATTATTTTGACCATTACACCCTTCTTCACTGTCTCTTTCCACCCTCTGCTAGTGCCCATACCCTGGACAGGACCTATTTTACACTCCTGTAATTCAGCATAATTTACATAATGTTTATCCATGTTGTCATGTAATATGACCTTCCTTCCTTCCTTCCTTTCTTCCTTCTTTCCCTCCCTCTCTCCCTCTCTCCCTTCCTTCTCTCTTTCTCCCTCCTTTCCTCTCTCCTTCACTTTCTCCCTCCCTCCTTCCATCCTTCCATCCTTCCTTCCTTTTTTGTGTGCCAGTAGTGGGGCTTGAACTCAGTCAGAGCTTTGAGCTATTGCTTAGCTTTTCATTCAAGACTGATGCTCTATTATTCAAACCACACTGTTTCTTTTTTTTTATTCTGTGCTAATCATAGCTTTTCTTTTTTTAAAAGTTTTTATTATAAAACTGATGTACAGATAGGTTACAGTTTCATATGTTGGCATTGGATACATTTCTTGTACTGTTTGTTACCTTGTCCCTCATACCCCCCTCCCCCTTTACCCTTACCCTTCCCCCCCCCCAGGTGTTCAGTTCACTTACACCAAACAGTTTTGCAAGTATTGCTTTTGTAGTTGTTTCTCTTTTTTTTACCCTGTGTCTCTCAATTTTGGTATTCCCTTTCAATTTCCTAGTTCTAATACCAGTATACACGGTTTCCAATATACTCAGATAAGATTACAGAGATAGTGTAGATACAATCACAAGAAGGTGATACAAGAACATCATCAATAGTAGAAGCTACATGGGCTGGGGATATAGCCTAGATACATGAGGCCCTAGGTTCGATTCCCCAGCACCGCATATACAGAAAACGGCCAGAAGCGGCGCTGTGGCTCAAGTGGCAGAGTGCTAGCCTTGAGCGGGAAGAAGCCAGGGACAGTGCTCAGGCCCTGAGTCCAAGGCCCAGGACTGGCCAAAAAAAAAAAAAAAAATAGTAGAAGCTACAGATACACATGGTGTTGGGGTTTGGACAACCCTTTTCTCCCCCCACGGGGAGAATGGTAACCACAAACTCTATGAAAGAGCACCCAGCCTGGCCCTCCGCCAGCGGAAGGCCAAAGGCGTGCTCACATGGGCAAGCGCTAAGTTGAGGAAGGGTTGCTGAAGCCTCCCCTCCCCCCAGTCCCCCCACATGTTACCAAGGGCGGAGGCGAAAAGGAAGGCATCAGGGACACGCTGCGGTGGTGGGAAGCGTCTCAAAGACTTTAATATGGAAGGGCACTTATATAGAAGTAATGGCGGGAAAGAAAGGGGGCTGGCCAAAGGGCCAGTCATAGGCTAGGGGTCACGTTCATCAAGTGACATCACGAAACTTCCCTTTGTGGGCCGGACAACCCCATCATGGTGGCACGCACGTGTTCACCTCCCAAGGGGTGGAGGCCAGAAGGTGGGAGGGACTTCCATTGTCCCAAGGCTGGTGGAAGGGCAGCCTTCCCCAGGCCATAATAATCCCCAACATCTCCCCCTTTTTGTTTTTTTTTAATGAGCAGGGGATGCTGTAAACACATGGCATGTGTGGGCATAAGGCAAATGCTGACATAAGATCTGTGGGGCCCCTTCCACAAAACTGGGGTGGGGGGTAGGTAAGAGTCCATCCGTCTGGCTATGTCCAGAAGTCGGAATCCTCAGCTGGTTTCTGCCGAGTGCAGGAAGGTGCCCTCTTTTGCTGGTGAGGTAGAAGCTGAAACTCTGGCATTCCCGGCAGTTCACAGTAGCTGATAACTCAAACATAAGTGATTAGTAAAACATTCTTTTATATAAACATTGAAGCCAAGGTGCTAAACCTTTGCGTTTACTTTTTTAAATATTTCTGTCATAAAACATTGGGGTTGAGTGTCAATACCCTCAGCTCCTATTTTCTTTCCAACGGGACTCCCCAAGTCTAGCAGCAGGGGGAGAGGAAAGGAAGAAGCATGGTGCAAAATTCCTTTAGTTTCTTTGTGTGACGCTGTAGGCAGTATTGCCACAGCAAAACATTGAGCCATGAGATGCTCAAGAAGGAATCTAGAAAGCAAACAAGGAAAGGAAGAAGTTTGGTTGCCTCCTACCGTAGGCAGTCCTACTTTCCATATTTTCATGGGAGAGCAGAAGTCCAACATAGTCCTCCTTTTCCTGGAGAGAACAAGAAAACATTTCTCCAGAGCGGGTGCTCTGGGTTTAATTTTCCAATCTGGAAAAACACATATACTGTACTCCATCCCACACTGATTCGGGATGATTTAAAATTTCTTGATAATTAACATAAGCATAACCATCCTTAATTAATCCTAGGGAATCCTTAATTAATCTTGGGGAATACCTCCCCCCTTTTGTTTTTTTTAAAATTATGACACCAGCGGCCACCAGGCAGGGAGTATGGGTGGAGGTCTCATCTTCTGTAGCTACTTCCTGCTGTCAAGGGGGCGACGTAAATCAAGGGCCCCTGGTCAGCCTGGCAGTCCGGTGTAGCTGGCAAAAAGTCCCCATCATTACCATGAGTATGGTCACTAGGGCCAGAGAGCGCTATGGTTTTCTCCAGCCCCTCCTGCATCTTTGGGCATACCCAGAAGTTTCCAAGGCTGGTGCCTCCAGGGTCCAGGCCTGTGTTAGGGTGACGACTGTGAACGGCAAATTCCCAATTGGTGATCTCAGCAAGAGATGTTATTCTGTCAAAAGACACTTTTGAAAAGGTCAGGCAAAGTATTGACAAGTTCTCAGAGCTGGTTGGCATGAATGGCATAGAACACACCCTGGGCATAAGCCAGGAACAGCTCCCTTTTGGAGCATAAACCCAATTGTAAAGTGAACAGGTAAGGAGAAACGACTGAAAGAAGTGTTTAATGATAGAAAGCTGGTTTGGCATAGCCAGTCAGAGGCAAAAAAAAAAATAATAAATATATATATACACCTATATAAAACTGGCAGAAAAGAAGAAAATGGACAGGAATTATCTCTCTCGATTTCCCGGCTCTGATCCATTTTGAAAGGGTGAAACAAGGCAGCTCCCTTTAGGATAATATGGCACCATTCTCCTCTCACTCCACTCCACCTTTCCGTCTCCTGGACTGGCTAAGTCCCAGGAATTTTAACGTTTGTGGCTGGAATTGCATTTTTCCATCCGCGTTTGAACTCGGGGCCTGAGCACTGTCCATGAGCACTTTTGTTCAAGGCTAGTGCTCTACCACTTGAGTCACGGTGCTGCTTCAGCCTTTTGCTCGCTCTCTGTGGTTGAGCTCTCAATCTGGCTCTTTGCTGTTTAACTGGGAGGTGGGATTTTGGAGAGATTTTTTCCTTTTGCCCGGGCTGGCTTTGAACTATCCAGGGAGTCATAGTCCTACAAGCCCTTTTTATTCCCAATTGAGCAACAAGGAAAAAACGGCAGAGATAATCCATTTGTAACTCGTTGAGACTGACCAAAAACTGCTTGTTAAGGTTTTGCAATAACACTTAGAGAACATGAGATTTACACGCCATCAACTTGAATCACGCCAATGAATCCCACTGGCAAGTGAAAGAGAACACAGATAAATGACAACCAAGGGCAAAGGGTTAAAGCATTGTGGAATCCTCAGTCTCGGCAGTGGCTGTGTCCCTCGTCCCCATTTGGCAAGTTCCATGCCATGCGATGGGGAACTCTAGGCAAGGCTGCAGTGGCATCTCTGGATAGACTCACATCTCGCTCTGGGTTGCCTGCAAAATTTCTATATAGATTGGTTAGGGTGTTTAGAATTTTTCCCAGCATTTCTGACTCTGGTATATCGATGCCCTTCTGGTTTAAGCAGGGTGAAAAGACTTTCTTAATCACAAAATTCACCTGGCTAGCTGTGACTACTAACATAACTATGGTGATTAAACCTGGAGTAACTGTTAGGATGGGACTATTTACATCCTCACAAGGCTCATAAATCATTTGAACAGCTTTCAATGCGAGAGAGAGCAAAGAATCATTAGTAGTGAAACCAGGCAGTTTGGGAACAGACTGTGATGGCATCTTCCTATATCCAGGAGCTGCCACCATCCAGGCGGCTAGCACATCTGTCCACCTGTATCCTAT